>NC_091540.1:36360000-36985000 GCF_042242935.1 Bactrocera oleae | reverse complement strand
GGAAAGGAAAGAAATCAGATGGAATTTAAAATTGTATTATATGGAAAGTAGGCATGGTTTTGGTCTGATTTCGAATATTTTTGCACCGTAATGCAATAATCTCAGGATAATATTATGAGCTTAATTGAAATCGGTTGAGTAGGTCCCGGACCGTAAAACCGTTACATGGAGAGTGGCCATGATTTTAATCCGAATTCATCCATTTTCACAGAGTAAGTAGGGATGCTGAAAGTATTTGCCCTGAACGAATTTTTTTTTTAGAGTTGCCGCTACTTAGTGCAATACGTTGTACTAAATAACAGCCTTGTATCTTATGGTAGAGCTTAGTTACTATATAGGTTTTCGACTAATGGCATTTTTTAGGCGTAGCAATGGTCCGATTCCACCCATCTACAATACCAACCCTCCTTGGTTGCCAAGTTTCATCAAGATACCTCAATTTTTAATTAAGTTATTGTTTGAACGGACGGACAGACAGAATTCAACTCGTCTCGTCATTCTGATCATTTATATATACATATATACATACATAACTCCATACCTATCTCAATTAGTTTTAGGAATACTATCAACCGTTAGTATAAGAAAAAAATGTTTATACTAATTACAAAATTACTTTGTAGCAACATGTTGCAAGAGTATAAAAATTACAGTGTGTTTGGAATATAAGAAGGTAAGTTTACACCAAATTTCGTGAAAGAAATTTTATTTTTGTACAAGATAAAAATACAAAACCCAAAAACTTAGGTATTTGAATTTTTCGCGTAAATTTTGAGGTTATGTGAACAAGGAGTTAAAACAAAAGTTCGTAGATCTTTTCATTACCTACAACTTTGCCAAATTACTAGAACTCGTAGTTTTGCCGGAAATCGAGATAACCCGTTTTTAACCCTTAAATATAGATCCACGTCCCCCCTTTCTGTTCCCGACCTCAGATCGATCGTAAAATATTTTTCCTTTATTTTTTATTATTTTATCTTTCATTTTCAGCGGGTTTCAACCTACTGTGGATTTTTTTTAACTTTTTACTATTTTCAAAGACTTCTTTATTTATTCATTTTTGATATTACGACATATCATTACCATAAAAAGATACTCCCTGACTTTCAATAAGATAGAGTCAACCGAATGTTTGATAATATAAATATCAGGGCTGCTTCGTTTTATTGGACTTGCACTGCACCACGAACTAAACCGCCTTTGTTTTAAAATGGGATAACCGAACCGGAAACGACTCAAAAAAATGGTCGGTTCCATTCGAAATTAAAATCCGCAATAAGCATTTTTAAGTTAAATAATACACGACGTGCTTGAAAATTTAACCCTTATGCTACCACAAATATCTGGAATGCAACGCCATGAGATGTCAATTTTCACTGTAACTTGAAATAATCGCTTATGTAATCGCAGAGGGTTGGCATACTTTTAAAGTGATTATTTTGTAAATATTTTTGAAATGAGTGTGAAAGCTTTATTTTCGCAAAAATTACTATACAAGTGAGCGCATACTTTGCACCGACGTTCCAGGGAAGATAGTTGGCGAATTTTTGAAGAAGAAATTCCAGAAGCACTCTTCATTGACAGTCTACATTTTGTCATGCTACATGTGTATATGTATATTAGAATAACTATTGGTGTTTGAGATTTGAATATTGTTTAGGGTATAATCCTCCCTTTTAAATGTACATAAGCTACGCCTATCAGATAAATATCGCCTGATTGTAACGTTATTTAGTGTATCTATTGTTATTCGCATTCAGCTATATACATACATATAGGCATTTTAATGTATGTACATATGTACAGGTTGGGTCAAAAGTTGGTTGGTTTCACCAATAAATAGCACTACTAGCGCCATATTTTTTTTCTCTCTCTTTTTGGTACATCTGTCGCATGCAAAGTTACAAGTCATTCTCTTTGTTTGAAAGGTTTAAAAGTAAACGAAATGAACAATTGTTAGAAGTATATAAGTCCTCACCTTCAAATGCACCGTTGAATTTTGGACTGGTGAATTTAAGCGTGGTCGTACTAGGCTTGAAGACAATCCACACGCTAACAATTCAAGAACAACTGGATCGAAAACAAATTTCTCAGCATAGTTTGGACCGTTTTAAACAGAATAGAACCGATTTCTTGTGTCGTTTTATAACTACGGATGAGGCTTGGATATGCCTCAAAGAAACAAGAACTTTTACAGTGGACTAAGGCTGGTTGTTCAACTCCAAAGCAGGTGTAGTCACAAGGATCAGCAAAGAAGGTTATGACATTAGTTTTTTGAGATTCAAAAATAATTTTGTTAACTGATTATCTGCAGAAAGATAAAATAATCAACTCTGAATATTATTGCGAATTGCTTGAGCATCCAATGTATTCACCAGATTTGGCTCCCTGCGACTACTACCTCTTCAGAAACCTAAAACAATTCCTTCGTGGAAAGCGTGTTTTGTCGAATGAAGAAGCTATTACAGCCGTAGTCGGGTATTTTGCATAGCTTCCGGAAAGTCATTATAGGGATGGCATAAAATTATTGGACGATCAATGGAATAAGTGTATTGAATAAGTGTTAAGAAAGATTATATTGAATGAAAAAATAATGTTTTTGGTACGAATAAGTGTTAAGAAAGATTATATTGAATAAAAAACTATATTTCGTACCAAAAACATTATATTTTCATTTCTGGCGCAGAAATTTTTCAACCAACCTATATGCCAAAGACGCCGACTACCTACTGCGCGTGTGCACTCCACTAGCTTATGCTACATTCCTTGAACATAATAAGTTTACATATATATGTACATACACATGTTAAGTACAAGCGCATCTATTTGCACATTTGTAAACTGCATAGTCTATAGGAGTAAAGTGATTATTACTGTTCTTGTATATGTGCCTATTTGGCATATAATTGTCTGCTTTCACGGATTTTGGGTCAGTGCTAAAAATAAAGTCGTGAAGACAGTTGAGAAACCAACAAACGGATTTTCTTTTAATTTAATCTTATTCAAATGGTATCTTCCATGCTAGGTGTGGTAAATTTATTCAACGCTGAAAAGTTTGAATAAATATTTTACAGGAGGTTGATCTCAATTACGATTGAGTGGTTCGAACCACTGAAACGAAACGCATCGCTTTTTGTAGTGGTTTACAGCCCAGATAAACATATCTACAATGTTAGGTGTTCTTGCGGCTAAGCATAGAAGTGAAGTTGCTTCAAGCCGACTTGATCAGTCCTAAATCAACAATGAAGTCGTCTACACAATTATGATTGAAAAGATATAGCGCTTTCAGGTTAAAGTCAAGGTCCCTACTAATGTAGTTCTCAAAACCAATTGACTTCTCCACCCTGAACTATCTAGTATTCATGCGATTTCTTAGTACTAGGAGTTCAATCATTGACGGAACTCTTATCACCTGGGCCAAAATTTTTACCCTTATTGGTGTTGCCACATCAAATTTTAGAAAGTGAGGTATAAAACAATTGGTCTAGAAACTCCTACACCAAACAAATGCGGCAAAGCAGAGAGCTTTAATTTAAAGTTGTAGAATCTATTGTAGGTAAAGTGTTACATATATGATATTTTATTGACTCACCCTTACCGACAGCCTGATGGAAGCTGCCATCATGTAGAAAATCCTCCTTCACCGACTTAGCCAAAACTTCTGACATAATTTCGTAAATTTACAATCGCAATGGTGTTAATTAGTCACTTACTTGGTTGTTTGTCTATTTGTAGATGCAGCAGCTCCCTTTGAGCAACAAACTCCGTGCAGGTAAGTTTAATTAGGGTAGTTTTGTGGTTCGGTTTATGCGGTCCACATGTCGCGGCAACATTAGAGCCATTTTGGCTGCAAATTACGCTTAATTTATTATTAAAGTTTGACATACAGATAGACTACATATGTATAAAATATGGAGGCACATAAAATTGCTTCATTAATAATACAGTATTTTTGAAATTTGCTGTTAAAAGACACCAATCCGATTCACTCTATATACGTATATGTAAGTTTATGGATCCTTTTAACTCACTCCAACTATATTTCGAAGGATCACCGTTTAAAACATCACTTACACGCTTCATGTACCACTCACCTAAACCGACGTATGCCGCGTTCGCATTGTCGCCGCCACAATCGTCTATTCTTTCGTGCATCTTGTTGTTGTTGTACACGTAAGCGTGCATCCGCGGTAACGTTACCAATTTTCCAACCGATTTTAATTGCGAACTTCATAACATTACTTCACAAATAAGTTATTTTGGTGGAAATCGAAGTATAGTGTAGTTGTAAAATGCGGCTCGTTGTAGCGTGAATGGCGTGGCACAATCAACTGGCAGTGCTCCAAACCCAGTGCCCTGATTAGCAATATTTACTTGCAAGCCTGTACCTTCGAATATCACACGCGATCTATGCATGTATAATGTGTGTTGATTTGCTTTTGATTGTGACACCTGGCGCATTTCCCACAATCTGCATGCGAAGTAAATTTATCAGTGTCCAAACAATGAAATGTTGACTGAGCAATTTTCCAATGTTACCGAAATAATCGCAAGTAAGGAAGAAATAACTCAGGTCTAACCGAATATTTTATACTCTCGGATAATATTATAATTTTACTTGGTATCTTATCAATTATTTCATAGGTCTCGAACTCACCTCGTTTCATTACTATAACCCAAATGAGATATACAGTACAGGTTAAGAAAACATATAAAGTTCAAATCTTTGAAATATCACATATATTGACCAATATTAACGGTTTAAAGTCAGCTGGAAATGAAAAATTATATCGGACTGCATAACGTTTTAACATTACTTAAGTATACTGGGAAACATGTACATTTATGAAGATAACTCACTAACTCGCCGACATATTCGGCTTAAAGTCTACTAAATGGAATAACGAAAATCAATATATAAAATATATGGCAGCTGGGGTAATTTGCTGACCGATTTGACCCCTTTTTGTCACAAGAATTCACAGATATTTGCGGTATAAAGTCAGACATAGTCACTGAGACTTTGAAGACACAATTTGTGAAAGATTTTATTTCAATGTATATGGAAATTAGTCACATATTACGGGAATACAAAAATAATAAGCCCTTAAAGACGCAGTTTTAATAGTTTCAAAATTAGAATTTTATTCCGATTATAATCAGGGCTGTGAATATTTTAATTAAAGAATTTCCGGTATTTGGGTAAAAATTTAAAAACTATTTTTAATTAGGAATTTCGGGATTACAAAATAAAAATCAATTTAACTTAATTTTTTAATGCATTATGTGCAACCCTGATTATAATTAAATTGAATTTTTTTAAGTGGCTTATGGGATATGTATATTTCATCAAAAATGGTGGTGCGACCTTTTTCTATAAGTTATTGCTCACGATTTCTACCATATTAGGTTGCACCTATTTTTGGTTTAAAAGAGTGCTATTTGGACACAAGATATCTTTGATAACTTTGTTACCTGCTATAAGTTCATGAGGTTAAACAAAGGAAGTATATCTGTAATGTAGGTGTGGCCGTGCGATGTTGTCCATTTCCAAGGTGTATCTAGAAATATAGTAATTTGAGATACATGCACACAATTTGGTTACATCGGAAAGGTCTTCTGTTAATAACGAGCTAGTAGTTTATGAACGTAATGCCACATATAAATATACATATATCTCGTTTAGTTTTAGGTTATACAAACAACTGTTATACAAACAACTGTTATAGAAAACTTTTTAATTGAAAAAAAAGCTTCACGAAATTTGACATACTCGTATGCAGATTATTATCCACGGTAAAGCTATAATCTCCGGACAAATATGGCATATAAATGTCATTTAAGCTGACCGAATGGTGGTGTATACATATATCTCGTTTAGTTTTAGGTTACACAAACAATTGTTAGGTGTATATAAATATATATATATATATATAAACATTTGAATAATCAGGATGGGCGTGATCGGACCACTGCCACACCCACAAAACGCCCATATTCGAAACCTTATAAATTGCCATAACTAAGCGAATTAAGATATAAAACTGTAATATACAAGTAGTACACGTAATCGCAATAATGAGAGGCAACTGCGGTTTGAAAATTTTTAAAAAGTGGGCATGGCCCCACCCCCTAAAAGGTTTAATGTATATAACTCCCAAAGCATTCAAGCTATATCACTTAAATTTGAGCAGGAAAAATTATTTGACACCTCTGGCGTGTAAAAAGGTGAAATTGGATGATAACCACGCCCACTCCTCATATAAGGGTTTTGTTACAAACTACTAAAAGGCTATAACTTAATAACTAAATGCGTCAAAGACATTAAATTTTGCATCCAGGATGGCACAAAATGGGTTTATATGAGCCGGTGTCCAAATAAGACGATGTGAGTGGCACCGCCTACATTTAGGTGAAAACCCATATCTCTGGACATATAAGACCGATATCGACCAGATTTGGTGTATAACATAACCTTGACGTACTCTTGTTATAGTAGGAAAATTGGGGGAAATCGGACTACAACCACGCGTACTTCCCATGTAGAGCAAATTTACATTCCATATGATTTTTTCACTTTCCAGTATACAAATCGAGCACCAATTAATACAAGTATAGTGATGAAAATTTTCACGATTATTTCCGTTAAAGTAAACCCTTGTCAGGTCTAAAGATTTTCAAAATAGGAACATAACTATTCAAACCCCTTTAGTTACTTTTGTACCTTTGTTCTCACCGTTTCCACTTTTTCGTTCCACTAAACACTCACGTATTTGTAAAAACTGAAATTTATTTATAAATATGTTGATATCTTATCAACAAACCAAAAAAGAACTTATAACGTCACTTGAGTAATAAAAGGTTATAATCGGGATGTGTGACCGTGGAAAAAAGGCGAAACTTCAATTGCGACTTCCCTGTTGACGCTTTCGATGGAAAAGAGGCTCGGCGCTATCGCCCTCCCTGGTTTTGTTCATGTTGGTGTGTAGAGTTATTCTGCTGTGTGTGGGTGTATGCTGCTGCTTCCAGCAAGGTTGCATAGGTGCGTGGGGTGTGAGTGTGCTGATGTTTCCAGATGTGGTGTGCCAGTGTTGTGCTGTAAGTGGTGTGTTACGCTGTCGTGTGAGTGGTGTGTTGTGTTGTCGCATGAGTGGTGTGTTGTGTTGTCGTATGAGTGGTGTGTTGTGCGGTGTTGTTGACTGCATTAGGGCGGGAAGCTGAACTCATTTAGCCACCCTTCATACCGGAAATGTGGACCCTAGAGCCTATGGCTGTCTTTATTACTGAAAATGTCAGTAAATTTGTGAGATATATTATCGAAATTAGGAGAGAAGCCTTTTTTCATAATAGAATGTCTATATGTCAAAAGTTAGTTGAATCGGGTTAATATTTCCCTTATCTCCCATATAACTAGTATCAGGACTTTCAAACACCCGGTAGATTTTACTTCGTTTATATTGTTTATGGTTTGTGAGGTTCCTTAATGAAAATAATAATATGTAGTAATGCCAAAAATAGATAAAATCGTAAAATAAATATACCTTATATAAGATTTTTAAACTTCCGGTTGGCCTTATACTATATATATATAGGTCAATATGTAAAGTATCTTAGCAAAATTAATTGAACATATAATATTAGATATACTTTGTTTTAATGTCGAAAATATCTGAAATTATATTATACAACATATAATAATTTCCGTTATTCTAACAAACATAATTATATTAATGGTTAAGCGCTGAACAAGATTGAAGTTGGTCGCTATCTTGGTATTAATCTTATATCCTTAAAATCACCAATTATGATTATCAGGTCGACGTTTCACACATCAATTCAATTTATAAAATATAGCTTCTTAGGTTAAGTTTATGAACGTATGTATATCACATTTTAAGATGCTTTTAACACTTATATTAGTAACCAACTTTACCGACGTCTTTTAGCAGCCTATCTGAGTATTAAAAATTTTGTTTATTTTATTTAAAAAAAATTTTCTAATCAATTTTTTTCTTCAAATATTAATAGTCAGTGACAGTGACAATTTAAAAAAAAAATTATTAAATAACAAGGTAGAATCGTGAATAACATCTGAAACCTATTTGGGACACCCCAGGTAGTCGGCCGGATTTTATTGTTCGGAGCCGAGCAGATGCCGTGCGAGAGAGAAAGAAAAACTCAAAGTTATTTCTTTGTTTTCTATCGCGCACTAGATTTGAGCATTTTTTAGTATGTAACAGATTTTTGGTGGGATCAGACGTGTTTCATTTTCTTGACAGTGAAAAATATAGCTATGGAACAATTATCGAGAGCTGACTATGATCGGTAAGTAAACGTTACATATATTTAACATTTGTAAATATTTTAATTACAATTTTGTGTAATATAATTATAATGTTTTACGACGTATATCACATAATATTTAATTTATTAGGTTAAGTGCAACCGAAAGGAATGAGGAAATAATTTCGAATACAGATCATACATTTGACATGTGGCACTCCAATTCTTATCCGCAGTATCCCACGATGATGGGATTGACGAGATTCCATAATATTCTGCGTTTTTTGCGATTCAACGATGGTAATACTCGAAGTGAACGTAAAAAAGAAGACAAGGAAGCTCCAATTCGTGATGTATGGACAATGTTTAATTTAAATTTAGCTCAGATGTACAAACCAACTGCTAACTTGACGATTGATGAACAGCTTTATCCATACCGTGGCCGTACTGGATTTACTCAATATATTCCATCGAAACCAGCTAAGTATGGTATAAAGATCTGGTGGATTTGTGATGCAGAAAACGCATATCCTTTGCAAGGGATTATGTACACTGGTAAAACAGATAATACTCGATAAAAAAAATCAGGGTGGAAGAGTAGTGAAAGAATTGGCGGCTCCGTACCGAGGTAGTGGGAAAAGCACCTGCAAGGATAACTTCTTTACTACTGTACCAGTTGCTAAACATTTGTTGTCGTGGAATATTACCATTGTTGGGCGAATAAGACACGGGAGCAGTATTCGACAGCTTTTGGATTTCACGAAAAGGTTACCATGTGTTCCTACGTTCCTAAAAAAAATAAAGCTGTCATTCTGATATCTACAATGCATTCAGATATATCAGTTGGTGATGACGCTAAACGAAAACCAGAAATAATAAATTTTTATAATAAATATAAAGCTGGAGTTGACAATATGGACCAAATGGTGCGGAGATACACCAGTCAACGACGATCTTCGAGATGGCCAATGGCAATGTTCTTCAACATGCTAGATATTTCTTCACTTGCGGCATATATAATTTATTATGAAAATAATAAAATGATTGTCAAAAAAAGACAGAACGTCGTCAATTTATGCGTAAACTAAGTGAAGAACTAACATTGCCGATGATTGAACATCGCACGGCGAATCCACAAGTAATGCGCCACTTCTCAACAAAGATTGCCATTGAAAGTGTATTAGGCCATATACTGACTGAAACAGTCGTGATAAATCCTGGTCCAGAGACTCCAAAAGATAAAACCGAAAGGAAAAAAGTAACAGGATCTTGTCATGTCTGCAATGCTTTGCCAATAAGAAGACGGCGAAAGACACGTAAGGCCTGTGCCAATTGTCACCAACCTGTGTGTGACGAGCACTCAGTTAATCGAGTTCAATGTCATTAATTATAGAAAAAGTGTAATATTTCTTTATTTTTTTAATAAAATTTAGTTGCATGCATTAATGGAAATTATATACAATTTTTTTCCTATGGTTTCCACTGTGGATGGCTAGAGTTTAAGCTCATTTAAAAACAAAAATAAAATAAAAATCAATTAAATGAACTCACAAATAGCTTTCTTTTAAGTTAAAAAACGACGATTTGAGAGCTTGAAATGATATATTGAATTTTTTTAAGATATTCACACAAATACACCGCGTTACCCGGTTACTAACATAAGGGTTAATAAAATTTTCGCAAATGGGAAGTAACTAAATAAAATACCTAATTTGAAAGTAATTCATTCACAACTTGCTGAATTCTTTCGCAACATTTTTTTATATAGCAAAATATATCCATATTATTCGATCAAATCGCGAATAAATTGTAATAAAATTTGGTGAATATACCACTTATATTGAAGTCCATAAACTTAGACTTCATTTTATTGCTATATTTTAGTTCGCGTCAGCTAAAATTATATTAAAAACATCTTCAAATGAGATATATGTGAAGTCGACTCAACTGAACAGGCTAAATTCAATATATTGAGTTTATGTGAAAAACGTCAACCAGAGGATCGGAATTCATTATATAAGGGATATAAGGTTTAGACCGAGGTGAAGACCTATTCCATTATAATTCTGAGATTTTTAAGAAAACTTGTATATTTAATTGCATTAAAATAACATACGGTTTAAATACAGGTGGAAAGTAGGAAATCATTTAAAGGGGTATATTGGGGATAGAGAAAGGGACAGGCTGATTGTATTAATCTTGGCATTGCTCAGGTATACTTGATAACATATTTTGAAGCAATTTTATATATAAATAGTACTCACTTACCGACATACTTGTATTTGGCATGAAACTTGTTAGAATATGGAAAATCATTATAAGTAGGATATGGGCGTTGGGGGTTGTATCGACTAGATTTTATCTATTTTTCCAATACCAAACACATCTAACATGCAACGGGCTAATAAAAATGCTCCCAGGGTACCTCACATACCATCACCAATCATATGGAGTAAAGTCAGCCGGATGTTCGAAAATCCTGATATTAGTTATATGGTGGTTAGGTAAATTTTATCTATTTTAGACACAAAATTACATTGGTATGAGTAAAATACGCGCTCTTATTTTCATTGAGATAACTCACATATTGGGGGATATATGCGGTATAAAGTCGCCCGGAAGTTCAAAAATCTTTATATTAGGTATATGGAGGCTTATGGATGTATTGACCTGATTCAACCCATTTTTGACACTCAGACATACTATAGTTACTTGTTTTTATACTCTCGCAACATGTGGCTACAGAGTATAACAGTTTTGTTCACCTAACGGTTGTTTGTATCACCTAAAACTAATCGAGTTAGTTATAGGGTTATATATATATAAGGATGAAGAGACGAATTCACTGAGAGCAGTGATTTTTGCAGCTCTATCGACAGTGTGAAAATGGGTGAAATCGGGTAACAACCCCACTGACTCCCCATATAACGGTACTGTTAAAATCTACTAGAAGCGCGATAAATCAAACACTAAACACGCCAGAGACATTAAATATTTTATCTCTGGGATCGTATGAGACGACTTTATAAGAACCGCGTTCAAAATTAGACAGTGGGCGTGGCACCGTCAATCAAGCAACAATGATTGTATTGGGGTAAGACTTTGCGTGAATAATGCATTTAACATGTGTCACCTTGTGACCTCTAAATCGAACAAAAACTGTTCAAGCTCCTCGGTACTGAACATGTTATATATGAAATTCATATAATAAAATAAATAAATGAAACTCTCGATAATAGTAGGTTTTTGTGTCAAAAATGGGTTGAAGCGGATCAACTTCCATATACTACTTATAATGCTTTTCGTTATTCTAACCAGTTTTATGCCGAATATGTCAGACAGTGAGTATTAATATTTTTTTCCCCAAACGAGTGTACCATTTGAATTGTAGAGTCGAGAGTATAAAAGGTTCGATTACATCCAAACTTAGCCCTTCTTTACTTATTTAATATAAAGTTTACCAACACCTGAAGTAATAATTCGGGCTCTGATTCTTGCAAGTTGTAAGATTATAAAATGTTCGGTTACACCGTTCTTGTCTTCTTGTTAATTTGAGGTTTGACCTGAAGAGATCTGAAGGTATATCTGATATTGTGCGATATCAGCGGTGTGATAAAGTTCAGATCGATATCTCAAAAACTGAGGGGCTATTTCGGGTATATACAGACAGATAGTATGGCTATATCTACTCAGCTCATCTTACTGTTGATTTGTATATATGCTTAATAGGGTCCCCAACATTTCCTTATGGGTGTCGCAACCTTAATATACATATGTTCAGGATATTATTAAAATTAAATCATAACTTAACAACTCCTACTTTGCATATGCCATACATATTTTCGTTGCTTCGATTTATAAGAAAGTTGAATTCGATCATCCATACCATCGAGATCCGTATGTTTGTGTTCAAGAAACAATCGCGACTGTTACATCATCAACTCTGGCAAATCCAAGAGTTTCGACTCGCAACTAATCGGCGCAACTTGGAGTTAGCTAGACGGGCATTACAATGGATAATTCATGATGACTTAAGCTTGTTTCCGTACAAAGTTCAAATAACAAACCGGTTAAATTCTCTAGATTTGCCTATTTGCCCGGAATTTCGAAATTGCCGTATATATAGTGAATCAAAACTAGAAATAATCCACGAGACGGAACTTCACCCAGAACGAGTCACTGTGTGGTGCGCAGTTTCATAAAGTTGTATTATGGGCCATACTTCTTGGTATAAAATGGTGTAACAGTAACTGTCAATGGGCATCATTATTTAAAGTTGTTGGAAGAGTTTTTTTACCCAGAACTGCGCCAAAAACGCAGCAATAGCAGTTAGTTCCAGCAAAATGGAGCAACTGCACACATAGCTAGACCGGTTTTTGCATAATTCCAACGAAAATTTTAAAACAAATTAATATCAAGAAACTCCACTTTTCGCTGGTTCTCAAGGCCACCCGACCTGATTGCACCAGACTTTTTTTTTAAACAAAACCCAGAAATCGGACTGAATTGAAGCAGTCCATTAAATCGATAAGGCGAGATCGAGGCAATCTCGACTTCAACCCTTCAAGCTGCAATGGAGGTCATTTACACTCCATAGTTTTATAAAATAAAATAAATGTAATGCATTAGTAAAAAAAAAGAGCCATCTTGTATTATACTAAGGGAACTATTGCCCTGATCTATTTTATGTATGAGGATACACTGTTATTCGAAAGATATTCTTTAAAAAATTCATTAAGATTTCTTACATATTGGCCGATATATGCGGTATAAAATTCGAAAATGTTTATTATAAGTATACGGTGGCTGAGGGGAGTACCGCTTACTATATATATTCATTTTTGGCACCAGAAAAGCTGTCGTCACAAAAATATTCACCCGAATTTCAATGCTAGACTTTACGGGTGACCCTTATGTTTAGAGATATAGGAGATCATCTAAAAAAGCGTGGTGTCATGCCCTCGTCTTAAGGAAATCTTAAGGAATCCCCGAACCTTTTTTTACGCCGTTCCTTACTATCTTGGTTTATTCAGTGAATTATCGAACTTTTAGTAGTTTTCAACATAATCGTTTAATGACGTTTTAAGGGCATGGCAGTGGTCCAATTACCCCATCTGCATTACCGGTCTACTTTAAGTACCAAGAAACATACGAGTATGTATCAAGTTTCATCTCAATTTTTACTCAAGTTATCGCTTGCACAGATAGACTTACACAGTTGCTCGTCTTGTCAACCTGATCAAATATACATAAATTACAAGTATATATAACTCTACATATGTCTCGTTTAATTTTAGATGAACAAAACTACTATTATACTCTGTAGCAACATGTTTCGAGAGCATAAATAGATATATGGACTATATGTGATTATGCGGCCCATAGCGTTTTGAAAATAAATATAGAGCTTCCTGGATATTCCTGATTGAATCCAAATACGGAATGAAAACTTTAAGTTTTCCCTTAGCCATATTATGACATAAACATGTTACTTTTATGTATGTAATAGCAAACACTTAATCCATCCAAAAATATTTAACGGCAAATTTAATTATTTATTTAATTCAAATTCAACCGACAGAAATATATATTTCCATTATTCTCTGGCGTATTACCCTCAACTTCATATTAGCTTATCTTCTGCATATACATCACAAAAATTAAATATGTTTCAATGTAATCCCCCTTACAAACTAAGACTCTTACGCAAGCAAGGAAATTACAAAATATCTTACAATGCAAATAACTTGGCGCCTTTCATTACACAAAACTCATTGCTTTCCAGTTACCTCGTGACAGCATTCTTTTAATATCATGGTGCACCCTTTTTAACAGAATTTTAATTACAAATCCACAACAACTATAATTAACACCAATAACAATTCACATTTCTGCATACTACAATTATATATTTTTGTATTATATGCAGAAATATACATCTACAAAAAAATAAAAACATATACATATATTCAAATAAGAACTCGCATTGTTCCATTATATATTTTGAAGCAAAGCTACCTTCTTGGAATATCCATTTTCCCTCTCTTGCTTACATACATATTTGTATTTTTTTTTTGTACATATATATTTAGACAATACATACTCACCTGCATTCAGTGGTTTTCTTCAACCTTAGTGATAGATAAGATTTACCAATATCATAAACATACCTTTCGATAAGCATTAGGCAATTTCATGAAATTATAACCGAGTTCTCAATAAAACTTTTTTCATGGGCATTATAATGCTAGTATGACTGAAATATGCATTTCCGAATCCTCTTTGGATTTGTGTAATAGTTTTAGTCACCCGAAATACTGAGACTCAATTTGCATAGTTATTATTTATAAAGTTTTCTCAGGATAGCCAACTCCTAAACTTTAGCCGAGCCAAGACTTTTTTTAAAATACCCCGATGCTCAAATTATAAATGAGCGTAAAAAATATAATGAGCCTCCCACAAACTATGCGAATAATTCTTTCAAACCCTAAAGTGGTTTGCAAAATTGGGAATAGGCATGGTTTAGATTTTTTTTTAAACAACTTGACTGGAACGATTCTTGAAAACACGACATACAAAGTGCGTTCCAAAAATTACCGAACTTTATATTTAAATCATACAACATGCAGCGTTGCCTATTGAAAATTTTCAGTATTAACAAGTATGGAAGGGCTAACTTTGGGTGTAAGCGAACATTTTATACTCTCGCAAGGTAAAGTGATTTTCGTATATTTTTAATTAAAAGTAGGCAGTATTGCTTCCATTATTTACAATCAAAGGCAAAAAGATACACTATTATTAGAAAGAGATTCTTTCGGAATTTTAATAAGTTTTCATGCATATTTACCGATAGATGCGGTATAAAGTCAGTCGAAAGTTCGAAAATATTTATATTAGGTATATAATATATGATCATTCGATTTTACCCATTTTTGGCACAAAAATATTATCCCCGAATTCCACTAATAAAACTAACGGACTGACCAATATGTTTAGCAAAAAATCAGCCATATGCACTGGGGTCCACATATTTGATGTGTGGGTCCTTGAAAAGGTATAGTCCGATTTCGGCAAATTTTGGTCGTTAGATTAAATACCTTGAGGGCACTATTTGTGCCAAGTTTTACCCTAATAACGGCATTGATGTTTGATTAATGTACGGTAAACTGAAAGAATCAGATAGACTTTCAGAGTTTGTTATATGGGAAGTAGGTGTGGTCGTCAACCGATTTCGCCCATTTCCATAATGTACAATACTATTTAATAATTGGATAACCTCACACACCAAATTTTAAATTGGTTCAGTAGTTCTTGAGATTTAACACTTCTACTAATAGTGGGCGGTGACAAATTTAATGCTTGTAGCTCTTTTATTCAGTGAGTTATTGCATTTTTCATCAAGATATCTCAAGTTATCGCTTTCACGGACGGACTGATATCATACTATGTACAACATGTTGCGAGAGTATAAAAATATACGTTCATCCTCTTTCAAACGCACCTAACTACATGTAAATCGGACGTATTAAATTTATTATTATAATATTTAAAAATGGTCGTGAACATCGGAGCACCCGACTTTAGCCTTACGTACATATCAGTTAATTGTCAATTATCCTCGGTGCACACTTATTTAAACACCCTTTCATTACTGTTTCACGATATATTTCACACAAATGTTATACATATGCGTACACATACTCAAAATACATATACTACACCCCATAACGCTCAACCTTCGTAACAATCGTTCACTTTATCCTCCTTATTGAATTGCAGTAAAACCAATTCGTAGGTCACAATGCTGCCAGCTACCTATAAAGAACAGAAACGAAATGATGAAATGGAAAAACATACCTGTATACATATATACATGGAACGTTGAATGTAAGTGTTAAAGTATAAAATTATTCAGACAATTAAGCAAAATGGCGCCCAAACAGAATTATATGAAAAAGAAATATCTATTGGTAAGTTAAAGTTGATTTGCGTCTTAACTAACATATGGGTATGAGAGATTATATAATGTTTCTTCGCTTAGCTCGGATAGTAGAAGTGTAATGCCTCAGCACAACCATTCTTTAGAAGTTCCCATGACCTTCGCTTACCTTATCCCCTTATCAAATTATAAAATATAGTAAAACTCCGCATGATCTCCAAGAACCTCAATTTAACAAACAATTCTACAACATTAAAACATTGAGTATGATAATTATTTAAATAATCTAAATGTTTAGCTACTGACTCACGCTTCTCAGTCACACCAATTATATTGTACTGGATTATATGGTTCAGACTCACCAATACGATTTCAACTACTCTGTGTAGAATGTTGTTTTGCTATCCTGAAAATAGGCATATTTCCGTCAACCACCATGCACTTTTATAACGGATTTCAAACATTCGTCCTGGTCTGGCCGACCATTCACAATTTTATAAAACCTCCAAGGTTACCACTCATAAGATAAGACGTGTAATTGGTCGTGTCTATGACTTATAAGGAATCGCTATTTCCGGCCAGGCGTTTAAGCGATTTATGTTCTATCTCTTATTCAACTAATCCTGTGCATCTATAAATAATATAAAACTCGAAATCGACCTCTATTGAGCTTTAATTATGGTTGCTAATCACAGGATTTATATATTCCTATAAACAACTAGAATGTAAAATTCAGCGACTCTCTTTACTCCTGCAGATTACGGTGACTTGAGGTTTTATTCAATTATTCAATAACTCTCTCTCGATTGCGCTTCAAACGCAAAATTTCACTATACCAACATAAATATACAATTTACTTACCGTAAGCACAAGACCACGGGTGAGATGAAAGAATTTCATGCCTGACAACGCAACCACATCTGTGGTAACTTCTTCCGAGAAGCGTTTAAGCTGTCAGAATATATGGATGTTATTGGCACCGCAACGTGGGTATGGGTTTCCCGCAATATAAATTGAGAAAATTTAATAATACTTATCAATGTAGTTATGTATAATTATAAGTTTTAATTGTAATCAGAACTTGAATCCCGGTTTGATATAAAAAAGTTGAACAATTTTTCTATCTTCGACATACAGTTAATAAAAGAGACTCATTAAATAATATCAATAATATTTTAGGACAATGTTTAAGGTAAAAAAATATTATAAGTTAATTCTTGTCTCTAGGTGTTTTCTTTTAAATTAATGGAAACAAATCTTAATTCCCTTTAGAAATGTACCAAAAACTATATTCTGACTTCCCCTATGCATATCGTATGAATATTACCACATATTTGTACGTCTTCCGAATGTTAAGTAATTGCTCTTTACATCTGTATCTCAGGAATTTCGTACTACCGTAGAGAATCATTCACTATATAGAATCTTTTGTATGGCTTTAGGTTTTTCGTAGGCGAAACCAGGTTGTAGAACCCCACATTTACCATCGTTTGTGATGTAACGGTTTCTATCGCTACTTTTCTTAAGAACGTTTGACAGACATCGAGACATCATCAACAAAAGGAAGATACATTTTGGTTAGCAACTACCATGATAGTAAGACTGTTCGTTTCGTTTATGATTCGAATTCACTCGAAAAGATCAATTATATGGTGAGTAGATTCAAAGAAAATGTCAGAAAATATTTAATTGTTGATAAACTGAAACCAAGCGGGCTTACAAAATCCAACTCGCGCAAGAATTGAAGCCGAACAACCATGTTGTTATTGTTGTTGTAGCGGCAGAAAACATTCCTGAAGTAATTTCGAGGAATGGTGCCGAGGGAACGACCGAACAACCATCAAGCACCTCGCACTTTTGGTCAATGGGCGCAAAACAAGATGGCCACCAATCACGATTTTCACAAGAAAATTTTTTTTAGCGATGAAGCTCACTTCTGGTGGAATTGGTAAATTAATAAACAAAATTATCGGATTTGGAGTGATGATAATCCTTAAACCATTTTTGAGGCGCCGTTTCATCCATTAATATTACAGACAATGGGGAACGCTATAGAGCCATGATTAATGACTTTTTCGAAGGATATTGAGGTGGACGAGCGCTACAAGCCATACTGCCAACAAAGCAATCAATTAATTGCGGAAACATTTGGTGAGCGCATTATCTCTCGTCCAAGATCGTGCAATTTGACAACGACGGACTATTTTTTGTGAGGCTATCCCTTGGAAGAGAATACTCGGCGCGTTTTTGCTGACATACGACACTAATTTGTGCAAAAGGTGGTCAAAAATTGGGCTTCTCGGCTGGAATTTATTCGAGCCAGCCGCGGTGGTCACTTTCCCGAAATAATTTTTAAAACCTGATAGCAAACTATTATATTTATAATAAAGCTGAATTCTTGGCCATAACATTCAATTGTGCATGTTGTATTTCTTCTTGAAGACCACATATCTATAAAACGCTCTAGAAGTGATATATAAACGAGTGAGAGAGAGAACAATTACCTCACGGCACCAGGACACACTTGGTACACTTCGAAATACTACCAGTGGCCGTTTTGATTCATCATGTATTTCGGCACTATACAAAGACAACATTAAGGTGCGCATCAAAAGGAAGCCCAAAGAGAACCAAAAGTACATTGTATGTGAATAAGATGGTTTCTTTCTGAAAAAAAAAATTATTTTTATTTATAATTATTGACCAAAAAACATGCCAGCAATCCGATTTGTGCTAACGAAAATAGTAGAAGAAGATAAATGACGAAAGTTTCAGGTGGCTTATATATAGATTTGCTGTTTGCTATGTTTGTGCGCACTGATGTGAAGCGGAGTTTAAAAGGTCTCACAAAAACTTTTATTTTTACAATTCTTATATAATAAAAAAAATTCTAATATCTAAATTTTTATCTAGTGGGCTTAAAACTTGTAACCAATCCTTCATCATTACGAATTAAATAAATTTAATATCTCGAAAACTGTACATATACATTAAATAGAAGAGTGTATGTTTTCAAAACTCACTGTAGACTTTTTAGAATTTTACCACAGATGAAAAACAAGTTATTGGAGAAACACAGCAGTGTGATAATCGAAATCGTATCATCAGTTGCTTCGCATAATTTACACAAATTGCGGTAATTTACGCGAGTTTCAATCCAGAACTTCTCCGTAGTTGGCTGCAAAGAAATGAGCAAGCATTAGCTTATGTTTTCCTTGTTAATTTGTCGAACTAAAGCACACACAAATGAAGAACATATAAGATGTAAATCCGAATGTGAGACCAAAACTAAGCATATAAAGAGCTGCAAATAACGGTCAGCTTACCCGCTTAGCTACGCGCAACATATGCTCGTTGAGTTGGCGGAAACGTGCTGAAAGCGCTACGCTTACCGCCATCACAAATATGTCATTGAAATTCCATGCGAACGTCGATATAATATTCAACACTTTGCCGAAGATGCCCGCCAGGTTGGTGTAATCAAAGAAATAGAAGTACTGCGCCCAGTTGCTGTATAGAAAACTCTGGATAGGATGTCCTGGTATGGCCGGACAACCATTCACGTAATAGATAATGCCCAACATGCTAAGCAAATGTTCCACTGCACAGCAAAAGTTAAATAGTGCAATTGATACAAAAGTTTAACACTCTCACAGAAGAACTTGACGCTTACACTCACCCACTGAACACATAGTCGCCACCAAGGTGATCATTTTTATCCGATGAGCCAAAGCTGCTCTCTGCATTTCCGTTTTCAGCGGCGGCAACTTAGACTCAATATTCTCCCAATGTACCATTAACGCCGGCCACTTGCGAGCCAATTGGAAAAATGCCACCGCTATTAGAAATATTGAAACATAAAAGACGATTGCTTCTGCAAACGAAAGCAAAGCCAAAGTTTGTTGGTTAATGTTTAAAATAAGGATTTAATAATAAAACTCCCAAGTTTAATGTATACTTACCTACTGTATCGAAGTTAAATTGTTTGCGAATAGCAAAGTTGATAGTGCACAAGCTGGCCGGTCCAAGGCAAAAAATCACCAGCAATGCGTAACAGGTGCGCACAGATTTCCAGGAAAAATACACCTTCGACGACGTTTTCGATAATATACCACAAACAGGCATCAAGGCGAACAACTGTGCGAGCACCAAAACTAGGAAAAAATTTAAAACTAAGACTTGTATAGGTACACTTATGATTCGAGAGAAAAAAAAAACTCATATAGCATGGTCTTATCAAAAAATTGAATCCCTGTATCCTCGATTATTATTTAATTAATGCAAGCATTTTGAAGATTAGGTATAACCACACAAAAATACGGAACCAAATTTATTATTTAAATATAATATATCAAAGATACCCCAACTTTAATGCACTATTTGTGATGACCCAGATTTAACTTTATTATAAAGGTAATGGTTTGCCGTTATGTTTTAAAAATCATTTCGGGCATGTTACCGCTAGCTTGAATAAATTCCAGCCGAGAAGCCCAATTTAGACAAGCGCTTTCACAAAAAGTTTCCTTCATTAATTGATTGTTTCGCTGGCTGTTTAACATGTAGCACCATCTTGTTAAAACCAAAGGTAATCTACATCAACATCCTCCAATTCAGGCACGAAAAATGCATTAATCACGGGCCTATAGCGTTATCCATTGATTGTAACGTTGTGGCTGGCTTCATTTTTGAAAAAAAAATTGGATTTTTTAAGCTCACAAACCAAGACCTTTTCGGAAAATCTTCCATAATGTGGATGGCCTCAGCTCCGAATGTTGCGGGCGGATGTACTCATTCCGGTCTTCTACGATACTCTGCTCCACAGCAGGAATAGCGCCTTCGGTGAGCGCTGTACGGATGCTCTAAAGATGCACATTATCCACTATAGTAAACGTGGTGTGAAACCGATTCATGGTTGCTCTAATTACCGACTCTACAAAGCGAATTCGTGGACCGAATATTGGAATTTACACAATTTGCAAGCGTTGTTCTGCAGTAAGTCTATTCATTATAAAATGGCAAACCAAACGAAATACAAATCAGGTAACCGCTGTTAAAGAGAAAATCTCCAAAAGGAGTATTGTATCATTGAAAACCGTACGTTAAAAAACACCCTTTATTATGCACCAATTTGGGTGAAATTAGTGGAGAAGCTCATAGCTTAGCTGTCACATTTTCCATCAATAAAGCTCAAGATCAGTAATTTTGGTTCACTTATGGTCTGTTGCAGCCTGCCAGAGAGTAGTGCCAGCAAAAATATTTTTATTGGTGCGCAAAAAATTATAACAAAACAAATAAACAATTTGCATTCTATAACATGTTGAAATTTGAACTATTTTGCATATTTATCCTAAAACAGTGTTATGAAACCCACAAACAGAAATTCACAGTACTAAGAAAAAATATAAAACCTCGATTGATTCATGAAAAACATATTAATTTAGTTATAATGTAAATTGGATGAGCTTTTGCGTCCATAAAACTTACCTGGTCCAATCGCCTCTAAAAAACTGCCCGAATGTTCATAATCTTTTTTTGTACCGCGCCGAAATAAATTTCGTACTGCAAAAGAAATGTGGAATAAAATATAAATTCGCAGATATTTTTAAATACTACAACATGCCAAATATGTCACTCAAAAGAAAATATTTAATGAATAGTGTCACAAACTGTGAATTGATTCGCTGCAGCGGTGCACCAGTGCTGGTATATTCAGATACGGTTATGTAACTTTATTCACTGTCACTTAATATTAGCAGTAAATTGTCACGAATAAAAGTGGGCATTAGAGTTATACACAAGTTTCAATAATAAATCGGCGAAATGTTTAATACTTATTATTGATAAAATATGAAGTAATTTTACTTTAAATAAGACAGCCATATGATTCGTATACTAAAAGGGGATAAAAGACGTGGATAAGTTTTTATACCACCACTCACATAACTATTTCGATATCTTGAACAAACTACACGTACACAATTTCTTTGGAACCAAGAGAAAACTGTGTTCCCATCTTTTAATAGTTTTCATCTACTTATCTCATAAACTGTTAGTTCCATATCAGCAAAACTTGATCGAAACACAATAGTCCTCCAATATAACGAATCTTATGATTTACACCTAATTCGCAAAATCGAAAAAAATTTTAAATCGGGTAATTTTTTGTTTACCTATAATAAAACCATATTTTTAAATAACTAACCAAATACATTCAGCTTAAAATATATGTATGTTTAATTCAATCACGAAAACTTTATATATTTAAAAAAAAAAAAAATATTTTAATTCTCGTCTGTTTTTCAACAATTTCCGAACTTTTTTGAATTGTGATTTGTTGCAAAACTCTTAGTACCAATACTTTTGACAGTTCAACATTTTTTGGTAATGCCCAGGTGACACATTTCTCTAACAAATTTATTGCTTCTTCGTGTTAAACCTCATTGGCTGTACCGTTTGATTACGTAGTGGTATGTATCACTTTGACAGTTCCTAAGAAAACGACAATAGGGATACAGCATTGCAAATTTTAATAAATTTGAAAGATTCTGAAATAGTGTTCATTCCAGTGGAGATAATTTTAGTCAAAAGGCAATTCCTGTAAGTTTCAGAATCCTAATAGCGTTTTAACCGTCAATCGCAGAAACTGAGTCTCCGGGACTCACTCAAAATGTACTCGCATCATAACAAACACATTTTTTTTACTTTAAGTACCGCACGTTCGTATTCTTTCCTGCGGTCGAGTGTAGAACGTGTGGTAGTAAAGATTTAAGTGCACAAGTATTTGAAAGCTTAGATTTTATTAATGGTGGATCCCGGGTATTCATTGTGGTGTTTTGTGTGATAAAATTTTATTTACAGATTTTGCAAATTTTTTGGGTCTTTTTTAATCGTACAAAATGTAAAAGTATGAACCAAATGAATCATTCTGCTGAAAAGTAGAAATATGGCTTAAGGAGGATGAGAATGGAAGCGATTTGGAAGAATAATATTTTGATCGTGCACGGCCTTCTCAAGATTGTATTTCCGAAGTATTTATTTATATGGTAAGAATAGATTCAAATGGTCAGTGGTCCCTCCAACACGAAAAGTTCAATTGATACACATAACCTCTTACGCATGAACTCTCAACCGATGATGGAAAACCTTAGTCAGGCAAACGTTTTTATCCGAATTTCGAATTCAGACATATGAAATTTGTTTCGTACTTGTATTAAAAATTGAATAACTGAGTATACTCAAAAAAACTAAGTTAATCCGAAATGATAAATTAGCCAGTGAACAGAGGAAATATTTTTATATTTGTATTGTAAATCAAAACTTCTTACCTTTGTTTCACTTCCAAGCAACCAGTTTATCTCACATTTGCCAAAAAATATGTTGTGGCATGTGCTTCGATTGAATAACTTCACCCGTTCCACGATTTTTTGTTTTGTACGGTGTGTAAACCTCCTAAAGCTTATTTCTTAATAATACCATATGTTATGTGAAATATACATATAAGGTGTAAGAAAGAAATTCATTATTTTTGCATGAAATTGAATGCTTTAATTATTATTTTTCGTATCCAGCCTTATTCAAATAGTTCCAAATGGTTTTTTGTGCAATGTTTAGGTCCTGGACAATCAAAATCGATGCTTGAACTCTACGATTTCCATTATTTGATCGATTTTTTCGATAATTGGTCTTCCAGAGCGTAGAGCATCTTTGATTGGCTATTACAGTACCAGGACCATAAACGCTATTCCGATTTGCAGCCGCCTGGCTTACGTTTTCGCCCTTATATAAGAAAAACTGTAAAATGTAGCTATTTTCTCTTTGCTAGTCTCCCTCTTTCACGCGCGCTCGAACAAAACTGAATCAACCAATCACAAAACTGTCAAATAAGCTTTTTTAGTACAAAATATCATCTTTCTAACGCCATCCAGCCGAACCCGATCGGACTTATACAACGCGAGATACAGATAAATAGCGCCACCTAATGGAAAAATAATGGATTTCTTTTTACCACACCTTATAAAATTCTTTGTTTTCCTTGCACTATTTTTATTAGTTTTTATGATTTGGTTTCCTTTAACTTGAAGTCTTTAATTTTTGACATTTTTACATGATCTCAGAAAAGTATCACAAATAACAACATTTTTTTGATATTACTGTATTTATATATAAAACTTAAAATGTATCTTTTATTAAATAAAATGTTTAAAAAAATAATACCTTTGGTGTTGTTTTCTTAATATAAAATATGAATCCTGGGGACTCAGGTTTGTGGTGTACGTAATTTTTATTAGGGTGTGCGATTAATGGATAAACCATCGGTTGAATCAATGGTTACATTATGTGGCATACAAGTTGCCCAAATCACTCCCTCATCGGTAGCTTTAACCAATTTGTTTTCAGATAATTCGCAAGTTCATGAAAGTTTCTAAGTAAATCAACATACCAAACACACTTCGAGTACATATAGGTTACGGGTAGCAATTTTTTTTTGTTGTTCAAAACATCTCGGGTTCTGAGAATTTCCAATTACCAAAAGTAGTAACTTCTTTGTTCTCAAAGAATTGACGCACGCATAACCTTTATTAGTGTTCTTTCTTCCTAGTGCAGATGTCACTTCCTTCCATTAGTTTTTATTCCATTATCGAGTTTGTTTATAAATGGCTCCGCACTTCCCACATTAGATGTCAACTTTTCACTACTCTCTTTAAGAATACGTATTCCGAATCGTTTTGTAATTTAGTCATCGGACCATCACTCGCACACAAATTTCCCTAGTAGAACTTGGAATGAAACTTTTTCGCAATTGTCTTTAAACTGGCACCACTAATAGGGATATGGTTTCGATGTTGAGTCGTAAACTACAATATTTATAGAATACCTCCTCCTTTCTAGGAAATTGCTTAAGGGACTTACATACGTAATGATTTCGTGCGATGCGTTTTTTCAACTTAATCGCAAAGGATGCGAAGTTCGCAGTGAATGTTTTTTAATAAACTAGTCCCTAAAGGCCTTCTTCTTATTTTGGTCAAAAGCATTATATTTACATAACATATATATATATATATAAAATAACATATACATATAAAGTAAGTTTAAACTCACCTCGCACCATGCAAATTTGCCTTTTACGTTGTTTTGCCGATTTTGGCATAGCACTCCATTCTTTGCGTTCGAGCAAACTGCATTGAGACATAAGAAATCACAAGTAATGTTACTCGAATGATATATAAAAATATATATTAGACTATTAAAGATCATTGCCTACTCATTGTCTACTTTTCTGCCACGTTGCCACACTTTAATATTTTGCAAGCGCACTTCTTGGCGCTGCAACCAATTCTTCGTGACGTTTGCCGCAACTTTCATGTCAAATTGCAAATTTTTAACGTTTAATTAAAGATTGAAGAGCGCGTAGGTACTTGATGATTTCTGCCTGCAAATAAAATATGTGCGCACCTACACATATGGAACAATCCGTTGCCGAATTTCATTTGCTACTGACTGCGTGTGAAAAAGCGATTTACTCGCCAGGATATGCACATTTTCAACATTGTTGCAAATTAAATATTTGAGTTGACGTGTGTCCGCCTACTCTTTGCTGCGACGCATATTCAAGTGCAATTACAAAGTGATGTTGTTGTACCCGTGTGCAACAACGCTGCATTTAATAGCTTTGTTATTTATAACAGCAGAAACTAGTTTTCTCTGTAAAAACTTCCAACCCTTCTTTGGTCTGAATGTTTTTATATTTGGAAAACATATTTGGGGCCCCCCACACACGTTAGTAAAGTTAACTCACAATTTTTATTGGCTTCCCGGTTGTGTTCCCAGATCCAATTTTAATAGACTCGCACAGTCTTCGACTAACTCTCGTGCCGATAAGACGTCTTGTATCGGAGTTCTTTTGATTAGTTAGTTTCTTCTCACCCCACTTCTAAGTGTGTTGAATATTTTCTTTAGTTATTTTTCTTTCTCGCCTACCACATACGCATAGTTGTTGTTAAAGTAAACGTGCAAAATGATAAATCGTTTCTAATCATTTCGCAATACTCGATACCGGTCAAATAAAAAGAAAAAAGAAAAGTGATCTCGAAATAAGTGCACCCTTATCTGCATTCCCTTTGCTCCCTGAAACCAAAATCGTTGACCCAAAATTCATAGTAATTAGTACAACCGACCCATTAAAACCCCTTTCATCCTACTCCTGTTTCGCTATACACCGTGCCATCCAGCAGATCAGCAGCCAAGTGCACTCAATAACCTTCCTACGTGATGGAAAATTACTTCTTCTAGTAAAAAGCAGTGAAGTCGCATACAAATTTCTCAGAGTTAAGGCTCTTGGAGACATATGTGATGTGTCTGTCACATTCCATCAATCCCTAAACCACGTGAAAGGCATAATTTATACGCCGTTCCTTAATAATGTTCCTGAAGAGGAAATTATTAAAGAACTGAGCTCTCAAGGTGTCGTAGCAGCCTATAAATTCCAAAAAAAAATATAAGGAAAAGAACGTCCTACGAGAGTGTTGTTGCTAACTTTTAATCTTTATAACCTACCCAGTAAAATTGATATTGCCCGGTGTACAGTTTTAGTTCGACAATACATACCCCTCCCCATGCGCTGCAAATCATGTCAGCTTCTAGGGCATACAACAAAACATTGTAACCGTTCTCCACTTTGTGTAAATTGCTCCCTTCCTCACCATACCCCACAAGAATGCGAGCGCATTCTCTGCACCAACTATTCCCAGCAACACCCATCCTCCTCAAGAGAATGCAGTAACTTCCTCCAATCAAAAGAAATCCTCAAAATTAAAACAATAAATAAATGTTTTATGCGCGAAGCTATCAAAACGCACAAAGAACAACAAACCATTCAAAGCTCTCCTAGCAGCTCTTATGCTGCCATAGTATTCAACCAAAAAGCAAACAAAAATGATTATCTACCAACAACCAACAAAAACAACGAAGTACAAAATTCAGATGAAACAAAAAATAGCAAAGACAATAACCAAATTGTAAATCTTGATCATAAAGAAAACACCTCCTCCAATTATTCCCCTCCTATGGACTTTACCAACTCTCCCCACTCCACAGAAACAGAACCCACCTCATTTGTAGAAACAAATAATCAGGAGTATGACTTCTCGTCTTATTCCTCATCTCTTAATATTTTATATAATTCTTCATATCTCAACCAAACCAACAATGATTTCACCACAGATCAACATACTCTCACCGGCATATCCCCTTCCCACCCTGCTGAACCCCAAACTCTTTACGACCCTCTCCCTTCGCTCTCACGAATAATCTCCACTTCTCAAATGCATGGGTGTCTCGCGTCCTGGAAAATTGGTCCAAAAGCTTTTCAAATAGTAAAAGCTTTCATGGCTCACCGACAATTTAGAGTACGCGTCAATAACGTCTTTTCAGATACACACCAACTCAAAAACGGTATACCTCAAGGCTGGCCCTTATCAGTAGTACTTTTTATTATTGCTTTCGACAAACTCACTGATATTTGTTTAAATATCAAGAGCGTCAAACTCACACTGTATGCCGATGATGCCATTGTTTATACTAACTTAAAAGATCCACAAGTGGTTAATGACACCTTCCATAAAGTACTATCAGAATTTAAAAAATGGGGCCTTAAATCAGGGGCATCCATCTCTATACCCAAATGCAAACTTCTTCATATTTGCAAAAAAGTTAAATGTAGTTTTTCACAACTAGTCTTTGACAATACTATTATTCAGTCGGTATCCAATTTAAAAATTTTAGATAAAATTGAAAAAAAAAGTTTGATAATAAGTTTACTTTTAAGCATCAATGTATTAACCTCAAAAACCATCTTTCTAAGAGACTCAATATTATTAAGTATATATCAAGCAAAAAATCATTCATACACTCCAATACTCTCATCAATATTACAAAAGCCATAATACTCTCCAAGATCGACTATGGCTTACCTATCTTTGGCTGGTGCGTCAACACAAGCATCAAGCAACTTGAACCCATCAAGCAACTTGAACCCCCAATTCGTCGCAGTATTAACGCTTTCCCTACATCTCCTATAAAATGCATCCTAGGAGAGGCTCGGTTTCCGGCATTGCGACAAAGAGTATACGATACCACGACTCAACTCATTCCAAAAGTTTTACATTCTCCTAACTATGATAAGACTTTAATAGCTGCCTCCAGACACAAAAGAAATTTCCGGCAAAAGTCGACTCTTCGTTGATGCGTCAGATATTGTCAACTTTTAAAAATCAATATACTACCGAATTTTAATAAAACCAATACGCAACCTGATTGGCTTATTAGTCAATCCATGATAGATACATCAAATCAAACACAAGTAACACAACTTTTCAACAACGATTTCTGGAACTAGTTGACACTTACAAACAAAGAAACTTTACACCAATTTACACAGACGGCTCCAAAGCAACAAATACTGCCTTTGCAGCCACCTCATCCAACTATTATAACAGGGGGTATCCTTACGCCTCACTCGTCTGTATTTACGGCCGAAACTTTTGCTATCTACAAAGCATTACAGTACGCAATTCATCAAAAAGGTAAATTCGTCATTTGCTCGGATAGCCTCTCCTGCTTGAACGCAGTAACAAACATACGTAACAGCTCAAACGTTATTGGAAAAATCCGAGATCTATGCATTAAACATAAGCAAAAAGTTGCTTTGCTCTGGGTACCTGGCCACGTCGGAATTCCCGGCAATGAGCAAGCCGATAATGCAGCGAAATATTTCGAATCAGCGCCAACCTTTCAATATGAGCCCCAGGACCAAAATGATGTTAAGAAAATGCTTCAAGAACATAGTCGCAATAAAAGTCTTATGAAGTGGAGACGCTTTGAACACCGATACACAAATCTCAATCCTGCTCGGAACAAAGTCATTTACCCCACCAGCATCAGTCGCTTACAATCAACCATCTTCACACGCCTAAGGATAGGTCATACTCAGTTAACACATTATCATCGGCAGGCAGCCATTGCCCTTTCTGCGGGAACAACTTGTCCATCGATCACATTTTCAACAATTGTTTGGCTTTAGAGAGTATTAGGAATAATCACTTTATCACTGATCAGTATCATAAATTATTAACTACCCCCTTTCATGATAATATTACAAAGATTTATAATTTTTTTTTATAATATAAGTTTTACTTTAGCTTTTTCTTTATATATTAACATTCGGAGCCGATGGCCACCGTTGCTTGTGCTCCTCTATGCAATTAAGTCTAATATTTGTATATTATTCCTAATAAACAATAATAATAATAATAGACTCGCAACATAGCTCACCTAACGGTTGTTTATAACACATAAAACTAATCAAGGTGCACAATAACTTATATAGATATATGGTTATATACAGTGCGTTTCAAAAATAACGTTTGTGTTTTCCAAAGTGTAGGTAGCGTTTTTTGCTACAAATTTCTTAATTATAGAAAATTTATTTCTTTGCTATAGCTGACGGCTATTCAATACTTCCTCCAATCTCTTTTCCGATATTTTGACTTCCATTAAAGCCCAACCATCCTCTATTGGATTGGCGTCTGGTGACTGTGATGGCCACAATCTAAAGTAACAAAAAAAAGTAAGTTTTACTGTTACCATTGAGTACAGAGTCTGCTCCTATGTTCTATGTCCGTTCTTTATATTCTTGCAGTATCAAATTATAGTTATTTTTAGCACAAAGCATTTCAGTTGGTTTAAGTTAGCCCTTTTCGTACAATTTTATCATTCTAACGGCGTTTAGGTTTTCTATGAAGCAGTTCAAAACCCCTATTTTCATGAGCAGATAAGCATCGATAAACCAGCTCATTTTGGGAGGGCTTAACACACTGAATCCTTTTCTTATCCAAACACTTCTCGAGGGGTTGAGCAATCCAGATTTAAAGTATCTGTAAATATTACATTGCTCATCACGGTTGATGTTTTCCTGCACCCAAGGTAACCTTTTCTCAATGTATGTTTTTGAAAGTGGGGATTTGATTACAGTACTGCTGCGTTTGAAGTCTGTCCCGTATTTAAAGATATATCTAATCCCATTTTAAACAAAACTGGCTTGTCATCTATGTTTCCAGTTTATACATAATGACCAGAAAATCTCTTCACAAATGTACAACTCGTATTTAAATTAATAGTCCAATTTTTATATCCAGAACAGGGTATATTAAGTAAGGAGACCCTATAAAATACAATGCAAATGATCAGCATGTTGAACAGAATTGATTTAGCCATGTTCGTCTGTCTGTATACATATATACAAACTAGTCCCTCAGTTTTTAAGCTAACGATCTGAAATATTGCGGTCGATATCGCACCCCTATAGCATATAGCTGCCATACAAATTGAACGATCGGAATCAAGTTCTTCTAAGGAGACTTTGTATTGATGAAGGGTATTATAGCTTTCGTGCAACTGAAGACAACATTTTTTCTTGTTTTAATAGTCCATTTGGGACCTTTAAGATGCTACGTTAGAAATGCTGCGCATGCGCAAAAGAAAAACGTTATTTTTGAACGCATTCTGTATCTAAATACTCTGGATGTCTCTCAGTCCGTTCGTCCTGTTCGTGCTAAAGCCATATTAGTTTTTCGTTTATGCATTTCATTAAATAGTTTGAATACAACGGTTTTTTTATTTTTATTTCCCCTTAAATTAAAACAATCTGACATTAATAAAGATATATAAATGAAACTTAGCACAACTAGTGCATCTCGTCTACTCAAAGCATCGGTTGATTTCTAAGCCGACTTATGGACTCACCTAATTTCCTTAAATTGTCTGGTCTTCACCTAACAATTATGTATGTAGTGTCGGCGCAAAATGGACGCAGGTGTTTCAGACCTAATCCAAAGCCGAATAAGAATATAGGTTAAAATGTGAAATAATTTAATGATATTACATAAGCCTGTTATTTTTTATTTAATAGTTACCAAATTGAAGAAATCGGACTATATCCAATATGATTTCCGTACTCCTGAGTATATTCCGTTAGTTTGCACACTAAATATTATATCACTTACGAAAATATTTAAATAATTAACTTTTTTATTGTACTACTAACTGTAATATTTATTTAATTATGTTTAACCTTGGAATTATGTGAGTTCTTTTAATCAAATGACCTAAATAATTTTCAAAAATTATAAATTTTGTTGCTAATGCAAAATAGGCTTAGAAGGGCGCAAATTTTAAGATTTGCATAGGGCGGTAACTTATCTCTAGCCGGCCCTGTCTAGTATCCCAGTGATTCGATTCTTTGTTTCGAAAGGTTTAAAAGCAAACGAAATTTATGTACAATTATTAAAAGTATATAAGGTCAAAACGCACCGTTGACTTTCGAGCTGGTGAATTCAAAGGGCGACCAAAAACCGCAACCACACCAGAAATCATTGAGCAAGTTCATTATATTGTTAGTGAAGATCCAAGTTTCACTAAGCGTGAAATTGCTAATGCCATAGGCATCTCAGACGAACGATTGTTTCATATTTTACATTGGGAATTACATATGAAAAAGCTGTTTGAAAAGTTAGTGCCACACACGTTAATAATTCAACAAAAACTGGATCGAAAACAGGTGAGGTCACAACGATCAGCAAAGTAGGTTATGGCATCAGTTTTTTAGGATGCAAAAGGAATTTTGACGATTGATTGTCTGCAGAAAGGTAAAACAATCAACTCTAAATATTATTCCAGCCTTTGGCTGTTTCTAAATAGCAGCTGTTTTCTAAATAGTTTTTAACAAGTCTTGCAACATGAAGGCGATTTTGTCATGATGGAAAATTATTACCTTGTGTCTAGCTGTAAATTCCGGACGTTTTTCGTCAATCGTTCGCTTCAATTTGATGAGTTGTTGATGACAGTGTTCCCCATTAATAGTTATACCCGGTTGTAGAAGCTCATAATACAGTACGCCCTTCTAATCCAATCCAATTTAGAGCATTACGTTACTTCTTTTTGAGGTCAAGCAGCATTTCTGACATGCAAGATCGTCTTTCAACGTTACTTGGCTCAATTCTTATGGCACCCAAGTTTCTTGCTTTTGAATGTATCCGGTTAATTGTTGTTTACTCTACAAAGGAATGAAAAATACTGAAAAAGACGCAGAAGGACAGTAGCTTTCTAATGTATTTTCGGAATATTGGAACATTAGAGTAATAATCTAGTTACGCCACCTCTTATCAAACCGCACGGTTATATTTGTAGACGCAATATAATTTTTAGTAGAAAGAATTCTGAAACCCGTTCAACTATATGCAATTAAGTCACTCCATATTCAATTAGAGCAAGCTAATCAAATGGGTCCGTAAACACTTATTATATAATTTTAAAATATTTTTTGAATATCAGCAAACCATGTACATATGTATGTATATGTTATATGCACATATTGGTTGACTTAACATTTGTTTTGGATTTAACTCAGTAAACATACTGGCATTGCCCTTAGGAGGCACTTAAACAATAGCTTTTGCCAGCATTACATATTAATAAATAAATGTGACAAGTGTCTAGTATCTGTCAGCTGAATTTCAAGAAGACGTTTTAAATGCTAATTGACATCAAGAAATATACGATATTCATTTAAAAATAAACCTGTTCACACACAAATTTATACTCTAAGTTTATGTATAGGCATAAACACCCCGGAGTTCTATGACGGTATCCTAAAAATATGCTGTAGACGGAAAAACAAAAAGATGAATATAAAAAAGAATGTTAAATTTAAGGAAAAGGTGCATTTTTATCAGATTAAAGTGTCGCAACAAAGTCAGAGGGGCAAGTGTTCATTATTTGTTATGTGACATTTTTGTCGCCCATATTGCCGTCAACGTAGCTGGGAGCCATGGCCGCCTATAAATGTCAGCGCGATAGACGTGCACACCGAATTTATTGGAATAAAGAGAAGATTCAAAACAGCCGCCACGTCGACCGCCGGCACAGCGAAGGGGACAACGGTGTTAGGAAGCTACGAGCAACGATAACGGGGGAATATTGTTTGATAGCATCAATTGTTGGCGCACAACAATAGCACCCTTGCGACGACTCATTAGCGCCACGTCAAGCTTTGATAAAGGCAATTTATTGTGCAAAATTTTATCCATGAAAGTGACGATGAAAGCATGAAATTCCTGCATAATTTTGGTTTAAGGCGAAATTGTACAATTGCTATTTTTCTTCATATCAAATATTATGAAATTTCTCACTGTTATGAGTTTAAAATGTAGCAAGCTTAGGCTGCTAAAAGTGGTCGAAAATTGGTCCTCTCGGCTGGAACTTATTCCAGTCTGCCTCGCGGTCACTTGTTCGAAATAATTTTTAAAACATAATGGCAAACTCTCTTGCCTTTACAATAAAGCTAAAGTCTTGGCCATAACATTAAATTATATGCGTTTATTTCTTCTTGAAAACCACATGTCTAAAAAAAAAACACCCTTATATTGCTGTCCACAGCACACACACAGCACAATTTCTCTCCACTATAGGAAGATGTATAGTATTTCCTTCAAACACAATAAGAGGAGTGTGATCCATAACTCCCTAACCCAAATTAATACCGCCAATGAATAAGATTTTCTTATATTTATGTGTACTTACCTTACCACTGGTTACAAACCAATAAATAAATATAGCTATTTAAATTGATTAATTATCATCATAAATATTTGTTTTAATTTGCGAATAAAATAGTAATGTTCTTCTGTGAGTGCATATGAGCTTTTAGCTGGAAAAATTATTTATCTTTATACACAATATTTAGATGGTTTCCTTTAACATTGCATCTTTCAATTCGCATTTAATTCCTTTCTAAACGCTTAAACATTGCGTGATGTGCAAAAGTCTGTAACCACATCCTTATCCTCCACCTGATCGATTAGCACCAATTCATACACAACAATAGTGCCAGCCATCTGATGAGTACAAGGGAATATATATATATGTATATATACTCGATTTCAAACATCCCTGTACACATACATATGTATATATAAATATATTATATATTCTATATTCACTATTCCAATGAAACAGCTTAAGACGGAGCTTGAATAATAAAAATTGTGATTTAAATTTACGCTTTCAGCGCAGAAATATCTTAAAAGTCACTAACAAACAACAAAGAAAATACGAATAAAATAAAGAAACAATTAGTGTCATAACTGCATATTTCCTTTACCCATATAAATATTGAATTATGAAATATCGTCCTCATAACTAGACAATACTCGTATATTACGTGGCAAATATTCGTTTTTCGTTTAGCTGCCAAAAAAGAGAAAAATAAATGTAACGAACAAACTTGAAAATTAAATATTCGAATGCGCACGAATTTTAACGAAATGGGTCTTACCTGGTCCAAATTTAGACCTTTTCAATTGTCCCTGAACCTTGAGATGTTTGCATTTCGGAATTTGGTATTCACTTGCTCAATTTGTTTTACTCTCGCATCATACCTATTGCACAGAGTACAAAGTCCAGCTAACAGTTAATTGCAACTAATCTGTTAGGATAGTTCGGTTGCAGTCGAGTTTAAATTATTTTATCTAAATAAAATTGCACTACAAGTGTTGCCAGCTAGTATAGTTTCTTCGATTCGGTACCCTCCAACTTTTGACGAATCGAGGGCAAATCATTTCTGAGCTAGCAAAACTATCTCATATAAATCTTAACCTTCATATTCGGGATAGAATAGAAAATTGGGCGAAAATTTTTAAATTAGGTATCAAGGCCTCGCCTGGATTAATTTTTGAGGCTAAGCCACACTTAGGCTGAAATCACATGTTCAATTATTGTAAAATAAAAATATGGTGTTTATGCCTATCTATTCGGAAATCATTATAATAGGCATATGGACACCAGAAAAAAGTTCAGACTGATTTCCTATACTTTTGTCTTTACGTTGACTTTAAATCGTACATGTCAGTTAGAGAATATCTCAATAAAATTGAAGAAAATTAATATTATATGCATATAATGTCTTTTGAATCAAAAAATGGATAAAATCGCGGTTATCCAAAAAAAAGATTTTCAAACCTCTGGTTGAATTTATATAGTCTTTTTCGGTTAGATGATGATAAGTCAAATTTATGGAAAAATTAATTAATTAATTGACATATATAATGTGAATCGGAGCGGAAATATTTTATAACTTCCTCTATTTCTAATGTAATGAATGTGTTAATAAAATGTTTATTTTAATCCGAGTTACTTAATAGAATATATTGTTTAATAGCCCCAAGAAGAGATCTTAATAAAAGTAGTGGAGAAATAGTTAGAACACGATTTAAACGGTCCCAAAAGCTAGCGAGATCGCTGCTAAGTTTCACATAGAAGATTTCATTTCCAACATTTGGCATACTTAGTATAACGTCTAGTAAAAATAAATACATTACTTTTCCAAAAGACAGCTACAGTAATCGTTGTATACCTAAGTGCGATCGAGTTACGCTATATGGAGGTGGAAAGATAAGATTTTATACTCAAAGAACCTTTCAGACGGTTTTGTGATTGCTTGAATACGCCTCAAAGAAGACCACCAAAAAATCACGAGCACGTTCGTCGATTCCGTTCCGGTAATTTTGATGTCAAAGATGCACTACGCTCCAGAAGGGCAATCGTCGAAAATGTCGATAAAATCGTTGAGTCCATTGTGCAAAAACCTGTTGGTACTATTTAAATATGATGGATATATGTTATCTCGATGTATGGGTGACACACAACTTAGCGAAAAAAACCTCATGGATAGAATTGCCTCTGGTAATTAATAGTGGGTCACCTATGATAACTTCAAAGGAAAAAGGTCGTGGTCGATTCGCGGTGACCCATCGCAAACGGTGGCCAAGCCATAATTGCCGGTCAGGAAAGTTTTGCTATGTTTTTGGTGGGAGGCTGCGAATCATAAACTATTAGCTCCTCACCTACGGCCAAACTCTGAATTCGGATTTATGCTATCAACAATTGGACCGTCTGAAGTAAGCTATAGATCAGAAGCGCCCAGTTTTAGTCAATAGGATAAGAATTGTGTTCCATCAGCTTTCTATCTGTATCAAACTACCTACCATCGTATCAAGAAAAGCATGTGAAAATCGACTCCCACAGTTTTTTGCCAATAGGGACAACGGTTTCTATGAGAGTGGCATTATAAAATTAATTCTTAAAAATGGCATCAAATTATCGTATGAAGCTGTGCATGTTTAACCTAAACCGGATCATTATAACTATACCAAATAAAATTGAATTTCATGCAAATATAATGGATATCTTTTTAGTAGAATAATATTTCACTAGCCGGCTATTCTTGCGCATTTCGAGAGTATCCAATCCTCGGTTCCGACCAAACATAGCACTTTCTTACTTGTTACTTTAAAAATCACTAGATCCCGCTCAAGCTGTTTCACTACATGGATAAGCATAGAAGTGCAGAATATAATTTATATGTATGTCTGTATTTTAGTGAATTTTTCATTGATTGTCTAATAATGATGACTCACTTACCGCAAATATGAGGCGACGCGTCAGAAAGAAGAAACTCTTACCACTAAAAGCAACCAAATCGTGTACGATGATTTCATTTAAGCGTTTGAGCTGAAAAATATGAACAATAATACAGCTCTACAAAAACAACATTTTATTTGTTGCCCTGGATATCTTAGCAAATTTTGATGCTTTTATGTGTCTAGATTAGATCTTTTAAGATAATTGCATATTTAAAATTTGGATAATTGTGGGCTTGTTAGTAATAAAAATTTAACTTTCCTGTCAAAGATTTAAAAATAAATGAGAGCAAATCAAAACCATTATAAGATTTATGAACTGTGTGCACAAATATACCCAAAATCGATCTGGGCAACAAAACCACTGGAGACAAGTGTAATTTTCCAAAGATGTACAATGGATATTGAAATATATTCGAAATGCTTCGTATACATAAATAAAAACTCGAAAAGCAAATGTATAGGCAAGAGAACGCATACATACGTGGACAGTACGAACAAACGCACATTTTACTCACTTCGAGGCACCAAAACTTCGTTGGGATCTCATACATAGTCGACATTATTTGCTTCACCTCGTCATGCACCACACCCGCTGACAGCATCATTGTTAAGATGCGCACTAACACAAAGAGCAATGAGAACCAAAAATAAAATTCTTTCATAAAGTTGTCTCGATTGCTACATGTAGATGAGAGTGGAAAAATAAAGTAGTAACAAAATATATGAGTCACTGTGTCATACAGTTGCAGAATATTTTTGTATTTATTCATCTGTCTTAGAAAATATAGTATTTAGTAAAAAACGAAAAGTACAATATTTTTCAATGTTTATTAACATTTTTTCGAAATTATTGAGTGAATCATAGCTTTAATAATAGGAAATAAAATTGAGAGTACAGAGACCTATTTTTCCGTCAGCGATCGTGCCAATACTTCGACAACAAACTTAGGTGGTTCTACGGATTCAATTGATCTGGCTGTTCTAATATACGATCTCACTAACAGTACCGTACATTATCTAGCATTAGTTATTGGAAAGTATATACAATGTAGCGTTTTATCTCTAAGTGGGCGCGGCTATTAGTTGTACCTATAGAGTATAGTGGAAATCAAGACAAGTAGAAATCTATCAGATATTTTTTAAATATATCTCCCAAAAAACTCTTTTTATACTCTTGCAACAGGTTGCTACAGAGTACAATAGTTTTGTTTACCTAACGGTTGTTTGTACCAACTCAAACTAATCGAGATAGATATAGGTTATATATATGTATATATATAAAAGTTCAGGATGAAGAGACGAGTTAAGATCCGGGTGACTGTCTATCTGTCTGTGCAAGCTGTAACGGGAGTAAAAATTTAACTATCGAAATGAAACTTGGTACACGTTTTCCCTGGTAAAAAATAGGGAGGACAAGTTCGTAGATGGGCGTAATCGGGCACTGCAACGTCCACAAAACGCCATTAATCGAAAATTTATAAAGTGACATAACTAAGCACAAAATAAAGATATAAAACTGTAAATTGGCACAGGTAACACAAGCAGCATCTGTGGGCTAACAATTTTGAAAAACTGGGCTTGGCCCGCACTCTATGAGTTTAATGCACATATCTCTTGAACCATTCAAGCTATTATAACCAACTTCGCTAAGAACCGCTACCGACAGTGTGAAATCGGATTATAACCCTGCCCTCTCCCAATATAACGGTTCTGTTAAAAACTATAAGCGCTATAAATCAATAAACAACGCGTCAGAAACCTAAAATGTTGCTCTCAATATCATAGAAGAGAGCTTTATAGGAGCCCCTGTCAAAATTTGACGATGGGCGGGGCCCCACCCACATTTAGGTGAAAACCCATATCTCGAGACCTGCTGAACCGATTTCGGTAGGTAGCGTTATTCTAAAATTCCTATCTTGCTGTGCAGAAAAAGGTGACATCGGAATAAAGCCACGCCTACTTCTCATATGTTATAACGCAATTTTAAATTTCATCTAATTCTTTCACCTTTCAGCATACAAATTAAGCACCAAGCATATCGGGATAAAACTTTGAACAAATACTGCTTTTAAATTCTGCGAGACATTGACCAAAATTTTCCAAATCGGACTAAAACTGGTCAAGCCCCCAGATACCGAATGTATGCAGTCCATTTCTGATCGCGAGCTTTTTATCGAAAATATTGGTCAATCTGTGGAATAAATAAGCTTAGAAACTCAGAGAAAATCCTTATCTGATAATAATATATGAATTACCAAAACCCTATATACTCAATACAATTTAATGATTTCCGTTACTCTAACAAACTCTATATCTAATATGTCGGACAGCGTATGATTTATATATTTATATAATTACTTTCAAATATGTTCTTGATATACCTAAGTGTCAAAAGTGAGTGAAACAAGCCCAGATATTTATTGCCCCAATATACCCTATATTATGATTTCCGACTTCCCATCTGTCTTTAAGCCGCTTAGGTATGTCAACATGTCTGATATTTTAATAAATTTAACTGGACCGTTTAGCCTTTGGTCAAACCGCATATCCTTAATATAATCAATTCCGATTTTCTGGATGACAACTCAATATTATTAAATTTGGCGTTTTTGGATGAGTTTATGTCAAATTCATCTTATTTATAAATGATTTTAATGGCAGAGGAGATCAACAAAGAAGATTGTGCACCACAATAATGCACCGACATACCATGTCATCACTATCGTAGATTTTTCGACCAAAAATGAAATAATACCACCCAATAATAACCGTATTCACCTGATAGAGCGCTTTGCTTTTTATTAGCAGAGAGGAACTGATGGGTAAATTGGAGACAGTCCTGATAGCCATACCAAAATTTGAGTTTAATAATGTTTCCAAAATGGGATCAAGCGTAGAAGGGGACAAAATTGAGTTTCGTTCAATAAACTTAAATTTTAAATTTTATAAATAAATCAAATAAATTTTAATCGAAATAGTAATCGATGAAGTATATTATCGTGGTTTTAATAATTTTTCAAAAAACAAATACTCAAAACAAATTTTCTAATTTTAAATTTTATGGCACTGAGCCGTGCCCGCCCCATTAGAATTCTTTGTACACTGATTACGGATGTCCCTTAGATTTTGTATGACTGTACTGATAATTAACTGACTTTTAGTCTTTCCTTTACTGTTTCACACAATTCCAAGAATGTCTCGACAGCAAACTGAAAGATATGAAGGGATTATATTTGGAGTAATCGCTACGGAAAATATTTAATTACTGCGTTGACCATTTATCTATTTGAACGAGCTAACAAAAAGATTTAAAACAAGTAAGGGAGTGAAGTAACTTTTAACCGAACATTTCATATTCTTACAACTTGTAAGGATCCAAGGCCGCGAAATTCTTTCAGAGGCTGGCAAAACTTAATATTGAACAATGTTGTGAAAAAACTCAACACTCATTATTCAAAGAATTGTGAATAAATTACAATAAAATTTAGTATCTTCTTGACTTATAGTGAAGACCATTAACTTAATGTTATTGTTATATTTTAGTTCGCGTCAGCTAAAGTTATTTTAAAAACATCTTCACATGAGATACATGTGAACTCAACTCAACCGAAGATGCTAAATTTAGTACAAGTATAAATTGAGTTGATGTGGAAAATGTCAACCAGAGGATCGGAATTCATTATATTAGAGATATACGGTTTAATTATAACACGTGACAATGGTCCGATTACGCCCATCTATGTTGGGCACGAATTCGTCCTGACTTTTTTGCCAATGAACATGTGTACCAATTTTCATCCTTTTTACTTACCTCTTTACTCAAATTATCGCTTGCACAGACAGGCAGTCACTCAGTCAGATTACTATGCTATTGAATAGAACTTACTTGAAGCTGTGAAATATTTGCACGCATATAAAGTAGAGATTATTGCAAAACGACACAAGTATCAAAGTTGACAGTCCATTGTCGAAAAGGCGCAACAAATCTACTAGGCTCATAAAATCGTTACGCACCTCCTGCCAGAAATTATCAGGCATATGCTGTGGATTACAAAAAAGAGTTCATATTATTTAAAACAACGACTATGTATGTGTCAAATAATGAAAATCTGTGCAGACACGTAATGATAACAAACCAGCTATTGCAAATGTCAGACAGGTCTGTAACAAAACCTGGAACTTACGATTTTATTTACCTTTTTTGCATGTCGCCTAATTCGCCAATGCATTTGTCGAAAACGTATCGCGAAACAGCGAAAAATCATACTTAAAAATATATCCACATAGTTCCAAGCAAAAGTAGTCGATATAGTAATCCACTGCAAATAAATATAGTTAGTCCACTGATCATCAATTTCATGTGAACAACAACACAGATATCCTGTTGAATTTTTGCTAAGGCTAAGTAATCATTCATTATTTTCATAGTTACACCCTGAACCAGGTATATTAAGTTTTCAACTAAGCTGTTTAACACCCAGAATCAAACGTCGGGGAAATCGGAATCAAATTCTTGTATGGAAAGCTTTTTTACCTGGAAAGATATTTCCACAGTATTTGGCACGGATTATTATTTAAAGTATTACTACAATATCAGAATAAATTTTTTATATCGGACGACTATAGCATATAGCTGGCAGAGGAAATATAAGGAAAACTTTTTATTTGACCAGATATTTTCACGAAATTTGGCATGGCTTATTGTCCAAGTAAACGGTACAATATTTGTGTAAATTTTTCAGATCGGAATTCTTTAGTAAAATTCAAAAAATTTACTATTTTAAGCGTCAGCACCCTGCTTCGCTTGAAGCTTTATTTTGAATTGCGGAGAACTTTAAGTGAATATATAATGCAGGTTATTTTTAACCTCAGCGCTGCAATATTACATATGGTACATGAGTGGAAATCAATTACCTGCACCAATGGAATCAAGTAAGCGTGGTAGTTGAATATCGAAAATATCTGCAAACGCTCACGCATATAATAATGTTTCCAAAAATCCACCGTTAAATTGCACTTCTTAATTTGAAAATCATTATTGAGAACTGCAGTCCCAATGTACACAGAATGCTCCACTATGAAAGGCGAATATCTTTCAAATGTTAAATTCAACAAAATAGGTATTGCCAACAATGCTTACTTGCCGCACCGAAAAGTAAAATAGCACCAAACTTACGAACATTATTAGTGAAGTTTCGAGATTCTCTATTTGCATAGGATTTCTGTAGAAACACAAATTCGCAGCGATACATATGTTTTATCAGATTTGGCCATTTTCGTGCGAGCTGCAGAAAGCTGCTGACGCTCACCGCAGATATGATGCTAAAGCTGAAAGGACCTGCAACCAAACAAGGTGAGAGTATATATGTACATATCGATTATGGGAAACTTAAACTTGCTGCTACAAATTTTCATTAATATTTTACCCACTGTGTACAGCTTCAGGCCGAACTCCATCACCACCTTCGTAGAGAGCACCACATCGGTGAGCGAGAAGACGATCATGATGACGGAAAGGAATGAAATTAGAGTGCACCAACTGAAGTGAACACGCTCCACATACGATTTGCGACACGCCCCAGTCACAGGCAACGTGGCCAATACTTGCGAGATCATCATAACTATGTAAACACACAAGAGTCGAAATGTAGCAAGTCTTTTATAAAGAAATCAATACACATTGCCATATATTGATAATAAGCAAGATGTGAAGGCAATATGGCGCACGCTGCACTTGTCAGGTGCTTGTGCGAAGCTGCACGTACTTACATGGTCTCAAGGCATGATGCATTGTGTTGGTGTTCTGCGGAGACGCCTCGCTGCTCGCCGCCACTCGGTTGCCTTTTGCCATTCGCTGGTGCAAATATTCTTTCGACTCACGCAGCTGCAAAGCACTGCTTGCAATAACTCAGCATACGCGAATGCAATGCCATAGCTCAACCGTTAGAATATTTTTGAATAATCCACTTCAACGTTGCACTTTTATTTTTGATTCATTGCCACATTCTAAAGCATTAACAACAACAGCATTTGCGTGCGAAGCGTGTTCATGTTGAAAAAATTGCAAACTAACGATTCTCCCTGATATCAATCAACATAGCTGCGCGGAAAGTTAAATAGCAGTAACGAGAAAATAAAAGTTTAATGCCAAATGTGGCAAATACCAACGAGGGAAGGACCTTTCAGATTCCTTCGGCGATAACAGTTTTGTATTTGCTGAGATTGAATATATGAATGAATCAAGAGAAAACAGTTGAGTTGAATATATTGCAGTAAAAGAAAAAGCCCTTAATTGGATTTTGAAAATTCAATTGCATAAAAAATTGCATCAAAAGGGAAAGGAGCAAAGTAAAGAGCGTTTTTTAAGACATGTGGTTTTCAAGAAGAAATAAAACGCAGATAATTTAATGTTATAGTCAAGAACTTAGCTCTATTATACAGATAAGGGTTTGCCATTAGTACCGCTGCGGCTCGCTTGAAAAACTTCAGTCCATATATCCAATTTTTAACCACTTTTTGCAGCAGTGGAAGCCGTATTTCAGCTATAACGTACCGAATATTCTCCTTCAAGGCATCATTAAATTAACAGTTTAATTGGATGTAAGGCATTAAGCGCCGTATTGTTGGATCAACAGGTCATCCTCATTAGCATCCTCAAAGTCATTAATCAATGCTCTATAGCATTCGCCATTGACTATAACATTTAGGCCGGATTCATTTTTGATGAAATATGAACAAATGATTCCCTTCGCCTATAGACACCAAACAGTGCCTTTTTAAGGATGTAACGGTGTCTCAACAATGGGTTGTGGATTATCATCACCTCAAATGTAAGAATTTTGTTTAGCTACATCGGTGACCATTTTCTTGTGATCGGATCGGATACCATCTCGTTTTGGGCCCTTTCACCGAACGTGCGGCACGCTTGATGGTCGTTCGGTTCAATTTTTGCACGAGCTGTATTTTAAAAGCACGCAAACCTAGATGCTTCCACAAAATCTTCCATAAAGTGGATGATTACTCGAATTACCAAATTTGGGGCGATTATGTCGACTGAATATTGCAATATTTTGGTACCAAATTTTAACTATTTGCGCACGTTGTTTTAGAGTACGTCTATTCATTATGAAATTGCAAACCAACTTGAGTATATGGTAAATCAAGTAACAGCTTTCACAACAACGAACTCCGAAAAAAAGTATTGCGTTATTGAAAACCACACGTTTAAAAAACACCTGTTATATACTTCCGAACCACATTTAACTATACAAGTGCTTCGTGTACTTAAACGAATTATCACATCTAATCGTGTACACTTAAGCAGCGTTTTACATGCAAATAGATAATCTTCTGAGCAAAACCACCCATCAAATCAACGATTCGCTAAATTACATTTGAGTGTAGCGAAAGATGAACAAAGACAATTTACTTTTTAAACGAAATCAATTGTCAACTGTCACAAAAAAGTATTCGTTAACAAAGAGTTTTTCGTTTTCACGAATTAATGCTTTTAAAGCTGTGTTCGATTCGCCATTTCTCTGCTCGCTATCTTTGGGCACTGCTCTCTTGTCAAAAAATTTACATCTAAAAGCAATGACAAAGTTAGCGAGTTGAGTTAAAACAAGAAAGTATGCGGATACCGCATTAAAGTGGTATTCAATGCTACCAAGTTTTATTTTACATATTTTAGATCAGTTTTACTATTGTAAAAGGCTCAAATGACAAATGAAAATACAAATTTCTTTTTATTTTTTGATTTTAAAATTTTAAGACTTAAAATCATTTGTAATAGTTTATAGAAAACTAAACTATGGTGTTACTAAAACGTCGTTTGACTCGGGAAAACATTTCTCTACGAATATCGTAACACAATTGCGCATACGTCAGAAAACATGCTAGCGCAGGTTTGCAACACAAATGCTGTCTGTTTGTTTGAACACCTCGTCTAGTATGTTCGGTTGGCTACTCTCCAACGCTTTTTTCCACAAGTCCTTATATGGAAACTGCGAAAAGTTATATCTTAAGCACAACGTCAGAAACTCCGCATTTATTTACAGAGATGATTAATAGTCAAATAAGTGAACCTGTTCAAAAATTTAGCAATTGGCGTATTGTAATAATTTCCATTAACATTTCATATATGTATCTCAAATTCTTGAGATTTGACTAAAGTGCTGTTCATAAATTTCAAAATTAGCGAAATCAGTTTACAAATCACAGCACTTATCATAGAAATCCATTTTGAACCCCGTCAACTTCTTTTTAGAAACTAAAGCGTAACGAGGCATACATACCATACAGTAATGGTTAATATGTGAGATATAATCATGAAATTTGGTTAGCGTGAGATTTTTTGAGAGTAGTGATGTTTACTAGTCTTTATTTCCCCAACCCAAAGATTTTTTTTCTCCTCGACTTTTTACCATACAATTAGTCAGGAAAGTTACGATTCCGCTAGGGGGGATAATGACCAGTTTTAACACAAAGATAGGCTGGAATGTTTTAGGTGACGAAAGTATTTTTATGCTCTTGCAATATGTTGCTACAGAACATAATAGTTTTTTTCACCTAACGGTTGTTCGTATCACCTAAAATTAGTCGAGACAGATATAAATGATCAAAAAGACAAAACGAGTTGAATTTTGAGTGACCGTCTGCCCGACGTCTGCCTGCCAGTGCAAGGGGTAACTCGTCAAGACTTTGCACAAGCGTTCTTTGGTCGAATCGGGCGGACCAGTTCGTAGAAGGGCGTGGTCGGGCTACTACCACGCCCATTAAATACCACTATCGAAAACCTATAAATTGCCATAACTAAGCCGCAATAATAAGGGGCACCTGTAGTTTGAAAATTTTTAAAAATTGGGTGTGGTGTAATGTCTATATCTCCCAAACCATTCAAGCTCTATCACCCAAATTTGCACAGGAAAAATCACTTTGAAACCTCTTATGACAACGTGAAAATAGTGAAATCGGCTTTGCTCAAGGCAAATAGTTCAGTAGATCTCGCAGTCGCACAGGAGCTGATCTTTGACCACCGCATGCTAAGCGCTCGCGAGGTTCATTGGTTCAGTGCTAAAACGCAAGACGCCAATGAAGATCCAACTTCCCCTTCAACCTTCGCTCCTAGCTTCAACCCATCCGTGAAAAAGCTCAACACGCCTCTTCTCCAGTGATTTATCTTATCCTGTATACAAATCAAGAAGCAATGAATATAACGGAGTAAAACCTTGAACGAATAGTATTGCAGTATGTCATTTTGTGACCAAAAATTGTCAAAATCGAATCAAAACTATCCAGCCCCTAGGTACCGAGTATGGGGACTCCAGTTCTTATTACGAATTTTTGTCGATAATATCAGTCAAACTCTGAAATATATTAAAGAAATTTGGAGAGAACTCTCTTCTGATAATAATATGCCTCTATGCCGAAAATGGATTGCATCGGATCAATAATTCCCTTACTTGCGGGTTTCCGGCTGACTTTTTACCGCATGTATCGGTCAATATGTGAGTTACTTATTGAAATTGAAAAAGCGTGTTTCTCTAATAGTAATGTATATTTGTGCTTAAAATGGATAAAAATTTAGTACCTTAACAGTTAATAAGATAGAAATTTGATTGTAATTCATTCACGAGTTCCTCGAATAATGAATTTTGAGTTTTCTCGTAACATTTCATATAAAGTTTCCCCAACACCTGAAGGTATTTCTCCCGCTTTGATCCTTGCAAGTTGCAAGAGTATAAAATGTTCGGTTACACCCGAACTTAGCCCTTCTTTACTTGTTTATTATAATTTATATGCAGTGTCTAATAAGTTCAGTCTACTCTTAACAATGGCGTAGGGAGCTAAAGAAAATCGTATTGTGGCGCAAGGAATTATATGACCTTCTCAAAAAACTTAACAATCCGAAAACTGGTCATCTTCTGGCAACGCGCCAGAACAGATGAAAACCTTTCTATTTTTGAAAAAGTGTTTAATAAGCAAAACGACACAAGGCAAAAACCAGCTACTGGCTTAAAAGCAATATTCCTGATTTCATAGCAGCAGATGATTGGCCATCAGGAAGTCCCGATTTAAATCCATTGAACAACAGTTTGTGGTAAAAGTGGCCTGTCGAATACCCTCAAGAAATTTGGTGAGCCTCAAAACATATTTGGTAGAAACTGTGCTTAGCCGAATTGAGGCGTTGTGTGCAATCAGAAATTGAATTTCTTATAAAATTGTTGCATATCGCTATTTTAATATATGAATTGTTAAATAAAAATTATTAAAAAATGTACTATATTCTAGTTCAATTTTTATAGCTTCCTGAACTTGTAAGATATCTTATGACAGGATCAAGTACATTTTTATTGTGTAGCTGTAGAATTCATTTATTTGTAATTTAAATTTATAACCTACCGATTTTCAGTACCATGATGTTTTTCAGAATTTGGCGTAAATATGGCTTTCATAAATTTTTGTTTGAGTGAACAGTATAGATGTAATATTCACCAACCGCTCTAATATTTTGTATGGCTTCTACTACAACTTAGAAGTTTTTCCTGGTCAGAAATCGAAAATTTTCAAATCATTTGTTGCCATGCCGGTTGCCACTTTAATTGATATTTAAGTATTAAAATCAATTAAAACGACTCTATTTAATCTTTCCCACACTATTCATAAATACACAACTTTAAGCACGCACTTTGAAAAGTTGGGCAGCCCTGCAATATGCATACATACATATATGGTAGTATGTCTTCGTGTTGCTCATTCGACATGTTGCACAAATTTAATTGTTACATTCTGTCGTGACCGTTGTATGATTTCGAGCTACGCTTTGTGTCTGGTGCATAAATTGGCTTCTTGCAATAACAAAAACAACTTAGGTGGTGCTTTATGAATAACCGACTGACGGCTGGGCTCAAAAGTGAAAATTTCTGCCATTCGGCAGCAATTATGCCTGGGCATTTGTTGATTACCACATTCAAGTTTATTTGTTTCTATCGAAACTGAGGCATTCTTTGTTGTTTAAGTCTCAATTGCATTCGTGGCATTTACATTCTAGGCACTAGGAATTTAAGTGTGGCCGACATAAGTGTGATAATGGCCTTAATTTGAATTTAAAAGTCACCTTATAGATCGGACGCATTTTAAAAAATTATGTTAAGGAAAACAAAATTGATGAAAATTTCTTTTAACTGTGTATCTTTTAACTGCTAGTTAAGAGACTTGTTTGAGGCGGGGCTTATGAATGCAAGCCAGAAGGTGGAAACAAAGTTTTATAGCCTTGATAAACCATCCGTTTGAAGAAAAAAGCGCATAAACCCATTATGTCAACAGTAAAAAATCACCTTGGGCTGTGAACAGTTGCGATTTGTTGTAAACAAATTTTTAATCAAAAATTAATGTTTATTTATTAATGCCGATGTTGGGATTCTTAATTATTATTATTTGTAACCTTGGTCCCATTTTATGAGGAAGTTTTTCATCTTCAAACACCTTACCTAGATTCGAACGGGCCAATTACCTTGTAATTGCATCAGTTAATTCAAGTTAAATATAGCTTTGGTTATGTATTAACATAGTTTTTTAAAACCCACAACTCTCCTCGGCGATTTTTTTTTTTTGACTCGTTTCCTTGCACATTTGGCCTTTTTTTACTGAGTTAAGAGCTAATGAATGCGTATTGATTGGGCTAGTCATTGCAATGGCAACATAAAAACGATAACCTACATCACCAAAACTACATGCCTCATGGCTAGAAAAGCATATAAACGGTATATTCTCAGAGACACGTTTGTCACCACGTAATCTTTTATAGCGAAGTATGTATAACCTTCGAGAAAACCTAAAATGGCAGCGATAATCCAGCTCGGTGTTTGTTAGTAATACTGTTTCCAAATACTTACATCTTTGTTTAAAGAATGGACGTCATTGACATCTGTGGTGCACTAAGGTAACACTAGCAGTACTAATTACTCTACTTATGTAACAAGAAAGAAATTTATTAAAGGATACGTAAAATTTATTGAACTGTTCAGTGCAACTATCTTGTTGTGTGTGTTTAACCTTAAAAATGTCTAAACATTTTGCTTTGATATTTGACGATTGCCCCTCTTCACATCATCAAGAGTACAATTGACATTGAACAACCTTTATTACGTTTTATAGTCTCGTAGTGTGTGTTAAAAGATGGTTCCCACAGCTTTGGATATGTAATATAATCATATTATTTGTAAAGATAACAAACGGGAAAACACTATAAATTTTTGCGAAACATTTCAACACTCATTATTCGACGAAATCGTCAACGGAATATATACAAATTTGTATTACTCACTTAGTTTTAAATGCTAGGACAAGTTTTCACCCGATTTTACTCATTTTAGGCACAAAGGTGAAGCTTTATAACGATTTTATTGAAATAGCTCACGTATTAACCGATATATGCGGTATCAAGTAAACCCGAAGATAGAAAATATTTCGCTAAGAAAAGTATTAACCCGATGCAATTCATTTTTGAAATACTTGCATCCTATTATCAGAAAGAGACTCTCTCCGAATTGCAATAATATATCTCCCAGATTGACCGTTATTTCAGGTAAAATGTTAGCACCAGGCACTGGGGTTCAGTTATTTAGTAACTAGGCGCTCGAACATTTATGGTCCGGTTTTGAAAATGTTTATACTTGAGATGGTATACCTCAAAATTGTTTGTGCAAAGTCTTGTCCTAATATTAGGTAGTAAAAATCCAGAAATCCATTATTTTTCCCATAGATTGTGTTATTTATCTGTATCTCGCGTTGTATAAGATCGGGTTCGGCTAAATGGCGTTAGAAAGATGGTATTTCGTACTAAAAACCCTTTTTTGACAGTTTTATGATTGGTTGATTTATTTTCGTTTGAGCGCGCGTCAAAGATGGACACTAGCAAAGAGAAAATAGCTATATTCTAGAGATTTACTTTAAGTTGTTTTTAACAAAACCGTTATATAGGTAGTGGGCGAGGTTATCATCCGATTTCATCCATTTTCACACTGTCAAGGGAAGTATCAAAAATATTTGGTCTGTGCATTTTTGGCACTGTTCGATTGCACCCATCTACAATACCAAACTTCTTATAGTGCACATGCGTACCAAGCCTCAGCAAGATATATTAATTTTTATTCAAGTTACTGTTTGCACGGCCGGACGGCAAAATGTCGGTACGAACCCGCAAGCAGCAGCTGAAAACTATAAAACCAAACAGAATAAATAGGAAATAAAGGGTATACCTTTAGGTAACCATATCGTCAAAATCGAAGATGTAAGATATTATAATTCACCACAGGTGTAAACTCGATTTTAGCACCAGGGTGAAAAATCGCTAGAGACTATTGAAAATTGCTACTAAACATTTATAATTTCTACATTCAATACACTCTCATACGTAATGTGAACATTACGTTAATCATTTATAATAAAATTGTGTTAGGGTAACGTTCCCGACATTCACAACCTAGTACTCTCCACATGTTTCACATTTTTTTGGTTAGCGGTCATAAAGAAAAAGATCTTAAGGTATCATGTGCGTTTTAAGTCTAAATTTATACTGTTAACCTTTGTTCCACTTTTACCAAAATAAAATACCATTTTTAGCAAAACAACATTTTTATATTTACCTTATACCCCTAGAATAATGAATTGCGATCCTCTGGTTGACGTTTTGCACATCAACTCAATATATTAAATTTAGCTTCTTCAGTTGAGTTTATATTCCATTTATCTCATTAGAAGATGATTTTAATATAATTTTAGCTGATGCGAAGTAAAGTATAGCAATAAAACTAAGTGAGTCTGTGGCCTATAATATAACTTAATAAAATACCAAATTTGATTGTAATCCACTTACGATTTTGTCGAATAATTAGTGTCAAATTGTTTCGCAACATTTCAAATATATAGTTTTCCTAACATCTGAAGGTATTTTCCTTGCTTTAATCCTGGCAATTTGCAAGAGTATAAAATGTTCAGTTACACCCGAACTTAGCCCTTCCTTACTTGTTATGTCTTAATTTTAATACAATATTTTAGTCACTTTGATGTCTGGAGTCACATTTGAAACTCCTCCACATAGAAGATCTCATTCGTTTAGGAAAACTCAGTTCTCCTTGTATAAAATATTTACCACTTTCGATATAATGATCTCCTACTCAAGTAATGTCCCTAAATTAATAACAAAATATTCCCTATGGTGGCGACTCTTCTACTTTTATGGAACTTAAATTCTTAATTGGCACAACAAACTGGAAAAACTTTAGGCTCTTTTCAAATAATATTGCCTCGACACTTCTCTTCTCATCAAATTTTATTATATTGTGCCTTACTATAATATTGGTTGGGTGATAAAAAAGTCTTAGTTAGGGTGAAGCTTAAATGGCAGAGAAGTTTTATATTTATAAAAAAAACTGACCTCACTTTTGAAAAATCGGAACGGATTCTATCTTATACGGTTTGATATCAACAACTAAATTTAAAACTTTCCTTCCTTATAAGAATATGAAAGCCCAATTGTACTACTTTTGGTGAGGAACCACTCCTTGTCTACATTATTTCATTACGGTATATTCCAAGAATCAGACCAGCTAGTATACATATATACTAAATCTACGTCAATCAAGTTCGATGGACATATTGTAATTGGCCAATTTACGATATCTACTCCCATAAGAGTTGTGTTCAAAACTACCCAAAATGCGATAACTAATTAATAATTCCAGAAATATAAAGGTCGCTTCTAAAATAGAACAATTGGTGTGACACCAGCCACTTTTAAACAAAATTTCATATTTCACAATAGCTCGATTTCACCCAAATTTGGTTCGTAACATTGTCATTCATTATTTCTAAATTGAACGAAATAAATCGCGTCAACCACTTTTACTTTATAATAATGCAGTTATTAATAATTTTAATATTTTATAATACAATGTAATAACATTTTTGTAGAAAAGTAAATTTCATACAAAACTATGAGTTTTGCAATTTTAAATGATTATTTTTCAGTTTTTTTTTACACGATAGCTTTACATAATTTAGTATTGGTTATTATCCAAGTCAACGGTATTAATCCCTGAACATATTGTTCAGATCGGGCTACTATGGCATATAGTTGCTATGCAAACTGACGAGTCCAGTGACCGGTTACATTTTCAGGCTTAATTATACATATAGTTGCAATAAAAAAGTCACTTGTGAAGAGTATTATAGTTTCAGAATAGCTAAAGTTAACGTGTTTTCTTAAGAATTGTTTAAACCTTATACATCTCAGATATTCTATAAAAATTTAATAATGGAATAATTTCCACATCTCCTGTTGACTCATCCTATAAATATCAATAAGTAAGGAGGATGACACAATTAAACTTAGGGAACATATTTTTAACTTGGTAGCATATAAAATCGGTCAATGGTATACTATTTATATAATAATAGTAATTTTGCCCTAAAACAGAAAACAAAAGGTCTCTTGTGTATTAGCATAACATAAACTATCTGCTTACTCTAAACCAAATTTTGGGTAGAATAACATCAGCTACGTCTACTAGACAATATATACATAATGGTGTCCCAAAATTTTATTTCTTTTATTGGGGGTTATTTAAAATCACAGGTCTATTGCAACAAGCCGACAACCACGAGTGCTTTAAAAGAGCTTATTTAACGTTGCATCAATGAAATCCAACCGCATTTATGCAGAATAGTCATGGATGTTTTCGAGAAACGAGTGCGTATATGTAAAGAAAGTTGTGTGTTGTTTTGCCTAATGTATGTTGTTTTGCCCAAGTATTACAATCGAAAGACTAAAAACTGCTTTTCATATTTAGTTCCAATCTTGCGTTAATTATGGAACACCCTTTATATGCTTAAGTTGCTTATAATCCAGTATTGGTGACTACTTTATAGATGCAGATGTTAATTTGACGTTAAGAAGTATTTTACAATAAAGATTTTTTTTACAGGCACCCTCATTAAGTATCAATACTCAGTTAACAAGAGTTTACTCATTTTCAACTTCGTACTCAATCAGCCTGCAATAGCTCGTAACTTGTTGAATGGAGCCTTTGTTGATGACATCAGTGACCATTACCTCATATGTAAAGATTGTGCCGGCCATCTGCAGCCAAGAAAATGTGGAAAAAGTGAAGGAAATTATATTATGATACACTTATATTATATTGTGTGTTTCAGTGGGGAAAAGGAAAAAAGTTGAACATGCAGACAGCAATAATGGCAATAATTATATATTAAGTGTATATATTGACTTGCCGCCAAAATTAGTTGTCGTGTAATAAAGAAGAAACCGCAGCCAGACCAAGCTGTTAAGTCGAACGCCAGCTGCTCGCTGAACCGTTGGGCCTGCAAAAGATTAGCGCACGGTGAATAAATTCCAAACCAACTGTAGCTGTGTGCCAAACGGAGCAAAACTGAAAATTCTGACAGATAAAAGGGAAATTTTGACGTTTTTCGTGGTGAATCCGAACTCCCTAGAACGGGAGCTAGATAAAATTTTGACGACTTATAAATTTAAAATAACCGCTGCAAACATAACAGGTATGTAAGTATGTTATAAAATATGTTACTAATTCGCAATTATGTATTTGTTTATGTTATTATTTATTCCATTCAAGATAAATTCTTGTAGAATTTAAATGAGAATTTGACGCAAATTGTCGTTTTATACAAGGATGCCGCGTCGGCTTTTATTCAGGTACGCCACTAAAAAGCCTCTTGGAATATTCATACATATACGGAGTGAATAACTATCCAAGTTGAATTATAAACTAACTACTAAAAACAATACAGCGCAAATGGCAGGGAAACATGGCGTAAAGAAAATAAAAGTGACAATGGCAAAAACATTGACATTTATTATGATTTTAAGCGAAGCGTGGTCTTACTCTTATACCCACCTCAACACACCACGACGTGCTAGGTACGCTGCGCAGAGTCAACAATATCCGTTTACTGTAGTCGTTAACAGAGGAGGCCATGAAAAGTGTAAGGATGGTGCGAAAGATGGCGAAAAACAAGGAATACCAGAAAGCGGCAACAGCAACCAGGTCAACGCCGATATTCCTGTGAATAAGAAAAAACACACATCACTAGAATATACATATTCGAAAAATGGTGGGTGAAAGGTGCGCACTGGAAACTATTGAACAGCTGAAAGCAGATAAAGTACATATTATTACTGCATGATAATAATATCAGCGGAGCTATTTTGTCGTTAAGTAAACGCATAAGATGCACCAACTCGAGAAAATGTTCTCGCACTTCGGTCCAGAAGAGCATTGGAAGGGCCTATAATAAAAAAGAACTTTATTTAATTGTTACAATTAAAGAAATTGAGAAATGATAAGGAATGAAAAAAAAGCAATATTCGTTATTCGATCACAATGGATCACAAATAATTTTGTATCTGACTTAAGCTATAGGTCATATAATCACCTAGTCCGATAATCTTATATTAAAATAAGTTTATCTAACACAAATCTCTTTACCATATACATTATATTAGTGCTGGGTTAAGGTGCCTACCCATAACCATAATTTTGTTACTATTTTTGCTGAATTTAGTAAAGATATATTCCATTGAGATATTCTTGTATGTGGTATAAACTCAAGCAAAGGAACGAAATTTAACATATTTGTAATAAAACGAAATAACAGGAGGTGAAGATAGCGTTGTATTTGGGGTGTTGGCTAGGGGTTAAGAAAACACTGAATTTCATTAATTTATAGCACCTATTGACCTAAAAAAACTAGAAAGTCTGAAATCACTATATTAGGTGCATAGGGGTTAGAGTAGTTTTCAGCCGATTTCATTTCAATTAACATATTGACCGATATATATGGAGGTATAAATTCAACCGGATCCCACGAAGACCGATTTTTTCAGCGCACTTATTTTTTATATCGGGGCTTAATAATTTATGGTCTAATTTCGGCCATTTTTGGGTAAGATATAGCACTCCTTTATTATATTAGAGGTAGGCGTGGTTGTAGTACAATTTCGCTCATTTTCATAAAGTAATATAAGAATATTGAGTTAGTATTATGCATCAATTTTGGTTGGTATTGGGCGACTACTTCCTGAGATATTAATTATCTTTTAAAAGTAGGCGGTGCCACGCTTATTGTCTAATTCTTTCGCTAGGACTCTTCGGTGAAATCTCGGATGGGAAATTAGCTTATTCTGGCATATTTATGTAGTGGTTGTGCTTTTAGTAGTTTTCAAGACAACTGTTATATGAGGAGTGAGCATGGTTATCATCCTATTTTATCCCTTTTCACAGGATATGAGGAAATGCTGGAAATAGTATAAAAAAAGTATAACATATACCTTGTTATGAACAGCCTCGATCCGCAGATAAAGTTGGTGAAAACGTGACGCCAACCCCACGCTTACGCAAATGATAAAAGCATCAGTAAATGACCTGGGATATGCCAAGGTTAAATTAATCCACTGCAAATGATAACATTCCGATTACAACTTTGTAAATATTAAAATCACTTTAAATAAGTTAGACACTGCATTATATCTTTAGTTGAAATTGACGATCACTTGGAACTGAACTCACCTCTACCACAGGCAAATACAAAATATTAAAGGGTAGAACTCTGCTTAAGTGTGGCCTTTCCCGACTGTATAGACTTTCCCAGAAGGTGATATTGTATTTGCATTGCGTTCGTTCTAAATTGCTTTTATGAAACGAATTAAACACAAGGAAACTGTGCTCCACTAAAATAAATGGTAATACACACATACATATATTTCCCTTCTGATATAAAACTTATTTCATAAATGAAATTTTTTACTCGCCAACACTGTACCTACCCATGGCACTGAACATAACCAGACAAGTTAATGCGTAAATGCGTGTCTTCATATTATATGTCGCATATATACGATAGGGCGGACGCAGAAATATCTCTTCGGTACGACGCCAGCTTCGCATGATAAATGGCCACTTTATGGCCAAACGCCAGAAGTACACATGCTCCAGCATACACACCACAAACAAAGATATTGTACCTGTCGGCATTAAAGATACTCGTATTACAACAGAATTTTGAGACGTACATATGTACGAGTATGTACAAAGGTGGTCCAGTAATTATTTAGTCTACGAAAGAAAATCGAAAACTTTGGAAAAATTCCAATTTATTTCTTAATGTTGTTGATTACAGTCGACGCAGCGATTCTCCATCTTCTTGAACCCATTTGAAAAATAAGTTCCTTTGCAGTTTCTAAAATAGTGTTCCTTGGCGGCTAAAAACTTTTCATTGGACTCATATTTCTGCCGACTAGTGACCTTTTTACGGTGGCAGCGGTTTGTAGCCTAGATGGACCAATTTGACCGTAGTGGTGGTTGGGTGTGTCAGAATGTGCCGATCCATTGTCATATACCTAGTTCTCCAATTACGTATTTATTCATGAAAGTATTGAATGTGCTCTAATTTTTGTTATTTGCATTTCATATATTCATAATTAGGGATCTGCTCCCCTTTATCGGGCATAAAAACATCATGTGATTCCACTCTCAGGCTCTGTACCGAAAATATGCGAAAAAATATGGTAAAGGTTTTCATGTTTAATAAAAATCAAACGTGGCGCTATCTAAATCTACAGTCTACTAAATGTCGTGTTTTACTCAATGAACTCAGAAGCAATGATGTTTTCAAATTCCCAAAAATGGGTACAATCGATCAGTGCAAGGGAAGGGAAGGGTGAAACATCTACGCCTAAGTTATTTTCTGAAAATGAACTTAGAGATTTTTAACGTGATCAATTTAGGAATGATAAAGAAATTTGTCAAAGCGAAGTACGGAAGTATATTTTTGTATTGTAAAATTATTATACAGATTTAAAAATAAACGAGATAAAATCTTACAAAATTATTGATAGTTTCATGAATTATGGGCACAAATGTATCCAAAATCAACCTTATATCTAGAGCAACAAAACAACTATAATATATATTTATGTTATGAATATAAGGTGTTCTCCGTTGTGAAAGCTCCCTCACAACCCAAATAATAATGCACTAATTTCTATACACCTGTCCATGTATACATTTTGTTTACACCCCTGAAGTGTGAGCGATGACATCATAGATCATCGTGATGACACGAGTCTCGGAATGTTCTTAAGAAATAATTCTTACGCATTGATTTGTAGTCTTATTATCAACAGAGATCAAATCATTATGGGCTGAACGACACTTACGATAACATCCCCATAGCCGAGGCTAGGACAGGTCTTCCAAATAAATGCACCTTCTTTATGTTGGGAAACAAATTCTACGACGCCAATGTGAACTTCGGTGGATAACAAAATCAATAAAGATAATTAATTTGTTTATAATAACTTTTGTCGAAAATTGCATTGGCGATAAGAAGACTTATCTCTCAAACAGTCTATGTTTATAACTAGGTTAAGTCGGATACTACCAGCCGTCGTATGTTTCATGCCGTTAGACACATCCAATTGAAAACCGTTTTTTTTTGCTACAGAGTTTTCATATTCATAAATACTGGATATTTTATAAATACTGTACAGAATAGTATTTCATGTTATATTTAGGTAGTTAATCGTTTATTTAAAAATGTTTTTTTATACGTCAACTTACCTGAATTGTGAAAATTTAAACCAGACTTGAACACAAAATATCCCACAGTGAAAAATTCCAATGTATTTAAAAGCAATATGGTCCCCGAATAAAGAGTATGTAGACTAAACCAAGTATAATGGACTCGTTGCACATCATTGGCCAATATGTTGGAGACGGGCAGCAAACCGAAAAATTGCGATATGAAAACCACTGCATAATATTTAAGAATATATGAAAAATCTATTTGAATACTTATTCATTCTTCAATACATAATAATATTAGAGACAAATTATCTCTAACTGAAAAGTTTTGAAAGATATTCAGATTATTTTCAAACTACTCGTATTGTTGAGACAAATATCAACAAAAAGATGCAGAAATAGGTTTCTAGGTTTCCGAACGACAATCTCAAGCTGAATGACCGTTTTGGGAAATAAAAAAAATTAAGTCGGGATTTCTGTTTCCATTGAAATTTAAAAAGGATCCTTTGCAAGAGGTAAATATATATTTTGTTTTCTTAATTTCGATAGTCCATACCTTTAAAAATAACATACTAAAATTTTGAATGAATATTTCAAGCATTTACTGAGTTATAGCTTTATAAAGTGTAGCCGCTCAGTTCAATCCGTTCTGTTTCTTATCTTTAAACGGGTTTTTACCAAAACTTATTTTTTCAAATTGGCTGTAGTTGGAACTCGTAAACAAATCATCCGATCTCGCAACCTGTTGCTACAGAGTATAATAGTTTTGTTCACCTAACGGTTGTTTGTATCACCTAAAACTAATCGAGTTAGATATAGGGTTATATATATATAAATGATCAGGATGAAGAGACGAGTAGAAATCCGGGTGACTGTCTGTTCGTCCGTCCGTCTGTCCGTCCGTCCGTGCAAGCTCTAACTTGAGTAAAAATTGAGATATCTTTATGAAACTTGGTAGACATGTGAGACGGTTGGTATTGCAGATGGGCGTAATCGGACCACTGCCACGCCCACAAAACGCCATTATTCAAAAACAAATAAATTGCCATAACTAAGCTCCACAACAAGATACAAGACTCTTATTTGGTATACAGGATCACAATAGGGAGGGGCATCTGCGGTTCAAATTTTTTTTAAGTGGGCGTGGTCCCGCCTCTAATAGGTTTAATGTGCATATCTCCTAAACCGCTAATGCTATAATAACAAAATTCACTGGAAGCAAATGTTTTTAGAACCTCTACCTACAGGTGAAATCGGGTGACAACTCAGCCCACGTCCCATATAACGGTACTGTTAAAAACTATTAAAAGCGCGATAAATCAAGCACTAAACACGCCAGAGACATTCAATTTTATCTCTGGGATGGTATGAGATGGCTCTATAGGAACTGCGTTCAAAATTAGTCAGTGGGCGTGGTACCGCCCACTTTTAGGTGAAAACCCATATCTTGGGATCTGCTTAACCGATTTCAACCAAAAACCACGCCTACTTCCCGTATAACACCATTTTAAATTCCATCTGATTCTTTCACTTTCCACTAGGAAATCAGGCAACAATGACTGTATCGGGATAAAACTTTGCGTGAATAATGCGATTAAAGTATGCCACCTTGTGACCAAAAATTGTCTAAATCGAACCAAAACTGTTCAAGCCCCTAGGTACTGAATATGTGGACCACAGTGCCTATAGTTGACCTTCTACCGAAAATATCAGTCAATCCACAAAGAAATCTCAAACGAGTATACCATTTGACTTTACGAGAGTATAAAATGTTCGGTTACATCCGAACTTAGTCCTTCCTTACTTGTTAGTTTATAGTTATTTCAATAGGTTGTTGCTCAAAATAAAGTAAACCATATACTAAATCTTATTAGTTATACAAAAATGTAGAGTTTTGAAAAATAGATAAAAGCTCGTACATGACAAAATAATTTTAATAAAAAGAAAAACTACGAATGTTTCTCTTTAATGAGATACTTGTAAAATATATTAACAAAATTTATGATATTGGGTTTTCTTACCTCTCATATAACAGGTTGTATAAAGCTGATTATTATCCTCGCTTGTCATTCATATAGGTCACTACGATATTAAATAGACTAAAAATACTTTGACTTTACAAAGAAGTAACCTTTTTTAATAACAAATAAGGGCTAAGTTCGAATGTAACCGAACATTTCATACTCTTGCACTTGCACGGATCAAATCCGGGAAAATTCCTTCAATTAATTAATTTTATAAATACACGAGCATAACTCAAACACTGACCGACATATTGAGCATTGGGTTTGTTATAATAACGATCATTATATTTATGTAGTATATCGTAGACCAATATCACATATTTTCGGCATTAAACTATAGTATGTTCAATATTATCTGTTCAGTTAGTTTGGTTAAGATATCTTACATATTGGCCGATATATACGGTGGTAAGTCAAACAGAAGTTTGAAAATCTTATATTTTGTATATGAGAGATAGGAATAGTATTGAACCGCTTTTATTCATTTTTGCCATTACCACAGAAAAAGATGGTCTCTGAGTTTCATTAAGGTACTTCCCATACCATCACAAATGTATGCGGGATAAAGTCAACCAGTTCAAAAAAAGAACTGAATAGAATAGGTATCTTGTGTTTTTTATGATTGTGCATAGGTAATCATACATATAGAACTGAGTAAATTTATAAAGTCATGTCTGGAAGACGTCGTTGTTCGAACTTAGTCGTAGTACAGTGAATGCCAAAAGAATACGTTTAGCAAGAGATCAATAATCGTCAATGGAACGTGAGGCTCGAGATAGATATAGAGCTGAGAGAGATAGAGAATCTTCAGTAGAGCGTGAGGTTCGCCGCAGCCAAGATAGGGATAGACATCGAATACATAGAAAAAGAGAATCATAAGCACGAGTTACTAATTCATGGGTAAATAAATAAAATTCTTCTAGCGTTCAAGTGTTGCACAGCCAATTGACAGAGATTTGATTAGATCTCTTCAAGATATTTACATTCTCATAATTGCTACATACAGTCTTCCAAAACTGCGATTAAGAGTGTTCCAGCAGATACTCCTGACCTTAATGTCATAATCCATGCAAATTTTTATCCTGTTGGATAACGAGGACGATACGATGCGCTTTCCACGAGTGAAGTAGCAGTGGTGATAGCTGGACAGCAATTTCTCAAGTTGACCCAATCGGTGGTACACCTCTCCGTAAAACAATGTCATGTATGAACTACTATTGCTACTGTATAATGACAATACGTAACAATTTCAACACTTTGCTTAGATATGTAATGTTAACAAACCAATATTTGGTAGATCAATATGCGAATGAACACCGCGACGGCATTGGGCAGTTGGTTACACTACCTTCATCATTCACAGGTGGATCTCGATATTTACACGCAAGAACTGTACAAGGTGTTGTTTACAATACTTACCAAGTAGCTTGCAAAGCTATGGGGCTCATGGAAGACGATTCTCCCTAGGAAAACACATTATCAGAAGCAGCTGTTTGTAGTTCAGCTACATCATTAAGATATATATTTGCCGTCATAGTAGCGTTTTGTCAAGTAACTGATTATGTTAATCTATGGAAAAAATTGCAAGAAAATATGGCCAGTGATATTCTGATTCGGTGACGGCGAGATTTAAACTCAGGTGATGTACAATATGATCAAAACATATATGACGATGCATTATTTGAATTGAACAAAGTAGTGCAATTACTTTCGGGTAAATCGATCAAGGATTTTGGGCTGCCGATGCCAGCTAATACTACTAACTCAGATTTAACTAACAGTGCCGAATACACAAGAGAAACATCATACGATCAAACGACACTTTTACAAAATATAGCTCAAGATGAACCACGATTAAACATCGATCAGAAAAAAGTATTCACTGGATTACTACCAACAATTGATAAAAATAAAGGGAAATTGTTTTACCTTGATTCCTCGACCTTGATGCTAGGACAATGCACGATTTGCGCAACAAAAATTCACCTATGGGTGGATGTACAATTCTGTTCTCAGGAGATTTCCGTCAAATCCTACCAGTTGTGCGTCGAGGAACACGTGCTGATGAAATAAAGCTTCCCTAAAAAGATCCAAGTTTTGGCCACATGTCAATTAATCAGAGCTTAAAACTAATATGAAGGTTTCGTCTTCACGGCTATTTCCAGTAGTTTCCAGAGATGCTGCTAAAAGTTGACAATGGAGAGTTAATACAAAGGTAGGGAAGGATTGGCCTAGAAAACCATTGCGTTTTGATAGACAACATCCAAGAATTAGTCAACAATGTCTATCCTGACATTGATAACATAAGTTATAAGACAATATCTTATCCGATTTTGCACCGAATTTGGTTGAAATCGGTCAAGTAGATCCCGAGAAATGGATTTTCACCTAAAGGTAAGCGGTGCCACGTCCAATTTTTGTATTGGCTCCCATAAGACTTATATGTGTAAAATTCAAAGATTCTGACTTGTTTGTTTAGTGAGTTATCGCACTTTTAGTAGTTATAATCAAAACCGTTATATGGAGAGTGAGCGGGGTTATCACCTGATTTAACCCATTTTAACACCGTCGGTAAGGGTTCTAAGAAGATTTATTTTGAGTGAATTTGGTTATTATAGCTTTAGTGGTTTAGAAAATATGCACATTAAACCTATTATATATAATTTTGTTATTGCTTTTACATGTATTTTTTTGGCAAGTGATCGGAAGCAAGCAGTAAAATGGCGACTCGAAGAGAGCTATAATTTCACAATTTTTAGGGTGTGTTTTGGCGCTACTGTCTCTTGTTAGCAGTTGTGTAGCAGAGGCAACATAATGACACTTTAGATTCTAAAGTTTTAAACAATTGGACGAACTAAAACTTTGACCGTACTATGGTTAAGGTTAGTACTCTACGACAAGAATAAACATATTTTGTTAGGGCCGCGATCTCTCAGGCTAAAGGCTTTTTATCTCAGTTAGTATAAATACAACAAGTTGATTAGTTTAGGTTTAATCTATTAAATTTGTAGGAAATAGCTGTGGATATGTCTGTCTTAATATACTGATCTTCGACTTATCCGTTTTTTAAAGGTGATTTCTCCGAAAATTATTGGGTTACAACAAAAAAAAAATCACTTAGCACATTGTTATTACAAATAAGATATGGCACCATCGAAACCTAACCTTACATAATACCGATATATTGAAGTAAAATTTTCGAAAACGCAAGTCGCAAATCAAGATCGTTAATTAATTTATTTTCAGAAAAATTCAAAATCACAAATTACATACTACCAACTAATAACTTTTTATATCTCACAAATAGTGAATGTGCAGTACATTTTATTAAAACTACATCTTAAGTTGGTGGATGAATCTCGTTTTTGCAAATAAAATTGGTTGCAGGGGGGACAATCAATTTGTGTAGCCTGAAAAGGATTAAGTTTGTCACGAAGTTTCTAACCATACCTTCCGAGTTAACCATGTCCATCTATCCGTGCGTATATACGCAAACCATTCCCTCAGTTTTTGCGATTTCGATTTGAAACTTTGAAGAATGTGTCATTAATGGGAACCGACGATATCGAACCAGTATAAGATATAGCTATAGTATTTGGTCGATGAAAGTCAATAAGTATGGTAAACTTTTTTAATTGACAACGTATCTTCACGAATTTTGGCATAGATTATTATTCAAGCAGAGCTACAATCTTATTGTTTAGAGCGGCCCACTATAGCAGCCTGTTTTTTCCAGAGTGCTAACTTTCAATTCTTTACTAATGATATTTATATATGACGAAAAATGGGCACCTGGAACTTGTACTAAGACAAATTACATATTTGCACAAATATTTTCGGTGGTCATTTAAAAGTTGTGCAAACCCGAAAATTATTCACGACAAAGCTTTGGGAATTAGTTTAAAGCTTCACAAATTGCATAAAATAAAATAATAATTACCATACAAGTATATACCGCACAAAAGTAGCTCACTTAAATGCACGGGCTTACGTGACAGCAATAACATCATACATACCTTTGGAGACGCAATTGTGGAATGTTTGATCCTCCAGCTGCTGCGACATTCCCGCTTTTACTGGTACTCACGCACGCACCAAAGACACGAAAGCAAATGCTAGAATTACCGGCGAAAGTTTGAGTATTTATCGCTGAATATAATCGCAGATATGTATTCGGCAGCCATTTACTCAGGCCATTTTACTCTAAATACATATTTATATTCGTGTGTATGTAAGTATATAATGATACTTGTTGGCAACGACAATTTGCAAGCAAAATTTTTTTAATTTTTATAAAGTAAGGATTATACGAACGCGAATGGAAATTCATATTCTACAAAGTACGTACAGAGGGAGATTTAAACTCGAATGACAGATGAAAACACATTTGGATAAAGACCTAAAATAGCCCTAAAAGAGTAAACTCTTAGGTTAAATGTTTCTAGAACTTATAAAGTTTTTTGGGTGGTTTAGATTAAGGACTAAGTTCCTCCATTAAACAAAAAATTGAATTTTATAGTTATAAAAATATTTAAAGGAAAAAAATAAATGTATATAAAATTATTTTTTCTTCATAATCACACCCTAAATGCTACAGATCAGCTTTCAGCTTTACCAGTTAAACAAATGCATTTAAGCAATTCATGGTTGGACTCTAAACCGGTAGATAGCATCGAAAGGAAGGGCAACAATGATATTCGAAGTAAGCAACACCAACCCGTGGTACTTTGAATACGGTAAAATTGCAATATATACCAATAATCTATACCAAGCATTTCGGGCCTTTCACTTTAAGCACTTGATTTAGTTTAGGAGACTGATTGCTGAATAAAGATCTAAATACAAAAGTATCTGAAAGCTGTCATAGAGTTGCATTCCAAGTTCCATTCTGGCATATGACGCATTAACTTGAGATCTAACGCAGTGAGTGCAACTGTTATATTCAGGTATAATTTTCCCCAGAGCTAAGAGTAAAGCTCGGAGTTGCAGTATGAGAATGTAACAGATAATCCTGGCACAATGTAATCAAACTCAATAAAATATTTCAAGAGATCTTACAGAATCAACAACTTTGTATTGAAATGAGATTAGCGGCTCAATCAATCCATCTGTCCTAATAACTAGAACGGATATATGATTGTAGGAACGGGGAAACGGAACCAGCTTGTTCCTTCTCATACCGAAATATTGAAATGTAACTCTACTGAAGGCATTTACATCTAAAAAAATATATATATAAACATTAAGTTTATCAACTGAGTTAATATGCGATATGTATCTTTATGTTTCTCGATTTTGTTCCATTCTTGTCACGATACAGCCATATTTATCAACATAATTGCAGGTTGATTGTAAAGTTTCTACGCCCGAAATGAAAAAATAATTAGTACGAAATATATTTTTTTATTCAATATAATCTCCCTTATCTTCAATACACTTATTCCAATGATCGTCCAATAATTTTATACCATCGCTATAATGACTTTCCGGAAGCTCTGCAAAATACCCGACTACTGTGTAAAGTTTCTTCATTCGACGAAAAACGCTTTCCACGAAGGAATTGTTTCAGGTTTCTGAAGAATTAGTAGTCGATGGGAGCCAAATCTGGTGAATACGGTGAATGCTCAAGCAATTCGGTAAATTTTGGTCATTGTTAAAACATCATTGTGAGCAGGTACATTGTCTTGATGAAAAATGATTTTTTGTGCTGCAAACCAGGTCTTTTCTCACGAATTTTTTCATCCAGCTGCTCCAAAAGCTGCAATAATATTTAGAGTTCATTGTTTTACCTTTCTGCAGATAAGTAATCAACAAAATTCCTTTTGCATCAAAACTGATGACATAACCTGCTTTGCTAATTGTTGTGACTTCACCTGCTGAAGTATCTATTTAGTATTAAATTACTAAATTGCTTTTCTACCTATCTATTCTAGAATATGGTTCGTTAGTTTGTAGTCTAAGGTCAGAGTAAACAAGATACAGTCCATACAAAAGCAGTCTTCTTCGTATTTTTGTGCTCTGCATAATTTTAGCTAGGATTCTCATATTATAATCTTCTTCCTTATACTTATTAAAGAATGTGTGGATTGTAACAACTGTTTTGTATGGTTATGATTATGACACTATGAATAGACCCACAAGAGTGGGACAGCAATTTTCAAGAGTCAAATTATCATACATGGAAGTATATTCAAACCGGCTCAGTATAAATACTTATACTTAATAGAAACATGAAATGAATATTTTTTATATTCGCAATTATTGGTCGTCAAAATCTGAGAAGCATAGAATGTTATTTCGCCAATGGCAGAATAACCTCTTTCAAACGGGCTTACTATTTCTCTTATCTCTTAAACTTCTTAACTCATTAAGAAACTCAATGTAAGTTTTTGAAATATCTTCTTTCTTAATTTTACATTGACTGTATAGATATTTCTTGTAACAAAAGAAGTTCTATCAGTTTTGCATTCTAAATAGTTATCTTAGAGCTCAGAAAAACCTCGCTACATCACCTTTTCGGCGCTTTAGATTTCCAAAAAAATTAGTTATTTGAGTTTATACTTTTTCATAACTAAGAGAAAAATCTCTGATGAAATCTCTCTAAATTGGTTTCTACAGTGACGTTGCTACAGTGAAGAATTCTGCGAAATGAGACCATAACTGTCAACTTAGCCACAGTGACAGAAGGCAAGTTAAAATTTCTAGCATGTGAAGAGGGTGACTAAACACTGAGTTGGCAACCATGACATCTATATCAAATCGCTTCATTATAAATAACCATTATATGAGCAAGCCTGACTACCTTTGTGCTAAATGTGACACTAAGCGCAAAATTTTCCAAAAGAATAAAAATACAGTATACATACTCGTCTATGTATGCGTATGTAAATATAATATATTATTTATATGCACTTTTGTTCGAAAATTTTTACATTTGGCCATAAATGAGAAGCCAAAACTGGAGTAAACATTTTAAGTGGTCCTTTAGCTGACATTGCATGCAAAGTCCGTTTAGTATGATTATTTTCTCCTTCGCCTTAAGTTATCCAGCCCACTTGTGAGCATATGTGTGTATGTTTGGCTTATAGCTCTCCACGTTGAGGGTGTAACTCGTTGAATATACCTTATGTGCACACATTTTCATACATACATATGATAACACACCTAAATGCATTTATACACTTGTACATTTGCCCTTGCATTAATACTCGGTCCGCATGTGTGAATGTGGTTGCAATTGCTGAGGCGTTGCTTACCATGTTGCTAATTAAATCGTGTGACAATCGCAGATAAACATGACAACAAATTCATCAGCAGCAACCTCTATAGTAACAGGGACAATGGTCCGCATGGGCTATACGCATAAGACACAGACACATATTTACATGCATACATACATACGTATGCCATTTGGCAGGAGTTGGCCATTTCTCATTAGGAACCACAAGCGCATATAATAAAACTTCAACCAGAAAATCTCAATGTAAGCACAGGTGTATGTAGGGTGGGCGATATGGTTGTGTGTGTGTATGTGTTTGTTATTTATTTTGCTTTTCCTTGTTATGGGCGTGCGTTGTTGTCATATCGCTCGGCAAGCGTTTAAGAGCTCTAAGCACATAGATGTGGCAGACCTTTGGAACGGTTGGGTTCATCGAATTGCAGCAAAACCAATTCATAGGTGACAATGGTGCCTGCCATCTGCATACGAGTACAAAATAATAACAATAGCAAATAAGTAGAATATGTATATTTTTATTACAAAACGAAATGTACAACAACAGTAGTTCTAATTAGTATGTGTGTATGTAAGCTGGTTTTGCTTTAAACGCGGGTGCGATTTTAAATGTTTATACTCTTGCACCATTTTGCTACAGAGTGCAATAGTTTTGTTTACTTAACAGTTGTTTATATCACCTAAAACTAATCGAGTTAGATATAAGGTTATGTACAAATATATATAAATGATCAGGATAAAGAGACGAGTTGAAATCCGGGTGACTGTCTGTCCGTCCGTCCGTCCGTGCAAGCTGTAACTTGAGTAAAAATTGATATATCTTTATGAAACTTGGTACACATGTTTCTGGGTACCGTTAGACGGCTGGTATTGCAGATGGGCGTAATCAGACCACTGGCACGCCCACAAAACGCCATTCATCAAAAACAAATAAACTGCCATAACTAAGCTCCGCAATAAGATACAAAAGAATTTTATTTGGTATGGATTTTTTTAAAGTGGGCGTGGTCCCGCCTCTAATAGGTTTAAAGTGCATATCTCCTAAACCGCTAAATTTATCTTAACGAAATTCCCTCAAAACAAATGTTTTTAGTGTTTTTAGGGTGACAACCCCGCCCACTTCCTATATAACGGTACTGTTAAAAACTACTAAAAGCGCGATAAATCGGGCACTAAACACACCACAGACATTAAATTTTATCTCTGGGATGGTATGAGATGACTTTATAGGAACCGCGTTCAAAATTAGACAGTGGACGTGGCACCGCCCACATTTAGGTGAAAACCCATATCTTGGGATCTGCCTAACCGATTTCAACCAAATTCGGTACATAACATTCTTCTCATATTTCTATAATATAGTGCGAAAATGGGCGAAATCTGATTACAACCACGCTTATTTCCCATATAACACTATTTTAAATTCCATCTGATTCTTTCACTTTCCACTATGCAAATCAAGCAACAATAATTGTTATTTGCGTGAATAATGCGTTTTAAGTATGCCACCTTGTGACAAAAAATTGTCTAAACCGAAGCAAAACTGTTCAAGCCCCTAGGTACTGAATATGTGAACCCCAGTGCCTATAGTTGACTTTTTATCGAAAATATCGGTCAATGTGTAAAATACCTATATTATTGAAATTCATATAATAAATAAATGAAACTCTCAATAGTAGTATGTTTTTTGTCAAAAATGGGTTGAATCGGATCAATAATTCCTTTAGTATAAAATTTTGCCAACACCTGTATAAAATGTTCGGTTACACCCGAACTTAGAACTTCCTTACTAGTTATATATTATATATAAATGATCAGGATGACGATACGAGTTGAAATCCAAGTGACTGTCTGTCCGACTGTGTCAACTGTAGGTAGGTAGGTAGGTAGGTAGAGTGGCTGTCCAATGACGCCCCTAGGCCTATAGGAGGCCCATTGTGATACCACCGGGACTAATGTACCCTCACTATATCGTCTCCTCTCTGAACCAAACTGTGCTCTGATGAAGTTCATCAGTACAAATAATTTTATATTAGCAACTTCTGATACGTCGTCAAGGAATCCACGACCGATAGTTGCGATTCTTTTCCTATATAGAGCTTTACATTCGCATAGAAGATGCTTTACAGTCTCCTCTTATTCTACTTCTTGACAGCTTCTACAATAGTCATAGTGGTACACCTAGTCTACTGGCATGTCTACCAATTAGACAGTGATCTGTTAGTACTCCAGTTCTGGCTAGTTCATCTGCTTCACAGTTACTAGGAATATCACTATGTCCTGGAACCCATTGCAGGTTTATTGTGAAGTAGGATGTCAGATCCTCTAATAGGTCAAGACAATCTCTCACTAGCTTGGATGACACCATTGGAGACTTGAGTGATTTCAAGGCCGCTTGGCTATCCGTATATATATATATGCTCCTTGTTGTGAGCACACTTTTTGTCAATACCACAAGGCTTTCTTTAATTGCTGTGATCTCCGCCTGGAAGACACTGCAGTGGTCTGGCAAACGATGTTGGTGTCTAATGTTGCGCAAAAGACACCACCTCCCACTCGATGATCCAGTTTGGATCCATCCGTGTAGATGCTAATTACTGTATTCTTGTCCACCTCGTCCCTTTTCCACTCCTCTCTTTTGTGGGGAAGACAATATTGTGGACCGAATTTGGTTTCCGTTCTATTGGATTGTGGAAATCCGTGGTTTTGGGTAGGAACAGGAATATACTGAGTATCCTTGAATGCCCCTTGTTGCATGCGACTAGTTGGGAGAATTCCCTCAGTCTAAGAGCTGACTTTGCTGCCACTTGCTTACAGAACAGGTCTGTTGGCAGTAAATGTAAAATGACGTTTAGAGCCTGGCTTGGCGTTGTTCTAAGTACTCCACTAATGCATATGCTGGCTGCTCTCTGTATACTTTCCATACGCTTTACCGCGTATTTCTTTTCCATTATTGGCCACCATACCAATATACCGTATGTCATGATTGGTCTGACAACTGCTGTATAGAGCCAATAAGTTACCCGAGGCGTAAGCCCCCATTTGGGGCCCACCATCCTTTTACAGGTGTAGAGTGCTGTGGCTGCCTTCTTCACCCTAGCATCCAAGTTTTGGTTCCATGAAAGCTTCATGTCTAAGATTAGTCCCGGGTAGCTTGCCTACCGGACTACTGCCACGACCACAAAACACCTTTAAACGAAACTTTATAAGGTGCCATAACCAAATACTAAATTAAAATATAAAACTGTAATTTGACACAGGAGATCGCAGTAGCTTGGGACACCTCCGATATTTAGGTGATATAGATTTTCACCTAAATATGGGCCTACTCTACCAATTTTAACCACATTAGGAAATAGCATTATTCTGATATTCCCATGTCACAGTGCGAAAATGGGCGATATACCTATATACATATATATTTTAAAATAAGAGATGAAGATGCAAATTGAGCTTCGAATGTAGGTCCATCCCCACGACTGTCCGTCCACTCGTCTGTCCGTGCAAGCAATAACTTGTGTAATGAAAAACGTCAGAATTAATATTGTACAATTAGACCATTTGATTGAGGATATTGAAGGTGAGGACTTCTTACTCCTTATACACTTCTAACAATTGTTCAAAAATTGTCTCTGCTTCTGATTTTTTAGTTAACTAGGCGCCCTCCGCTGCGCTCCGGGACGGTCGCTTCGCTCACTCGCCGAGCGCGAGCTAGCTCGCTCTTATGTTAGTTGATTCTCGACAGCAGCAGAAAACTTTTATATATAATATAATAGAGAGATAAATTGCAGCTTTTTTATTGTCTGATTTTCTCATCTTTATATGAACAATCACTGGTAAAGAAAACATGCGATAAGAATGTCTCGTTACATGGTTTTTACTATTTTCTGTTCTTTTTAGTCGAAAAGTGTGCTTTATTTTTCGTCATCAGGTTAGCACATGCAATTTGATATACATTTCATTTCGGAGTTTGAAAACGTATTGACGCCAAAGTTTTTGTATTGCTTAAGCGCTCTATTTGCTTTGTTATGGCTTAAGGAAAATCACTATCGGTTAATATGAAAGCAGTAAATGAAGCTTATGAAGAGTAACAGCTTCCAATAAAGAATCCTCTACCAAAATCCGGGAAATTGCTAGTGTTGAAGTAAATGTATCTACTGTAAAAAGGGTGCTAAGGAATGTTCTATATTTGAAAATATTAAAACTAAACAAGTAAGGAAGGGCTAAGTTCGGATGTAACCGAACATTTTATACTCTCGCAAAGTCAAATGGTATACTCGTTTGAGATTTGTTTGTGGATTGGCTGATATTTTCGGGAGAAGGTCAACTATAGGCACTGGGGTCCACATATTTAGTACTTAGGGGCTTGAACCATTTTTGTTCGATTTAGACAATTTTTGGTCACAAGATGGCATACTTTAAACGTATTATTCACGAAAAGTTTTACCCCGATATAATCATTGTTGCTTGATATGCATAGTGGAAAGTGAAAGAATCAGATGGAACTTAAAATGGTGTTATATGGGAAGTAGGCGTGGTTGTAGTCCGATTTCGTCCATTTTCGCACTATAAGATAAAAATATGAGAAGAATGTTATGCACCGAATTTGGTTGAAATCGGTTAAGCAGATCTCAAGATATGGGTTTTCACCTAAAAGTGGGCTGTGCCACGCCCACTGTCTAATTTTGAACGCGGTTCCTATAAAGTCATCTCATACCATCCCAGAGATAAAATTTAATGTCTGTGGTGTGTTTAGTGCTTGATTTATCGCGCTTTTAGTAGTTTTTAACAGTACCGTTATATGGGGAGTGGGCGGAGTTGCCACCCGATTTCAATTATTTTCACACTGTGGGTAGAGGTTCTAAAAAAATTTCCTTCCAGTGAATTTTGTTATTATAACATTAGGAGATATGCACATTAAACCTATTAGAGGCGGGACCACGCCTACTTTTTAAAAAAAATTTTAACTGCAGATGCCCCTCCTTAATATGATCCTGTGTACCAAATAACAGTCTTATATCATATTGCGGAGCTTAGTTATGGTAATTTATTTGTTTTTGATTAATGGCATTTTGTGGGCGTGGCAGTGGTTCGATTAAGCCCATCTGCAATACCAACCGTCTCACGGTACCCAGAAACATGTCTACCAAGACGGACGGACGGACAGACAGTCACCCGGATTTCAACTCGCCTCTTCATCCTGATCATTTATATATACATAACCCTATATCTAACTCGAATAGTTTTAGGTGATACAAACACCCGTTAGGTGAACAAAACTATTATACTCTGTAGCAACAGGTTGCGAGAGTATAAAAAAAACCACCACGATCATAGTTAAGTTCGAAGGGAAACATGACAACATTTTCCACCGGAGCACAAGGCGTGAAAATATGATTGGCGCTGTGTTGTCTTTTCAAAAGAAAAGAAATTTAATTTGGAAGGGTCTGATGAATACAATTATTATTTCCATCATCTTGGGAAAGAGGAACATTTTTTGCAACAACTACATAGTCGTGTGAGCGGTGTAACAGTGTGGGGAGCCATCTTCTAATATGGTACTTGGCACGATGCGTTAAAGCACCGATTCGCACTGTCCGGTTGTTTAAGTCCGCCTTATTTACGGGGCATCAATGTAATAGAAAAGGGTGGGGATGCTTAGATCGTAAAGTTTTCGAGTCTGGCCGGCAGTATTACACTAAATATTAATTAGTTGAAGATATTTAAAACGCTTGGTTATCCTTAATTATATTGGAAAATTGTACGAATCACTACCCGATCGGATCTTTGAGATTCCCCTAACAAGGGGGAATCGACTCAGTATAAAAATATAGTAATATACAAATGTTTATATTAATTATTAACTACATAAGTTTAGAAATATGTTTAAAAATACTGAAAAAACGATATGTGCTAACCTGATGACCTAAAAAATATAGAAAACAAGTAAAACACTAATTGCCGTTATATTTAGTAGAAAATTTATGAGTTAATAATTGTTAACAATTTTAGAATTGTAGCTTTTTTTAGTTTTAAGAGAAATCAACCAAAATGATTTAAGCCCAATTAAACGCAATGTACAATACTATGTATTTTACAAGTATTCGTTTACAACTTATAGATGCAATAAGATATTTACATAATCTCTTCTAAGAAAAGTAAAACTCATATAAATAGAGCCAGCAAAACAACAAAAGAGCAGGCACGTAAAAAGACTCACCCCAAAGAGTAATCGTCTAGTTAGAAAGTAAAATTTCTTCCCCGATAAAGCCACCGTCGATGTTGCCATTTGAAAAATTAATCGTTCCACCTGTTGTTAGGAAAAAAGAGGGACGGATTTTCTCAGATGAAGGGAAAAATTTTATTGAATTATTTATTAAACTATTAAGTCAGCACGAATAGTGCATTGAGGACTTATAGATACTTGGTATAGCAATAACATTTCCTAGGGAATACACCTATATACATATGAACACACATATTTACATGCACATACCAACTAAGCTAATGTAGATTCAGCGGATCCATCTACTCACCTCGACACACCAGGTCTTCGACGACACACGCCTTAACACACCTAAAGCGTCTTTTGCCTCGTCATTGATGGATGCTGCTGTTAGAAAAACAAAAGCCGTCCGTCCGATTAAGAAGAGTAGCGAAAACCAAAAGTAAACGTAATTAATTGGCCAACGCAATTTACTTCACAAGGCGTGCACATTCAAGTCGACGTTGGACATACGATATGTACGTATAGACACATACAAACACAGCCAGACATGAACGCGCGCAAAGCGTAAGGAACCACGATGAAATGAAAAGAAATGTGTGAAAATGTAATTAATGCAAATCCACAGCTTTTAGCTTAAACAACCAAATAATACTGTGTTGTAAGAACCTGAAGAGATTAACTGTAAATCTGAAATGAGAATTTCGACACTTTAACAAACATTTCTTTTTTAATTCCTCGCTTCTCACAAGAAATTAAAACAGTGTAATATTGTCGCTTAACTTTTCATCACACTAACATACAAACCAATGAAAATATTTAAAAATATACCCAAGATTTCCGTGGCATCTCAGCATTATGAACATTTCGACATAATTATATGAATACGAGTATTTAACCGTTTACCCATTTTTGGTATGTTTACTAGTTGCTTTGATTTGCCAAAATTCACAAATTGTATAATGACGAATAGAACAACCAACCTACATGAACAAAATATACTGGCATAATCAAATCAATAATATAAAACAGGGTTACACTTTCCTGTTGTAAATTGCAATTTGTGTAGACACATTCATTGTGTTTGTAATCATTTTAAAAATTTTCAAAAAGCTCAACTTACTTAAAGATGTTCAGCAATTGATAGCAAACGAAATAGAGATTATTAGCACAGGAGAGTAAAATAATTCCTGATAAGTCCTCATCGACATATTCGAGCAGTTCCAATAACTTAACATAATGGTCTCTTATTTCCATGAAAATAGACTCAGGTACTTCCTGAAATCCAGTTTATTATTATAACTATAAATACTCATTGTCTCTTTGCATTTCATACCTTATTCAACAAATTATTTATACGCATTTTCATTTGCTCGAAGCGATAAGCAATGCCTTTGCCGATCATCATTATAAAGAGATCCATGTAGTTCCAAACGAAAGTACATATGAAATTCACAACCTACATAAATGTAATGAATGAAAGTAACGGAGTTTTAGAAGCGATAAATAAAGAGAAGTTTAGGAACTTAATACTCTGATGAAATCTTTTGGGAGGCCTGCCCAAACGTTTATGAACTTCTTTATGTCAAATAAAACGTCTAGTAGAAAGAAATCCATTATTTTTTTTTAAATTGAAGGTTAAAAAATCAAATAATTGTTCGATAACTTGTTGCCATTTTGAAGGTAATTACAAAATGCCACTCTCATAGCAACCCTTGTCTCTATTGGCAAAAAACTGAGACAGTCGATTTTCACAAGCTTCTCTTAAGGCGAATTTTTCACTTGCAAATTTATTCACCATAGAAAAAACCCTTGGTGGCAGGTATGGTTAAACCAAACTTCCAGGGCTTCTGGCGAGTCACCATCGATATGTAGATAGTTTTGTGTTGTCCTGATAGAATATATTTCCTCGTCTATTGGCAAAAGCTGGCCGCTTCTGGCTATTGCTTTCTTCAGAGGTCAAACTTTTAACAGTATACATAAATCCGAATTACGAGGAGAGCAGCTCTCGGTTTATGATTCCCTGCCAATCCCTGCAAACATATAGCAAAACATTCCTGATCGCCTATTTCGAACCAAAGGAACCAAAATTGAAAGAGATTGGATGTTACAACATCAGGACTATAAACGCAGTTCATTTTCAACCGCTGGCCTTGCATTTTCACCTTTGTCGAAGAAAACTATATAATATGTATCTCTTGGCAGGTCCATATTTGAAGCAAGCTCATACAATACTGAAGCAAGCAGTCCCTAAACCATTCTGAGAAGATTTTTTTAGTACAAAATCATATCCGAACGCACTTCCATAAGGCGTGATACAAATTATTAAAGCCATTTATTGGAAAAATAATAGATTTCTCTTTACTCCTTTTTCCATGGTATTCTACTTGTAAATAGCCGGCAGCATAAAACCAATCCCTTAGCGAAATTACAATTAATATTTAATATTATTAAAATATGTAAAGAACAAAGAAGATAAAAGTTTTACAAGAGATAGCAAACTTATAACAGAAAAACTTCTAACAATGGATGGATTTAATATGCCGCTATCAAAACGGTTGATGGCTGACTTATATCTAACCTCACTGTCACTACAGCAGAGTTTCCTCAACTATTTCTATAATCGAAAACATTCAACAACAATAATAACAACTTGAAAAGAAGCTTAAAGCTTTAAAAACTTCTTTGGAGAATATCTTCCAATTGGGGTTTATACGTAATGTGCACTGTCCATAAGAACAGTTATTCCGTAATCTGCTTTAACTACTGAAAATTCAACCTATTACCTATTAACTAGCAAATATAAGTTATTATCGGAAACAGGAATCTTATGAAAGTGTGTGTGCAATAAAACCACAAATTCACCCGACATCTATTTACTGATTTTGATCCAAAAAATAATACTTTAAATTAACCAGAATCGAAAACCACAACAACAGAAATGAACTGAGGTTGTGACCCAATCTTAATTTCTTTATTATAGATAATACAGGAAACCTACTCGGATGTGCTCACTTTGACAATATCAAATGAATTCTGAAATACAGGGTGCACCTAAGTATCACCGAGTTTAAATAAAAGACCCAAAGAAGTTTGCAAGACTTGGATATTTTCGCTGTCTTTCTTTCGATGTTCCATATCTATTATATGTGACGGGGACTTATGTGATCAAGCGTGAAGAAAAAAATTGCCACTCACCAAAATAAGACTCCCAACTAGTGTGGTGTTGGGGAATATCTCGTAGACATAGTCATAATTTTTGTAAGCGTACTCCTCGAATGTAAAGTGAACTGTGCTGTTTTGTAGAGTGGCACATAAATTTGTTCTGCGATATTGTGAGACTACAGCTGATGCCAGATACAATAAATGTTCCACTACATAATTAAAATTTGTTGAAATATATCGTTTCCAAATAATAATTTTAAAATATGGGATACCTGCTGAGAGGAATATTATTGTGACCGCAGCGCGACGCACACGGGTCGACAAATCACGTTTAGGCGTTTCATATGGCTTGCGTATGAAGATCATTTCCGTGCGAGTCCAAAAGCGAATAAGCCGGGGCCAACGTTGGCCCAGCGAAAAAAACAATATCGTCGATGATTGCACGCATGTAAAAAATACAACGCCGACTGTGTAAAAAGAAAAGAATAAATAATAAAACAAATATGAGTAAAACGAAAATATTTAACTTGCTTATAAATCCAATTTGGGTCGACAAATTTAATAAACCTACCTAAATTTTTCGCGTTTACACCAATTCTAGCCAAATGCTTCATCATCGCCAAATTTAATGCAGAGCTTGCAATTAAAAATATCAAAGTGATCATCACCCGTAAGGTCCTGAATGAAAAGCGTACGTGACGCGGATTCGGCTGGCCAACTCCTTGAACCGGCATTAACGAGAAACATTGTCCTATAATCAGTACTATGGAAGACTTATGTTAATTAAAAATAAATTTTGATATGCATGTGTATATTTTCATACCTAAGCTAAACTACTAACTGTGCGACTTAATGGTTTTGGGCATAATAAAAAAGCAAAACGAATTTACGAAATCCATGATTTAGGGCAGTTGATCTATTGGAATCGAAAACCTAACTAAGCCGGAAATTAAGATACAAAACGGTAATTTGGCACAACGAATGGTTTTAAGGAAGGACTCTTGTGATTTAAAACACTTTAAAAAGTGGGTGTGGGCTCCTTAATATGTTTATTGTATATATCTCCCACACCACTCAAATTTTATCAACCAATTTTGAACAATACAATTATTTTCGATGCTTCCAATGACAGTGGGAAAATAGAAGAAATAGGAAATTCTCTCTTCATATAATATAACGGTTTTGTTAAAACCTACTAAAAGTGGGATAACTGACTAACTAATCATGTCAGAAGTATTAAATTTTACACTTAAGACGGTACAAATGAGCTTTATAGGCGCCAATATCAAAATTGCTCAGTGGGCGTGGCACCGCCCAATTCCAAAATTGTGAAAATATGAAATGATCGGTTCCCCGAACTTAGCCCTTCTTTAGTTGTTTATTCTACCATAATTTACAAAGTTGCAAATTTCAAAGTCGAGAACTATATTTCTCTGTTTACGCTCATTGTTTAGACTCACTTGGACCTACAGCTCGATGAAAGATGTCCAATCTACTATAATCGATGCGCTCGGTCGGTTTTTTATAATGAAAATCATCTTCCTTATATGTAAAATATTCAATTGGTGTAAGCCGTCCAGTCATTCCTATCGGATTCATCACGTCACTATCCTCTATATTCTCCAGAAATAATTTTTCATTCGGCTTTCCTAGACTTTTATTTTTAATATTTTCATTTGTAGTTTTTGACGGTAAAATTTTGTTTCTCTGGAAAACCTGATCATGCTTAGACAAAATTTCACGTAACTTATTTCGGCTAAGCATTTTTATTCAGGAAAGCAGCCACGGTTTTCAATTATTTATATTTTGCTATAATAATTGCCAAAGTACGAGTGCATTTAAGAACCGTAAATGAGACACTAATATCAAATGCTCAGCACTGGCAGTATTTTGTATGTTTTGGTTTTTCAAAAACAAGTCAGGTACATATGGGCGGGTTTATTAGCCCGTAAGTGTGTACTCATTAACATGTTCATACCCAGTCGGAAATAAAAATAATAATACAATAGTTTTCTTAGAAGGTCTCCAAACCAGTAGCTAAATTTTGTGTTTCTGAAGTTTTTTGTTAGAGTGTTATTTTCCAAATAACCGTTATATGCGAGCTGAGTGTTATTTGATTTGATTTTCGTCCTTCCATTTTGTTTTGCGCCTCAAATAGCTGTTAAAATATGATACAAAAAACGAATAAGTAAAATAAGCAACCTGGTACAAAAATATGCAATCAGACAAGTAGAAATTGATTAATACCTTAAGATTTTGCCAGTGTGAAATCGTAATGCACATACATATTCAATAGTTCTTTGAATCATATAGAAATGAAAATTTTATAACCGACTTCACATAATACTAGGATCAAAAAGTAAGTTGAATTTGTTTATAAAATGTTAATTCGTTATTTATTCTTTCATCCTCTTCAAAGAAATCACCGTCCGATAAAATGCACTTTTGCCAACGCCGTTTCCAGTCCTCGAAACAGTCGGAATAGTATTTTTTCGGTATAACCTTCAAGGCCTTATTCGATTCGATTTTTATCTTCTCGATCAGGTCAAAACGGCGTCCCCGAATTGGCCTTTTCAGTTTTCTGAATAGCCAGAAGTCGCACAGAACCAAATCAGGCGAATAAGGTGTTTGCGGAACGATATGAGTCCAGTTTTGGGAAAAAATCGCGAAGAACCAATGACTTGATGCGTTTGAGATACAAAACACTCTCTAAAATAATTTGGGCTGAGCTAAAGATATGCCAACACTGTCAACGAAGTCTCTAATTGTCAATCGACGATTATCAAACACCAAATCTGTGATTTTTCAGACGTGGCCGTCCTCGGTTCAGTTCTTAAAGTTCGCCAGAGCGTTTCGTCTTTAAAGCGTTCTCGGCCTGCTTTGAACGCGTTTTTATACTCTCGCAACTTGTTGCTATAGAGTATAATAGTTTTGTTCACCAAACGGTTGCTTGTATCACCTAAAACTAATCGAGTTAGATATGAAGTTATGTATATTATATATAAATGATCAGGATGAAGAGACGAGTTGAAATCCGGGTGACTGTCTATCCGTTCGTCCGTGAAATCTGTAACTTGAGTAAAAAATTGAGATATCTGTATCAAAAAATATTCATTCCGCAAACAAAATTTGATGCAAGTTCCATGCTCATAAAAGTCAACCATTGTAAAAATCAAACAAATTCACTTTTCGTTGTTAACAAGAACACGTCTATCTTGGAGATAATTAAACCTTTTGACAAATATTATAGACATTCCTACAAATCTAGAAAAAAATTACTTGCCTTCCTAATGTTCGGTAATTTTACATGAGAATTTCACCTTACTTTTTGATCAAAGTAGTACATATATAAGATATTATTATATACTTGAAGTGTGAATAAATAGGCAGGAAATCGTTAAGTAGTGTAAGAATTGCATAGCATTTCAACGAAAAATATCATTATTTAACTAAGTTTGAATATTGACGTCACTCTAACGTCGATTACCCCCAGGCTGATAAAAGAATGTAACGGCATGACGGTAAGCACGACTACGATTTTTTTTTGGTTATAGGTCAGTCTTTCGGCTTCAAAAAGACATATCTTCAATATGTTATTCTGGCAGTAAGAAAAACATTTTTATACTCTTCCAACATGTTGCTACAGAGTGTCATAGTTTTGTTCACCCAAAACTAATCGAGTTAGATGCAGAGGATCCGGGACTATCTGTCCGTCCGTCTGTGCAAGCTGTAACTTGAGTAAAATTTGAGATATCTTGATGAAACTTAGTACACATGTTTCTTGGCACCGTAAGAAGAAGTATTGTAGATGGGCGTAATTAGACCACTGCTACGCCCACAAAACGACATTGTTCGACTACCAATAAAGTACTATAACTAAGCTCCGAAATAAGATACAAGGCTGATTTTTTGTGTTTAATGTGCATTTCTTCTAAACCACAAAAGCTATAATAAACAAAGTCCCAATATACCCTGTATAGTGATTTCCAACTTTCCATCTGACTATAAACCGTTTAGGTTGGTCAAAATGTGTAATATCTTAATGAAAAGTAGACAAGTTTTCTTAAATTATATTATTATATATTATAAAATTATATTAATGTTTTAGCGGTAAATATGTAAGGATTTGAATAAGCCTTGGTACAAGCCTTATATCCACATAATTTTCACATAATCTCAATATCTTAAATTTATGATTTCATTATAATCTTAGGTGATGCGAATACAACTAAGGGAGTCTATGACCTTTATGAAATACTAAATTTTATTTTAATCCATTCGAGATTTTGTCGAATATGAATGTTAAATTCTTTCGCAATATTTTTGAATATAAAGATGTTTTCCCTGCTTTGATCCGTGCAAGTTGCAAAAGTATAAAATGTTCGGTTACACACGAACTTAGCCCTTCCTTACTTGTTTAAACATGAATTTAATTATTATCTGAACACCAATTTAAATTAATTTCTTCGCAACTATTTACGAGTAAAAACCAACGATAAAGCGACAGGACGGTTTCCGCCTTCACTTTACATCCACTTGTGCATAATCATCTGATGTCCGTAAAATCTTCTAATAATACATACATATATATATATGCAATTAAACTGGCGGCTAACTAATGTCTAACAATTATGTGGATTGTCAATTGATTTAAAACAACGGTATTTGACTAAAATACATTGGAAAACCTATAGAATTCATAGTTTGTTTTAAAATCTGGTTGTGTTAATTGACGTACTGTATACATACATATGTACATGTAGGCGTCATCAAAAACGTGAGCTCTGCTACTTTTGCTATCTAAATAATTTGACTAATAAATAATAAATAGGTACTTCAAAACCACATAATTTCTAGATAAGCACCTGTTTTAAATTACATAATTTATTTTTGAGTAAAAAAAGGTGTTAAAGGGCGGACTGAAATCAGGAAAGATATTTTAATGGAAACAAAAAATTAATATTTGTTTGATTTGTTGATACTTGAGTAATCTATTGTAAAGTCAAATAATCGCGTTCAATTCAATATGGTCTTAAATAAGTCGTAACTTAAGATGTGATGCGATTTTGTAGTAAACAAGAAAGAGAAGTGAGGTAATCGCACCTCATACATGTGTACGACTATTATGTTAACTTTACCACCGATTTACATTTTAATGCGTTTTCCTTTAATGGCTTATAGCAATTTAAACAACCTTTAACAGAACTGTTGTTTGAGAGGTAGGTATGACAACTTGAAGAAATAACGTGCAGTCATTCCCAGCCCATTAAGTGGCAAATTTCGTCACGTTATCTCGGTTTTTACACAAATTGTTCATTGCACAGACAGATGGTCGAATGGATAATCGCCATGTTGGTAATTTTGATAAACATTGTGCTGTATATATTTCGATTACTTATGATATAAAATAACGTTTAGTTCTCTTAATGTTTCATATTATTTGTCGGTGACTTCTCCAAGCTGTGAAAAAACGAGTAAAAGAAATCATCCCTACACCAAAACACCCTTAATAATAGGGTTACGAAATGGTCAAAAACAAGCTAGCGGTTTTGTTTTTTGTTTGGGTTTTTGTTTACCTGTCGTTACCCGGGCGACCAAATATTTGATGTCATTAATGCTTGACACAACCAGAAAAATTAAACGCGCACAAAATAGCACGAATATCCAACACGGGTATTTTTTTAATGATATTAAGAGTAAAAGAAAAATGGAAATATCCGAATTAGTGTCGGCACGTAAATTTCGGGAATTTAATACGAAACAAAAAGAGGAGTTGTATGAAACTTTACTACAGTTAATTGTGTCCATAGAGGAAATACCCAAGAAGTCTCTGCGCCGCACTTTGGAAGTCACATTGGCTGTCTTGCAGTACAAAGGCGATCAGGTCGCCGCCTTACGGTCACGACTAGAAGATAAAGAGGGCAGTGATGGTGAGAAAAAGCAATAAATAATTGGCATTTAAAAATTAAAAAATCTGCGGAATTTGGCTGATTTTTATAGATGACTCACGTACCGAACGGCTGAGGGATGAGAACGAAAGACTTAAGGTTATGTTGGAAAAACTAGATGATGAAAAGTTAGAGCTGAAAGCCAAAGTTAAGGAGGTATTAAATTGGCGCTTAGGCGCAAAGATATACTTAATAAAGTCTTTAACTTTGGTTCTTATATTTCAATAGCTCACAGAAGATATTTTTCAACTCCAAAGGCGCCTACAAGAGGCCGCTCAATCAGCTGCCACTGAGGTTAGCGACAAAGACTCTTCCGATCCACTGTCAGAGTTGGACAAACAAGAGGATCTACTGCGAAATATCAATTCAAAAAATAAGCACATAAAACGTTTACTGCGTGAAATAGAGGTTTGGCAATTTCATATAGAATTCATTGCATAGAAACCTTGCTCTTAAAGCTACCTTACAGGCGCTTCAAAATCAAAATATCGCTCAGACAAAAACCATCATCGAATGTGAAACAGAGTTGCAACAAAACAAAACGAAGCTACTACAACTTAGCGCTGATGTAACACTCGTCGACAGTGAACGGAAGGCGCTAAAAGAAACCGTGAACGAGCTGAATATTGAAATTGCACGCTTGGAAGGCAATATTACTTATCTTGAAGAGGAACGTGAGAAGAGCGAACACGATTTGAAGACTTTCATTGAAAAATTAGAAATCAAAGCGCAATCTTGGAAAAACATGTTGGACGCAAAGGAAAAGGAAGTGAAAAAGTTACGTACGCATCTGGAAAAAGTCGGAGAGACGGCAAGTCTCTCAGAGAATGCAACACGTTCTGGCAAGGAGGATTTGGGGAAAAATGCCATTAACAGCGATACTGATAAAGAGACTACCAGACTTTTACATGTAACTAGAATAACCCTTTTGTGTATAATCAGTTGTTTTAATGCAATAGGAGAGGGCAAAACCGTGCAAAATGCTATTCTTTCTAACGAAAAAGCAAGCATTGCAATTTCTGCGTAACCTTTGCCACATTTCAAATTGTTTACTTTCTTTTCTATCTACCTCTCTATCTCTGAAATTTCTGGTCGTATACGTTAACGCTTCTTCCTAGTCCTCAAAGTAGGGTTGCAAGGTTAAGCCTTCTTAACCACTCAAATTCTGTTAAAAATGCATTGAAATTTTGTTGAAAGTAGCATTTATGTTTCCTTTTCTAAAATGTGTTGCCTAACCTATCGTATGATTTTATGCCTATTCTCTTACAGGCCCTCGAATCACGTGATAAACATATCGAATCTCTTGAGGCCAAGATTAAGTATTTGGCCGAAGAAATGTTGTCGTCCACTAGACTAATGAATCAACTATCCGCTGAAAAGGAAGACGCGCGCAATCCAAATAAAAGTCGTGCTTGTTGCAAGACAATTGAGGAATCACTTCAGGCGGCAAATGAACGTTGCCGCGAACTCTCCGAAATGTTGGAGCGTAGTGAGGAAGATAATGCATTTAAATCCAAACAAGCTCTGCAAGCGATATCAGCACTGGATGCCTACCAGCGTGGTGAGGATGGGCTAGTGAAAGCGTTACGTAAGTGCACTGCTCTGGAGCAGAAGGTAATCTCACGTGACAAACAAATACGCGCGCTTATTATGGAGCTCAATTCGATGCATGAAATAGCACATGAAAATGGGATATTACGTAGGCGTCTGAATATTCCTGATGACATGGTAATATCAGCGAAAAACTTGGTGGCGAAAGAGCGCAACAAGGAAAAAATTATCGAAAGATTGACGTTGAAGCTGCGCGCCTCGGAGGAAATGCGCCTTCAGCTGAAGTTAGACAAGAATGATTTGAGGTACAAAATGCAGTTCCTCGGAAAGTACTTACTATTTTTAATTACAAATTTAACGACAGGAAGGAGTTGTTGGAGTTACAAAAGCAACTACAAAAATCCACTCAAGCTATGGTTGAAGAAGATACAGCTACATTGGACAGCATTCACAATCCTAGTGAAGTTGGCGAAGTTACAGACAGTGTAAATGCAAAAAACGACGAGAATAATGAGCAGGTGAAGATCTGCACGAACTGCAAATTGTCGCTCGATGTGAGTACTTAAATAACTTTAGCTCTTGGTTTTCAAATATATATATATAATATACCTCTAACAGATTCCAGATGAATCCAACGAGGTTATAGCCATCAGTCAGCTGAAATATCAGGATGTACTTGATGAAAATGACACATTACGCACGGGAATGATGGAGATTCTAGAAAAACTTCGGGAATATGATGGTACAATTTTTGCCTTTTTCAATGAATGTCTCAAGAATGTTTATACTTCAATTTAGCTTCCTCCGACCATATCACCATCGACACGGAAATGCTCTACCGACTTCTCGAAGCTTTACGCAGTAGTTCGGTGCCAAATACTCCGAAACGACTACAAAATGAATTGCAAGCTTTGAAGGCACGTGAAGAGGCTTTACGTATTCTTATAAATGAGCAGCCACAAACACAAAATCCGGCTGCCGAAGAAACTGACGAACTCAGCTCTGTGGAAAGCATACGTGAAGGTAGCGAGCTACGCCATGGCTACGAAGAAGATTTAACTCTTAATTTACCCAATCCTATGGACTCTTCCACACGTCCAACGACGCCGAACAAGAATATCATACAGAAAAAGCTGCCAATAATAGATGGAGAATCACCAGTATATGATTCCAAAATACATAATCTCGAAGCCCAAATATCCGAATTGAACATCTATCGTCAGGGGTTTGAAGATCTGCAAGAGCAAATGAAAGCAAGTGACATCGAACTGAAACAGCATTTGGCTAAACTGAGTAGACAGCTCATCAGCGAACAGCTAGAACTTAATAAAGAAAAATGTTCTTATGCTTTCATGCGCGAGGAATATGATAACACACTCAGCGAAGCCAAACAAAATGAATTGCGTAATATCGAACAGGTGGTAACGTTACAAAAGGAAATTAACGCTCTGAAAGACAAATTGACTCGCCTCGAAGTAGAACGAGCACAACTATTGAATGCCGGAAACATCAGCAAGGAAGACTATTTACAAGTGCAAGCAGAGAATACAAACCTAAGAGCACAACTAGCATTTATTGTTGAACAACTTTTTGCCGGCAAATTGGGCGACGAACTTCAAATCCCGGATATATGTTCTGATTATGGTATTATAGATGAAAATCTACAGTTGGACTTTTTAACCTTTGGAGAGTATCAAGATTTACAATTGTCGCTGAAAGAAGCGCTGCAGCAACGAGAAGAATCGCTGCGAAAGTCAGCGCAGCTAGAGAGTTTACTAGAGATTGCACAGTCTCAAATTCAGTCACAACAAAAGTTATTGAATGAGATTACAGACAACCACGTTAACCTACGGCATCTGGTCGCCGACCTACAGAGCAACACAGAAGAAAACCTACTGTTGGCGAAAATGCAACGAGAACTCGACAGATGTAAGTACATATACTGGTGATCACTGCACCATTATAAAGATTTGGTATTTGCAATATCCAAGAGCATGCGTACACGGACAGCTTTATAGCTACATTGCTTCAGAGTTCAATATTTGATTCTCCTTAATCTATGCAAACTTTATGAATCCAAGGGTTTGAATGCAATATCCACTGGAGAAACACGAAGCAGAGTAAGACCTGCTCTCTATTGAAAATATCTAGATTTTCGAGCCTTATCTACTTTCATGCAGATTGTCGTATTTATGTTACAGTTTTGGGCTAAAACTCATCTTACATTGGATCTCTCTTTTTACTTAAAGCTAAACGGGAGTTGACAAATTTGCATTTAGACTTTGACCAACTTAAACAAAGGTGCGCTCTGTTGGAGCGTGATATCATCGCAAAGGAGCAAAAGTCTGTCAAACTATTCGAACGCTTTCAAATGGAAAGTCATGCCAAGGAACTTAAAATTAGGTAAGATTTTACAATCAAGCTTCAGAACCAGTTTTAATATAGTAAACAATTTACTAGATTTTTGCAAAAGTCCCTTTATGCTCTGCGGGAGAAGTATGCCAAATTTACACCACTTATCTTCCTGACTAACTATATTTTTGCATATACCAAATTTGTAAAGATGTCTCTTCGAAAAACAGGAAATAGTAGAGAAAATGACCTAATCGAGTATGTTAAAAATTCAGTTATTAGTAAAATAAAAACTGAGAGTGGAGTCCCGGATGAGTCACAGAATGTGATTAAGGTATGATGTAAAAAGAAAAACTCATAATACAAATATATTTATTAAATGTAATAAAACATCTTCAGATCATTAAGGCAGAAACACATTGCAAGGTCCTGGAAGGAAGCCTACATGATCTGCAAAAGAGGTATGAGTCCCTGCAAGAGGAACTGGTGGAGCAACGCTTAAGTTCGGCAAGAGAAACAGAGCATTGGCAAACAATATCAGCACTTTTTGGCATAGATGAAAAATACACCAGTGCAGTAGTCCCTGCTGCTGAGGAAATCAAACAAGGTGACAGTAACATACCGACGCAGAAAAATGTAGCCACCAATACTGAAGCTCCGGTACCAGCTGAACGTAAACTATCAAATAGCACAACTCCTAACATCGTGAGTGGAAAATTAACCACGGAAATGTTAGATAAAAATCTCTCACCAATCGGCTCGCCTATAAAACGTATACAAGCGTTAGATGCCACAACACAAACCTGTGTGGTAAAATCTCCTCGAAACTCGGGTGAAACTGGTGGCGAAGATCATGAAACGTCCGAAAAAGACATTAATTTAGGACAAAGTACGAGTAAGCTAGTACCTCAAGAGGATGAAGATAAAAAAATCAAACCTTTTATCAATGTGGTGAATAAAGGTGCTATAGACGCCATAGTACAAACACCTTTTGGCAAGATGGAATGTCAAAGTGTACAAACCGATACTTCACTAATTATTGAACCAACAAAACCTCAAGACGAAATCTCGACCAAGGAGCTTCAAAATCGAATTATGGAAATGCAAGAACAAATGAATAAGCGGGATGTTGATCTTAAGGAGTACAAAAATGCGTAAGTTTCTAGTTTAATAAAATTTTCCAAAGTTTTATATACCAATTAATTCCGATAAGACATAAATCCGAATAATTGTGGATTTTTATTTGACAGTCATATGCAATTCAAAAAGCTTTGACTGAGTTTTAGACCTGTAGAAAACCAAAATAACCACTTCTTTTGTAAATTGATTTCGTAGAATTGGGTAACGAAAAAATTTCTCAGTTATCCCATTTGTGGTACCTACGAATTCGAACAGAAGAATGACCGCTATTGGAAATTTGCTATCAAATAACAAAGAGGTAAATTAAAACACCCTTAAGGTGACTAGAACTGACTGAAGAGAGTTCAAGGCCAGTCAATGATATAGATATATCGTTTAACTTTTCGCTCCAAAAAGGGTTAGGTCCTCAAAATAACAGGTCTTGACCGGATAAATCCGGATCCGTAAAACCGGCTGTTATGGGATTTGTTTTAGGTAGGTGTAGCAGGTTAAATTCCTACCTGTCCAGAATAGACCCCGACATACTGAACGTATGTCCAGCATGCAATCCACTCAGTTAAGAACCCTTTTCCTTTGGTCCGACCCCGTTGAAACAACTCCTTTTCTGGACTTACCCCTAAGTGATTTCGAAGACAAACATAGCACTTAAATTTATTACACTTTACGTTGTTTCAATTTCCAGACTTTCGACAGCTAATAAACGCATTGAAGAACTTCAAGGAAAGCTTGATATTTGTAATTCTTCAAAGCAGCAAGAAAGCGAACCCAAAGCAGCTGCTGAAACAGCCTCGGACTCGAAGAGTGATATCATAGAAGTAAGTATATATATTTGTTTGTACGGTCCTCCTTCTATGACTTCTATTTTCAATAATTTGAATTTGAATTCACAGAAAACCATAGTTTCATTCCATACGTTACTTGGTGAAAAAGATAAAGCCATCAGCAAATATCAAGAGCTCTTACAAACTGAACGTGAGCAAGTTAAAATTACCACCGCGAAACTCAACAAAGACATTGAAGATCTCAAGAACACTATCACGAATTTGAACTTCAACATCAAGACCAAAGACACGGAAATACTCGAGTTGAAGACGAAACTAGAGGTTGCGAGCGTACGAAGAAATTCTGCTGAGAAGTTGGATGTAGCTACAGGCGCGGTCGGTGGTGGTGGTGACGATGGCGGTGATAACAGTTTAAATGAGTTGACTGATGAGAAAATTGAAGAGATGTTCCAACAAGAGCCTGTAGCAGTATCGACTGATATACAAAACGAACGAGAACCTGAATCCACAGTGGAAGGGAATACCGAGCAGTTAGAAAAGCAGGACACAGAGTCACTAAAAGAGACAACAACGTTAGTTAAGCTAATAAAAGAACTGAAAGATAAAGCTAGCTATTGGGAGAAAGCGCTTTTAGTTAAGGATGATGAACTAAAACTACTGAAAGAGAAGTAGGTTTCACAAATGCTTTGACATAAACCTAGCTAGTTTACACACAAATTATTTATTGTAGAGTGAGTCTTTATGAAGAGCGTGAGAAATCATTAGAGTGTTCTGTTCATCCAGAACTGGAGCAGATGAGAACGCTACTGGAGGAGAAGGACAAGCACATCAATGATCTGACCGAGACACTTAATAATTTCCATGTAATATATATTATATAATTCAACTTAATTATATAAATTTCAGTATTGAACATTACGTCTACCCTCTCAGGATGACCAACAACGCTTTATTAAGGATTCCTCCAGCTATTCGGCGGACCAGATAGCAAAACTGCATGCCGATCTTACACGCACCGAAGCAACAAACAAAATTTACCATACCCAAGTCGAAGCACTGCGACGACAAATCACAAATCTGACACAGAGGGAGAAGCAAGCACGAGAACAGAATCAGTCCCTTCGTAACCAGCTCATAAAACGTCCAGTAGTTTCAATTAAAACCGAACTAAACGCACGAGTTAAAACTGAGAATCTGCAGAAAAGGATACAAACACTGGAACTGGACCTGGAAGATGCTCGCGCACAAATACAACGACAACAAATCTTACTCGAAGCAAAACGAGCGAAAAGTGCCTCTGAAGTTGGTTTGTGGGAAAAACAGAAACGCTGGCAACAGAATGCTGAGAAATTCAAAGCTAAATACGAGGAGACAGAATACGCTTTAGAGAAAACACGTGCGCTTTTGCAGTCAGCCCGCAACATGATCGCTCGTTTGGAAAAGGAGAAGCAAACACACGAAATGAGACACGGCAGAACAAATCAGAGTGCGGGAATGCCAGCTATGAAATGCTGTCGCACACCCTCTTGTCCGAATCTGCAACATGGTGGCTGCAAGTACACACCTTCAGAGAGTCCGGAAACATACACTGGAGCAAGCAGTGAATGCAGTTCTCCAGCGCATAGCGCGCTCAATCGTCATAAGCATATTGAGGCACATTTCTACGCTTCTACTAGTCGTAATGTCACCGCATACACTTCGACGGAAAAAAATCAACCTCATGAGGAGCTGATGGAGGCGCTTAAAGCCCGGATCGAGCTACAACAGCGCAAAATTCTTGCTATGGAGCTGGAGGGCAAAGGCAGTAATGTGCTAACGACCGAAATAGAAAGATTACAGGAGAAATTGTCAGAGATTGAAGCGCAGAATATACGATTGGAGGCAAAAAATCTGCAACTGCAACTTGATAACGATCTCTTACGCCAAGGCGATGAAACAGAGCGTTTGCAAAAGCGCATCAAATATCTGGAGGAGTAAGTGTGTTTTATGTGTGTATACCTTAAAGAAATCCGGTTTAGTTATTAACCTTCCACAGTTACATAATTGCTTTAAAAGAGGAAATGGCGCAATCCGAAGCACGACGGGAATTATGCAAGTGTTCGGGTATCAAAGTGAACACTCAGTCGGGTCAATCAGCGGAGCAAACCATTCTTTCGTTGCGCGGTATTGTAGAGAAGCTGCGAGCCGAAAATAAATACCTGAAAGATGTGCGACGATCGTGCGAATCTAGAGTAAGAGTGGAGTAAAACCAATAAACCTCGACGTTTATACGATATTGTCATTTTATTTCTTTTCAGAGTAAAAATGAATCGGCTAATGCGGATTTGAGTAGGTTACAAAAATTATACTCGGAATCGCTGGATAAAGTAGCGGGTTTGCAAGACGAGTTAAATAGTAAGGCAAAATGCAAAATTTGTAGCAAGGCACAGAATATGACTCAAACTAATGACGAGCTGGCTTTTATAAAGGAGCAACTTAGCAAAAAAACACAACTTTTACAAAAAGCAAAAGTTCTACTCACACGTGCCGCAGCCAAGGAAAAGGTACTCAAGGATCAGTTGTTAATGTGGAAGCGTAAATGCTCTGAACTTCAAAATGTACCAGTTATAGATGAGATAAGTGAATAATTATACAGTTCCACTTTAGCTATAGTTTTGAGTTATTAGATTAGGTCATTGATTTAAGCCATTAGAATAATAGTTTCGAAAAAACGAGAATATAAAAGCATGTATTTTAATTTTGAAAATAATTTGTTCATTTCATTTCCACTTCATTGGGATGGTATTTTAATATTAATGTTATTGTGGTTGGCATATTGACATCACTGACCATAATGGTTGCTCCATCATACAGCCCCAATTCAGCTAGAGACATCGTGAGATTTGCTCGTGTTTGTTGTTCTATACTTTTAACTGCTGACATGTACAGCGTTTTATTTTTACCATCTATAATTGTGGTTAAGCCTGGATGTAATAACAATTTCGTTATACTCTAAATTTTAAGTACACTTTTTTAAACACAAACCTGGACTCTTCAACTGAAAACGCTGACTTTCGCAAAGTATTTTAATTAAATCATCAAGCGTAGTTGTGTTTGGATCATCGACATTTAAATCTTGTGGTGTGTTACTGCAAGCCAGGCATGTATCACTTTTTTCCGGTGGGTAAGTGTAAGTATAAATGCCTTCAATGTCATTAAAATTCATGTAGTTGTTCATATTATCGTAGCAGCTCGTAGCCAATTTAAAAACCTTTTAATAAATATGTACATATGTATTATTTACTCATAATCTAACAGATTCTTTGCGTTTACCTCCGTGGCACAAGCTGCCGCAATAACAGCATTAGTGCTTGCAACGGCTGGAATGATGTTTTTAATCACACCTTGCACCAATCTTTCAATGACAGTAATATGTTAAAAATATATTATTTTTAAAGAAAAAACATAGAGCAATAAATGTATAGGCAATTTCCATAAATACGTCCGCTTACCTATAAGCGATTCCCGAAATATTATATTGATTGGCACGCTCTAGTGAGCGTTCGTACACCCATGCTACGTGTTGCGGATCATCACCATCTAGTGGTGCACCAAAAGGATTCTCTTTTTCAAATTGAATTATTTTAACATATTCTACGCAGTGCTCTGGTAAGCGCGGTGTATTGGCAATTGTGCACAATGGATATGTGACTTGTGGCGGAAACAAATCGAGAGTACACTCAATACATGACGTGAGACCAGGTAAGATTACACGCGCATTTCCTTTAAAACCCTCAGTGCCCCCATCAATCAATGGTATTATTGTAGATGGATCAACACTACCATCTTCATTATAGTCTAGCATGGAAATTAGCATACCGTTTATCCAACGACGTGCAACAATAGAATCTAATCCACACACAATAATATGAAATTGTGAATAAAAACTTTCATCAAAGTCTTGAATTTTAGCAAAATGTGAAGTTACATGACAAGTGGGAACACGCTCATTTATAAAACATGCAGCACATTCCGCTTTCGATGATCCTAGGTCTTTGCGCCTGAAGAGAAATTGGCGGTTCAAATTCGACAACTCAATTGTGTCCATATCAATTACATGCAAATTGCCAAAACCCATCATAGCAAGATCTTTTAATAATTCGCACCCTAAGCCTCCAGCACCTTCAAATTAGAAAAATATATGTAAAGGTTTATATTTCTTAAACAAAATATACATATGTATAAGCTCTTAGTTACCGATAACAAGAATCTTAAGCACAGTCTGTAAAGCTTCTAAATTCTCGGCAGAGGCGGTGAAGTCAGATTTGCAGAACGGACCCGGTCGCTCTAATATGTGACGCAGACTGTTCCATCGTTTGCTGTTTAATGAAATAAGTGGGTTTGGTGAGCCTGACAAAACCGGTAATATATCAGAAGCCATTTTAACTTAGACACAAACTTAGCACAAATAGTTTGACAAAATTTCAAGAATGAAAAAATGTTGAAAAGCTGACTAAATACTAAAATTTGAACTTGCAAATCAGCTGTTCCAACTATCTCCCAGCCGGGAAACTAAATCAGTAATGCCAGCAAATTAAAATTTTCCCCTTTTGACGTACATTCATAGCACAAAAGGCACAAACAGTCACCGACGCAAAACCGTGGACCGAATCAGCTGATACGACCTATCTTCTGAGAGCCCAATGTTAATGAACACTCAACACCGCTTCAACAGACCGCATCAGAGATAAGGAGATGCCCAACTCGTCTCTCACTGGAAATGAGAGCGCAATTGAGAAACGTCAAAACCAACTGAACTCAAGCAACTGTCAAAGTTGGCCAGATTAAAATCCTACAGAAAAATATGTAAACAGAGAGATTTGTGCTGCTGTTGAAGATCACTAACAAAAATTAGAAAACAATGAAAATGAAAGAAAACGCGAAATTGAAATGTATGTGATGATATCTTTTGTGATGTCATGCTAAGTGGTATTGATTTTCAATTGAAAATTTTTAAAAACATTTATTAATTGAGAGCTAATACATTTATTCTTTTGATTACGTATTGAAAGTTCAAAAATCAATTATTTAACATATCACAAAATCACAAAAAGAGAGTATAAAAAGTTTCTGCATATGTTTAACGGATACATGTATAATAATATTTAATCTTAATAAATGATGGGTATTTTAATTTAAATTCCGATCTGGCTACAATGGAAAATGTTATAAAAAACGCTAATTTTGAGGCGCTCTCACACTGGAAAGAGTTGGGCATCCCATTATCCCTGGACCGCATGGACATGGATAAAATGATCCGAAACTCCTCTCTTTGCCTTCTGAGAGAGCTCATGAACTTTCAGTGCTGCCAAAAAAAACCACGAGTTCATGAGCTACTGTACAGATGACAAGCAAAACAATGAACTACCACTAAGAATCCCGCAGAAATAAATTGCTAAATCAGTGGGTAATTTGTGATATCTGATTTTTTGTTGACTTTTATATACTTAATTTGGTTAGAATTCCCAGCAAATGTTATGTAAACTTTGACTTCCGAATAAATTATTAAAAGATATTTATTTATAGTGTGAAATATTAAATTATTTTGTTAAATTTAGTTTTAAACGTTAATTTTGAAAATCTTTTGTGATTAAAATATATATGTATATATAATTAGATAGAATAGGATATCTAGCTTGTTAAACTAATTGTAATTATGTATATTTTTCTGTAAAATGGAAATCGAAAAATACCCAAGAAATACATTAAAAAATTTCAAAACTTATTTCTTTTCTTAGTGGCACTACTGTCAAATGTTATAAAAAATGTGGACTTTGACAGCGCTCTCTCGAATCAAAGAGTTTCGGATCATTTTATCCATGTCCATTATCTATGTGCCGTTTCACACAGGGATTCAAAAGAGTCTCATACCAGTTTATTGTGGGCGAGGGGACGACGAGGAAAGACGAAGGGACCGTGTTCGGGTGGCACGCTTTGTGTTCTTGTTCGTAACAGCTCGCTGCTACCCTTTTCAGCATTCCTTTTCACTTTCAAATTCTTTGAATGGTTGCAAGAGCGCTCGCTTTCAAATGAATTCGATCGCAAATTTGAGTTCTGTTATCTATTTTTGTATGTAATATGCAAATACGTATGCATAGAATAATAGAAATATCATGACAAATTGTAAATAAGGAGAAAATTAAGATATAGATTATGGAGTAAAGAAATTATGAGTTTTTAATACTTAAAGATTAGGTAATTCCTATTATAAATTTGGCCTTGAAAATATTAGTTGCGGATATTCAATACATTCTTGTGGATTAGGGAATTCCCGTCTTTAGTATTTCTTTGAAACTATTTAGCGCGTAGGTACTTGTATTATGCATATTGTTCTACCATATTCATGGTAATTCATTGCAAGCAAAATGTGTGACCATCATCTCAACATACAAATGAAATACGCAGCACGCAGTGTTGCGCGGTGTTGCGCAGTCGAACCGCACAAATATTTACGAAACTTTTGTGAAAAGGAATGCAGAAAAACTAGACTCGAGTTGCTGGACTCTTATTAACCGTGTGAATGTCCAGAGCGACACCAAAAGAAAATTTGAAAAAACTCAGACTCTTTTGAATCCCTGTCTGAAACGGCACTATGCGGTAGGATATCCAGGAAAATTGGATTCTTCCCGTAGAAATGAGTGAGCTGAGAGTGAGAGAGCAATCTCTTGCAACGCAGGGTTGCCAACCTCAATATTTTGTAGTAATAAAAAAATTACCTTGAATATATTTGAAATATTCTTAAATTAACTTAAAATCACAGTCGAATACACTTATTTAAAAACAAGTAAACTATTTATGCATTTTCAAAAATTATAACTAAAAAACTATATATGTGAAAAATTGTATACACAAATTGAACAATGGCAACAGTGGTCAAATGAAAACAAAAGACAATAACCGATTTCTACGTTGCGACTACGGTAGTACGGACGGGCGGTAAGTATAGAACGGAGGAATGTCGGTGACTGTTTTGGCACTTTGTGCTATATCTTTCTTGCTACATAAATGAATTTTATGGTTATAATTAGGAGATGGCGATGAACGGGACGAAGTCCTATTAAAGCCAGAGAACGTATATCATAGAGAAGGTTCATGATGTGCCGATTGTCAACATGTTCCTCTTCACGGAGGGTTACTCGCCAACATTAGAGGAGTTTACCACTTGAAAATTAAAAGAACGCATATTATTCTCTGCTAAAACGCGACTAATTGTAATGTATCTGTTGATTTTATATTGTACCTTAGGCACTAAAATTTGATAAATAAAATATACATAAAAAAACCAGATAACACGTTGCCTTGGGCTGCACCTAAGCTTTAATACCCTTCACAGGGGCATATCTTATAGCTTAACACGGTTTGAAAAGATCTTTAATGTTGTTTAATCTGTAGGTACCTAATAAAATTCTTCCGCACAAGTACTTTATGTTGGGCGATTAGTTTGTACGAAAGCTATATCCTAAAAATAGTCCAATATCGTCGTTCAGTTTAATAAGCAGAGTCTTGGGCGAAAAGGAAGTGTGCAAAATTTCAAATCGAAATCTCAAAAACTTAGGGAAGAGTTCGCGTATATGCAGACGGACACATCTGAGGATGTCACGCTGATTATTAATGTAGATATACTTTATGGGGCTTAGACGTGTCATTTCAGGTGTTAAAAACTTCCTGCCAATCTTAACAAACACTCTTCAGGATATAACAATGCAAGGAATGTAACAATTTAATTACGACAAAATAAAAACGTTTTACAAGTAGGTAAAGCTTTTGGCCCTGTCTTTGCATACGAAAAAATAGTATCTCATTCACCCATTATTTCACGATTTCTAAATGTTACGGGGCATGTTGTTGTCGTCGCGGTTATCAAGTCCCCGCTTAGATGGTAACGTGCGGTTTCGACGGGGTCGAACCATAGGGGAAGGGGTGTTAGATGAGTGGATTTGATGTGCATGCAAAGTATAATATTTATTTAGACAAGTATTGCCAAACGTAAGCAAAATGCAGTCTGCATTGGTAAAATTGATAGCAATAAAGTTGTCTAGACAGCATCTATTGCCTCTTGAGTCGCCCCATTACTTTCATTCTGTTCTGTTCTTTATTATTACTCGCTATGTGGCAAGGTTATTTTGAAATTCGCCGCGTTTGTTTGATTTCAAAAGTTCCAACGCTCGGATCCTTTTTGTTTGCTTGTTTATAGTTGAAGCAGCTGCTGCGTTCTTTAAAATGAAAATTGTACAATAAAGCAATGTAAATTGCATATTACTTTGTTTTTTTGTAGTAAAGTGTTGTTTATAAAATATATAAAAGGTGTACTTTGTAAATATGGCTCCACAGCGTGAACCCATTAGTGTGCGTACTACTCGCCTAAACAATATAATTCTCAATAGAAGCTGTTTCGCGGGTTTCGGGAATGGCGTCATACAAAGGAAGTCAATAGCAGCAGGCCGTCGGAGCACCTATGGTGCTGCAACCGTAAGTCCTGCTTTATCGGAAGCCCTTACGCGCGAAAGTCTTCTAGATGCACTATGTTTGTTATACAATGAGTGCAGTAAAGATTCATTGAAGAAACGTGATCGTAGTATTGCGGAATTTGTTCATAAATGTAGGTAACACAATTTATTCCGCCTTTGAATATCATACCATATATGTATATATATATATATAATTTTTTTTTTTTTGTGTTTAGTTCGCCCAATAGTGGAGGAGGCCCAATCGCTACGTGCTAATGTTGATGATTTCACAGTAAAGACACTCATTGGTAAGGGATATTTCGGCAATGTTCACTTAGTTATTGAACGTCAGACAAATGATGTCTATGCAATGAAAAAGATAAAAAAGTCGGTTGTTACCACATCACAAGTAAAAGAAGAACGTGATATTATGGCACGTCGAAGTTCGGAATGGATAACAAATCTTCAATATGCATTTCAAGTATGTATCAAGGCTATTTTAAGAACAAAAAGAGACACTGTCACATTGATTGAAATTTTATATTATTTATTAGGATACTGATAATTTGTATTTAATAATGGAATTTCTTCCTGGCGGAGATTTACTAAGCTTAATGTCTCGGCAAGGACCCTTTGACGAAGAACTTGCAAGATTTTACCTCTCTGAACTTACATTGGCTATACATTCGCTACATGAAATGGGCTATGTACATCGCGATATCAAACCAGAAAATATTTTAATCGATCGCTTTGGACATATTAAACTTGCAGACTTCGGCAATGCAGCTGCGCTTGATCGTGATGGGCATGTGTTTAGCCTTTCGCCGGTTGGCACTCCAGATTACATCGCTCCTGAATTATTGCAGACAATATCCACATACAAACTAACAAAGTCCATGCATGATGTGAGTTTTCACACTTACTCTTCTATCTATTTCGGAATGTGATATGTCCTCAAAATTTAATTCTATGATGAAGTATTTCGACAATTCTTTGCGTTCGTTTATTTGTTATTATTATTTCAGGTAAGCTGTGATTTTTGGTCAATGGGAATTATTGGCTATGAACTTATCTGTGAAATAACCCCATTCCATGAAGAAAATGTTCACGAGACATACTCGAAGATTTTGAGCCATTGTGAAGACAGTCATTTGAAAGAGATTATAACATTTCCTTCGGATATAAATGTGTCCGAAAGCTATAAAAATCTCATTAGTTCTCTCGTTACGAACCCAACAAATCGTCTGCCTTATGAAAAAATTAAACTGCATCCATTTTTCGAATCTATAAAATGGGAAACACTTCGATCCAAAGTACCACTCATCATTCCCAGTGTAAATAGTGACGACGACACTTCTAATTTTGAAGATGTAATGCGCAATAAAAAGCGTACCAACACATTTGTTAAAAAATCAATTACCACGAATGTTCAGTCGAACGAATTCTGTGGTAAAGATCTGCCCTTTATAGGTTACAGTTTTGTGCATATGGCAAAACAAAGCGTTGATGCTGAAGGTGCTGCTGACGATGTCCGCTTCAGTCGTTTGAATATTAAAATAAAAGATTTGCAATCAAACCTAAAAGAGCGCGTGGAAGAGGTTAATAAATTAAGGCAACAGTTAATCCGGGCAGAACAAGCGGCTAAACAATCAGACACTCAATCTAAAATATTACAAGATGCCAAAGATGAAATCAATAAAATGAAGAATGTAATCAAGGAAAAGACTATGGAGTTGGCAGCATGTAAAACGCAAATAAAAACTCTACAGAGTTCAGTAAAAGTAGAGGAGGAAATGTGGGAAAAGAAAGAGGCAACAATAACTGAATTATTGCGGGTAAATCGGCAGAAATACGAAGAGGCAAAAATTGCCTCAGAACAGCGTTACGAAAAATTAATTGCAGAGAAAAAACACGAGTTGGCGAACATTATCCGAAAGTTGGATGCACGAGAAAGTGAATTGAACGGCAAAGCGGAAGAATGCAAGCATTTACAGGAAAAAATGGAGAATTATAAAGAAATGTTACGTCAATTTAAAGACCAGGCTCTGGCTGATAAGGAAGCTTTTGAAAGAAATAAGCTACAGCTAAGCGAAACATATGAACAAAAGTTGACAGAGCTTCGTTCTAAGTTGAGGAATGAAAAAGATTCAAGGTCTCGTCTCACAATAGAATTACGCGAAGTACGAAATGAAGTAGACGAATCAATTAGCACATCTAAATCACTACAAGAGTCAAAGTTAGCCATTGAAAAGAATAATGATGAAATATTGAAACGATTGAATAGAGAGTTAGAGGAGAACAATTCTTTACATGCTCAAAATGCACAGTTGGAACATCAATTAGAATCCACACAGAAGGCATTACAGGAACAACAACACGAAGTTAATCGTCTAGAGCGCGAATTGAATGTATGTATTGACAATAATCTAATTATCTAAACAAAAGTATCAAATTCATATATTTGGAACTTCATCCAATCCTTTAGGTAGCAGAATGTGGAAAGAATTTGGCACAATCGGCACTTGCAACGCATCAATCTACCCCTTATGAAACGGCACCAGGCTCACTGACGGAGTTACATGTTATAGAAGAGCAGTTGCGCGCCGATTTAGAAGCGGCAAAAGAAAATGAAAAGGTACAGAAAACCCGAGCTGACAAATTGCAACAAATAGTTGAAAAACTTGAAGAAATGTTGGAAAAAATGAATGAGCAGTCACTATCACAATCCCCAAAGAAAGGTGGATCATGTAGCAATGAACATCCGGTTCCTCATCATATTCCCAGTAGCGTAGGTGATATGCTGGAAAAACAGAATGAGAAATTAGAAGATCGACTCGTCGCCGTCCGCGAACAAATGATTGTTGAACGACAGGCGGCGCGCACTGCAAATCTTTCACTTTGGAAAGTGGAGAAACAACTAGAAGAGGCTATTGCTGAGAAAAAAATGACGCAGAGGCGAATGGAACTAACTGAAGATAAAATAAAGAAAATCCAGGCGGAAAAAGATGAGGTTCTACGTCAATGCAAAACTGCGCAGGATGAAACAAAACAACGGGATGAACGCATTCGTGAGCTCCGAGATGAAATGTCTTCATTAAAACGTGACGTAATGAAAGAACATCGCATGTGGGAGAAAGCTGAACAGGAACGCATGCAGTGCAAATCTGAGGTAACCAATTAAAATTATATAGAAAATGTTTGCTTTTTTATAACGCTTTTATTAGCTTCACCTGTATGTTTGTAATTTTTCCCTGTGCAAGCGATAACTTAAGCAAAAATTGAGATATATTGATAAAACTTGCTAATCCGGCCACTGCCACTGCCACGCCCACAAACGTCATTAAAACAAGAAAAAACGTTAACTCGGTTGCACCGAAGCTATAATATCCTTCACAGATACAAAGGTTCCTTCCAAAAAATTGATTCAGATCTAATTTCGTGAATCGGCAATTAAAAATAATTTTTTTTTCCATGCAGGCACTTTACTCCGATCGTTCAGTTTATATAATAGCTATATGACACAGCGATCCGATCTAAACAATTTTTTCGGAGATTATATTCTTGCTTTAGAAAATAACTCATGTCAAATTTCGTCAAGATACCTCGTCAAATGATAAAGTTTTTCATGCAAGCACTTTAGTTTCCCAGCCGAAGCAGCTGTCATGCCAATCCCTGTGATCCCTGAATAAGGGATCTCAATTTGGAGATTCAGAAAATGGTAAATCAACATAAGCGGACAAAATGGATAGAGCACCTGAAGTCCTGCAATCTCTCCACCGGTGTGAGTAAGCTTTGGACTACTGTCAAGGCCTTGTCTAATCCGAAGAGACATGACGACCGGGTTGAAATCCAATTCGATGGTCATACCTCCTCGGATCCGAAGAAGTGCGCGAGCTATTCTAGCCGGTAGTTTACACTGCACCGTTGGACCGACAAGGCTAAACAATGTGTTACCCGACGGCTGCGCAAAATGCCAAAAGACTGCGCACCACTTACTTTTACCGATGGGGAGGACCGTTCCCACGACAGTCGGGTCTACGTAACCTGAACGGACACGGATTTATTCCGGCCAAGGACTGTCAACTCGGCAGAATTCTGTCGCTACAACAACAACAACCGATGGGCAGGTTCAGAGTGTCATCAAAAAGGCCAAATCGTCTAAATCCATTGGCAATGACGGAATAAGCATGCTGATGCTAAATCATCTAGGCTCCACGGGAGTAAGCTACCTCACCAAAGTCAACTTGCCGATGTCCACTCTTCAAATACCCTATGTGTGAAAAGTCGGAAGAGTGGTCCCACTACTGAAACCCGCCAATAATAGGGAGTCTTATCTCCCGAGAACTATCCTTTCCCCAGTAGTGAAAACACTTGAGGCCTTGCAACTCCCGACATTCACTCACCACCTGAGTCTAGCAGACCATCAGCATGGCTTCCGAAAAGTGCACAGCACCATCATAGCACCTAGCGTCATAAACGCCCAGATAATTCATGGCCTAAACCAGAAGCTACCCTGTGAGAGGACGATCCTCGTAGCGTTGGACTTGTCAAAAGCTTTTGACATCTAACTTAATAAACATTAAACAGGGGGTTCCGCAGGGTGGTGTCCTCTTCCCGTTACTGTTTAATTTCTACATATCGAAGCTGCTCCAACCACAAGACGGAATTTCCATCACCTCGTACTCTGGTGATTGCACGATATTGACGAGGGGGCAATGGAATCGATGTCCTCTGCTCAAAAGAAAACAGCTACCTCTCCGACCTCTCGCTTCTTCTGTGAAAGGAGTCTGACACTCTCCCTCACTAAATCCACAGCGACCATCTTCACAAATTGCACGAAGAAGTACAGATTGGACCTGAACATTTCAGTCGATGGCACAAAAATTCCGACAGTTAATAACCTTCACATTGGACAGTTTGTGCTCCTTCACTCCTCACACGACCGCGATAACTGCCAAACTACAGAGCCGCAACAAAATCCTCAAATCGCTTGCCGGCAGCTCTTGGGTAAAAGACAAATAAACTTTGTTGGCAACATACAAGGCAATCGGCTGACCGGTCCTAAACTATGCATCACCAATATGGTCGCCTGGATGTAGTGCAACGCAGACGAAGAAGCTTCAGACTTGTCAAAGCACTTCACTCCGGACTATCACTGGATGCCTCTTGATGTCCCCAATAGAACACCTGCAGAGTGAGGCCCTTATGCTTCCGATTAAGGAACACAACGAGCTCCTCTCCAAGCAGTTTCTGCTTTGTCCTGCGTGCAATGAGGTTATGCATGATACCAACCACCTCTTTGCATGCCCAACTCATCTAACACCCTTTTCCCTAAGGTCCGACCCCGTCGAAACAGCCTGTTTCTTGGGCCTCCTTTGGGAAATGTTCGTGGAACCACCAACCTTTACGTGAAATCCTATATCTCAAGAACTATCGAACTAATTTCAACCCAATTTGGTATGTAAGGTAACCCGATTATAAAAGCATGAATTATCCATCCTGCAAAAAAAATGCCCCTAAAACTATTCGGCTAAAAGCATCAACTATCCATGCTGTCATTTGAATAACAAATTTACTTAACCGCAACCTTAAAGTTTACAGTGCCCATAACGAAGTTGCGCAAGGGTCACTCTAGATTCTCGTGGCGACTCAAGCTCTTCATCTGCAATGGGTGGTGGTTCGACTCCAAGTACGCCATTCACTGAGAGGGAGTTGGTGTTGATGGCTCCACTTTGAATGGCGGTCAGCTCATGTCTAAAGTTTGTTGCGTTCAAAGTCTGGTCGGTGTACTGTTCAATGTCGTCGACGTAGTAAAGGAAGGACCTCTTGATGTTCCTGGGAGACGGCTCCGCTTCAAGCAGACGACTGCAGGGTCGGTTTCTGCGAAAACATCCCAACAGAAACTGATTGAAGAGGAGCTCGGTTTGTTTCCTTACCGGAAGCTTACGGGCCTCGCTGTATAAGTGTTCGACTGGAGACATCAAGAGGCATCCCGTGATAGTCCAGAGTGCAGTGTTCTGACTACATCCAGGCGACCATATCGGTGCGGCGTAGTTTAAGACCGGCCGACTGAATGGCTTATATGTTGCCAACAACTTTCCTTTGTCTTTTCACCATGAGCTGACGCCAAGAGACTTGAGGATTTTGTTGCGGCTCTGTACTTTGGCAGTTATCGCGGTCGTGTTAGGAGTGAAGGAGCACAGGCTGTCAAAAGTTACACCTAATATCTTAGGGTTATTGACAGTCGCAATTGTGATGCCATCGACTGTAATGTTTAGATCCAGCCTGTATTATCGTGCAATCACCAGAGCCCGAGGTGATGGAAATTCCGTCTTGTGGTTGGAGCAGCTTCGATATGTAGAAATTAAACAGTAACGGGAAGAGGACACCACCCTGCGGAACTCCCTGTTTAATGTTTCTTAAGTTAGATGTCAAAAGCTTTTGATAAGTCCAACGCTACGAGGATCGTCCTCTCACGGTAGCTTCTGGTTTAGGCCATGAACTATATAGGCGTTTATGACGCTAAGTGCTGTGGTGGGGCTTTGCACTTTTCGGAAGCCATGCTGGTGGTCTTCTAGGCTCAGGTGGTGAGTGAATGTCGAAGGTAGCACGACCTCAAGTGTCTTCACTACTGGGGAAAGGAGAGTTATCAGACGATAAGACTACCCTTTGTTGGAGGGTTTCAGTGGTGGGACTACCCTTCTGACTTTTTACACATACGGTACTTGAAAAGTAATCAGCGACAGGTTGCGGACCTTGGTTAGGAAGCTTACTTTCGTCGAGCCTAGATGCTTTAGCATCAGCATGTTGATTGATAAAGTAGTTGGCGCACTTCTTCGGGCCCGAGGAGGCATGGCCATCGTATTGGATTTCAACCCTGCCGTCATGTCTCTTCGGATAAAACAAGGCCTTGACAGTAGTCCAAAGCTTACTCACACCGGTGGAGAGGTTAAAGGCTGCAAGTGCTCTTTCCCTTTTGTCTGCTTATGTTGGTTTACGGCATGGCGTAAGGTGTCAGAATTGATCGGTCAGTTTGTATGGCAGATAAACGCTATAGCAGTCCGCTCTGAACAATTTCTTCGGATATTGTACCATTGCTTTGAAAAATAATCCGTGCAAAATTTCGAGAAGTTATCTCGTCAAACAGAAATGTTCGGTCAGTTTGTACGGTAGCTATATGCTACGGTGGTCCCATATCGGCAGTAACGACAAATAAGCAGCTTCTTAGGGAGAAAATTACGTGTTCATTCCAAATTTCACATCGACATCTTAAAAACTGAGGGACTAGCTGGTTAAGTCGACTAAGCTCATCATGCTAATCATTTATATATAATATATATTTTATAGAGTCTTCGACGTTTGTTCTGGGTGCTACAAACATAGTGGCAAACTTTTTATACGCTGTTCAGGGTAGGAAAATGTTAATTTCGACTGCACCCAAGGTGCATTTCTTATAGCAAGTAAATGTATAACTAAATTTGAAAACGTAATCTTCTAACTGTTTGCTTCCAACGGAAAACGAACTGCTATTTTATTTTAGCCAAGTTGTTGTATGTAAACAACCTTCAAGTTGAATGTTCAATGTTAGTTTATTAATTTGAGGTTCAATCTTTAAAAATATTGCTTTAAAAATGTATAGTCAAATTTGCAAGTCATATGCTTTTCCATTCCTCAACTTTACTTTCTTTAATTACTACGTGTTTAAACTTGAAAACCGCATCTCAGTAAACATTTTCACCGTCACTCTGTACAAAAAAAAATACTAATAGAAATTTAATATTATGTTATTATTGAATAATAACTTTATTTTATTGTAATATTACACAATGTCTTCGCAGATGATTGAGCATATATCCAATGTACAAAAATTAGACGAACGTGTCTCAGAACTCAGGCAAAAAGTGCAGCAGATTCAGCAAAAAAATGACGCTATCCTACTGGAGAACAAGAAATTACAACGCGAACTAAATGAAGAGCGTGAAAGGAGCAATTCGGCAAGCGACACATCATCTCACATTCAAATCGAACTGAAAAATCTAAAAGACAACTACGAACGTCTCAAGTATGCTTGTACGATAACAGATAACCAACTCACCGAAGTGGAGAGTATGTTAGAAGTGGAACAAAAACGTAATAAGTCTCATCAAGAGAAGCTGGATAACTTAAACGCAACCTTGCGTGAAAAGGAAGACATCATAGCCCAGCTCAAAAAAGAATTGTCCGATGAACAAGCACACAAAAGTGCTTCCGAATCGCGTGTGCAAGCGCTTAACACCGAAATTACCGAATGTGCTGAGAATTTGGCACAAACGCAGAAGAAATTAATAGTCCAACAGCAACAATTGATGGAACAAACTAACCATTTGTTCCAAACACAAGAACGCGTCGAAGTGCTAACAAACGAAACCGCAAACTTGCAAACGATTAACGGGAACCACGAACGGGAACTGACTTTGCTAAAAGAGGAGAATGCGCGTATTCTATCCGAATTGTTCCACGCTAAAGAACATTGTGAACGCTTGCAGCAAGAATTGAGAGACGCCCTGGTAAATTCCAATGAACTTCATGCCGAAATTGAGGAACTACAAGAAATAATGGCCGAGAAGGAATCGTTTTATGTGCAGCGTGATATCAAATCGGAAGCAACATTAGCGCAACACAAAAAATTAATTGATTATTTACAGCTGAAGGTCGAAGACTTATCGCATAAGAAGAAACTTACATTCGCTGAAAAATTATTCGGAAGTGGCGTACATAGCAACGCCAGTAAAAAAGAGAACATATCACCAGCGGCCGTTGAGACATCAATATTATATCGAACATTGAAGGAAGAGCTACGTCGCGAAAAACAACAATGTAAAACACTTCAGGATCAAATAGACAAACTAAATGGTAAACAATAGAGTTGTGCTAGTAATTGTTATTTAAGCTTCTCTTTCCAGGTGCTTCACAAAATAGTGTTGGTTCAACAGGCGGGGTAAGGTCACCATTGAAAAGTGTAATAAAAAATGAAGATAATTCCAATAAAACTGTGGGAACCTTACCCAATTCATCACGAAAGGCAATTCAAGGAGACACAGTAGTGTCTACTACCTCTAACTTGCAAGTCAAAAATGAAGAAGCCCATCACCGCTTTGAATTGGCAATACAAGAGACTAATAATTGCGATAATATGTGCATTGCTTGCCAAAAGCCATTAATTGCTGGTTCGCCCTATTGGAAGTGTAAAGAGTGCAAAATTGCTGCACATCGCAAGTGTCGTGGTGATGTGCTTACGCCGTGTGGCAACCAAATTAACCAAGTTGCTTTAATTTCTCAACCAGCTGATACCCGGTGCCCTGAGGATCAAAGCGGTATAGATTCTATCTCCAAGTATTCATATGAGGGTAAATTAGATGACATTGGTGATGTTACCGAATCTACATCAGATATAACCCAAAGCGAGTACTCTGGAAATTTGATATTCTGTGTAGATAAGCAACGTAATAGCGAAAATTTAGAGCCTTTAGAGATCAATTGTGCTTCCGAAATTGAAGAGCAAAAGATAGTACTTCTAGGCTGCAATATTGGCCTATTCGCTTTGCACATTCAACAGCCGCAGCGACTGATGCATATTGCGGGTATTGATTCGGTCAGCTGCATCGCGGTTTCATTGCCACTTGCCAAAGCTGTATTGGTAGGAGCTCGTGGAGAGTCACTATTTCAGTGCGATTTTCGTCAGTTACTGTCGCGAAGTCAATCGGCTTCACCTTATTTGAATAACAGCCTCGAAGCTTCTGTATTGGACTTACCATTTTGTAATCGATCCACTAATGAGAAGTGGCAAATGGTAAAAATATCAAACGAAGCGGATAATGCGTTGGACTCCGTAGCTATTGCAGCAACATCTACACGTATTGTAATTATGAAATATGACTTAAAGCAACAAAAATTTGCACCTGTGCGGGCTCTAGATACCGCTACACCAGTTTCATCAATACTTTTTACACGCCTTACAGCTATTGTTAGCTCAGATAAGTTTTTTGAGATTGATTTGGCAAATTATGCCGCTGAAGAATTTGTTGATTTGTCCGATCATGCCCTTTCGCACATAACTAACTGCCAGCCAGTTGTTGCCATACGAATCTCGCAACAAGAATTTTTACTCTGTTTTATGGAATGTGGTATTTTTGTGGATGAATACGGTTGTCGTTCTCGACCTTATGACTTGAATTGGGAATACACTCCCACTGGTTTCATTTACCGTGAACCATTCCTCTATATTGCCCATTTTCAATCAGTACAAATTTTACGAATATATCGCTCTTATACTAAGGAGCTGGTTAGCGCAAACAATATGAAGGATATGGATGCAGATATCGATGATAGTTGTCCAAGTTCCAAGCGCATTTATTTGAGATTTTATATGCCAACATTACTGACAGAAAGCGGAAAATTAAACATTTATATGCTCTCAATACAAAAAGAAACTGGACTACAACAAATATATCATCTGAATTCATTACAAGCATTCAAACAAAAACTAAACGAGTCATTAGAAACGATTTCATCGATGGCAACAGCGATTACTGCTGAATCTTTGCCCACCTCTAACCGTGACAGTATCGATTAACACAAATGTAGTTTATTTACTCCTCATTCTCAGGAATGCACATAGCTATTTGAATGTGATTTCATATACACATTGCAACTGATACTTATTTTTTGTATTTGGAACGAATCACTTATTTAATAAAAATATGTACAGGGTTTTAAGTACAGCTAATGAAATTGTCTGTTATTAATTAGCACTGCGGCAGCAATATTGTAGTGTAAATACATATGTATGTTTATACCGGCAAAATTACGAAAATTATATTTCTTTGGCACCGCAATCTAATTGTATGGACGTTAAGAGGAAGTTCTCAGAAATATTTCAACATATACCCGCCTCAGACTTATTGTTTTCGAGATATTTGCATTTAAAGTAATGCACGCTATTTCACCAGAGAATGTTAATAAATAGAGAAGGCACAAATCTTAAAAAATATTTTAAGCTTTTCACAAGAGGGAACTTCGAAAAATATAACATCGACTCTTGAAATACACCACTCAATGACCGAAACGGGCACATTTGTATATTATAAAAAAATCATAATTTTTGTAATTTAAAATAATTCCTTTAATTATATAATATAAGAGGACTATTGGTTAAAGCCCCATAATTTACAATAAAATAAGTAATTAATAGAAAAATTCTTCAACACATTTTTGTGCGTTGCATGAAAAATATCTAATAGGCAAAGAATAACTATAAAACAGAGGCTAAGCGGCCGCTTCCCACTTTTGTGATAGCTCAGGTCGTAAGCGTGAAGGAGTTAAGGTCAAGCCGAATACAAACGCTTACGTTCGTATCCGGTAATTCATAAATCTTAATTTTTATTAAATTTTATTTTTTGACATTTTAGCTGATCTCAATTCAGTTAGTTAAATATCATATTTTACTCATTGAAATAATTAGAATATTGCAGGAAAATATTTTCATATATTTAGGTTTATTGAATATTCCCTCATTTATGCGTATATAGACAAATGTGACTATCCCACATCAATTTTTAAATACACGTAAGCTGATGCTTGCTTCTTCATACCCCGCACAAACAATGACTTTTGTCTTCACTTTTTGCAAGAAGCACGATCGCACGTAGGGAGGGTCTGGGGTTCTCTGCCACATAATTATTTCAAATATATATTTTAATTCATCGAATTTATTTTAAAAACATTTAAATAAGTATGTATTCATGTTGACTTAGGGGAGGGCACAATAGACCATAGGTCGCGGTGCATACCTCAAAACTAATCTAATGTATTCATGTGAATTTATATTTTTACGCAAATATTATAATATTAAGTAAATAATCAATACAAATTAAGCAATATATCATCGTCGCGTAGTTGACAAAATTTGTTAGAATCCACAATTGAAAATTGACTTCTGCTCTTTTGAAATAGTACGATTACCGATTGAGCAGCATTTTCATAGCGTCGTATTTAGATAAAATGGGCTAAATCGAAAAACTATGAAATAATGATAATAAGTAAACATATAAAAGTATTATTTGCAGTGCGATTAGAATATATATAAGTAATTGAAGATTTCATATGAGTGGTGATTGTGCAGAGATTATACAATTTAATGCCATATATAGTGCATAATATGAATTAGATAAAATATTATAATATAATTTAAGTCGTTAATGGGCCATATTGTCAATTCTGCTTTCTAAAGGGAACATCAGACAAATTCTTCAGTTTCAGATTTTTAGCATCGTTGTGAGGATGCAGCTTGTGGGCAACATGCAAAGGTGTGGAGGATGGTAGGATTTTCAGTGGTACAAATTGTAAAATTGAAATTTTGATTTTCAATTTTACTGAAATCATTTCATTTGAATTTAATTTTTTGTCATCCTTGCGCATTTGCGGAGGGAATTCATATGGAAGCCAAATGTGGTAGACCAGGCGCACAGCAAAAAGAGCACAGTGGAGAGTTATAAACGATCGCACATTGTTTTGTAGCATACGCGCTTTCCTTATGAATGAATTTGTTGGCGTTGTAATATAAAATATTTAGAAAATATGGTGCGAGCTTGCTCGAATCTTATTAATGGTGGTGCGTCTGCGATTTTTTATCGCTTATGCGAATGTTTGATCCTTTACAAAAGGCATATTGAGAGACATACATACGTACATATGTGTACACATATGCAAAAATATTTGGACATGAAGGAATCCACTTTGAAGAAATTCACATACAAATTGGTTATTTGAAACAAGTAAAAAAAAATTATTTTCACACATTATCTGTAATGCTGCTTGAATAGCACAGCTCTTTATTGCAAAATTACATCAAATATTGCCTGAGTTCAAATTCTATCACAGATGTTGTTTTATTATTTTTTTAATATTTATAAACCTTTTTTATTAAATTTATTTTAAGTTTTCTCTCATTATATAAATGTACTTAATTTCTTTTTGTTGTTCTAATTTTTCTTAATACGTATACCAAAGAACATATGCGCATATATACATTTGCCGTTCCTTTATAAGGTGGTGAAAATTTGCTTTGTTCGTTTTTAAGGTGGTGTAGTTTGTTGAGTTCGAATATCATGAAGGAAAGGTTCCTTTTTGACGTGGCTTAATTTATTTTTTGAATTTGCGCATTTTCGATGTTCGTTTTTAATAATTTACATTTTAGCACAGCATAAGCGTACGTGTATTTAAAAATGGATGTGCGATAGTCACATTTGTCTATATACGCATAAATGAGGGAATATTCAATAAACCTAAATATATGAAAATATTTTCCTGCAATATTCTAATTATTTCAATGAGTAAAATATGATATAAAAATAATAAAAATCAAAATAAAATTTAATAAAAATTAAGATTTATGAATTACCGGATACGAACGTAAGCGTTTGTAGTCGGCTTGACCTTAACTCCTTCACGCTTACGACCTGAGCTATCACAAAAGTGGGAAGCGGCCGCTTAGCCTCTGTTTTATAGTTATCCTTTGCCTATTAGATATTTTTCATGCAACGCACAAAAATGTGTTGAAGAATTTTTCTATTAATTACTTATTTTATTGTAAATTATGGGGCTTTAATCAATAATCCTCTTATATAATTTGAAGCATTATTTTAAATTACAAATTGCGTGGTGTGTTTCTAAAGTTTCGAAGTTGTATTTTTCGATGTTCCCTCATCTGGAACTACAAATTAGTACTCAAAAAGATTTCATTTAACACATAACATTGCGCCTTCTCTATGCATTAACATTCTCTTCTTATATGGTGGATCGTTAACAAAATTTGGCCACACGAACATCTGGCAACTACGAATACCGCTGTCTAGTTCATTCTAGCAATTTTTCGTCGATTATGTTTTGAGCTAGCATAGTGTTCGTCACAATATTTTTATGGCTGATTCACATAGAAGTTTTTGCCAAACAATTGCAAGTTTTAATATAGAGAAACACGACGAATATTTAAGACTATATACAAAAACCGGATTGTTTGCTTTTCAACTTTAATTCTTTCTGCGCTATAAACTGTTCGAAGAGACATAGATATGTTAATCTCCGCAGCAATATCGGTCCATCGATATTAAGAAAAATTCATTTTTTAGAATGGCATGGTTTTTATTTGCAAAGCTCAACTCTTTCAATTATAGGCGGTGTGAGTGTATCGAAAATTGGAAGCATTTTCTGATTGTAATGTCCGGGTTACGGAGAAAATCTGAGTTATCAGGAATGATTCCGTAAGATTTTATCTGACGATGTTGTTGGTTTAAGCAGAAGGGTGTTCGGTTAACCAGAATACTGTTATTATTTTTATCATTATAATACTTAAAAACTGGTGATGAGAATGTACTTTTCTTCACTGATAAAATTTAGATTTACAACTCGGTATATTTTTGACTTTCTGAAGGGTTCAATAAAGGTGATAATAGTTTTCTCCAACAGAAAGTTATAATTTATTTATTTTTATAGCAACAGAATTTGTAAAACATATTTTCAAGTTGTTCAAATTTGAAACAAACAGTCGTGTGGAAATATTTTTAGGTGGTTTATTTATTTTATATCAATCTTTTCAGAATAGGTGACTTGGAAGGTGATATAGATTGAAATTCATACTAAAAATTTCACATCCCTATACTTGTGGGCCATATTCCAATTGTTGCAACCCTGTTATGGCATCCACTCAACGATTGACAAACGAAACAGATTTCTTTCCACTTCAGCCGAAGCACACGACCGAGATAGGTGAAAATTTTCAGAAAATCGCTTCCGAATTGGTGTAATTCGTTTTTCGACCAGCAACGGATAAATAAGTGGACTTGTAATCCTTAAATATTTTCAGTGTGTGGCTAGTTATTATATATTTTTTAAAAAGATAAGTGTAAATTGTGGGTTTTGCAGTTGTCGCAGTGCTTTGCAACGCAGTAAGCAAAGCAGCTCCGCGCTGGCCGCAGTAGCGCCGCCATTGGAAGAAATTTTAATACGTCGCGTTTTTTTTTTGCCAATCTATTTGTCGTGGCGCACCTGGCAAGAGCAATTTGTGAGCTAAGTAATCGGCAAAAACCAAAGGAAGTTTCAAGCTTTTTGTTGCACTTTTTAATTTGTGTTACGCTGCTGAACAATTTTCTGGTAGATATTGGGGAAAAATAGCTGAAAAATGAGTGGCGGAATGCCCGAGTTGGGCTCAAAGATCAGCTTGATCTCTAAAGCTGATATTCGGTACGAGGGTCGTCTATACACTGTAGATCCCCAGGAGTGCACTATTGCTTTGTCAAACGGTAAGTTACACCTACACCTTAGTTGCATATACCGTTATGTGGAGCGCTAATCACACCATTTGCAAATTTGGGGGGAAAATGTTTCTTTGCTGTTGTGCAGTCGTTGTTGACGTCGGCGTCAACGTTATAGCGAAGGCAACAGCAACGTAGTGTAAAAGCGAATTGGGCGAAAAGGAGTATAGAAAACCGTGCAGTGTAAAAAAAGAAAATGGTTTCTTTCATTTATGCTGTTTCATTTCACATCGTTCTTTAATTCCTTTGATTATTCGTTTTGTTTGTTAGTGTTATTGAATTTTTTTTTTGTTGATTTCTGGTTGTCTGAATTTTATATGTCATGTTGGCACTGGTTTTTCTCTTGAGTACAGATATTTATTTTTTATATGTCAACATTTGTATATCCATTTATTATTTCTATATATACGAATTTTCAATTAACTTCTTTCATTTGGGCGGGCCGTTATTCTGAACAACGATTAACGGAAGTAATTGCTACCGTTATGAGTGTTTGCCATGTATTTTTTGGTTTTGGATTTCTTAAGCTAGATTAAAATTTATAATAGGTATTTGATTGTATAAAGAAACCAGATTTTATATTCTAAAACAAACTTGTTGGGAGAGATGCCATTTACATACTTCTGGGAAATGTATGATCTTTGACGTATATTTTCAACTTTTATAATTAATTATGTTAAAGAAGCTACATTTGCTAAACATGTATAACATTTAATTCAATTTCAGTTCGATCGTTTGGAACCGAGGACCGGGAGACACAGTTCCAAATTGCTCCACAGAGCCAAATATATGATTATATACTTTTTAGAGGTTCTGATATCAAAGACATTCGGGTTGTTAATAACAGCCTTCCGCATCCAAATGATCCGGCTATAATGCAAGTGCAGCTACAAAATGGGCAGCATATGATGCCGCATTTCCCCATGCCCAACATGAATCCTCCCCATGCACCGCCGATGAATGCAGTCGGAGGTTATGGCAATCCATTTGGAATGGGAGGATTAGGTATAGGAGGAGCTGGTGGTGGTGCACCTTCATTAGCACCTGGATCTGGAGCACCTGGACAATATATATTAGGTGGTGGTAATCAACCACAACAATCAACTCAACCGCCTCAGCCACAACAGCAACAACAATCGAAATCACAGCAACAACAAAAACAACCAAGTGAGTTACTTACCAACAACAACAACAACAATCTGACCCATGTTCAGCAACAAGACCAAATACAGGAACAAACACAACAATTATCACTTCATAATAAAACAATTGCATCCACAATACCAACGAATCAGACTCAGTTGCAGCAGTATAATGATTTAAAAGCATCAACTCAAACGAATTTAACGCCAACGTCGAACACTTTAAATTTGGGAGCAATTGGTGGTGCTGGTAGTATAATTGGTAGTAATGGTAATAGTGGCGGTGTCATCGGTAGTAACCGTAGAACTAGCGGAGGCTCTAGCCTAATTGGAGGTTTACTTGGTAGTGGTGGAGGTGCTTCTGCTGGTAGCAATGTTACTATTTTAGGTGCAACTAACAAAGTGAAGAAAATAATATCTCAAGCTGCACTTAATGAGCACAAAGACCAAGGTGTGATGGTAACGCCTTTTTTGACTTGGAGAAAGTTTGATTTGTGCGCTTTATTTTATTTTTTTTAACCTTTAGTTTTTTTAATCAAATATTATTTTTTATTAAATATTATTACTGTTTTAAATTCGTTTGGAATTAAAATTGACAGAGATAAATTATTTTGAAAGTATTTATTCAATATTAGCTAGCAATTACTTGCTCCTTGGTTTAAAGTGTTTCGACATATGGACTTTTTATCATGACGATTAGATTTGATCACATTTCTGATGTATTCTATGTTACCATATTAAGTTCGTATATTTTTGGTAGGATCTTCAAGGGCAAAGTTTTACAGCTGGCATATTCTAGTTAAAAGTGCCTATTATTAATTTTTTATGTGAATGTTTCTTTATTTCGAATATGAGAGATACGATTTTTTTTCTCTTTCTTTTCTGAGAGTTCCTCAATTTTTTTTAAACTGCAGGTTTCCTTCTAATATGGGTGTTTTATTTTAATTTAATGGAATTAAATAACAGTTCCCTAAAGAGATTTTCCAATTTCGTATACGATTCTACGTTTAATTTTCCTAATTTTTAAAGTGCAGTACCTAAATGGAAGAGCTAGAGGTTCTGCTTGCTGTCCCTTATATATTTGTTTTGAGTTATATATATTTTTTAAAAAATAAATTTCTTGGCTTTATAAATTATTTAATTTTTTTAAAGCACATGCATTTTGTATATTTATATGAATATATTTACCATACATTAAAGAAATAATTTATCAATGGTTTTCAGACATACTTGCCGGTGCATCGCGCTCAACGACACCTATGAGCCATGTTTCGCTAAAAAGCGGTTCACCCGATGTGGCCGCTCAGCAACAGCATCAAAACCAGCATCCGAATCAGAACACTGGACATGGCGGCAACTCGCGTGAAGCTGGCCACAAGCGACAAAATCATCAACAACGTGGTGGCAACAACAATCAACGCAACAATGATTTTTACCAACAGTCACGTGATCGACGCGATTCTGGACGTCACACCGACGGCAACTATAATAATCAACATCATGAGGTTCGTGGTGGCAACAATTATAGCAATCAACGTAATAACCATCAACGTGGTGGAGGTGGCGGCGGCGGTAGTGGACAAAATCATGCTTGGACCATGCACCGTGGTGGACCTAATAATGGCAACAATATGATGGTACGCAACCGAGGTGGCGGACGTGGGCGGATGCAAAATCAAGTGAGTATGAAGTTAGTGAAATATAGACGAAATAAATGCAATTATCTTCGCGAAAGCGTGCAAATGAAACAGCTATTTAAATTAATTTTTATTTTTGCTTTAAGGGCTTTCGACCAATGGGCGGTCCTGCCGGCAATCAAAATAAACCCCGGAATCCGAAGAATGCTATCAAATTTTTACAAGATTTCGACTTTGAACAGGCCAATGTTAAATTCGAGGAGCTACGTTCTCAATTGTCCAAATTAAAGGTGGGCGAAGAACCCAAAACAGAGCAGGTATTCATTCGCTTTATTTTGCTTATTTTCTTTGTTTTGTTTTTACGAGTTATATTACTTTTTTACATTATTATACTATTTTAAATAAGGTGCGTTTGAGCTACGTAACAATTGCAGCGGTACAGAAACTGTGTTGCATATTTGCTGATACTCTGCTGATGTGCAGACAAAAATTTAGTGTGGCCGATTATTTGCATAAATAGCGTGCAAAAAGTGACAGTAGAACGCGATGTTGTTGCAAGTATTGCCAAAAATTCACGCAGAACGAGATACTTTGGCAAATTTGCAACACTGCTGTCGTGATTGCCATCTCGAACGCACCCATAACATCATTAACAAATTCAATGGAAATATTTTTATACCCCGAACAGACTATATTAAGTATGCAACAAAGTTTGTAACACCTAAAAAAAACGTCGGAGAACTTATAAAATATATATTTAAATGATCAGCATGATGAGCTGAGTCGATTTAGCCAAGTCCATCTGTATCGATATCGATCTCTAATTCTTCTGTTTTTCTTCCAAAGAGCTCATATTGGGACACTAAAGGATATAGCTGCCATACAAACTGAACGATTAATTACAAGTCCCAAGTCCTTGTATGGAAAACTTTTTTTTTACGAGATATCTCTAAACGAAATTTGGCCTGAATTATTATCCAAAGTAATGGTACAATCTCTGAAGAAATTGCTCATATCGGACTACTATAGCATTATGCTGCCATACAAATTGATTGATCAGAATCAAGATAAAGATCTTTTTATACTCTTTTTTGCCATAAGAAATGTATCTGTGAAGGGTATTTAGCTTCGGTACAACCGAAGATAACGTTTTTTCATGTTATGACTGTAATTTAGTAAAATTAAATTAATTTTTCTTGAACTCGAGATAACCCTGCTTTCTATGATACTACAATCGAGGTGATATCGAGATGCGTAGAATTACTACATTTTCTTTATTGTCGATATTTCATAAAATATATATACACGTGTTTGCTCACGAAGAAGTTGCTCTTGAAATGAAGAAATATATTTAAGTCAACTCGAATCCGATAGATTTCAACCATATTTTGTGCTACGTAATTTGTAGCGCATATATGTATGTGATAATTGTAGAAAATTCGTTAATACATTTTATTAACCTTTTAATATTATTTTGCTGAGTGCTATATTTCTTATACAAAATAAATGTGGATTGTAAGTGCACAGTGTAACGGTACAAAATATTTAGTATAGTATCTCATAGCTTCTTTTATCATGTGTCATAATATTTTTGTAGTGTCAACCGCTCGCTCCACTCAGTTTATTTGGATTTCGCCTAATATCCATTCAATATTCCTTTGTAGATAAACGGTGAAACTGACAAAAAGGAAGACTCTGGTAATGAGACTGGTGCTGGCGAACATGAACCGGAAGAAGAAGAAATTTCAGTTGGATATGATAAGACGAAGTCCTTCTTTGATAATATTTCATGTGAAGCTGCACAGGATCGTAGTAAGAATAAGAAAAATGACTGGCGTCAGGAGCGCAAGCTAAACAGTGAAACATTTGGATTTTCATCTACAAGACGTGGAGGGTAAGTTGTGTTTGAAAAGTCAAATTAAGGAAGAATGAATTTGGATTATCGCTAATCTCTGTATAATCTTTTAGATATCGTGGTCGCGGTAATTATTACAACCGTAATATGGGTTCTTATAGCGGTGGTTATAATCGAAACTATCGTGGAGGAAGTAATTATCGTAATCGTAGCAGAAACCCGAATGCTGCTTCAAACAACGCAAACGGCGGTACTTCTAATACTAATACTGGAAACTCCGGTACGTCTAATAACCCTGGTGCCAATACGGCTGTAGCACTGAAAACTCAAGTGCAACCACCGCAAACATCGGTCTCAGCGTCTGGTTCAACTCCAAATGCCACGAAATTAGCAACTGTGGAAAATAGCAACACACCGCAGCCAATCGCAGCTGGCGGAGTTGGTAAGTCTCAAATAATTTCGCAATGGTACTTGAAGTATACGAATTACTCCAATAAAAAATAGCCTGAGTAACTTTTTCACATAAAGGTCTTCAGTCATCTAGAAACGTTATCAAAGATTTGATAGCATTTTTACACTCTTGCGACATATTGCAAGATAGTATAATAGCTTTGTTCGCCTAAGGGTGGTTTGTAACACCTAGAGCTAATCCAGATAGAGGTATATATAAATGACCAGGATGTTATGATGAGTTGAATTCAAGGTGACTGTTTTTCCGTCCGTCTGTGCACGCTATAATTCTAGTAGGAACTTTGTATACGTGTTGGCACTATAAGATAGTTGATATTAGAATTTCAATGTTTCAGTTAACTTTACTGTTTATATCGGTCAATATATATAATATCGTAGCAAAATTAGGTGAACGTATAATACTACATATACTATATTTAACGCCGAATTTGTGTGAAATGGATCCATGAATTACCCCAGCTGCCATATACTACATATAATGATTTCCACCATTCTAGCACACTTTATACCGAATATGTCGGTCATTGCGAGAGTTATTTAAAAAAATTTAGTAGAAACATGTTCTCGAGTATACTTGAGTAAACCAAAAGTTGATGCAATCATTCCAGACCTTCTGCTAGTCGCAATATAACCGATATAGGGATCTCCAATTCAACCTGACGTTAAATCGTTAGGTTGATATGATATAAATGTATGAGATTTAGCCCTAAATATGAATGAAATTGGTCTTGGTCTAAAGCTCACATCCCTAATATACTGATTTCTGATCCTCTGGTTGAGTTCTTTCTCATACCTAATCGATTAAATTTAGCCTATTTGGTTTAGTTTATATCACATATCTAGGAAATATGTGAGCCTGTGAGCTTAATATAATTATCACGAGCACGAATTAAAATAACGTAATGAAACTAAGTAAGTCTAATAATAAGATACCAAATTTGATTGTAATTCATTCATAATTTCGTCGAATAAGGAATGTTGAATTCTTACGCAAAATTTTTAATATGAAGTTTTGCTAATAACAAGGTATTTCCCCGGCTTTAATACTTGCAAATTGCGGTAACACCCAAACTTAGAAAGCCTTATATTTAAATTTTCGTTTTTTTTTCAAATAAATTCTCATTTATATCCCATCGTTCACTACATCCTCGCTTCGAATGTTTCAAAATGTTTTTTTTTTCTTGCAAAATTTTATTTTCTATGTGTAAAATGTGTACACATCGCTTTTGATATTCGCTTTTTATAAACAACGCTCGTCTGCTTCGAATCCCTTAATTATTTAACGTTTTCTATTTTATTTATGATATACATATACATTTTTTGTAACAAATATAAATAAAATATTTTCAAACCTATATACCTTTTTTTAAACTCATTACCATTTTGAAAAGATGATTATTAATTGCTTAAAAACTCATGACTAGTTTATAGCTTTTTATAATTAATATTTGAAGCTTTTTTAATCACAACAACACAAATATATTCAAAAGACTATTGCAATCAACCAATTTGAACTGGACCAACTACGTCCACAAAACATATGATTGGAAAATTGTTGTTTGTTTTTTTTTTTACCAATCTTGATACCAATCGATTCCATGTAGCACGTCAATAACATTCCGTTTCGCTACAAATATAGAACTAGATCTAATCCGTTAACTTATTTTTCTTTGCAGGCCAATAATGATAACAATCCTCAGAACCAAATAAGGCATCAAATACTACAATATTAGCAAAAGAAGCCACAAGAAATCAACAAATATCAAATATATCAAGTACAGTACATAAATGAGAACATCATAAAGGAAAGTATCTATGCATCATAAATGGAAAATCTAATGGAACGTGCGGAAGAAATATATATTTATATACGGATATTCTTCGCTCTTTGTGAGAGTAGAAATATAAAGCTTAAATGTGTTTTACCAAATATTTCTTCCACTCACTCCGATGCATACCAACAAGAATTTACAACATCAATATGTATTTGAGCGTTAAAAAAGAGTTAAATAAGACGTCAGCAATGCGAATAATATTAATAATGATGATTAAGAATATACAGAAAAGAAAAGAAGAAAATACAACGTGGAATCATTCAAAGATGTTAGTAACATAGTTTTATTAAATCTGATATAAACAGAGGTCCAAACGAAAGAATTACAACAAAAATCAGCGAAAAAAATTTAAGAATTTGTATGTTATAAAAATGAAATGAAATTGAATTTTAAGTATCTAAAAGAGAGAATTAATTAAATGAAAATATGAATGTTCTCTCGGAACGTAAGAAGATCGCTCATCATCGAGCACGTTGGATGTAATTAAAAGAAAGGGTAAAGCTACTACTGTAAAGGCAGAATTACATTGTAGAAATGGTGGTGGTATGTTTTCAACTTCGAAGCATACAAATACGAAAGCATTTACAAAACATTAAAACAAGAGAAAATAAAATTAGAAATTAAATACGACTTTTATGCTGAATCCTTAATTAAAAAAAAAGAAATTCAATTTATAAATTACAATTACCTATAATAAAAACACATTTTAAAAGTTTGCAGAGGATGGGAGTGAGCCAAATAAAATCAGCATAAATTAAATTCATAAAAAGGAAACATAAATATATATTAGCAGGTTAATACAAATGAGAGAAATGTCGATACGCCCATACTTACTAACTACTCATGCACACACTCCTACACACAAAGCTGGCCTATAATATGCAAAGTATCTTGAGAGTAGTAAATGAACGTTATCTCTAAAACGCACATAATACATTGTATAGCAAGTGGCGTCAACTTAACGGTGGCGGCATTATCACCTGTGTTAAGTTAATTGAAGGAACTGAGTTTTGGGCCAAACAGCTGAAAGCAAAGCCAAGCCGAGCATATGTTATAGTTGGAGGAAAAGTAAAATTCTAAGAATTTTATACTAGAAATCAACAACCTACGTTTTCTCAACTTAAATACTACTACTATTATTATTATTATTACTATTTTAATTTTAAGAGTTAAAATATTTTAAAACATTTACAATTAAATTGATTGGCTAAGTTCTAAAGCAAAAATGTTTGTCAATAATTGCACATATCCTTTAAGAAACTAACTGAACGAATGCGCGTGCAGATTGGTGCCGATGACGAGTTTAACATTTGTTTTGCTTTATCAGGTTAGTTCGATTTGTTAATTAACAGTTTTCCTTTGCAAAGGCATGTATTACGTCGTACTCATCTCATATCATCATGTATATGATTATCTTAAAGCAAAGTGCAAAAATAAAGTTTCCTTCGAGATAGTTTGAATAAATAATTTTAAAGAGTTTTTGTACGCATGCATATTTAGCTCGAAGAGGTCTTCAATTTAGTTTTGCGCAATTGATTTAACAGGATCAAAGTCATTACGTCACGCATTCGCAAGTCTTGCTATGGTTATTGTATCGTTAATGCAAGTAAAAATTGAGCCCAGCCTGTTTCCGAGTGTGATATCCTTGTACGCCCCGTATTTACTAGAATTACACTTTAAATATAAGACAGTTTTACATATTGAATGCGTGGGAAATATTGAGGACAGCAACATCTTGCATATTCGAAGCGGTTTTTAATGAACGTCAGTGTAGCTTTCAAGGCGTTTTAAACTGTTGCTCTAGCTGAGTGCAACCATCCATCCATTCATTACAAACCACCATCGAATTCACATGCACATGCATACAAGTATACACACTCCTAACAAATGTAGATTATATTTACTGAAAATAGCGTGCAAATGTAAGGGAATAATTCTATATTATACTAAAATAAAAATTATAAATATATTATGTAAATGTGCTCACTCTCAGTTTATATATACTTGTATACATAGACTATATAAATACAATTAAAGAGAATAGCATACAAAGTGGCAGGAGCCCATTGTCGGGGATTGTACGAGCGGGAATTTACTACAAATACAAAATATACACAAATATGTATTTGAATTAAATGTAGCATAAATTCGAAAAAATACAGATCAAGATAAACCACTGCAAATAAATAATTAATAATAAAAAACATTAAAATAAAAAATTTGATAAAAGATACTAATAAAAAGGAAATATATTATTAAAAGTTTAAGTCAGTAATAAGCAATGGTATTTATTCTCTTTTATTTTCCTTTCTAACTGCTGATAGGTGTTAGGTTAATTCGAATAGACATGTGGAGTGGGAAGCAGGGTTGCGGATTTTTTAATTAAAAAATTTTGGATTAAATATTCGGTTTTTAATTTTGACCAACATTGGAATTAAACAGTGAAAACTTAATTTTTAATCAAATATGTTGCGATTAAAAATCTTAATCTAATTGAAAATCCACACTTTTAATAGTAGAATTAAAAATTGATAAAACATAACTTGTTTGAATGTATAAGTTTGCCGACCAGTGCTCGGTAGTATTAAAGATCATGCTGTGCGAGCTCTAGTTCAAATGCTAGAACGCGAGAACGCAAATGCGGAAAAATCTTAGTTTAAAACAATGTATTTTTTTCACTCTCGCAAAATGTTGCCACAAAGTATAATAGGTTTGTTCACCTAACGGTTGTTTGTATCACCTAAAATAATCGAGATAGATATAGAGTTATATACTTTTAAATTATCAGGTTGACGACACGAATTGAAGCCCTAGTAACGTCTGTGCAGCCGATAACTGAAGAAAAAATTGAGATATCTTGATGAAATCAGTTACATATGTTCCTTAGCACCCAAGAGAGATCGGTAGGAGCAGGTTAAAAATTGGATAACCATTCCTACCATACGCTGTGAAAATGGGCGAAATAGGATCATAACCACGCCTACTTTTCATATAACACAACTTTAAATTCCATTTGATTTCTTCACTTACAGTACACACATCAAGCCCCAATGAATATATCCTTACTTGTTAATTCTTAATTACATATATACTTGAAATAACATTTTTTTAATCCGGTTTTTGGGATTAAAAAATAATAAAAATAATTGCTTTTTAGGATTAAAAGTCGTCTGGAAATAGAGTGTGCGGTTTCGGATGTATAAATTTGCATGAGAACCTACTTATGGAGGTTTATTATTAATTGGCACATACCATTAGTTTAAAGCCTTCTAAACCCTTGATCGTGCGTGGCTTGACTGAAAAATTAATTTCTGCCCCATTGGCCAAGTAACCGCCCTTCTCTTGTAAATAGTATTAAAATATATTTTCAGTTGAAGTGTACTCAAGCTTCAACCTTTTTTGTGGTGTTATACTGTGCCAGTGGAGTTGACTAGTATATAAAAAAAACAGTTGTAGTTGAACAATTGAACAAGTTTTCAAAAAAATATTGCTTGAAAAGGGTTTATATCCCAACTACAAATATCGTTGATTGTTCCTCCCCGACGGTAAAATGATTTACACCGCAGTTTTAATAAGTACCGTCAGCAATGAAATGGGGAGTTGTTCATAATATATATATACATATGTAGGTAGGACGGCAGATCCGCGCACGCGTTTGTGAAAATATTCCTTCAAATGAAATAGCTACTTGGCGTTAGAAAAAATTCCAATGGATTTGAGTGATCATGAAGGTTTTCGCATCAGTTTTTGCCTCAGAATTTTCGTCACTGTAATATAAATCAAAACTAATGTCCATTTTAATAATTATTCACTCTTTCCTGAGCAATAACTGAATTAAATTGTTTTGAATTTCGTTTTAAAATTTTGTTAATTAATTATCTATCAAATCTTTACTTATTAGATTGGCAACATACATAGTTGAAGTTCATAATACCAAAAAAGAGTATGGTTGATTTGAAGTTGAATTGCTTTAACTTTTACTCAACTGGGTGGAGTTGAAGACAAAAATTAGTTAAGGTCAAAAAAGAATTAGGAGTCGTCATATTTTTCCTTTCTCCAGTAGTGTAGACACTTAAGGCCTGCTACTCCCGACTTTCACTCTCTTTAGTAGACCATCACAATGGTTTCCCGAAAATGTATAGCACCACGAGTAATAGCATAGGGCACTGGAGTAGATGACATGTGTGCAAATGTAAACGCAACCAAATTTTAAAGAAGATGCAAAGTTGTCGAAATAACGCACTCCGGACTATACAAGATAGCTTTTGAAATATCTTTAAGTGCATCTACATCTACATATTGAAGCCTGCATATTTCAACACCTATTGCAGACGAAGATATGGAGTTGCTCTCGAAACCAGAGACTGCACTGTGCGCAATTACATCCTGGATACTGTAGTAATTAACCACTCTTTGCATGCCCATTAAACCTACTCATCCAACACCCCTTTATCTATAATATAGATAGCTACACTACAGCTACAATAACGGTGCCAAAAAATATTTATTATCTTCTACAAACTTCTGTGTATCCTTACATTTACTGAATTTATAATAAAAATTTTAGTAGACAGTTATGCAGGAGTTTTGAGCTGAACCAATCTTGTATGATGGATTATATAAGTAATTGAAATTACTTTTATTTCAGAGATAATCCAGCTTTGCAGCATATATTTTTATTGGGCCTAAATTTTCCAAATTGATTTGATATATATACATATGTAAGTGAAAGATACCATAAGAGGACATCAATAGATACAAACTTTTAAAGGATTTCATAAAAAGGAATGATAACATTTAAAAAAAGTTATAATGGTTTCTTATTATTCAATAGGCGAAAAGCAGAACTGATGATTATTACAAAACAAAAAACACAATTTAATTGCTTAAATATATTTACAATTTATTATTATTTCTTTGACATTTTTATTCTCTCGCTCTCTATGTTTAGCCAACATTCATCAACGTTCATAGAATACAATTTTACGACAACTTTCACGTCATTGAACCAACATCGTTCCTACAGTGGGACGAATTTGATCATCCTGGATATCGAGGGGGTCTGTAGTAACATATAACTGGAAGCGATTATTAGAGCTTTTGATAAGTTAGGGATTGATGCAAACCTCAAAAACATAACCCACAGTCTCTTTTGCGACAGAACTGTAGTGGCGGAGTTGGGTGGTCGAAAAGTGAATAGAGGCACCCCACAAGGAGGGGTTCTCTCCTCCTTGCTCTAGATCCTGATGATAAATGACCTATTGTAGCAAATTGAGGAACATGCTTGTCTTGCCTACGCGAACGACATAGCTCATTCAGTAAAAAGAAAATTCGTAAACATCGTCTACGATCTTTCCCAAGGGTAACTGATTTTAACTAAGTGGGCAGAGAGAAATGGCTCAGCTATCAATTCAAATAAAACGGATCTAGTTTTATGTACTAGGAGGCATAAGATCTTAAATATTTCTGTCCCAATTTTCCAAAATAAACTGCACTAATGTTTAAGCGCACTGGCATAGTGTTAAAAACAGTAATGCCCCAAAAAAATGAAGTTTGACAACACTTCAATCGAAATTTTTTTAACGGATTAAGTTGATATCGTAAATACTGAATTTTAAAACTTCAACCAATATACAGTTGGCTTTATATTGAAATTTAGTGGGTATGTTTTCAAGAGCGATCGAACAATTTCCATGTTTATAAAACGAGGTTATGCTAATTCATATACCATAGGTCTATCTGTAACCACATGACTAATCACACACAATTTTTTTAGCAACAGGAACATACGTAGGTTTCACCTCCTCAATCTACAGTGTTAAATGGAAAAATACCTTTTTATTTAAAACCCTTCAAAACCCATTACACTTCGAAGAATATTGATATGTAAATTTCATATGAAATAGTTATCTGTGAAATAAATCAGCTCCTGAGTTGAACAACGATTGTGGCGCCGCCCACATTTGTGTGAAATTTCTCGTTTCACAAGCTTTTGACTGAAATCTACTACTTACCTGTATTTCAATTCTAACAGGTGTGACTTATAGTATTACAAGTATATTAAAGCATTAAACTTTAGAACGTAAGTATACTTGCCTCACGCTCCCGCAGAATGAGTATGTACCACTCCATCTCAATCTCCCCCTTAATTGTTTATTTTGAGTTGTCGAGAACAGTAGTTAAATCAAATTGACCGAGGTCTATTACTGTGACACAAAGTTTACCATATTTTCACTCTACTAAACCTTTGCGCATTTTACCCTAACCTTCCACCAGTTTATTGAACTTCTCATCGAATATGGTGATAAATACAATTAAACGTAGACATACGGCAATATTATACACTTGTAAAATGCGATTAGAGGCATGAATTATCGCATTTTAGGCATATGCTCGTACAAATGTGCATATATGCATGCATAAGAAAATTGACAAGAAGAGGATGTTTGTCTGTTGTCACCCACCGGGGTCAACCATTACCGCGAACTCATTGAGTTCTATAAGAAGTATGATTCGTGCACACCTGGCTTATCAATAATTGGTCTCTCCACACACCAAAACACTCAACGTCTGTTCGCATTGTCGACATCGGTTCTAATACAAACGGCTGGAACAATGAGCGGCTATAAAAGACGATGCTGCGCCGAAGGAACTCATAGTCTAACGTAGAGCAGCGTATTGCAATTTAAGCAAATTATTTCTGTGAAAAAATTTCAATTTCAATATTTATTAAGTAGAAATGTTCAATTTGAGCGGTAAAAATGTCGTCTATGTTGGGGGCTTCAGCGGTATTGGCAACCAAGTTTGCCATATGCTGATGAAGCAGCAGATAAGCGTAAGTCGAAATTCCAACAAGAATTTCAGAAAAATGTGTTTGTATGTATATATTTATTGTGTGTAGCACCTGATTGTGATGGGCCGTATGGAGAATATGGAGATGATGCAGAAGCTACAGGCGGAAAATAGCTCAGTTAATGTGGTGTTCATTCACATGAACCTGATGGACCGTGTCAACATGGAACAGGCTGTTAAGCAAGTGATGGGTGTCATTAAACACATCGATGTGTTGATCAATGGTGCAGGCGTGTTGGCCGACAAGGACATGGAAACCACAATGGGCGTGAACTTGGTAATACCAAAATTCGCTTTGCAGTGTAAATTCAATTTATTCTCATTTAGAAAACTTATCTATGTATTACCAGATGGGTATGATGAATATGGTTTGGTTGTGTATGCCCTACATGGATAAAATGCAAATGGGTCAAGGCGGTATTGTGATGAATATTGCTTCCGTTTACGGCTTGGAACCAGCACCTGCCTTCCCAGTATATGCCGCTGCCAAGCACGGCGTCATTGGTTTCACACGCTCAATGGCGGTAAGTTGTTTCTCTACGAATATGCATTTTTCAATATATACAAAAATTTTAAAATTTTCTTCACTCTAGGATCAGCGTCATTACCAACACACTGGTGTGGCTTTCATTGTTGTGTGCCCTGGTCTCACCACCAGCGAAGTGATGATGAATTTACGTGAGAAGTCGGTGATGGGTCAGCAATCATATGTTGGAGAGTTGGTTGAAGCGATGGGCAAAGCCAAGCAGCAATCGCCTGATGAGTGTGCGATGAATATGGTCAAAGCGATGGAAATGATGAAAAATGGCGCTATCTATTTGTGCAACATGGGTCAATTAAAGGAGGTGATGCCAACCAACTACTGGCATATGTGAATACGTTGATTTCTCACATTCTGTAGAACAATTAGAATTCTTGAAAAAATTAAAAAATCAAGAGACTTTCTAATTGCACAAAATAAATTTTGAAAACAGCACAAAAACACTTTTATTGCATAAAATAGGAGTATAAATGACATAATGACTTTTTAGGAAAGCAATTTATTAAATTTTGCATTTTTCTAATGCAAAACAATTTTGACCTTAATAACAAACAAAAAAGTTAACTTCGGTTGTGTCGAAGGATATTATAGCCTTCATAAATACAAAATATTCTATTTAAGAACTTGATTTTGATCCGTCAGCTTGTACAACAGCTATAAGCTGTAATGGTCGGATCAGAAAAATTTCTCCGGAGATTGTACCGTTGCGTTTAATAATAATTCGAGCCAAATTTCGTGAAAATATCTGATTTAGACTCATTTTGGTTGTTCAGTTTGTATGGCAGCTATATGATATAGCGATTCGATATCGGTGGCTCCGACAAATGAGTAGTTTCTTAGCGAGAAAAGGACGTGTGCAAAATTTCATTTATTTTCTCATATTTTTTTTTATGATTTCCTTCTGTCTACTACAAACTTCATGGCGAACTTAATATACCGAGTTCTGATTATAAAAATTGTGAAAAAAACGTAAGGGATTTTCTTTGCAGACTAAAATATGATTGTGTATTTGAATGTTTGAAATTTAACAAAAATCGGCGTAGATCAAATTAACAATGGACTAGGAGAATTATTGAGGGTTTATAACTAAACACGCTAAATACGGTCAGTCGGTACACAAATACATGAGTTTCAATGAAGCTATTTTAAATATTACATAATGCTAAGTTCCATGCTATATCTCACAATTTGTATGTATTTAAGTCAGTTAAATATTTCGAAGTTTGAAGCCACCGGTTGCATGTCTCTTCAACATTCGTTATCAGACAAGATTGTCAACCAATTGGAATCATATTATATTTACTTAATGGATCGATCCACTTATTTTCATTAAGAAAGTCTTATATACATACAAAAGATCTATTTAACAGAGTACATACTCATACATCTCATTAGTGCTGAGAAAATGAATCGGATTGACGTGATAAGTGACAAACTATCACCCAATTTTATTGAGATACTTCTCTTACATACTGAATAACATAACGTTATAAGGCCAACCAAAGTTACGGAATAATTTATATTCGGTTTATAGGTTATAGATGAAAGTATGTATAAGCCGATTACGACAATTTTTATGCGTAAATGGAGTTGACCATTTTTGTAGCGCAGGGGCAAATCGTTTTTTTAAAGTGGTGGTGGCCCGGCCCTCTAAATGTTTAAATGTACATATGTATCTTCGAAACCGCTGAAGCTAACTCAATCAAACTTGTTGAGAAGAAGAATTTTTAGTACTTATTCATACACTCTGAAAAGGTGTCATAACGGTTACGTTCGCAAACATTAAATTTAAATTCCAAGATGGAAAAGAAGAGCTTTATAGTAGCAGGTGTAAAAATTGTACAATGGGCGTGGCCTTGCCCACCTTTGGGTGAAATCTTATATCTCAAGAACTACTTTACCAATTTCAACCAAATTTGGTGTGTGAGATTAACCAAACATTTCCCAATACACTGTGAAAATAAGCCAAATCTGATGACAACCAAGTCTACTTCCCAGATAACAGTCTGTAAAATTCTATCTAATTCTTTCACTTAACAGTACACAAATCAAACATCCGCTTGTTTTTATATGATTTATATTGGGAAATCTGTGAGGTTTCTTAATGAAATTTAAAGATAATCTATTTTGGAATGATAATGGCCGTAACTCTACAACTAGATAAAATCGGGTCAAAATATACCCAAGCCCCCATATTCCTTACCATATATTTGTAAGAAAATTGATAATAATTATATAAGAGTTTTAAATTTTCGGTTGGCTTTTTACCGTATATATCGATGTGAAAGTATTTATTTTATTGGATATATTATAGTTAAAAGCTGAAATTGTGTGATATCGATCCACGTATTACATATTATAATTTTCATTAGTCCAGAATGAAATTTGGGATTTCCCATCCTTTGGTTGATGTTTTTCTCATATACTCCATATTTTAAATTTAGCTTTGATTAGATTTATATCACATGTCTCATTTGAGTTATTGTAATTAAGCTGAATTCCTTCAGAACATTTTTATACTCATGTAACATGTTGCTACAGAGTACATTAGTTATGGTCACCTAACGGTTGTTTGTATCATCCAAAAATAAACGAGTTATATGTAGGGTTATATATATATAAATGATAAGAATGACGAGACGAGTTGAAAATCGAGTGACTGTCTGTCTGTCCTTCCGTCCGTTTGTACTCCTTGACAAAAAAGTGAGGACGAGTTTGTAGATGGGCGTAAGCGGATCACTGCCATGCCCACAAAACGCAATTAAATGAAAATCTATTAAGTGCCATAACTAAGCCGTAAATAAACATACAAAACTGTCATTTGGTACAGGAGATCGCAGGACATTTGTGGCTGATATAGATGTGGGAAACCAAAAAGTTCCAAATCAACCTGTATCGGTCAATCTTACAAGTAGCTTTGGTTCTATCTTCAGTTTAAACAAGAAAAAATGTTAACTGCGGTTGCACCAAAGCTATAATGCTCTTCAAAATACAAAGGATCCTTACAAGAACTTGATTCCGATCGTTCAATTTGTATGGCAGCTATATGATATAATGATCTGATCTGAACAATATTTTCGAAGAATACCTTGTTGCCTTAAACAATAACTTGCAGCTAATTTTGTGAAGATACCTCGTCAAATAAAAGAGTTTTCCAACAAGCACTTGATTCCAATCGTTCAGTTTGTATGGCAGCTATTTGCTATAGTGGTGCGATATCGGCCGTTCTGACATATGACCAGCTTCTTAGTGAGGAATGGAAAGGAGTAAAAACTGAGGGACTAATTCGTATACATACAGACATACAGACGGACATGGCTAAATCAACTCAGCTCATCATGCTGATCATTTATTTATATATTTTATAGGGTCTCCGACGTTTCCTTTTGGGTGTAACAAACTTCGTGACAAACTTAATATACCTGACCAGGGTATACAAATTGTCAAAATCGTGCCATAGCTATTCAAGCCCGCAGGTACCTGAAATGTGGACCCGAGAGCCTATGGCTGACTTTTATGTTATTGAAATTAGGAGATAATCCTTTCCTGATAAATATGTCAAGAATTGGTTGAATCGGGTCAATATTTCTATTAACGTACACATACCTATGAGAACGATTTTAGGGCCATTTTTTGGGCCAATAAGTAACTCATGCTAATTAAATTGAGTGAGCGTGTTTTTCTCCTAACGGTGCATCTCTGTGCCTAAAATGAATAAAATCGGGTGAAAACTTGCACTAGTCCCCATTTAACTAATATCAGGTTTTTCACATATTCGGTTGAGTTTACTCCTTATATTATATATTGTTGACGGTATGTGAGGTACCTTAATGAAACTCAAAGAGCATCTGTTTCTGTTAATAATATGTAGTAATGTCAAAAGTAGATAAAATCGGATCAATACTACACCAATCTCTCATATACCTAATAAAAGATTTTCAAACTTCCAGTTGGTCTTCTACCGTATATATAGGTCAATATGTATGGTATCTTAGTAAAATTAACTGAACCTAAATATATATATGTCGAATACTTCAACTTTGAATATTTTAAAAAGAAAAAATTTGGAGTTTTTTGCTTTTATAAATAAGAGAACTAAATATTAAACAACAAAATTATATTCAAATATTATTCTTAATCGAAACAAGTAAGAAAGAGCTAAGTTCGGGGGTAACCGAACAATTCATACTCTTGCTACTTGCAAGGATCAAATCCGGGGAAATTCCTTCAATTAATTCGTTTTATAAATATAAATATAACTCATACACCGTCCTACATATTGAGCGAACGAAAATCATTATATGTGGTGTATGAGCGTTTGCGTAATTCGAAGACCAATATCACATATTTTCGGCTTTAAACTATAGTATGTTCAATATTATCCCTTCAGTTAATTTTGTTAAGATATCTATATGGTATATGAGAGAAAGGGATAGTATTGAACCGCTTTTATTAATTTTTGTCAGAAAAAAAGATAATCTCTAAGTTTCATTAAGGTACTTCACATACCCTCACAAATATATGCGGGATAAAGTCAACCGGATGTTTTAAATCCTGATATTAGTTATATGGCGCCTAGGGCAAGTTTTAAACTGATTTTTCCATTTTATGTACAAAGATACATTGTTATAAGAAAAACACGCTGTTTAATTAATCTTAATTTCATTAAGATAATTCGCATATTGACCGATATTTGCGGAATAAAGTTAACCGGAAGTTCGAAAATTTTTCCATTAGGTATATGGGGACTAAGGAAATTATTGATCTGATTCAATCCATTTTTGGCACACGGGCATATTGATACCAGATAAAGATTCTACCTAAGTTTCTATAATATATCCATCAAATTGACAGATATTATCGATAAAAACTTCGCAATAGGAATTGGTGTCCATATATTTGGTATCTGGGGGCTTAAAAAGCTTTGTATCGATTTGGAACAAGCTGACACACTTCAAAGTCAGTATTCGTGCAAAGTTTTATCCCGATACATTCATTGGTGCTTAATTTGTATACTGGAAAGTGAAAGAATCAGATGGAATTTAGAGTTGTGAAATATGGAAAGTAGGCGGTTTTGTAATCCGATATCGCTCATCTCCTCACTGCACAATGTCAGAATATTTTACTCAAGTTACAGCTTGCACAGACAGACAGATGGTCTGACAGTCCCTCGGAATTTAACTCGTCTTGTCATCCTGATAATTTATATATACATAACCCTATATCTATCTCGATTAGTTTTAGGTGATACAAACAACCGATAGGTGAACAAAACTATTATACTCTGTATCAAAATGTTGCAAGAGTATAAAAAGATAATAGCTTTCAAAAGTTTCATATAAAATATTTATATGTGCAAAAAATTGTTTCAATATCTCTTTATTTATAAATCAAATAGTTTTGAATTTTATAGTAAGGGATTGTGATCCCCTTAGGTATTTTCACCAATTGAACACGATGAGGCATTGACTCTTCCATTTTTTTAGCACGGATCAAAATTACATGTTTTAGTTACTTTTGGCTGTTATAGTGTTTGGAATATGCAAAAATTTTGCCTGAAAGGATTACCCACAGATTATCGATCGGATTCCAATCTGGACTCTAGAAATACAATATTCTGAGAGTAAAAACGCCTTTGTATTTTCGCTACATGGATCGGTGCATTGACTTGCTGGAAAATCGATTCGTCGCGATGTAAATCACCAGCAAAATCAAGGAGTTCGGTTTTCAACATCTCAATGTAGATTTCTGCATTCATTTTGCCTGGCACAAAGCATATTTTGGGCTTACCTTTCGATGAAAATGCCTCCCATGAGTTATCCTCCACCCTGAACGCGTTTATGGCATGCGTCTCGTGGGCTTCTCAAATCCCTCCAATATTTATGTGGACCTTCTGGTCCGTCCAACTTAAATTTGAATGAATTGAAAAAAATTGTGTTTTTCTCTTACCTATTATATGTCGCGATTTTCAGTGAATTATAATATGAAAAAAATCGATGACTAAAAAAAACCGTCCCGGATTTTGCCGGACAAATATGGTCACCTAATGCTAACCCATGAAGTAATTACAAGAAAATATATATGTATATTAAAAATAGTAAAACACAAGTTATAAAGAAAAACAATTTTGCACATATAATTACAAGTACTTGACTGATATTGGATATACTTTGGCTTAATGCCGAAAATATGTGAAATTATATTATACTACATATAATAATTTCCGTTATTATAACCAAACACTGAACATGTTTGGAGTTGGTACCTAACATCAGGTTTTGCACATAAATTCAATATATTAAATTTTAGGATTATTTTAATATAATTTTCGTTGACGGGAAGTAAAATATAGTAATAAAACTAATTGAGTCTATGACCAATAATATAGTACTTGTATAACTTAATAAAATACTAAATTTGATCGTATTTCACTCACGATTACGTCGAATAATGAACGTTGAATTTTTTCGCAACATTTTTTTACTCTTGCAACATGTTGCAACAGAGTATAATAGTTTTGTTCACCCAAAAATAATCGAGTTAGATATAGGGTTATACAGCGTGGGCCCTTATAACTATCACACTTGTTTAATACTTTGCACTTTGTTTCGTTGGGCTGAGCCAACTAAGTTTTAACATTTTCTCGTTACATTCCCCGTCTATTGTCACATATATGTATTTTGAATATAATAATAATAAAAACCCAACGATTATCCTCCTCCAGCACAACCGGGCGCAATCTGCATACGTGCGGAATTAGCCGAGTCAGAAAAAGCAAGAGAGTTTTTTAAGTGTTGAGATCTAAAACTGCTCAGCTACAGAAAAAAAATTTCAACAGCTAAGATTTATAGTTACAATATAATAAATTGTTACATTTTCATTCATTAAGAAAAAACAATAAAGTCTTTTTAATTTTGAAAAGTAAGTCAGATAAGTCAAATGTGCTGGAATGAGAATTAAAATCATGACATATACGGCGGAAGGGCTCGTTTAGTTCAAAATTTGATCTACAGGATTTTAACAGTAAAGGTCTAAACTGCCTCGAAAAGTGAATCGGGATATTAAATTTAATTTCAGACAGGAGAAAAGAACTGCAAACTGTTCCATTCAAGATTTTCAATAAGAATATTATGCCAAGCATTTCCCTATGACTAGAAAGTGTAGGTAGATTAATAAGTTTTAAACGACTAGTGTATGGAGGTAGACTTACCCTAGAATCCCATCGGAAATGCGCTAAGGCGAAAAGTAAAAATTATTTTTGAACAGACTCTAACTTGTCAGAATGGATTTGGTAGTTAGGGTTTCATACAACAGAGCCATATTCCAATATAGGTCTAGCCAAAGCTGTATAAAGTGTTTTGGTCATATACGGATCTCTAAATTCTTTAGACCAACGTTTAACAAAACTGAGTACAGCTTTTGCTTTCGAGACCATGGTATCAATATGAAGACTAAAATTAAGCTTAGGGTCCATATTAACTCCCAAATCAACATAGTTAAAAACTTGCTCCAGAATATGGTGTTTTATTACATAAGAAGAGGGGTGCACAGATTTGCGGGAAAAGCACATCGTCTTACATTTATTCAGATTCAATGGCAAATCATTTCTATACACCATGCAACCATATTGTTGAAGTCTGTTTGCAACAGACACCTTTCCTCAGTTGAAGTGTATGATTTAAAAAGCTTTACGTCGTTAGCGTATAATAAAATTTTTGAGAATTCAATTACTAAAGATAAACAACAAGAACAGAATCGGGCCAAGATGACTACCTTGCGGAACACCTGAAGAAACATTGTAGGTGTATCCTAAAATCTCACTCGTTGTGTTCTATTATTAAGATAGGAAGATACCCATTGAAGGAATCTTGGCTAAAAGACCAGCAGATCAAGTTTATGTATCAGAATCGAGAGGTTTACTTCGAAACTTCGAAAACTTTGCTAAAGTCTGTGTATCCGTATGCCTATGTTCCCTAAAACCCAATGATACATGGTTTACAAATTCAAGCAAGTTTGTTAGAGTCGATTTCCCTTTACGAAATCCATGCTGAGATGAGGAAATTGACGGAAAAATCGAAAAGGTTATATGGTCTGTGATGATAGCTTCAAAAAGTTTAGGTATAACTGATAGTTTTGCGATACCTCTATAGTTTTCAATGTTCGATCTCAATCCACTTTTATGCAAAGGAATTATAAATGACTGTATACACAACATAATTTTAAGTTTCATCAAATTCAGTTTTTGTGAGCAATGGAATCAAAAAGAGAGCTGGTGAAAAAGTTACATTTTTAAAGAAAAAGAACAAATGAGATCCAGAGCCTTGATGTTAACCGCAGATTCGTTCAACGTACTGAAAGGAAACTGGCTAAGGACTTCAGCGTGAGCCGAAAAACCATCACAAATATTATTATTAAAAATTTGGTAATGAAGGCTTATAAGAAAAACCGAATTCATGGACTAACGGAACGACAACAACAAATTCGAAGAGAAAAAAGTTATTTTCTCCTTCGGCGGCACGCATATTGTGAGATTGTGTTTTCTGATGAGAAGCTTTTTGTGTTATAAGCAAGCCATAACTCATAAAATGACCTTGCATAAACGCAATCTCTGTTATTGTTTGGGGAGCCATGTCAGCAAAAGGAAACTCTCTGTCCTCTTCACTGACAAAGGTGTAAAAATTAACGCAAAATATTGTTTGGACAGTGCTTGTTGAACACTTCTTTGGACATGTATCCAGTCTGTTTGGCAATATACCAAACTGCTTTCAATAAGATTCTGCCCCGGCATATAAAGCAAGAATTGTTCATCAGTTTTGGAAAGAAGAATGCCCCTTTCTTCGCCGGATTTGAATTATTTGGATTTTTGTATACGAGGATATACAAGTATGAATGGGATTTGTGACGAAATTCCAGAAGAAGTTGTGCTTACCGCCTGTACTAGTTGCCAAAACCGTGTGAAGGTAACTTTAATAATACATTGGTTAATATACATTGGTTTTTTTTTAGCGGAAAATTGGGAGCGACAGTTTTTAATCTTATCGAGATAGATATAGGGTTATATTATAAATATATATGTAAATTATTAAGATGGCGAGATGACCTAAAAACTGAGATATCCTAATGAAACTTGGTACAAGTGTTCTTTCAAAAGAAAGTTAGGACTACTTCGTAGATAGGTGGATAGGATCACTCTCCGCCCACAAAACGACATTAATCGAAAACCTATAAATTGCCATAACTAAGCCGCACATTAAGATGCAAAACTCTTTAATTTTGTACAACGAATCGCCATAAAGAGACACCTGTGGTTTGAAAAATGAGCGTAGCCCCACCCCCTAATAGGTTTAATGTATATATTTCCCAAACTATTCAAGCTGTATCACTTAAATTTACATAGGACATATCATTTCGATACGTTTTCCGACAGCATGAAAATAGGTGAAATCGGATGATAACCACGCCGACTCCCCATATAGCGGTTTTGTTAAAAACTACTAAAACTGCGATAAATCAATAACGAAATGCGTCAGGAACATTCAATTTTATATCCGCGAGGACCCAAAAGGGCTTTATTAGCGGGCCTCAAAATTGGTCGTTGAGCGTGGCATAGCCAACATTTTGGTGAAATTTGGTAAATAATATTATTTTCACATTCTTATGTTACAGTGTGAAAATGACAGAAATCGGATAGTAACCACACCTACTTCCCATATAAAACAACTTTAAATTCCACTGATTTTTTTAGCTTCTAGTATACAAATCAAGCACTAATTAATATATCGGGATAAACATTTGCATGAGTATTTCCTTTAAGGTATGCCATCTCAGGTCTAAAAATTATGAAAATCGGACTATAACTATTCAAGCCCCCAGATACTAGAAATGTGGACCACAGAGCTTATAGTAAACTTTTTGCCAAAATTATCGGTCAATCTGTGAGATAAATAATTGAAATTCGGGGAAAAAGTTTTTTTGATAATAATATATCTTTGTGTCAAAAATGGGTTGAATCGAATCAATACTTCCCTCAGCCCCCATATACTCCATATAAAGATTTTCGAACTTCCAGTTGTCTTTATACCGCATATATCGTCCAACGTGTGAATTTTAGTAAGGAAATTGTTAAAGCGTGTTTTTCTAATAACAGTGTATCTTTTTACCTAAAATCGGGCGAAAGCTAACCTTAACCCTCATGCAACTAATATTTACGATTTTGAAACGTCCGGCTGACTTTACTTCATGTATAGTTATGCTTATTATATTTATAAAATTGCTTGAGAATAAGTTCTCAAGTATACCTGAGCAATGTCAAAAATTGTTGCAATCATCCCGTTCATTTCTACAAGTATGTCTCCAATGAGTTTAGTATAATTTGATCTCTGCAAGTTACAAGAGTATAAAATGTTTGGTTATGACCGAAGACATTGTTTAGATCGGATTACTATAACATGTAGCTGTTATACAAACTGAACAATCAGAATCAAGTTTTGTAAGGAATCCTTTGTATTTGTAAAGGGTATTATAGCTTCGGTGCAACGAAGTTATCATTTTTTCTTGTTTTCGATTAATTTTTTTAAGATATTGCGATATTTCTAGTCATTTTCACTGTTATTGTAAAATATTATATATAATATGTAACTAGTAGTTCCGGCCCCTCGTTGCTGTACTATTCAATACAGTGAAAATATTATTTATGAATCAAAGCGAAAACGTTATTGTTGGTATAAGAATCCAAGGCATTGAACTTGAGATTTAATTTGGAAATAATTGATATGAATATTTGTCTTTGGAAAAAATATTGAATTTGGCATCTTTCTCAAAACACTTGCTTATGCTTAGAAATACATATTTTTTTATTTATGAATTGTTTTGACTTTTAACATAAATGGGATATTAACTATTCTATCTTTTAAGTTGGAGCAAACTGGACACAGTGCGCTAAATTTTACTGAAATCGGTTTAGTAGCTTACCCCGGGTAAAACGTGACATGTCATTTTTATATATGTATATAAATTTTATTTTATCCTTGGCGTAAATATATTTAATAAGTGTTGTAATTAAAAACAGGAGTATACTAAATTGTATGTGCTTTCCGATATTGAATACAGTTTTCGATTTCTAATAACAATTAATTGTTAGGAATACATATATTTTCGTTTGTTCACATTATCTTATATATTTTATAGACTATCACTAAAGTTATGTTAGAATACATTTTGTTGTTTTAATAACTAGTTGCATGGCTTCTATTCGAGTTTAATTAATTTACATACATACGTACATACATAGGTGTATAAAAATTTCAAAGCCTGTGTTCCATGAGATCGACTGCAATTAAAAAACTTAGCTGGCAGTTACAGCATATAGTACATGCGTAAGTAGTAGTGAAGTCTTTAGTTAATTATCTGATACGAAATATAATTAATTATCAAGCAAAACCTTTTATCGGTGAAGATATAACGATTTTTAGGAGCAAACATTAATTTAAATAGTATCCTTTGGCCTTAGAATATGATTAAAAATTAATACTTTTATATTAAAATATTTTTAAAAAGCAATATTTTTCAAACTTTTTTTAACAGGCGATATTATTTTTTGAATTAACTCTATGTCAGTAGCCGAAGGAAACAAATTAAATAACATAATTAACACTTTTTCACCTTTTCAAATCCATTAGTGGCTTTCCTTCTAGTGGCTTTTTTACTTTCAAAACTCTTCTTTTTTACTTAAATATCGGGATAATGATATTCCCTTAGAATGCCTGCACTCAAAATCCACACTGAACCATTTTTGGCAGTCTTAATGGCTGTTACTAAATTATAGGCACAATTCTCAGGGCTTTGATTGTTGCATAACGTTTTGGGCAGTGGTGGCATCCGATCAAATGTTGTCAATGCATCCATGCGTAGGGATGAAACCATTTGTGTCTCCGTAGTGCTTGGGCAGATCGTGATGAAACCGACTTTTGTTTGACTATAATAATATGGATCCTGTAAAATCAGTGAGTACACATATTGAAAAATATTTTATCGGAATTGAAACACTTCGGATTATAATGACAAACCGAAAGTGCTCTTGTGAATCCATTAACACCATATTTAGAGGCGGTATACACAGCATATGCACCATAAGCATCCAAACTGACGACCGAGGAAATGTTTACAATTAGACCTCCATTCCCACCTTTCGATTTGTCCATTAGACGCAAAGCCGCAAAAGTGCTGTATATGACACCTAACTGGAATACATATACAAGTATACATATATAATATTACATGCATACATAAACTCATGCAAGTTAATATTTATACGCAAACGAAATACTCTGCAGTGAAGCTTTAAATTAGTCACAGTAATATTAGTTTGCTATTAGAATTTCTAGGCGAAATTCGATGTAGTCAAATAAACTTCAGATTTACCTTTATGTACAAGTATATACATATACATGTATTATCACAATTTATTTACTAGTTTTTTAATTTCACATCAACGATTCACAAAAAATTCAATTCTGCCCGAAATTTGATAACTACTTGTAAGCATAAAGCGACTATGGCCGACTAGTTCGGTTTATACTAGTTGTAAAGTAGTTCATGATTCATTGATTTCACAGTAGGGTATTTACGAATGCGAAAAAATTCAACTGCATTGAATTAAATGAAAACAAAACAGATAAGTTAGATAATAGTCACTTCTCCTTCTATTTTGAACTCACCAAATTAATTTGTATTGTTCTTTCGATTTCATGCTCATTCATTATGCCACTACCGTTCACCACAATATCGAAGCGACCCATAGTGTCATGTGCTTCTGTGAAGGCACTCTCTATGTTCTCCACATCTGTTAAGTCCATTTTGATATAGAATACATTGGCAGCTTTATTGATAGCTTGTAATGTCTCGAGCATTTCAGCATCCTCAACCACATCCATAATCGCTATATTCTAATTGGAATATTCAATGTATAGTATGTGTAGTTTACTGAGGTGCCATTGAATTAACTAGCTGTTGGAAGCTTAATACTTACGGCCACCCCTTGTTCTAAGAGACTTTTACAACAACAGAACCCAATGCCACCAAATCCACCCACATAAATAACATTTTTATTTTTCAAATCCATACTTTGTAGCGGCTGATAATTTCGGCCAAACTGCGATCGCGTGTTTAATTACTGATCGCAACTCCTCTTGCCGGTCTGTCACTCCATTTCGTAATTTTAAGTGCCATGCTGGGTGTGCGTGCTACTATAAACGTATGCACTGGTGAAAAAGGCACATTTTTCATTTGACTTACCTCGAAACAAATATTTCAACATTTTAATAATTTATAAATCAATCAATAATATTAAAGCTTTATAGCTAATAATAAGTTTATTTTAAATACAAAATTTCCTTCCGCGGCTACTACCCTGCACTTATCGGCTATTATTGTGCAATAATTTCATTTTCATTTCTTTTTGCCTTGTATTTATTGGTTATTTTCATTATTATAAATTATCAGCTTTTACTTTGTGCCAGACCTTCGCAAACAACAATGAAAGCACAAACATTGAACCGGTATGCGCTTTGTTGTAATGAGCGCTTTGCGCCGGGGAACTTGCGCTACAGTGTGTCGCGCTATTGAATAGCGGATTACATTTAAAAAAATGGTATATACAAGTATATACTTGTAATACGCTACAAAAATAATTTAATTTACTTTTTCATTCAGAATTTTTATTCTAACGAGATGATGATACTCAAAGTTCAACTCAAAAGTTCAAGTATTACATTAGTCAATCCTTATATCAATATGAACGCATTTCTTCTTAACCAAAGGTTTAATTTTATAACCCCCGCATTGCAGACTTTAATGGAGAAAATTCATAATGTGAATTAAAGATTATTTAAGTACAAGGTGTTTTTCAATGAGGCAATACTTTTTTCGGAGCTGGTCTTTTTGGACAACTGCTACTTGATTTATACTCAGTTTGGTTTACCGTTTCATAAGGAACAGACTTAACCCGCTGCGGCCAATATTCGGTCAACATTATCGCCCAGCAGAGTCGGTAATTCGAACAACCATGGATCGGTTTCGTACCACGTTTACTCTAGTGGATAATGCAAATCCTCAGAGACGCAGAATATGTTCAGTGACAGTTCATTTTTGGTTGGATTGGTTTGGTGTGCACTATGGCCAGAGGGAATCATTGGTTCAAAAAGGAAACTGACCATGATGTTAGAGTTACCGGGGATCGCTATAGAGCCATGATTAATGACTTTTTCGTGCTTGATTTGGAGGATGTTGATGACGATCTTTGGTTCCAATAAGATGGCATTACATGCAACGAAACAATCAATTTATTGAAGGAAACTTTTGGTGATAATGCATCTCGCGCCGTGGGCCTGTGGCGTGGCCGCTAAGAAGTGAAGTCGCTTGCCTAAGTAGATAAGCCCTGGAAGAGAATATTTGTTGCGTTATTGAGCCAGCCGCGGCGGCTACTTGCCCCAAATCATTTTTAAAACATAATGCAATCCTTATTTTTATAATAAAGCTAAATTTCTTGGCCTTAACATTATATTATTTATATGCGTTTTATTTCTTCTTGAAAACCACATATTGCGGTATGCAGTATGTTATAAAATTATTTTATAAATTTTGTGAGGAAAGAGCTGGTTGCTTTATATACATACATATCTACATGCTTTGAACATGAAAAGCAGTAGAGTGCAAATAGTAATTGCTTGTCACTTATGTATTTTTTTAAAACAATTTTCACTTAAGCCATAATCTAAAAATAGATTTTCCATTCATTGTTAAACATATTCTGAAGAAGACGTTTTACATTACTGAAATAAGTTAAAACAATTATTTAATTAGGGTCCAAGTATGATAACCTTTATATCAAAATCATATAGCTTTTGACCATAAATCATATACTTCAACTGAAGAAAGGTGCCTGTTGCAAATAGACTTAAACAATTTGATTGCTTGGTCTAATGGAAATAATTTGCCATTGAATTTCAAAAAATGTAAGACGATGTGCATTTTCCGTAGAACTGTGCAGCCCTCTCTCTATCTAAAAAAAAAAAACAAGAAAAAACGTCTACACTAAAGCTATTATACCATTTGCAGGAGCATTTTTTAATAACAACTATATTTATAACTAAATTTGAAAACGTAACGGCAACGGTTTGCATCCAGCTAACAAAGTTTTGCTAGTTCTTTCTACACACGTTGTTCGGTATAAAGATCCTTTGTGAATATCTTTATCTTGATTTCGATCGTTTATTTGTATGGCAGCTATAGTCGTCCGATCTGAAAAAATTTGTTAATTTATTTTTCGGATAATATAATTCGGATATTGTAGTAATGTTTTGGGTAATAGTCCGTGGAAAATTTCGTGAAAATATCTTGTCTGATAAAAAACTTTTCCATATAAGAACTTGATTCCAATAGTGGTCCGATAGCGACGGTTCCTACAAATTAGCAACTTCTTATACAGAAAATGATGTGTGCAATATTTCAGAGTCATATCTCAGAAACTGAGGGAATAGTTCGCGTATATACCGACAGTCGGATAGACGGACATGGCTGAATCAACTCAGCACGTCACGCTAATTATTAATACAAGTATATACATTTTATAGGGTCGCCGACGTTTCCTTCTGGGTGTTGCAAACTTCTAATACTTGTATATTCTGTTCAGGGTATAAAAGCTAGGAACTGTACTATAACATTATTGATATGGTAGTTACCATGGGCTTAAGCTTAATTTTCGTCTTTATTATAATACCAATACCTTTTGAAAGCAAAAGGTATTCATAGTTTTGTAAAACGCTGTTCTAAAGAATTTAGAAATCTGTGTGTTACTAAAACATTTTATACATCTTTGGTTAGGCCTATATTGGAATATGGCTCTAATTACTAAATCCATTCTCATAAGTTAGAGTCCGTTCAAAAACAATTTTTACTTTTCACCTAAGAACATTTCGGTTGGTATTCTAGGTTAAGTCTTCTTCATAAATTAGTCATTTAAAAAGCTTATACACCTACCTATACCTACTAGTCGTAAGGAAATGCTTGGCATACCATACTATTCTTAGTGAAAATCGTGAATAAAACAGTTTGCAGTTATTCTCTCTTGTCTGAAGTTAAATTAATATCCCGGTTCGCTTATCGAGGCAGTTAAGACATTACTGTAAAAATCTTGTAGATCAAATTTTGAACTAAACGACTCTTTCAGCGGCATGGGTCTTTAATCTCATTACTGCACATTTGATTAATCTTACTTATTTTCAAAATTTACAAGACAATATTACTTGTCCTTAATAAATAAAATCGTAATAATTTATTATAACAAAATTTTAAAGCTTAGCTGTTGAAATTTTTTTCCGTAGCTTAGCAATTATAAATCTCGACGCTTAAAAAAGTTTTTTGCCTTTCTTGATTTGGCTAATTCCGCACGTATGCGGTTGCGGGAGGAGGGAATTCGTTGGGTTATTATACTTTAATGAACTGCAAGTCTTCTGCTTTGGCATTGGGAAATAGACGTGAAATCTTATCAAACACGGAACACTGCTGTGTACATGTGAAAGCAGACAAGCGTGCAAGCTCTAAAATTGATCGCATCCGATTTCTTTAAGTGTAACTCGTAGCATTACAAATGTTTTACAACTTTTTTATGACTGATTCTCAATTTATTTATTTTTAATAGTGTTCTGGTGCTTTTTTGACCGGTTTACGATGGAAATATGAGGAAAGCTTTTCTGCTCATATTTAACAGTGCGGTTAGCCTTGTTTTTTGCGGTTTGAGAATGCAGTCGTCACTCAAACCGATACATAAACGAAAACTTTTAACTGTTTTTAGCATTAATTGTTTCGACACAACTCGACTTAATTGGTTATATTACACTGAATGTGGTATATAAAAAAGTAAAACTCGCCTAGCTTTAAATGCTACATCGAAAAAATTGCATCATACATATATTTACATACAACATGGGTCTTGCCCATTGGTTCTACTTAATATATTCTAATTATATAAGAAATATATTCTAATTATATAAGAAATAATATATATGGGAAAGGACAATTAGAAATCAAAATATTAGTGTTTTAGCCAATTATAGCGATTTACATATTTTTGAGTTACGCGCACATATACTTGTAATGTCGGTCCTCGCGGGCTGTAGAGATGCAAAACAATCGATGGTTTTATTTTCGTATCATTAGCGATAGCTTATTTTGACTATCGATGGTTTAGGCCTTAACTAGAATTAGCAACAATTTTCATAACATTGCAATATTTCAATTAATGATATAGTCTGGTTATACCAAATGTAAAGTCTACTTTTGGACATGGTAGCCTTAACATCATATTTGCATTCTTGGCTTGCTTCCGCGCATTTTTACACTTTAATGAGGTGTTGGATGCGTTAGAAGAAATGTTGAGGAAATTTTTACAATTAGGAAAGAGTTTCAATTCTGTTGAAATACTGGCTGGACATAACCTCACTTACATGTGCATACAAACAGCCGCATAATAAGCATTAAAAACCGTGGAAAAATATAAATTGTAAAGAAGCATCTATTTTATTGAGTTCTCTTGATTTTGTAGATTAAAATTATGGAGTTGAAATATACTATGCGAACATTCTGTTGTTATCCTAATTTCATAATATATGTAAGCGTTCAACTTTAATTATTATTTTAAAGCAGGGATGCGAATTTTTTAGTTAAAAATTTTGCTTTAAAAAGTAACTGATCATAATTCTTGATTAAATGCTTGAGTTTTGTTTTTTTTATTTGAGTTGAGTTTTTTTTATTTTTTAAATCTGGTTTGTGGGATTAAATTTTTTTGATTCTTCAATCCGGTATTTGGGATTACAAAATAAAAAAAATTTAATTCAAACGTTAATTCAATTATTTTTTTAATGCATTATTTGCAACCCTGTTTTAATGACATACAAAATTTGACAAATTTTTGGTGTTAGTGTTTTTATAGATAACTAAGGATTGTAAAACAAAGTTTTTTTTATTTTTATTTCTTAATATAGTATTAAAAACATTAATACTTTAATGGCCTATATAAAATATTTATAAGTGCAAAAAGCTTATTTAATATGTATAAAAGGAATAATATAATATGTTGATTTAATAAGAGATTGTGCTATCCTTAATTATCTTCACCAAGTGAATATGACGGCCATTATTCCAACAGTAAATTTAAAGCTGACAAAGCAGTTTTGTCCCATTCATCTACTATGGCATTTTTAAGCTACCTAAGGCTGTCGTTTTGCTTCGAATATGCAAATATTTTGGCGAAAAGAACTCTCCATAGATCTTCGATGGGATTGTGGTCTGGGCTTAAGGCAGCCCGCTGAGAAAACTCAGTCTGTAGGGAGTTAAAGAACTCCTTTGTCGTCTTTTTTCCACGTGGGTTGGGGCATTATCTGGATGAAAAATCTATTCATTGCTATGTAAATCACAAGCAAAATCTAGCAGCTCACCTTATAATAAATCAATGTATGTATCAATGTATATGTCTACAACTTTCTCTAGATTTTGTTCAAATTTTGTTTAAATTCTTTAAAGAAATTTAAGTACTATTAACGTTGTTAACAAATTGTATTTTCGATTTTTCGAATTTCGACCACTGGCGACCTTTGTATTTATAAAATTGATTGAAAATATGATCTCAAGTATACCTCAACAATGTCAAAATATACTCAATCAGCCTATCCCTTTCCCTGTCCCCAATATTGCCTGTATAATAATTACCGACTTTCCACCTGACAAAATGTGTGATACTTGATTAAAATTAAATGAAGAAGTTTTTTTGAAAAATGAAATTGTTGGGAATATGAATGAAATTGATCTAGATTTTGGTCCAAACCTTATATCCCTAAGATATTGAACTCCGATCCTATGGTTGATGCGAAGTAAAATATAGTAATAAAACTAAGAGAGTCTGTGACCTATACTGTTACTTAAAGCTTCTTCACAATACCCTAAATAGGGTACAAATGTTTGAAAATTGTTTGTAAATTTATTATTTCTTATTGTTTGTAAATTTATTATGCTTGTTTAAAATATGATTAGACACCATATCTTTGTGATTATTTTCTTTCAAGTTTGCTATCATGAAGAGAACAATACAAAAATTGTTTACGAACATAAAATCGGGAACTAATCCTAAGATATTGTATTAATTGTAAACATATACTATGTTGTATAAGATAAATATCACAAACAATAAACGATAATATTATAGAATATGTTTTCCCTAACCACCACGAATCATGACTGAGCATTTAAGCACGGCAAAGTCATAAGAGATAAAACTATGGTACAATATTATATTTATACTTAAACGGTTTTTGCTATTCCCATTTATTCGCCTTTATCTGCCTTTATTATTATTATTTTTTGTTTTTGTTTTAATATAATCACTCTAATCAGATGTTTACATATGTACATATAAATGGGGATTTAAAATTGTCAATGAATTCCAAAAACTTTCAAGGGTTGAAAAGTGGGGCCCACATGGTGGGGAATGTCATTTCTTTGATTTCGCCCAAATCAAGCATATAGACACCACCATTTTTGCCAGTCTCTGCAAGTTTCACCAGATTCTGCGCGCACACTTCGGGACTTTGGCGCTCGGCCGTAGCCAAACGTGCCCCTAAAGCTTCAGCGAATTTAAATGTTGCCTTCTCGTGAGGGTTCGCCACAAGGTTTGTATCTGTTATGCCTGGACAAATAGTGATGAAACTGACTCCGAAATGTTTGTAATAGTGGGGACTCTAAAATAATAATTCTTCTTCATATAATATTATATAATATATACAAGTTTTGCATGAAATATTACAGTATAAAGTTATCTGAGATAATGAATACAGTTATTATATTTATTATAGATGTAAGAAATATAAGAAGACTCATCAACTAATCTGAGTAAGAAGTGTATAAATTTTAGTATTTACTGCTAGTCAGTAATATGCTCTTACGACATTCGGTTGTTATCCGGAATATTATGCTTTTGTTTTTGTAAACTGTCGCAATAAAATCTCGGTTATGTAAATAAAATTATTCTCAATGCCCCGATTACTTAATCTGAGTTTATTTAATTAAGTTATATTTGTTTTATAATTACTTTGTATGTGTGTGCACAACAACAAAATAAAGTAATCATATATTCATATATATGTATGCATATGGTATATATTTCGATACCATAAAAATGCTTACAATATAGCACTATAATCTATTTAAGCTGAAAAGATATTCTATAGGAACACCATATGTGTACTTACCGCCATGGCTCGTGTGAATGCTGTCACACCGTGTTTAGCCGCAGAATAAACAGCTACAACAGCAGTTGGTTCCAAACCGGCCACAGAAGATATGTTGATGATAAGACCACCGCGGCCACCATTGGATTTATCCATATATGGTAGAGCCGTCAAAGTGCTATGAATTAAACCCATCTAAGAAGAATTGTATGCAGTAATACTTACAAAATCAACCGCGGAACTCTTATCTAGCTTAACATCTTACCAAATTAATATTAATCATCAACTCCACTTTGGTATCATCCATCAAACCACAACCATTGACCAGCACATCAAAGTGTCCGATCTTCTCAACCGCTTTCTTAAAGGCCTCTGTAATGCTATTTTTATCAGTGATGTCAAAGGGAACGAAATAGATTTGCGCCTCGGGATACGAACTTGTTAACTCTTGCAAAATGTTTGCATTTTCTTGCAGATCGAAAATGACTAGGCTCTTTAAACAAAAGTTTGTTTATATAGATATTTTGTGTGAGGATTTTTTAGGTTAATAAATATTTACTTTGCGATTTTACCTTTACACCTCTCTCGAGAAATTCCCTCAAACAACACTGACCAATGCCTCCAAAGCCACCTTCATAAATCACATTTTTACCTGTCAAATCCATATTAGGTTTGCTAAATAATGAACTTCTGAACACTGAACAAAGTCAAAAAATTATCGTTGCTTGGCTTAGCAAAATTAATATCGAATGTCTGCTTAATGCGACGTCTGCTGTAGAACTACACATTCTATTAAAATGCTGCTCTCTTAAGTGCTCTTGAACGTTTACGAGTTCGCGTATAAAGCTTACCATTGGATTACTATTGTTTACCCTAAACTCAAAAATTAAGCCATTCTTATATTCTATGGTGACGTAAAGAGAAAGTGAATATGTCTGCTTATCATTGACTTGATAAGACATATTCTTTCTTTCTTTTATTATCATTCTATAAATAAACGTGTGTATATTTGTTATTTATAATCTTTTAAAATAGCATTAATGTAAAATGCAATCAATGTTAAGATGCGATTTTAACAGAATGCTAAAGCTGTTTTGCTGAGAATACAAGTATATGTATGTTGTGTTAGTCGACTATGTAACTATATATCTACATACTTACGAACTTATCTCGATATTTCAGACGTTTGATTTCCAATTTGCAAGCTCTATGGATGCAGGTTGATTGGTCAGTGACTGCCTGATTTTTAAATGATTTTTCGAATGAGGTAGCTTCAAGTACTAGACCCTGATATTTTTCCAAAGCAACAAACGAATATGTGCCTGTTTTTGCTATTTGATTTAAAATGCAACGATTTAAATATAACAACAACAACAAAAGTGGGGGTTTGCACTCAATACGAATTTCCGTTAGTTTAACAAACAATATGAGAGAGAATTTGTTGTAATTAGTGCAATGCAAAGGAAGAGAGAAGTTAGCAAAATTAAAACTAAGAGTGCGTTTATACGTATATGTGGCACTGTATATTGCTAAAATACAGTATCAAATAAAGTTTTAAAAGGGAAATGTACGTGCAAAAAAATTGTGAAAAGCGAACCCCTTTTTCATAAACTGTGGAAGCAATTACAACCATACCGGATCATTATATTCGACTACCGTATACGACAATGCTAAAAAGGGGTATAGCGACGCCTATTTCTCATAAACTTCAAAACTACTAAAATCTAGGGGATGGCAATAAAAGGGTTAACTCAATCATAAAAATACGATGATATAAGTCAACAATGCCCAAATTGTTCTATACCATCTTCCTTTCCAATTGTATAATACGATATTGTACATCACTGGTCTACAGTGGTTTTGTTGTCCCACATATAATATCGATTTTAAATACATTTGTGCTCACACTTTAAGACATTATCAATGATTTTGTAAGATTTGCTCTTGTTTATTTTGAAATCTTTATTTTAATTTTACGTTAAAAAATCAGAAAACACGAAACCAAATAACATACATTGTAGGTATTTATAATATAAGTTTAGTTTTGAAAAATTAGGATGCATCGAAGTAAACAGAGAGACAAATGTCGAAAACATATGTATGTTATATATCTCAATGAAATATATTTTATGAGTTCTTCCTTTATAATTTTCCAGTTAACAATATCTTTTTAAGGATAGTCTACCATAACTGGCCTTCACACCTTGCTTTCATGTTTTTTAGATCCTAAAGAAAGAACCGTCTCTGTTTCCCACCATTATTATCTAAATAATCCGAATGATTGCGGATATAGTCTAACTTACAACTCATACATACATATATGCTCTTGGAATCTAAAAGTTTGTCAGCTATTTTGTACAATTTCTTCATAATTTGGACTTTTATGGTTACCTAGGAATATTTCGAATATCAATATTAACCTTTTTCAAACTAAACTTTCCGGAACAGACATAACTTTGACGAAATCTGTATCTTTCATGAATTGCCGTTTTAAATTGCAAAGAGTCCACCTTCAACTTTTCCATACCCATCTTCGGAAATATCACATCCAAAATCAAAATCATCATTCGTTTATTGATCACGTATAAAATCCCTAAGTTAATTTTGAGAAAACAACTTTGGCGCATATTTTCGGAAAAAAGCCTAAGAGTGGCGTTCATGTGATGTTATATACACAAAAAAGGGGAGCAGAACACTAATTATGACTGGGTAAACATTTTTATTAATAATAAGTTGATAATTGATCAAAATATAAGAAATGCAAATAACAAAAAATAAGAGCACATTTAATACTTTCATGAATAAATTCGTAATCTGAACACTTGCTCCTATCACAAGTCAAGTAAACGTTTCGACATTTGAGTGACTGTCTGACCGTCCGCCCGTCTGTGCAAGCTGTAACTTGAGTAAAAATTAATAAAGTGCCATAATTAAGCGCTAAATTAAGATATAAAACTGTTATTTGGCTTCGCAGTAGCAAGGGGCCCATGTAGGCCAATATTTTTGAAAAAACTGCGTGTGGCCTAGCGCTCTAAGAGGTTTAATGTGCATACATATTTTCTAGACCATTTAAGCTGTTATGACCAAATTCGCTCAGGACAAATCCCATTCTTCATATAAAAACTACTAAATGCGCGATAAACCAATAACTAAACTCGTCAGAAACATAAAATTTTGCATCCGAGGCCATAGGAAAGATGGTCATACCCGCTGTCAAAATTTGACGAGACCTGCTCAACCGATTCCAACCGATAGGTAGCATTATGGGCGAAATCGGACTACAATTTTAAATTCCATCTGATTGTTTCACTTTCTTGTATACAAATTAAGCCCCAAGCATATCGGGATAAAACTGTGCACAAATACTGCCTTTAAATTTTGCCAGCTTATGACCACAAATTAGCCAAATCGGTTATTGCGATCTTTTTGTAAATAAATATTGGTCAATCTCTGAGATATATTACAAAAACTCTCAGAGAATCATTATCTGACAATAATATGCTCGTGTGCCATAAATGCGTTGAATCGGATCAATAATTTCCTTAGTCTCAATATACTTAATGGAAAATTTTCAAACATCCGGCTGACGTTATACCGCAAATATCGGTCAAAATGTTAGTTATCTTAATGAAATTGAAGAAGTGTGTTTTTCTAATAACAATCTATTTTTGTTCATTAAGTGGTTTAAACCGGTTGAACACATACCCTAGACCCCATATAATTAATACCAGAATCAAATATCCGGTAAACTTTACTCCACATATCCTATATTGGGGATGGTATGTGAGGTACCTTTATAAAATTCAGAGAGGGTCTTTTTCTATTAGTCCATATGTAGTAGTCCCAAACGAAGATTAAATCGGGTCAATGCTATCCCTATGTGCCATATACCTAATGTAAGATTTTCAAACGATTGGCTTACAGTATAGATCGATCATTTAAGGCATCTTAGCAAAATTAACTGAACCTATAATATACTACAGTTGAATGCAGTAAATATGTGAAATTAGTCGACGAATTAACCCAACTCCCATATACTACATACATACATATATATAATAATTCGTAATTATAGCAATCATTATGCCAAATATGTCGGTCAGTGTGTGAGATATATATATTTAAGTTGCTTGAAAATATGTTCTCGAGTATACCTGAGTAATGTCAAAGGCCCTTTCTCTGCCCCCAATATACCCTATATAGTAATTTCCAACTTTCCAGCTGACTATGAACCGTTTAGGTTGGTCAAAATATGTGTTACTTTAATGAAATTAAGTGGACAAATTTTATATATTAAATTTTAATGGTTTAGCGGTGAAAATGTGTAGACCTTGGTCTAAACCTTATCTCTCTAATATAATGAATTCCGATCCTTTTATTGACGTTTTTCACATCAACTCAATATATAATATTCAATTAGCCACTTCTGTTGAGTTTATATCACATAAATTTCATTTGACGATAATTGAAATATAATTTTCGCTGACGGGAAGTAAAATAAAGTAATAAAACTAAGTGAGTCTATGACCTTAAAAATAAGTTAATATGATACCAAATTTGATTTTAATCAATTCACGATTGCCCCGAATAATGAATGTTGAATTCTTTTGCAACATTTTTATACCTTTGCAACTTGTTGCTACAGAGTATAACAGTTTTGTTCAACTAAAGGTTGTTTGTATCACCTAAAACTAATCGAGATAGATATGGAGTTTTATATGTTCTTTGGCACCCAAGGGAGGTTGGTATTGCAGTTGAGCGTAGTCGGACCACTGCCACACCCACAAAACGCCATTAAACGAAAACCTAAAAAGTAACATAATTAAGCACCCAGTTAAGATATGAAACTGTAATTTGGTACAAAGGATCGCAGTAGTGAGACACACTTGTGGTCTAGAAACTTGTTTAAAGTTGCTGTGACCTCGCCTCCTAAATGGTTAAATATAACTTGGTAATAAGAAGTCTTTTAATATTTCTTCAAACAGTCTGAAAATCGGTAAAATCAGATAAAACCTACTTCCACTCCCTAAATAACGGCTTTGTTGAAAACTACTAAAAGTGCTTTATAGCAGCAGTTATAAAAATTGAATAATGGGAGCGGTACCGCTCGCCTTTAATTGAAATCCTATATCTCAGGAATTGCTTGCCTTACCAACCAAGTTTGGAATGTGAGGTTACTCAAGCATCCTTATTATACATTGTGAAAATTGGCGAAATCGGATGACCTACTTCCCATATAACAAACTATTAAATTCCATCTGATTCTTTCACTTTACAGTATACAAATCAAACATTATTGCTCTCAAGGTATTTTATCCTTCGCCAAAACTGTGTGCCAAAAATGGATAAAATCGGGTCAACACTTCTTTAGCTCTTATATACCTTACATAAATATTTTTGAACTTCCGCTTTACTTTATGCTGCATCTATCTGTCAATATGTAAGAAATCTTAATGGAATTCAGAAAGAATCTCTTTGTAATAACACTGTATTCTCTTGCCTTTAATAGACGAAATCACGACGATACTTTCCCTAGTTTCATATAAAATTTTGCCAACAACTGAAGGTATTTCCCCGGCTTTGATCCTTGCAAGTTGCAAGAGTGTAAAATCTTCGGTTACACCCGAACTTCATAATATTTTCATAACACTTTATATTTAGCAAAAGTAATGAAAAACCATACATGTAAAGTGCAAATCATGTTATTCAATCATACAAAACTTTTTTGCTCATAACTATTGAATAACCTTTAAACATTTATAATAACTAAATCTGTAATAATAACAAGTAAGGAAGTTCTAAGTTCGGGTGTAACCGAACCTTTTTGTTTCGATTTATACAATTTTTGGTCACAAGGTGGCATTATTCACGCAAATAACAATTATTGTTGCTTGATTTGCATAGTGGAAAGTGAAAGAATCAAATGGAATTTAAAATGGTGTTATATGGGAAATAGGGGTGGTTGTAATCCGATTTCGCACATTTTCACACATTTTCGCACAAAAATGTTTACCATTTCATAAAGATATCTTAATATTTTTACTCTTGCACAGACACAACCGGATTTCAACTCGTCTCTTCATCCTGATCATTTATATAAGTATATATAATCCTATATCTAACTCGATTAGTTTTAGGTGATACAATCAACCGCTAGGTGGACAAAACTATTGTACTCTGTAGCAACATGTTGCGAGAGTATAAAAATCACAATTAAATAAAAACTAGGCTCTACCCATTGAAAATATATACATACAAGTATGTATGTATCACGAATTTCAAAGTCTACAAAATTTGCTCAAGTCATAGTCCGATTTTAAACAAGTAAGGAAGTGCTAAGTTCGGATGTAATCGAAAATTTTTTACTCTCGCAAAGCAAATGGTATACTCGTTTGAGATTTCTTTGTGGACACTGGGGTCCGCATATTCAGTACTTGAACAGTTTTGGTTCGATTTAGGCAATTTTTGGTCACACGTTGGCTTACTTTAAACGTATTATTCACGCAAAGTTTTACCCCGATATAATCATTCTTGCTTGATTTGCATACTGGAAAGTGAAAGAATCAAATGGAATTTAAAATGGTGTTATATGGGAAATAGGCGTGGTTGTAGTCCGATTTCACCCTTTTTCGCAATATAAGATAAAAATATGAAAATAATGTTGTATACCGAATTTGGTTGAAATCGGTTAAGCAGGTACCAAGATATGGCTTTTCACCGAAAAGTGGGCGGTGCCACTCCCACTGACTAATTTTTAACGCGGTTCCTATAAAGTCATCACATACCACCCCAGCGAAAAAACTTAATGTCTCTGGCGTGTTTAGTGCTTGGTTTATCGCGCTTTTAGTATTTTTTAACAGTACCGTTATATGGGGAGTGGGCAGGGTTGTTACCCGACTTCACCCATTTTCACACTGTCGATAGAGGTGCCAAAAAAATGTGTTTTCAGTGAATTTTGTTATTATAACTTTAGCGGCTTAGGAGATATGCACATTAAACTTATTAGGGGCGGGACCACGCCCATTTTAAAAAAAAATTTAACTCCGGATGCCCCTCTCTAATGTGATCCTGTGTACCAAATAACAGTCTTGTATCTTATTACGGAGTTTAGTTATGGCAATTTATTTGTTTTTGATTAATGGCGTTTTGTGGGCGTGGCGATGGTCCGATTACGCCCATCTGCAATACAAACCGTCTTACGGTACCAAGAAACATGTGTACCAAGTTACATAAAGATATCTCAATTTTTACTCAAGTTACAGCTTGCACCGACGGATGGACAGACGGACGGACGGACAGACAGTCACCCGGATTTTAACTCGTCTCTTCATCCTGATCATTTATATATACATAATCCTATATCTAACTAGTTAGTTTTAGGTGATACAAACAACCGTAAGGTGAACAAAACTATTATACTCTGTAGCAACAAGTTGCGAGAGCATAAAAATGTGCTTGCTATCGCTAGGAAAAATTACATCATCTGGTATATTATAATTGTCCCAGAGTGATATAATAAAGATTACGCCAAGTATTTATCGTTACTTTTTATACTCTTGCAACATGTTGCTACATAGTATAATAGGCTTGTTCACCTAACGGTTGTTTATATCACCTAAAACTAATCGAGATATTGTACAATAGATATAGGGTTATATATCCATATTTAAATGATCAGGATAGTGAGATGAGTTGAAATCCGAGTGACTGTCTGTGCAAGCTGTAACTTGACTAAAAATTGAGATATCGCAACGAAACTTGGTACACGTGTTCCTTGGCAAATAAGTGAGGACGAGTTCGAAGATTTTACCGTAATTTTACCACTGCTACGTTCACAAAATTCCATTAATCGAAAACTTATAAGTTCCACAATTAAGCACTAAATAAATATGTAAAACTTTACTTTATAGAACCGGGGACAAAAGGAGACGATGGCTGTGGCACCGCTTACATTTAGGTGGTAACCCATATCTCGGGACTAGCTCGACCGATTTAAACCAAATTCGGTAGGTGATATTAATCTGAAATTCTTATGCCACAGTGTGAAAATGGGAGATGATTCTTTCACTTTCCAGTATACACTTAACACCAATGAATGTATCGCGATATAACTTTGCACGAATACTGACTTTGAAGAAACAAAATTATTCAAGCCGACAAGAAACTCAGATAGAATCTTTATCTGATATCAATATGCCCGTGTGCCTAATGCGTTGAATCGGATCAATAATTCCCTTAGTTCCCATATACCTAATAGAAGAATTTTCGAATAATTAATTAATAATTTAATGAATGTGAAGTACCTTAATGAAACTCAGAGACCATCTGTTTCTGTGGTAATAGCAAAAATGGACAAGAGCGGTCTCTCATATATCAGATATAAGATTTTCAAACTTTATACTGTATGCATCGGTGTGGTGTACATATAATGATTTTCGTTATTCTAACAAACCCAGTGCTCAATATGTCGGTCAGTGTATGAGTTATATATTTATAAAATTAATTATTGGAATGAATTTTCCCCGATTTGATTCTTTCAAGTTGCAAGAGTATGAAATGTTCGGTTACGTTCGAAGGTAGGTAGCTCAGTTTCCGCCCAATTTTATCCATTTTAAGCTATGATTAAAACACGCACTCTAATTTTAATTGAGGTAACTCACTTATTGGCCGTTATATGTGTTATAAAGTTCAAAAATCTTTATATTAAGTAAATGGGGCTAAGGAAAGTATTGACCCGATTCAACCCATTTTTGACGTACAGACATATTATTATCAGTAAAGGATCTTCTTTGAATTTTGCTTCAATTTTGGATTTTGTTGCGGGCTTACCAAGATTTTTCCACAAAATCTTCCATAAAGTGGATGAGCACAGTTCCAATTACTCCGCCAGAAGGCGGAAGCACTCATTCGGGCTTCGCAGCAGCAATAGCGTCTTCGGTGCGCACTGTAGGGCGTCTGTGAGGATGAGCATTGTTCACTAAAGTAAATGTGGTGCGAAACTGATCAATGGTTGTGACACTGCTGGGAAATATTGGATTATGAAATAGCAAACTGTCAAAAAGACCAACTCGGAAAAAAGTATCGCCTCATTGAAAACTACACGTCTAAAAAAAGCTACCGAAAACCGTTTCATTTTACAATGGGTTCATTCAAAGAAGGCCCAATATACAAGTTTCCTCTCTCTAAGAGTTTGGTATTTTTATTAAAAGTAGTCTATATGAGATAGCTCATAATAGTTAGCTAAAACTATTCGAAAAACTGTTCTATGTATTAAAGATAGGCAAAGCTTTCACCAGATTTTTACACCGCAACATAAAATAATAACGAGATATGTTTTCATTTTGTTTTGGTAAAATTACTACAGTAATTTACCAAACTTATCCATTGAATTAATTTTCCATTAATATTACATAATAAAAAATGCATCAATTGTGTATATTTTTTAAATTACTTTTCACAATCTCTTAGTGTGTTTCAAAAACGGATTCCCACAGCGTTGGATATGTAATCTCGTCAATATTGCCTGAGTCGAGCTTACAGACACCACCATGCTTACCAGTTTCAATTACTTTAATAATATTCTTGGCACACACCTCTGCAGACTGTTGTTTGACATAGACGCAACTTAAAGGTAACATTTGAATAAATATCCTTTGTAAGGATGGTTTCTGTAATTCCTGGACATATAGTTATGAAGCTAACTCCGAAACGATCGAAATAAATTTTGTCCTTTATTAAATTGAGGGGAATAAAGTTGGTACATTATTAGGTTGGAAAGTATTTAATTTCAATTTATTTACTATAGTACCACCGTGTCCACCACTAGATTTATCCATATAAGGAAGCGCGGTTAGAGTGCTATGGATTAATCCCAACTAGAGAGTGGAAATAGAAAACAAATTGAACCCGCGAAATAATTAAAACACTTTTAAAACAGCATATTTTACCAAGTTTATTTCGATTGCTTCCTTGTTCTCATTAAGATCAAATATTGTTACATTCTAAAATAAAAGTACATATACTTGTACGTATACCAGACACTTTTAGACAGACTTTTCGAAATGTTTGCTATAGCGTGCCCGGACATAGTTTTATGGTATTTCTTTAATTAAAACTTTATGTATTAAAGTATTGGAAGCCACAGTAATTCAAAATTAGTTCCGATTTAGTTTGCTAAACATTTTACCGTACACCGTAGTTAATTTAAATTCTTAATTCAATCGCGACAATGATCATAGTTGCGGGTAGGTATCAACTGATATAAGTATAACAAGTCTGTGATAACCTGAGTGGGGTAGTATTAAATTCATCTCATAGGGCATTTGAAAATTTATTATCATCAGTATTTGTCCTTTATTTTTATTGATGTAACTATGTAGAATATAATAGTTCACTCTTTTAAATGTTATTTTATTTATATTTATTTCAGCGAATTTAGTCAAAATTCTGAAAAAAAATTATATGCCAAATTCGTGAATATATCTTGTTAAATAAAAAAGTTTTTCTTACAAATACTTGATTCTGATCCTTCAGTTTGTATGGAAGCTCTATACGCTATATTGGTCAGGAAGAAAAGGATTTTTGCAAAAATTTAAATCAACTTAGTTCACCGATCATTTAGATATATGTATATTTCATAGGGTCTTCGACGTTTACTTCTGGGTGTTACAAACTTCGTGGCAAACTTAATATACTCTGTTCAGGGTATAAAAATCATGTGAGATATTAATTATTAATTTTGATCTTGAAATAGGAAACACGGAATGGTGAGTTATAAAATTAGCAGAAAACGATAATTTCCGCTAAGGTCTTTAGCGAATTTGCTATCGTTCATCTAAACTTCTCGTGTCTCTTTCATTTAGTAATACGAGTATACGAGTACTCGTAATGTTAATATGGTGACAGTCAGCTGTTTTGCAAGTTCCGGCGACTTTTTGCTAATTTTTCTATTTGAAGGAATAGTACGTTACTCTCCCTTTTTTCGATATAGAATTTTGAATTGAATAGACAAAGAGTTTAATTATTCTTTACTTTTTCTAAGTACATACATCTGTAACAAATTTTTTTTATTCCTTTATCACCAAAATAGTATCGTAAAACTATACCTTTGCATCACTTTTTAGAAACTCTTTTACGCAAGCTAGGCCAATGCCACCAAATCCACCCGAATATATCACATTTTTGCCTTTAAGGTTCATTTTCAACAAATCAACTTTATTATTATGTAAATTAAATGTAAACTTTTGCTTAAGTTAACAGCTGTTGTTAGCGTGCGCTGTCTGTTGTTTTAGCGATCTACTTGCCAACTATCGGTGTCTTATGAATAAGTCGTCGTCGAAAGTTTCTACAGCGCATTCTTTTTATGCTCGTTTGTACATAATTGTCGTATTATCAAGATGACTGTAACTTACTATCATTGAACTTGCTCTCGGTGAACTACTAGGTTTATGCAACTAAAACGAGCGGTAATTTTTGTTATTTTAATATTAACATAAACAAGAAAAAACGTTAACTTCGGTTCACCGAAGCTATAATACCCTTCACAGACACAAATGTTCCTTACAATAACTTGATATAATATAATATAATAAGATATACGAAATATATGCCACAAACCATCCCACGCTTTTCTCACAACAATGCAAGTATTTTTCGGTCAATATTACGATCTGTTTATATTAAGAATTATTTTTCACTTATTAACTCAAATCTGAGAACGTATATTACATGACAGCATGCAAGTTGATTTTTTAGCTGCATAGTTTTCGGCCCTTTTTTTTGTTTTTTTGCAGTGCCTATCAAACTGTTGTTTGTTTTGTCGGTAGTATCCAGTTTCAGTGCCACTGAAAAAAGGCACAAGTGAAGCGAATGAAAGCGTTGACCAGAGAATGTTAATAAATATTTATTTAATATTAATTTTTATATTTATTTATTAACATTCTCTGACACTATGAGCTTTGTTATTAATTGCTCGGAATATTTTCGAAAACCTACACAAAAATACCTACATAATATATCGTTTAAGTCATTATTCTCCATCCGTATATAATAGCGGATATTTGTTTGATTGTAGAACTATATCTCCGCATTAGTTTAAAAAACTTTGCCCCAATCACTCGACTTGTTTCTTGACAAGTCTCAAACGAAATCCATATGTAATAGAAGATTTATAAACAAATAAGCAATTAACATGCTAGATCATCTATTTTAAGAAATTAAGGTATGACGTTGTCCTGTTTACGAAGTTTATAAGATTACGATCACAGTTTAAGCAGATTAGAGTTAGCTATGCTTGCTTGTATGTAGGTTCCCCCTCTTCACAATGTTTCCTTTAGTACCTGTTAAGGGTGTTATTTCGGTCAGCAAAGTAACGCAATCTTTGCTTCAATTTGTGGATCCGAGAACTTCACTTACTGTGTCGTATCAGATATCTTACGTATGATATTATATAAAGTCTATCAGATTAAGCACTGAAACATTTTACTTTTTTTTGGTACTCCTGAAATATTCTCACTTAATTTTATTGCGATATATACGATATTAACTTAACTAAAGATTAAATTATAAAATTTGAATTTAGAGGAGTTCCCTTTTTGTGGTTACAAGCAAGTATACTGTTCAGAGCAATTGTAAATAGCACAAATTCTACCGTATAAAGACAGAAGAAGGTATAAGAGTAGAGTAAGTTAAACATTATCTTTATTTATTTAGATTTCTGTTCTATGGGCAATTTTGAAGTTTTGAAGGGGAAAAAATACTTTAGTAGTCTCAGTCTTCAGTTACAAATTTTCTCAATATATATTAAATTATAGAATCAAAAAATAAAAGATATATGTACATACATTGCTTAGTTCTCTTAGCAATCCCATTGTGATTACTAATGAATGATTTGAATTTGCAGAAATATTACGTTAGCTTTGCAACATTTCAACTAGTATAACAGCTTTCAGACTTTGGATGTTCCTATGCCGCAGTGAAAGCTGAGACTCTGTATATTACATTTTATAATAAAAATTGTTTGTAAATATGATATTTAATATTTAATAGTTAATAAACTTACTGTTAGGAACATAAGAAGTTCGTTATTACAACATCGGAAGCGATCGATCTGTCTACATACAACCATTAAGACATCGGTACGAATTGTATGCAACAATAATGGGAATGTGCGCTTCAACGCAAACCAGAGATTGGTCGGGTAAATAATATCACGATGCCAGTATGTCAGATTGTCTGTAAAACAATCCGCCATGCTGGGCTTCTTGCGCGCCAAAGTGCTGTGCCAACTGATACCTCAGGCTGGTGGTTGTTGTTTACTGGTGGCTGCCGGTACTTGTCTATCGGCTGCATTTCGAGGTCACTACTTGTGACAACCGTACTTTTTCGTAAAAGATACTACATGTACCACGCACCGTATACTTCACGAACTGTAACAAATTGTTACAAAAATATAGCGAGCGGTTGGTTGGCGCGTGCAAGAGATTATCCGAAGGGGTTTTGTACAATATAAATGAAACGGTTCACAATTGCTTTAAGTTAGTGGTTTCGCAGCTCTGGTAGGTGGACACAGTCTCAACGCATATTGCAGATTATTTGGATATTTCGCCCGAACTAAGCATCCTTTTAAGTTTTTATTTCAAAATGCGGTTAATGCTTGTCTTGATTTGGGTGACCGTAACCACAGCGTCGACTATACATTATACACCCAACGAGATACTGCTAGCCAAATTAGAGAGTGCAACGCTAGATAAAAAGGACACGGCACCGGCTAACACGCAATATCACGAACAGGATTCAAATGGTTTTTACTCGTACGGCTACAGCGCTGATCAATCTGCCAAGGCTGAGTACCTCTCACTGGACGGTTCATCGCGCGGATTTTATTCGTATGTTGATGCAAATGGAAAGTTGCAAACAGTGAAGTATGAGGCCGGGCGAAATCAGGGTTTTAAGGCTGCCGCCACCAACTTACCAAAAGCACCTAAAAATCCTAATAGGTTTGCACCCTTGCCGGTAAGAGATACGCCTGAAGTACAGGAAGCCAAGAAGGCTCACTTCGAAGCATACCGGGAGGCAGAACTGAGAGCGGCGTTAGCGTCACAAAATGAAGATGTACAACTAGGTGAACTTGGCTTAGAGGGGCAGCAGAAGTCTGAACGGCCACAACAAGAGGTGGCGAATATATTGGAAAGTACAAGAAGTAAAATATTAGCAATATTGTCAGAAAGTGCTAATGACGATAATAATAACTTGAATGTTGAGGCAACTGCTGAAATAGGTGTTGGTGCAGCTCAGGATCAAGAAGAAGATACAGAAAATACAGATGGAGATAATGATAACGGACTAATAACCTTAGACAATCTGCAAGGCACACAAGATGATAGTGAAGGTAATGAGGATGAAAGAAACGCTAATAGTGGAAACAATGTTGCCATTGAAAATGGCGATAGTGAAAATGAGGCTGGTGAATTGTCTATTGCAGACCGGCAAATGACGACTTATAAACTCAGCGATTTGCTAAATCCAATCGAACAACTTAGCTCGCGCGCATTGTACACATTCGAGGGCGATGGTCAAGGACTAACGCAACTACAAGATAAATCAGACTTAGCTTTACGGCAGCCAAAGCTCACTACCATCGAAACTGTTCGCGTGCCAGTGCACTCGTATTATACAGTTTTAGCGCCGACTACCAAATACACAGTTATTACACCCACAACACACCAATTGGTTCCCCGAGAGGAGGCACTGAAACGCGGTCAAAGTCTGCCGATTTCCCTGAGCAGTTCTTTCTTGTCACACCGTTTAAGATCGAAGTAAGACGCACACTTATAAAAGATTTATCAGCGAGGACGTAAGAAACAATGTTTGAATCATTTTTGACTAGAGTTAACATTTCCATACATTCGTATCACGAGTTTCTTGTTACTTTCGAATGTTGCATTACATGTATTACTATCATATTTCACATTTATTATTTAACATGTACATAAATGATTAGCTACACTGTGGGAGAACGTACATACATATATATGTAAGTTGTGTATATACACATGTATGTGTGTGCAACGGATTGATTTAGTTTTAAATATTTACACAATTTTGCAAAGCAAACAATGTATATATACTATTTAATACACTTAAAACCTATTAAATGATAGGCTTCAGAATAAGCAAACTGGTTTCTTAAAATATCTTTATTTGCTTTATTGCTAATGTTTTATATACTTACTTATTCTGCACGAGAAATAAATGAATTTCGACATAAACTTAGTACTTTTCTATATTTATTTGTATCAACTAAAACTTATCGAGATAGATATAGGTTTATATAAACTTAAATGATCAGGATGAAGACACGAGTTGAAGCGCTAGTGACTGTATGTCCGTCCGTCAAGCTGCAACTTGAATAACAATTAAGATATCGTGATGAAACACGTATTCTTTACTCGCATCGAAAGGGCGAGATCCTAAATGGGCGTAGTTGGACCACTGCCACGTCTACAAACCGGCATTAATTGCCTATTTTACTTATAAATTGCCGTAACTAAGTCGCAAATTCAGATACAAAACGATAAAAATTGGGCGTGATACTTCCCTCTAATAGGTTTAATGTATATATCTCACAAATCGTTTAAGCTATATCACCCAAATTTACACAGGACAAATCATTCCGAAAGCTCTTATGATAGCGTGAAAGATATCGAATGATAACTCCGGCCACTCCCCGTATAACGGTTTTGTTAAAAACTACTAAAACTGCGATAAATCAATATCAATATCAAGCTTCGGACCCATCTTATGAGGCTTTGCAAATTGTTTAATAAGGCCTAATTCAATATGCAATGGCGGCATTAATATAGTGTTCCATATATGGTACATATTTAATTGCCGTTAAAAGCATTCCAATACTGTCATAATTTTCTTTGAGGTGTATACATGTGCCAATCGAATAGAGGGAAACTTGTTCCCATTGTGTAGTAAAACAACTTTCAGACTTCTTGTAGAAATATCAATAAAAAGACGCCATTCAGTTGTATGACAATTAATGCCAATTTCTTCTAATAAACCTTTCACGTCATGATAAAAACAGAGTCCATCTTCCTTACTGAAGAAACCAAATGTTTTCATGTCGTTTTCTTTCATGGGATATTCAAACATCAGAATTCAGTAAATTCCATTGTTGTAATTGCCATGCCAATAACTCTCATATATATGTTTTTTAGGGTGGGTAAGAAAGAGGAATGTTTTTTTTTTGCTTCGAACTCTGAAAAATTGGTTGTTAGACCCCTCTTAGAAATGCTCTCCAAGTATGAGCTCTAACATGTAACGGGAAGGTCCTCCGACTAACGGTTGTCTTTTTTTTCCGGTTGACTGGAAAGTGGAAAAAGACTATGTCAGGTATATGACGGCTATTTTTTTTTGAAAAGTGCTTTTAATTTTGAAAAGTGAGTCAGATAAGTCAAATGTGCTGGAATGAGAATTAAAATCATGACATATACGGCGGAATGGCTTGTTAGTTCAAAATTTGATCTACAGGATTTTAGCTGTAAAGGTCTAAACTGCCTCGAAAGGCGAACCGGGATATTAAATTTAATTTCAGACAGGAGAAAAGAACTGCAAACTGTTCCATTCAAAATTTTCACTAAGAATATTATGCCAAGCATTTCCCTACGACTAGAAAGTGTAGGTAGATTAATAAGTTTTAAACGACTAGTGTATGGAGGTAGAGGCGAAAATTAAAAATTGTTTTTGAACAGATTCTAACTTGTCAGAATGGATTTGGTAGATAGGGTTCCATACAACCGAGCCATATTCCAATATAGGTCTAACCAAAGTTGTATAAAGTGTTTTAGTAATATACGGATCTCTAAATTCTTTAGACCAACGTTTAACAAAACTGAGGACAGCTTTTGCTTTCGAGACCATGGTATCAATATGAAGACTAAAATTAAGCTTAGGGTCCATATTAACTCCCAAATCAACATAGTTAAAAACTTGCTCTAGAATATGGTGTTTTATTACATAAAAAGAGTGGTGCACAGGTCACGGGAAAAGCACATCGTCTTACATTTATTCAGATTCAATGGCAAATCGTTTCTATCACACCATGCACCATATTGTTTAAGTCTGTTTGCAACAGACACCTTTCCTCAGTTGAAGTGTATGATTTAAAAAGCTTCACGTCGTCAGCGTGTAATAAAATTTTTGAGAATTCAATTACTGAAGAGATATCGTTAATAAACAACAAGAACAGAATCGGGCCAAGATGACTACCTTGCGGAACACCTGAAGAAACATTAATTGTATCTGAAGGTGTATCCTCAAATATCACTCGTTGTGTCCTATTATAAAGATAGGAAGATACCCATTGAAGGAATCTTGGCTGAAAGCCCAGCAGATCAAGTTTATGTATGAGAATCGAGATATTTACTTTATCGAAAGCTTTGCTAAAGTCTGTGCATATAACATCCGTATGCTTATGTTCCGTAAAACCCAATGATACATGGTTTACAAATTCAAGTAAGTTTGTTATAGTCGAATTCCCTTTACGAAATCCATGCTGAGATGAGGAAATTAACGGAGAAATCGAAAAGGTTATATGGTCAGTGATGATAGCTTCAAAAAGTTTAGGTATAACTGATAGTTTTACGATACCTCTATAGTTTTCAATGTTGGATCTAAATCCACTTTTATGCAAAGGGATTATAAATGACTGTTTTCATATTGCAGGAAATACCTTCTGCTCAAATATAAACGAGATATTTTTATTTATCCATAACTCGACAAGGACATGACATATGGCCATACTTTTTTTTGCTTAGGTTGGCAGGACTGTTGTATGTTTACATGTCAAATTTGAGCGCGATCTGTCACATAGTTTTTTTTTACGGCACTATAAACAAGTCAACCTCGAGTGTGTTTTTCGAATTTTACTATGGAAATTAACGTTGAGCAAAGAGTTTGTTTGAAATTTTAATGGAATAAGAGCGACGGACGCAATGAAAATGTTGCAGAAGGCATATGGGGAGTCTTGCCTATCACGTGCACGTATTTTTGATTGGTATAAGTCGTTCAAGGACGGCCGTACATCGCTGGAGAACTTGCCCCATGATCGTTGTCCAGCAACGTCAATAAACGAAGAAAACGTCGAAAAAGTAAAGAAAATAAAAAAAAGGTCAATCTGTTAATGCTTAATATTAATTATCCGTTTTGAAGCGTTTGCGTGAGAATATTCGTCTCAAAAGGAAGGATTTGTGGGACAACAAGTCATGGTTTCTACATCATGATAATGCGCCAGCTCATATGTCTCGTCTTGTACGCGATTATTTGACCAAAAACAACGTAAATATTGTTCCGCAAGCACCGTATTCACCCGACATGGCACCGTGTGACTTTTTTCTTTTCCCTAAACTCAAATTGCCGCTTCGTGGAAAGCATTTTCAGTCGATTGAGGTCATAAAAGAGAATTCGAAGAAGGAACTGAAAGCCATACCCAAAGCGGCCTACCAGAAGTGTTGCGAAGATTGGAAAAAAAGGTGGCATATGTGTATCGCCTCTAATGGTGACTATTTTGAAGGGGATAAAATTAATATTGAAGAATAATTAACCGTTTTTGTTTTATTGAGCCGTTTTGAGCTCGTTTATATTTGAGCAGAAGGTATACCGTGTTTAAGAGAGGAATTAAATATCCTTGTCAAAGGCAAGTAAATATATTTGTCCCTATTTTTTAGGAAGCATGAGGGTATCATGTCTGGGCTATAACTAAAAGATGGTTTTAACTTATTTAAATTAAGTAGGACGTCTTCTTCAGAAATAATTGGAGCGTTAATTAAAGTATTCGAACACAGCACGTGCTGATAAGAAAAAGTTTTGGAAGAATTATTACAGTAGTTTGACTTGAAAAATTCTGCAAACATATTGGATATAATAACATTGTCAGTTGAAATGATAGATTTGTATTTCATCGCGGACGGAAATTTGGAAACCCTGCGTTTGGAGTTGACGAAATCATAAAACGATTTTGGATTACTTGCGATATTCTTTTTTACTTTATTTAAGTAATTATTATAAAATTTTTTGTTTAGGTCAAAATATTGTCGACGCAAAAGAGAATATTTAAAATAGTCAACAAGTGAACCAGTTTTTTTATTAAACCCTGAACAGGGTATATTAAGTTTGCCACAAAGTTTGTAACACCCAGAAGGAAACGTCGGAGACCTATAAAATATTGTATATATATAAATGATCAGCATGATGAACTGAGTTGATTTAGCCATGTCCGTCTGTCTGTCTGTCCGTCTGTCTGTATATACACAAACTAGTCCCTCAGTTTTCAAGCTATCGATCTGAAATTTCGCAACTGTCCTTTTCTCACAAAGAAGCTGCTCATTTGTTGGAACGACGACCACTATAGCATATATCTGCCATACAAACTAAACAATCGGAATCAAGTGTTTGTATGGGAAACTCTTTCATTTGACGAGGTATCTTCACGAAATTAGACACGAGTTCTTGCTTAAGGCAACAAATTATTCTCCGAAGAAATTGGTCAGATCAGATCACTATATCATATAGCTGCCACACAAATTGAACGTTCGGAATTAAGTTCATGTAAGGGGACTTTGTATTTGTGAAGGGTATTATAGCTTCGGTGTAACCGAAGTTAACGTTTTTTCTTGTTTAAAATATTTAAAGGCTCGAGTTTTTCTGTTTTTCAATTTATATAATTTTTTCGAAAACCACGGACTTATACTTTTACTTCTACTAACAATTACTATTGGAACATACTTTTCAAATAATTTCATAATAATGTTATTAAAATGAGAGACACTCAATTCAATGTCACCATTATAATTAGGCCATGTTATTGTAGAAAGTTCTGTATTTAACTTTTTAAAATTAGCTTTTGCAAACCGAGTACAGAAGCACGAAGTTTGATGATTATTATCCCGTACATTGCCTGAGATTTCGACAGATATTTCCAAAGCAGGATGGTATGAGTCCTCTGGTAGAACAAGAGGATTACTCTGAATAACGGAACACTTTGAAGAGGTATCAACGTATACTAAATCTAAGCATTTACCAAATTTATTCGGAATCAAATTAATTTGGTTCAGACCCAACTCGGAGATTTTTTCGAAAAACTCATTAAAACATCACCGATTGCAAATCGGCACGATATAGTCATCTAAAGATTTCCACGAAGCACACGGTAAATTGAAATCACCTAATACAATTATTGAATCTGCATTATTTGCCATCGAGGTAGCACTATTTATTAAAGAAGCATGTTGCATGTATACAGATAAGTTCGAATGGGGTGGTATATAAGATAGGGTTAAATAAATAAAGCAACTATTAACGTATACTCTAATACATTTAAATTCAAATGAGTCGGTCCCTGGAACTAGAATATTTTCAGATGGGATAGAGGAATGCACGGCAAATAGAACACCTCCACCGATTCTGTTCAGTCGATCACATCTAAAAATTTGAAATTCGCTGTTTAAAATCTCATTATCAAAAATGTGAGGTTTTAACCAAGTTTCTGTAAATCCAATTATATGGAAATTAAAATTGGACCTGTTCAAATACAAATCGGTTAACTTTGTATTAAGACCTCTAACATTTTGATAATAAATGCTTAACGAATTTCTGCCAATCAGTTTTTTATATCGGTGGTTGCTTTTGGTAATTTAACAATGTTTTCCTCAGTTTGACTTCTAAGTTTAGGTTTAAATTCACGTACAAAAGCCCCAGGTGGCCAGAATGAACTATCTAAGATCTCTTTGAATGTTTAAAGAGATACGTCTATTTTAAACGATGATATACTTCTATCATAATTGAAGTTAAATTTACGTATATTGATATCAACGATTTTTAAATGTGACGAAACTCTGGAATTGTGAGACACTTATTACTATTAGATACAGCTTTTGGGGAATTGAGCTCTTTGGAAGTTGACGGCTTATCACCTTGAGGGCAAGGAGAAGAGAGATTTATTAGGTCATTGGGAGAAGACGTTCTTTTCTGTACAGAAGAACTAAGTGTTACTTCATCGAAAGGATGTTTACGCTTAGGAGCAGGTTTAGAGGATTCGTGAGAATCATTCAGGCACTTAAAAGATTTGAACAATTTTTCATAGTGCCTAAATTTTTCAGTGAGGGTTACAAGATCTCGACCGATTTCGTTAAAGCCATTGCGTGTCTCCCTATAAACTTTAAATAGATCGATTTCAATAGATCTACAATTTAAACAGGACCAACGCAATGCCTTCAGTCGAGAATAGAATCTAAGATGGCAAGCCCATCATAAAGCCAGCATGCAACGTAGCGATCTGACTCGCCTTTAATGTTACAATTGGGGAAGTTACAAGACAGAATAAACCACAAGAATGAAGATCAAATAAAAGAGTAAGTAGAACAAAATTTAATAGATATATAATAAATTAGTGTATTAATAAAATATTAATAATAATAAATTCAATTAAGAACAAACGCAAAAATAATAGCAATTTTTTTATCAAAGTATAAAACCAAGACAGTTTTAAAAAGCAATATAGCGAGCAGTTTTAGAAGCACTGTAACAAATAAAAAGAAAGTAAATGAATAAAGAAGTAAATGAAATAAATAATGAGCGAAAATAGAATAAAATAAAACAAAATGAAACAAAAAGCTGACTCGACACCAAAAATTCGAAAGTTTAAACTTTTTAATACTGCACAAAACTTAGGAACATTTAATACTTATCTTGCAACTCAAAGTTAAATCAATAAAAATTGTATTAAATCAGTAAAAAAAAAAAATCAATTAAACTTGAAAAATTTATAGAATAAAAACACAAAAGTTCACAGCCAAAAAATTACAGCTTAAGAACTTGACATATACTTACATATGTACTATGTATTAAACGAAAAAAGTAATGGGACAGAATGGTCATCGACGTAGTGAGACTGTGTCTTGGCGTAATCAACTTTGTGGGGCAAAGGAAGAACTATTGTATTTATAATTTAGTTTTACTGAAAATGGTAAAAATCACTGCCAATTTAAATCAACGACTCTCTCGCACATTCAGTTCACCCGATTACGACGAAGATACACATACATATGTATACGTATTAATAAAAGAAAAAAATGTAGCCGCAGGAGAGTCAGTTTGTCTCTGTTCCGCTACTAACATAGTAAGTAGTCCCAATTTCACGGGTTATAACCCGATTTCCCCCCTTTTCACAATGCTAAAAGGATTTATCTTAAGAGATTTTGGTATTTATAGTTTTAGTGGTTTAGGAGATTACACATTAAACCTATTGTGGTCGGGGCCACGCCCACTTAAAAAAAATGTAAACAAAAAATGTTGCTACCAAATAACAGTCTTGCCTCTTATTGTGGAGCTTAGTTATGGCCATTTATTAGTTTTCTTGTTTTGAATGCTCTAGCAGTAATCAGCCATCATATTTGCATATTTGCATTCCAACGACCCTAGTATCGCTCTACCATAGTGCGAATATCATTTAAGTCGTCTAAATTTTCTGTGAAGCTGTCTAGTTCGATGGTTGAAGAGGAAATGCATCTTGGTGCTCGTGTTACATGTGTTGAATGTAATCTGGAGACTTTTTATTTATTATAAAATTTAACACAACCCAAATATAGTCAATCCATGCAGATTTCTCCTTATCTGTCATATAATCAGTAAAATGTTATTTATTAGTTCCCTGATTTGAGGACCGTCAATAATACCAGCTTTAATTTTTTTCTGTGCTCAGTTTTGGAAATTTTTTACTGATACATTTAAAACATTTCCCATCCTTGTTTAGAGTTTTTACAAACTGTTTTATTAGACCTAAATTTGTTTGAAGAGAGTATATTACTATATTACGAAGTCTCTGGCTACTAGAGGGGCATTCATCACATTCATACTACCCGGTACTAAATTCACTCTTAAAGACCAAACTTTTTTAGTCCAGTGTTCTGTCTCGGCTATCCCAAAAGAACATAAAACAGGGGTTTTTGATATATCCTCCTTGTTGACCCAGAAGAAAATTTACAATTTTAAGATGGAAGCATATCAGTTATGTTCGATGTACTTTGTTCCCAAAGTAGTCCAAATAGGCATTTTTATCGAATCAGACGGATTTAAACTAGCATTTAAACAAGTTCTTCTTTATGTAGACATAGCGGTTTATTTATGAAATTTAGTAGTTTTTTCCTCAGCCTCCGAAGAAAAACTTCCTAAAGATATCTACGTTGCCCGGTAGTTGCTTAAAAGTTGTTGGAAATTTAGAAACAACAATAAATAAAAATAAACAATTGTAAATGTGTAAAACTGAAAATTTGTTTGCCACAATCATCGTCTAAAAATATTTGAAGGTATTTTATTAGTTATTCTTTACCGTAAACGCAACAACGATTTTTCGTAAATATGTATATGTATTTGTTATGTATGTACCTTGACGTACTTATACATTTGCTCGAATGCCAATATTTCAAGGCAATAATACTGAAAGCGATATGTTGCTCATACATACTTATGTACATTCCGTCAACGCATAAACGTACATTTCGATTTAATTTATTACAATGAACTATTGACTCCAAAAATTAACCAAAGAAAGAACAATATCGATGATAATTCCTAAATACCAATAAATGGAATTAAATGCAACTCCAAAAAAACTCGGCAAGGACAACTTGCAGATCACAAAAATTAATGAAAAGTTGTTGTTATAGTCCGGAAACCTCTGTTAGCACATTTGTATACATATACATGTGTACATATTGTATAATATGAAAGCTTCTGTGCAACTCAAGTGAATTAAGTTCTTTTAGTCAGTACCACTGACATATCGCCGCATGCGTTCAGAAGCTGTCTCCTTTAACTTAATTTTAACGGTGCTCTTACGATTATACCGACGACGAAATGCTCGTATGCATATTGGTACATATGTATGTGGCGCTCACGTGTTGCTTATGCTTTCGTACAAAGCACAAGACAAGCATAAGTACATGTGATATGGGAAGGCCCTGCGGCATGTGCAGTGTTTGCGAAAAACGTGCTGTACGTCATGTTTTGCGACGCCATGCAACGGAAAGCAAACTGGGCGACCTTCTTGAGGACGAGCGCGATTTATGGAACACGCGATTGCCAGTGGGATGACCGCGGGTATGCACGGCTGTTCATATACATTCACATATATATACATAAATACATACTTATCATCAATATAGAAGAGCATAAGCTTTCTACCAAATAAGAAATAATAATGTATGTATGTATGTAAATATTACAGAATAACTGAACTTAAGAAATAAAGGAGAATAAAAATCCTTCATCACGAACATAACAAAGGCAACTGTGCATAGCATCGTTTTGTATAAATAGCAGAACATATAGTCGAACTGATAACACAATCGTCGTAGAGCGAGTACTGGTACATTGCAAAACCGCATCACTAGCAGCGCTCTTCAAGTTATTTAAAAAAAATGTCTCTATATTCGAAAATTATAATGCAGTTCTTCCTTTATTTGTCGTCCGTTTTGGCGGTAGTCAGTGCCGATGGTTACTATTATGAGATTCCCTCTACACGCACCGCTCCGCACTGGAATAGGTTAGCGTCTGCCCAGCAGTATCAATATCACACCCAGGATGGCTTTGGTCATTATTCTTATGGCTATGGAGAACCATTTTCCACAAAACAAGAAGTACGCACTCAAGACGGGACTACACGTGGCTCCTACGCTTATTTAGACGCCGAAGGCAAATTGCAGACTGTCACATATACCGCCGATGCCGATGGCTTCCATGTAGCGGGTACTAATTTGCCAAAACAGCGATCATCGGCGGATGGTAGCATTGCACTCGAGGTACCACAATCTGTGCAGGAAACACCAGAAGTTGCAGAGGCGCGCTTACAACACTTGGAAGCGCATCAGCAGGCCAACTTGCGTTTATACAGAATTTCCACTCCTATCTCCTCGAATTCAATGTTTGAAAAGGAATCTAATGATGACAATGTAAAAGTTATCGACTTACTTCCCCAGCAAGTAGAAGATACGCCTGAAGTGGCCGCTGCTAAAGCGAAATTCTTTAAGCGTTACGAGGAGGTGAAGCAGCGCAATAATCGATTGCGCCAGAAGCAGCAGAACGCGGGTTATGCCTTGGTCAAGTCGCAACCGTTGACTGTGACGGCCCCTTTGAGGATTTATAGGCCGACTATAACTCCAAGTGGCGCTTTCCGTTATAATATTGTTGTGCCATCAAATGATCGCGAGTACTTGCCTGTCGCTACATTAAGCTCTAAGAAAAAGTAATATTTTGATTATTTTCGTTGATTAATAAAAGACAAATGCAATAACAATATGTATATAAAATAATTTAAATTCTCATAATCTAAAACTAAGAGCAATTATCAGCGAAAATACACATTTCTAGCAGAAGCATGTAAGTAAGCAGAATTCCTTGCAACTATAAAGCATCTGATGTTGCCACGAAGTATGTAACATATGTATGTATATAAATGATTAACATAACGAGCTGCCTCGATTTAGCCATATCCGTCTGTTTATATAAACGCGATCTAATCGTCAGTGTTTGAGATATCGATCTGATATTTTACACATGTTCTTTTCTCCCCAAAAAGCTGCTCATTTGTCGAAACCCCCGGTATTGGGCAACTAAAGTTCTTGAATGGAAATTTTTTCTTGTTTAAAACTGCAGATGAAGCCAAAGTTGCAGTATATGGTGAGTGTCACAGGTAAATGATTAGCCTCTTTTTGGTTCCCCACCTAAATATTATTCATCTATGTAAGTGCTAAATAGTGGCAGCCGGACGGTGGGTCGGTAAACCATCGATGACTGTTTTATACTCGCGCAATATGTTGCACAGAGTATAATACTTTTGTTCACCTGACGGTTTTTTGTAACAGCTGAAACTAATCTAGATAGATGTGGATGATTAGCCCGCCCGGGCTAGCGGTAACTCGAGTAAAAATTAAGATATCGTGATGACACAAGGAAGGAGCATATGTGGTAAAAAAGTTACTTAAAGTGAACGTGGACTCGCTCCCTAATAGATTTTATATACATATATCATAAACTGTTAAAGCTATATGAACCAAACTCACTCGACTACCTCGGTATACAGTGTGAAAATAGATGAAATAGGATAATAATCAAGCCCAATACTTTCTTGAATATACATACTTTAGTTTAAGGCTCAAAGGAAATGCAATCAGCTAAGATCTACCCTAGTCCCAGTATACCCGATACAGAGATTTCCGACTTTCAACCTTACTTTGAACCGTTTATGTGGCCAGAAGGTGTAATATTTTAATGAAATTAATTTCACATATTTTCTTAATCATAATTTGGCTTAACGCTGAATATATGTAAATGCAATAGGGGCCCGACATTGGTTTCATGTATTAAATTTCGTTCCATTTGGTTGAGTTATAACCGATATTCCATATTAAATTTCCCGAGATATCTCATGTTATCAACAGGTCAAAAGTAGGAAACTCGGATAATGCGTGGTGCAGTCCTTTGAATAACTCCCTCAATATTCATATTGTATTCGCCATAACGAGGCCTTTCTAATTTAATATTTTTACTCGTATAACACAAAAAAGATTATTAAATAAATGTTTATTATCCCAAAAAATTACAAAAATACTGAATATTTTTTATACATTCATATTGTTGGTATATTACGCATGTATTTACTTTAAAAATATTTCTAATAGTAAAAGTACCTCCACGGATAACCGTAATTGTAAATACTTGGAATGACAGATGTTCGAATAGTGGCTTGGCCTGGGACAATTGTCGGTGTAAGAACACGTCTATGTTGAATGATTTCGTTCAGTTGTTTCTCTGGATCATGCGGGTGTAGTTGAGGCTCCTTTGCAGCGGCCACGGCAACTGTATCATCCATGGGCTGAGACAATTGGACAGACCGAGTATCTGAGCCGGTTGTAATGGATTCGCCGCTAATGATACCCCCCGCTGCCAGGCGCAATAAAGCCTCCTTATGACCTGCAAAGTTAACGTCACTGGCTGCTCCAACGCCGGCGGTAATGGCAACTCCGCCTGACGTTGCCCTCCCACGAAAGGGCGGCTGAAGTGATTGGTCATCGGCTACGGCGATAGGCAGATTCGTAGCGGCGACACGAAAACCGTTATCGTCTGCGGTGTAGTCTACAGTTTGTAATTTTCCCGCAGCGTCCCGATAGCTATATGAGCCACGTGTGATCCCGTCTACTGAGCGTATCTCCTGCTTTGTAGAATGAGGCTCTGAATAACCATACGCGTACTGTCCTAAGCCATCCTGGGTGTGATATTGCTGCTGAGTGGGTGTGACGAGGGACGAACTGTGCGCGCTATAAACATAGGGATAAGTGCGTAGCAGTGGTGTGGCAACGTAGGTTACTGCATTATTGTTAGCTCTTACGTACGAAAATGTGGCCAGTACGAAGGTGGAAATAAAGACTACGAACTTCATGGCGATTAGGACTGGCTAGCTGGTCAATAGTTTAGTAGCGCTACTAATAGATCTTTACCATCACTCGTTTGGTTGTGTTCTGATGCTGTCCACCAAGGTTGTGGCTCCTTTTATATGCGCTCAATCGACTCAAGCATAAACAACTCCGCCACGAAGAATGCGCCTACTCGTTATCTTTCTAAAGGAACTTTGTCTTCATTCCTTTTTTATTCATTTCAATTACGAGCATAAGTAGTCGGCCGACAGCTGAAAGATTCAGTGGGAAGCGAATAGGGACGTTAACACCACCTCAACGCCAAGAGGCATGAATGAATTTTACCTATGTTGTAAATAACAACATTTCGCAGAGGCGTTCGTCACTCTTGACCTATGTCAGCACTTTTGTTATTTGTAGTCATACAAGAGCAGCAACTATGACCTTGATCAATGTGCATTGAAATTTGTATAACATCCTTATTGATCATTTCATTACTAATTATTTAGTGATCACTTTACATAAATATTTATTACATGTATTAGAAAAATAAATTTAAATATAAATCTTTCTTTAGGAAAGTACATATGTATATATAATATTGTAGTTTTAATCACATATTACTTTTAATTGGTTGTATAAATAAGAAATATATATTTCTCAACTCAGTGGCAGAAGATATCAGTTATATTACATAGGAAAACTGGTACAGATTGATGCTTGAACATCAATATTAATAACAAATCTGGAAGGGCTAAGTTCGAGTGTATCCGAACATTCTACACTCTAGCAATTTTCAAAGATCAAAGCGGAGCATTCTTTCAGGTGTTGACAAATCTTTGCATTAAACAAGAAAAACCCTTAACTAGCTATTTGCTATATTGGTCTAATATGGTAATTTGGAAAATTTCTTCGAATATTATTGTGTTGCCTTGGAGAATAATTAATGTCGAATTGCCTGAAGATATCCCGTTAAATAAAAAAGTTCCGATATCGGCCGTTCTGACAAATGACCACATTCTTGGGGGGAGAAGGATGTGTGCAATATTTCAGAGCGATACTTTCAAAACTGAGAGACTAGTTCGCCTATAAACAGACAGATGGACATCACTAAATCAACTCAGCTCGTCACGCTGATCATTTATATGTTTATAGAATATATATATGTTGTAGAGTCTCGAAGTTTCACATACGTAAATTTATTGACAAAATAAAGAAAATTTTTAATTTTTTTCTTGAGGAAATTGGTATAAATGATCGGTATTACGCTTTTGATAGTACCTGTGATACGTTATGATATGGAAAAATCTAAACTTAGGTAGACTTTTCTTGGACATTATTAAAGTTTGTTTGTTTTTAACACATTCCCCTGACTTTAACCCAATCAGATCAGAAAGAGAAGGATCTTCCTAATATTATAACTTCAAAGGAAACCATGAAAATGAAGTGATAATGTATTATGGATGCCTATAGGTATAACAGAGGAGGAGAGTTCTCGGTCATCTCGATTTGACCGAATGTCCTACATCGCACAATTTTCACCTTAATTATTTGGAGCTAATCACACAGCAAAACGACGCGTGCTCATATCCCGATAACGCACTTTGAAGGTTTTTCTAACAATATCTGTCTCTATTAGAAAACTCTGAATAAAAATAAAAATGAGGCATTATTTAAATGTCCGCTCATATATTTATATATATTTTTTTTCATTCGCTTATCAGCAAAACGACAAAATTCCTCTCACTGCAATTGATTTATTCCATTGTTCATTGCTGACAATTTATATCAGTACTGCTAATTTTAAAGGGTGTATGCATTTACATAAATACTTCGATAACAATATGACTGCATATAACTGTGTCAGCGGAAAGAGGAGCACTGTTCCTCCACTAAGCATCAAACTGTATTCATTGAGGTAGCAATCGATTTGCGTGTCTTTCAAATTACCTTTGTTTGGAAGTTAATAAGGTATTTCCCGAATTTAGCTTCCCTTTACCGCATATATTATGCGCACAGGCACACGTGTTCAGGTATGCGCCAGCACAGATGTTTGTTAAAGCGATATCTGATGGGCTGTCGCCGCACTGAAGCACATAATTGCATGTGTTCGCGGTCTCACCGTTGGTTTTTGCGCGTCTGCAGCTGGTTAGCCGGCCAGACAACAAATTCTGTGTCCAGTATGCTTTTCCTTTAGTTTTTGTCCAATTCGTGCTGGACATTAAATTATCATGACAATTCAAGGTAAGTGAAGGCCAAGGCTTCGTACTGCAAATATAATTACTGATGGATCAAAATAACGTCATTATCGGGCGAGTTGCGCGAACATACTTATTGAACATTTTGTACATATAACGGAATTCGAATGCAAACAGAAGAGGCGATGGGAACGTGTTGGTTGGCTGGCAGCCGTGTAAATTTATTATTATAAGGAAGGCTTGAACTTAAGTGTATTTTTAGCCGTCCAACTGCCGCCTTGCAACGTTTAACGCTAGTTACTCTTAATGGCGTTATTTGCCCGCCCTACTCGTTCAATTTTCTTGTACGAAAATGTTATGCGTGCTTATCCCAACATGTTTTTGTATCTCTTCACTGAATGGGGCAAAACTCAGCCACTACTTATTAGTTTAAATTTTTTTTTGCTGACCAGCCGTGGTCCGTCCAAGACTTAACACCACTTGTGTACTCACGTTGAAGCTTTGTACCTTAATGAAGTCAAGTCCTTTCGGCACCAATGTGACGTGTTGGCATGCCAAGTGTTTGGGCCTTTCACATCCAAAGTGCATTTCAATGTTCTAGTTTGTTTTTCCTCCTCTTTACTCTTTTACATATCCCTATACATTGGTGGCGTTGGTTGCTTTATAGCAAGATTGGCGTAGGCCTTCATTTGATCTCTTTGATTCATATCACCCTTTACGTGAAGAACACCAATGATTGGGTACAGGGGTCTTCAGTAGGCACACACCAATTCGGAATAGGTATTCTTATTTAAATGAGGTTTTTTTATCATTGAATTCAATAACGTTTGTATTATTGAATCCATATTATACGAACAGTAAACAAGTAAGAACAAATCTTTATATAGGAATATGAGTATTATCCGAAGGTCTAAATTGATTTCATTCATATTCTAACATATAATTTTTAATAAAACTTGTAAACTTAATTTCATTAAAATAACATACATATTGACCGACATAAGCGGTTAAAGTCAGGTGGAAAGCCGGATAACATTATATCAGGTATATATCAGCAACAAGAAGGCCGAAACATTCGTCAGTTTATACGATACAAAGTTAACCGGATGTTTGAAAGACGTTATATTAGGTACATATATGGGTGCTAGAGGAAGTGTTCCCTCGATTTTATCCATTTTAGGCATAAGGTGACACTGTCTCCAAATTTCATTGAGATAACTCACATATTTATTTACTGATATCTGCGCTGTTAAAGTTAACAGGAAGCTTAGCTATAACGTCAGATAAAGTACGGACCCGAATTCACGAATTTTTGACATAAGGGCAAGCTGTTATAATAAAAAGCTTAACTCCGAATTTCAATTTTGAATCTCACAGATAGACCGATATTTTAAGCTCGGTAAAACATATTCGGTATCTGTGGACTTGGAAATTTATGGTCAGATTTCGACAATTTTTAAAATGAGACATAAGAATGTTCAGTACAAAAAGAGATATTACTGAAATGGTCTTTTATTTGAGTATTTACTTAGATATTTGATTCATATAATCTATGTATAATCAGCGAGATATTGGCCAATGGTTTGTCAGATTGATTGTTTTTGAGCCCAATAATAATCCACCTTAAGCATGTGCATATGAAATTCAGAGAGGATAAGTGAACTTCAAACTCGAACTGTTGAAAAAGACTCATTTGTGTTCTTCGGTCTCTGTCTATAATTCCATAAAGCTCATTAGAAGAGCAATAAAATATTACAATTACATTTATTTAAACTATAGATAATAAATAAATTAAAGGTAAACTACAATATTTACAAAAAGTGCTGATTATACCTATATGTGGTTTTAATTGGTGCAATCTCATTGGAAACCCTTATGGCATATTTTCCTTAAGGTTTATTCGTATTGCGTCAGTGTAGCATACTACATACCATACATATGTACATATATGGGTTTGTGTGTGATTGCAATTTTTATTACTTAGTTGTTAAATGCAACAATACTACTCGCCCTGTTGCATGCTTATTTGCGAAAATTAAGTGCGGACAAGTCTATTTGGTATCATTTTCAAATCGTGGCTACTCTTCCACAACACTTTTTAGAAAAGAAAATTTGATGGGTATATGATTTCGTGGTATTAAACGTAGAGATTATAGAAGATTAAACAATTTTATTTAGGATATAATAATATAAAATAAAATAAAAAATGTAGAAACTGCTTTGAGGGCTGAGGCCCAAGTGCCAATATATTTTTCAATTGAGGGCTTCTCTTTCGTTTTCATTTATAATTCCTATGTTGAGCTTCAATCGAGACATACTTCAATCTATTTAACAGTGTAACCACAGAAATTAGTGGAGTCTGATGGGAATGTTATTTGTAAAATTAATGCTAAGAATAATACTTTGTCATTAGTCAAGCCGGTCTTCAATCACGGAAATCTGTAGCTGTAATTGATAAAAGGCCTTTTTGTTTTTGTGACAACCGCGGTATTATCAGCAGTCGTTGTCAGTTTCGATTTAGAAGAGGGCATGGAACAATATTATTGAATTCTCAATATACCTAAACCAGAATGTGTTTGGACAGGAACAATATTGTGCTTTGGTATTCCAGGATATCCCAAAAACGTTTGTTATTATCTGTTATACAGAACTATTATATATTTTCAACCAATATGATTTTCGAAGCTGTTCAATATACTATAGATGATGGATGGATGGATATACCATAGTCTGGCAGTGAGTGTAATTTATCTCATTCTTTGAAGACCAATTCGAATTATAACTGGGCTACAATGATTAACTGCCTGAAGAATGGATGACTTGTTTGGTATTGGGGGTTATAAACCAGGAATCATAAATTGTTTAGGTACATATTTTTTCTACGTAAAAAGCTTTTTGTTGTTTGCAAACATTATAATAAGCATACATGTATTGTGAAGAGTATAATATTAAACTATAAATATAATATAATGACATTTATTAGATAATATATTTATTAAGACATTCGCTTGAAAAAATTACTATTGCAGAACGATCTCTGGAAACGTACTTCCTTACGTGTTGTGGCTATTAAACAACATAAATGTTGCTGTAGAATAAATAAGAGTGCAACGAAATTTGTAGACCGTCACGAGAACGGGCAAAGTTATTGCCGCTTTAATTTGTAATAGTTTCCGTGGACAGGACTACGATAATAGTAGTAATATGAGCGGTAAATATAAAGGAGCGCAAAATCGCATTCAACGTAGTAAGTTCTTTCATCCTAAAAGCTTTTGGTTCTTCAAGAGATCAATGCCACCATAGACGCTGAAGTTAGAAATACAGAAAGCATTCTTGTGGGTTTGCAATTTCTGCACGACCAGTGGAAAGCTATTTATAATGATTGCAAATGCAGCATGTCGGGTCGATCTTACCATTAGCAAGAAAAAATAACACGAAAACGAAATACATGAAGAAGTCGATGAAAATTACAGTAACGAAGAGAATATTTGACGCAATGAGTGACATAAACGTATCGTTCACCTTTTCTATGGCACTTTTCTTAGGCACAAAAAATTGGATGTTCAAAAACTTAATCATGATAGTCAACATATTTCAAAAGAACCGTTTTTTCATTAATTAGATTGATAAATAACTGTTTGGATGAGATGTTTCTGCCTTCTTATTTACTGTCAAGTTTTGTTATCCCTTTATTCATATATTCCGGTATAATCTGAAGAACAATTTTTGACTGAAAGACAAAAGAATGTTTTCTTCGGCAAGAATATATGGTTTTTTTGTTACTATTGTTTGACAAATGATATGTTGCCATTGTATTGTAGTTACATATTTTGTACTAAATAAAATTTTATCTCAGTAGAGTATTTTTTTGTCGCTTACAAAAAAACATTCAACTACATACATATAAAAGTATATTATAATATATGTATATTCGTAAAGGCGTTTTGGTATTACAAATCTCCACTTGTGCACTACAACACCGCCTTCTTCTAGCCAGATTTATTAGTTTCGCTTTTGAACTTAGGTTGTGTTAGTGCATCAATGTGCGTAGACAACTAAACACGTACATACATACGAATGTCTACAGAGGTTTAAAATCCGAAGGGCACAAAGCAGGTCTGAAACTTAAGCACTTTACTAGTTTGAGTTACGACACTGTTAAAGTTTACAAAAGCCATAAATCATAAAGATTCCTAAATGTAAATTAAGCAGATAAATAATTCTAATCAAAGTAAATTTTAATGAAGATGTAAAAGAAAAGGTGATCAAAACCAGCAGGGATGTGTTAAGTTCGGGCGGACTGATTTAATATTTTGGGTTAGCAAATTATTTTACGATAAACTTAATGTGTGAAAAACAGTGCAAAATCTGAGTGAGCTAGTTAGTTAGTTAGTTTTGGATTTATAGTTTGGTCACTGCTGAATAATGTTTCAAGTCATAGGAAATTATTAAATTATTTTAAAGTAATCGGAAAGGATGACCATCGTTTTCAGGGATTCACAAGTTTATCTACACTGACTACTTGAAAAACACTTTACCAACATGCCAACACACCGGTTCATACCTCCGTTACCACCAAATTGGTCGAATTAGGGTATGAACTGCTACGTCATCCTCCGTATTCTCGAGATTTGGCGCCGTCTGACTTATTTTTGACAACCTTGAAAAAATTACTTGCCGTACAGAAATTTAAGTCGAAAGAGGATCACCGCCACGAAGTCTATTTAGAAGAAATTGGTTAATCGCTGGACCAATCTTATAGAGAAACAAGAAAAAGCGTTTTCTTTGATTGCACCTAAACTATAATACCCTTCACAAATAATAAAAGTTTTCCATAGACAAACATGATTTTGGTCGGTCAGTTTGTATGACAGCTATATGACATAGTGGTCCAATCTGAACAATTTGTTCGGAGATTGTAGGTTGCCTTGGACAATATATCTCCGACGCTTGATGGGTGTTACAAACTTCGTGGCAAACTTAAAATACCAAATTCAGGATATAAAACGAAGAATATGTTTAGGAGTATACTGACATATTTTCAAAATGTTCTTCTTACTTTTTTAGGCTAAGTACTTAACCACCTTCGCAATGCAAACTAGTTATTGTCGGAAAAAGGGATTACGCCCAGATCTTGTCGATCGATTTTAGGTAAGTTGGATTCTTTTTCTGTAGAGAATAGTTTAAATGGTAGATATCATTTGACTGAGCAGAGAAACGTATTAATTAGGGGAGTCGTTATATATTTATATTTCGTGTTTGTAATTACCTATTTAAGTGTGATTAATAAATAAATTACGTTTTAAAAGACCTGATTTTGTTTTTCTTCTTATCAGATATTAATATTTAGGAACAGATCGATTTAGTAGTAGATAGTATTTATATGGAAAAATAAGTCAAAATTTAAAAAAACGTCCAATCTCATCATATATGTATGTAAATCATATTTTTGAAGCTAAATAATTGCTTTAGTAATTAGTAGACGCTCAAGCCCCTCCTGCAATCGTTGCCTGAGCACGGTCCGTCCGAACGTCATTTTCTAAACCGTTGGTTTGTGATCGCGGTTTTTTAGTTCATCCATTTGTTATTGTTAACTGTGGTTTTGTATAGGGAAATCCGAAGAAAATTTTTCTTCTACAAGAAAGTATAAGGTATGTACTTTAGAATAGCAATTTAATTTTTTTATACCCTGAACAGGGTATATTAAGTTTGCCACGAAGTTTGTAACACCCAGAAGGAAACGTCGGAGACCCTATAAAATATATACATAAATGATCAGCATGGTGAGCTGAGTTGATTTAGCCATGTCCGTCTGTCTGTCCGTCTGTCTGTATATATACAAACTAGTCCCTCAGTTTTTATGCTATCGATCTGAAATTTTGCACCTGTACTTTTCTAACAAAGAAGCTGCTCATTTGTCGGAACGGCCGATATCGGACCACTATAGCATATAGCTGCCATACAAACTGAACAATCGGAATCAAGTGCTTGTATGGGAAACTTTTTTATTTGACGAGGTATCTTCACGAAAATAGGCACGAGTTATTGCTTAAGGCAACAAATTAGTCTCCACAGAAATTGGTCAGATCAGATCACTATATCATATAGCTGCCATACAAATTGAACGTTCGGAATCAAGTTCTTGTAAGGGGCCTTTGTATTTGTGAAGGGTATTATAGCTTCGGCGCAACCGAAGTTAGCGTTTTTTCTTTTTTGTAATTTCTTTTCATCATTAGCATTTACTGTTTCTTGTCCGCCAAGAGATAGTATACATACGTATGTATCGTTATTCTGCACTTGCTGAATAAAATTTGAATGAAAATGAACACAAAGTTAAAGCACTACTTATGCTGGAAACAGTCAACGACGCAAAACCGTAGACCGAATCAGCTGATACGACCTATCTTATGAGAGCGCAGTGTAAATGAACACTCACCACCGCTTCCACCGTTCGCTCCTACAGACGCTCCTACGGTAGGATATCCCCGAAAATTGTGAGCTGATTGCTCTTTTGTAACGCAATAACATAGAAATATGTGAAGAATGCTATGTACCGAATTTAGTTGAAATCGGTTAAGCAGATCCCAAGATATGGGTTTTCACCTAAAAGTGGGCAAAGCCACGGCCACTGCCTAATTTTGAAGTCGGTTCCTATAAAGACATCTCATACCATCCCAGAGATAAAATTTAATGTCTCTGGAGTGATTAGTGCTTGATTTATCGCGCTTTTAGTAGTTTTAAATAGTACCGTTATATGGGGAGTGGGCGGGGTGGACACCCGATTTCACCCATTTTCACACTGTCTTTAGAGGTGCTAATAACATATGCTCTCAGAGAATTTTATTATTATAGCTATAAAGGCTTAGGAGATATGCACATTGAACTTAGTAGGGGGCGGGAATACGCCCACTTTTAAATAAAAGTTTAAAGTGCAGATGCCTCTCCCTAATGTGATTCTATATACTCTCGCAACCTATTGCTACAGAGTATAATAGTTTTGTTCACCTAACGGTTGTTTATATCACCTAAAACTAATCGAGTTAGATAAAGGGTTATATATACATAAATGATCAGGATGAAGAGACGAGTTGAAATCCGGGTGACTGTCTGTCCGTTCGTCCGTGCAAGCTGTAGGTTTAGGTTTAGGTTTAGGTTAGCGGGTCGTTAGGTATTTCACCTTATCAACAGGTTGAAGACGTGAACCCCCGAAGGAGGGGAGAGGCACATTTGGGATCTTATACCTCTTAGTGAATAAAACCATTTCGGTTTTACTTGGGTTGACGGCTAGGCCGCTTCTGTTTGCCCAGTTGGATACCACGTTTAGGTACCCTTCGGTGAGCTCATAGACGGTATTCAGGAATTTACCTTTAACCATAAGAACCACATCATCAGCATAGGCAATCACTCGACAGCCTTGCTCCTCGAGTTCTATAAGTAGGTCGTTTACAACCAAGATCCAGAGCAGAGGGGAGAGTACTCCTCCTTGCGGAGTTCCCCTATTTACCTTTCTGGTTGACTTAGCACTACCCCACTCCGCTACGACAGTTCTGTCGCAGAGAAGACTGAAAATGAGGAGTTTGAGGTTTGATTCCACTTCAAACTTTTCGAGGGCTCTGACCACTGCCTCTGGCCGAACGTTATTGAAGGCCCCCTCGATGTCGAGAAAGGTGCCCACTGCAAATTCCTTTTGCAAAAGCGCTGTCTCCAGCCATGACACTACATCGTGCAAGGCAGTGTCGACCGACCTGCCCTTGATGTAGGCATGCTGCGCTCGTAACAGTTTACCCCTCGGTATTCTGCACCTGATGTACAGATCCATAAGTCTCTCCAGCGTTTTTAACAAAAACGAGGATAGGCTGATGGGTCTGAAATCTTTTGCACCGACATGAGAGCTTTTACCGGCCTTCGGAATGAACGCAACCTTAACCTGTCTCCAGGCCTTCGGGACATGGCCCAATCTAACACAGTTCGCGTAGATAGGGGCCAGCCAGCTGCATGACACCTTAACCGTTCTCTGTAGTTGCGCCGGTATGATGCCATCAGGACCCGGGGACTTGAAGGGCTTAAAAGATTTCAGTGCCCAGGTAAGATGACGCTCATTCAGAAGGTCCAAGAAGGCTGTACAGCCTTCCTGAAGCTCCCCCAGTCTCACTTCTTCAGCAAAGCGATTTCGTGGAAAATGAGCATCTAGGAGTAACTTCAGCGACTCCATGCTACTCGTAGTCCACCCGCTATCTGCATTTCTTAGATACCCCACCGGAGTAGGATTTTTCGCAAGAATGCGTCTAAACCTTGAGGACTCGTGACAGCCCTCTACACTGTCGCAGAAGGCTTTCCACGAAGCCCTCTTGGCTTTCTTCAAGTCGGACTTGTAAATGGCCAATCCGGCCTTGTACAACGCCCAGTCGTCGCTAGAGCGTCAAGGACTTCCGCCCTGCTAGCTGTCACAAAAGTAGGGCAGTTTCCCCTATTACAGATAAAAAGGTCAACATCACAAATAAAATCAAAAAGTGACTCACCTCTTGCGTTTGTGTCCGAGCTCCCCCAGACGGTGTGCCTTGAGTTGGCATCCGAGCCTATAATAACCGCGGCTCCTTTGCGTCTGGCCTCTGCCAGAGCCATCCTCAGCAAGTTCGGAGGTGGTTCCACCTCGTCGTCGTGCGGCATGTAGGCTGAGACAAGCCAGATTTCCCTAGCACTGTCCTCCAGCCTAGCGGTGACGACGTCCTCGTTGCTGACATTAGGTAAAAGAAAAACGTTAAGTTCATTTCTGACCAACAGGCAGGCTCTGGTTCTACCTGTGCTGCTTGCCGCCAGGAGCTTATGGCTATTTGTCCTTAGTCCAGATATCCCATAGCTACTCAGCCACGGTTCCTGGATAAGGACAACGTCGGCTTCGTCCCTTCCTACACGAAGCACTAAATCGGCGGAGGCCGCCTTTGAGTGCTGGAGGTTAATTTGGAGGATCTTCATCCTCCAAACTCCTCTCCAGCAGTGCGAGTTCCGCACCATCGTCCATATCGTCGACTCCAGCCTCCTCGAACAGATGCTCGAGACTGAAGACGGATCCGCCATCACTTGACGATCCGCCCCCCGTGCTCACCGCGTCCGAGAGGACAGGGTCGACGTCCATTTTCGAGAGGGGAACCTTCCCACTCTCTTCCACCCCCGCAGGAGGCAGCGGGCCATCCGCCCTGGCTTCTGTTGGGAGCGTCTTGAGAACGACTCTCTCGAAGCCATAGCTTATGGCCCCCTTTGTGACACTGAGAGGAGCGAGGGACTCCTTGTTCAGGAGTATCAGCGCTTGCCGATATGGTGCCTCGGTCCTCTCCAGCCTGATCACCCTCCAGTCTTGGGTGGGGAGAGATGGGTTGCAGTACCGCAACATCTCTTCAATTTCGGCCGGGGTGGAAGGTTCGGCCGGAAGCCAGACCCGAGCCCGAGGCCGCATCGGGAGATCCAATTTGGCCACCGCCTCGAGCCTTGCTCCTTTCCACACCTCCCCTACCCTGGCTACTGCCTCCTTGTAAAGGAGAGCCGACCGCTCGTCGGCACACCTAATGAGTTTGTGAAGGCCGAGGTTCCACCCAGCGCTTTCACATCTAAGGGGTGGTCCAGGGCTTCCCCTGACCACCTTCATGAAAACAGCGGAGATAGCAGCCGCTACCCGCTTCCACTCGTCATGGGAGATGGCTCCATCTCCTCTGCTTCGGTCGTACACCCCAAGCTCCACTGAGCTTGCGAGTTTAGCGATTTCGCTCAGCACCTTTTTGGCCCACTCCAGTGTGCTAGCATGCTGGTCAGATTTCTGGTCAGCCTGCTTGCCACCGTAGCGCTCCAAAATCTTGGCAGCCAGTCGACGATCACACTTCAGCTTTTTAGCTGCAGTCACTCGCTTCCCCGCCGGGCCCCTAGCGCTCGCCGAGGACCCCGTGACGCCCATGAACTTAGCAGAGGTTCCTCTGCTAGTGCTGGCGATTCCGCCTCGCACTTCCGCCCTACCCCGGGTTGCTGTCGGCAGACTCCTGCCGACTCCCCCTACCTTACCGCCCCCGGTGACGGTAAGCCAGGCACCCCCTGGATTACCTTTCTCACCTTTAGCCGGGGACGATTTCGTCCCCTTCGGTGAGAGTGTCCCCCCCAGGGAACCGTCCACTACAGCGGAGGTCGGTTTCGACCCGCTTCCTCCCTCGTCCTTAGTGTTTATGTTTGTATTTGTCTTCATTTTGTTTTGTTGGGTCCCCACTCAGAGCCGCTATCCGTCTCCCGGAAAGGTAGTCGCCTTTTATGGTCCCAAGGTTGTCTCAGTTACGAGGCCAAGGCGAGGGTTGACGCACGCCCTTATGGGGCAATGCGTTCAGAGCCGACCAGCGCAAAGAAGGAGTCATCTCAACAAACACCTACCATACCAACTTAATGATGACGGGAGGGGAACGTACTCCGAGGCCTGCCATGGTTTTAACGGGACGGAGGCGACCTTGGCATTAGCCCATCAGCCATTTCAGCAGGGTATCACCCCTGCATACTCAGGGGTTCAACCGAATCCATCTAGTTGTCAAAGCTATGTCCAGGTCAAGCAAAGGTCAGATCAGGAGTTTCAAGGCCGTAAAGGCCGCAGGTCATTTGGCGTTACCCAGGATGCACCACGCGGAGGCGAACCTGCTCTACATCCCAAAAGCTGCAAGCTGTAACTTGAGTAAAAATTGAGATATCTTTATGAAACTTGGTAGACATGTTTCTTGGTACCGTGAGACGGTTGGTATTGCAGATGGGTGTAATCGGACCACTGTCACGCCCACAAAACGACATTAATCAAAAACAAAAAAATCCCCATAACTAAGCTCCGCAATAAGATACAAGACTGTTATTTGGTACACAGGATCACATTAGAGAGGGGTATCTGCAGTTAAAAATTTGTTTAAGTGGGCGTGGTCCCGCCCCTAATAGGTTTAATGTGCATATCTCCTAAACCGCTAATGCTATTATAACAAAACTCACTGGAAGCAAATGTTTTTAGAACCTCTACCTACAGTGTGAAATTAGTTGAAATCGGGTGGCAACTCCGCCCACTCCCCATATAACGGTACTGTTAAAAACTACTAAAAAGCGCGATAAATCAAGCACCAAACACGTCAGAGACATTAAATTTTATCTCTGTGTTGGTATGAGATGACTTCAGAGGAACCAACTTCAAAATTAGGAGTGGGCGTGGCTTTGCTCACTTTTAGGTTAAAACCCATATCTTGGGATCTGCTTAACCAATTTCAACCAAATTCGGTACATAACATTCTTCTCATATTTCTATGTTATAGTGCGAAAATGGGCGAAATCGATTACAACCACGCTTACTTCCCATGTAACACCATTTTCAATTCCATCTGATTCTTTCACTTTCCACTATGCAAATCAGGTAACAATGATTATATCGGGGTAAAACTTTGCGTGAATAATGCGTTTAAAGTATGCCACTTGTGACCTAAAATTGTCTAAATCGGACCAAAACTGTTCAAGCCCCTAAGTACTAAATATGTGGACCCCAGTGCCTATAGTTGACCTTCTACCGAAAATATCGGTCAATCCACAAAGAAATCTCAAACGAGTATACCATTTGACTTTGCGAGAGTATAAAATGTGCGGTTACATCCGAACTTAGCCCTTTCTTACTTGTTAATAGTTGGATTTTAGTTTTGTGCTTTTACATTATCAAAAATTATAACAGAGACAGCAGATTTCTACGTTGCCACTACGGGCATAACTTTTGGGAAATTTGGTTTGATACGTGCGGCAAGTACGGAAGAGCGGAATGTCGGTGACTGTTTTCAGTATTGGTACATACATGTGTGAGTATACTTGCACACTCGGTTTTTTCGAAATATCGACCATAAAAGTGACGTAATAAACGCACTTTGCTTCAAGTTTATTGACATCAGCTAAAAACGCACCTATCACTGGCAAAGTGAAAAAATTAAACACTTTCCCTATCAGTGAATACAATAGGCGTACAGCTACAGTAATAGTAATAATAATAAAAGCTAAGTCGTAGTTCAGACAGATATTTATTTACATTATTATTTATTACGACAGTTCCTCTTTTTGTTTGGTAAAACTACGTATGCATATGGTTGTAAGGTCATCAGAGATGGTAAATAAAAAATATGTATGTGTACTCAACTACAGACTCATACATACATACTTATACATACTTATGTATATACTTATGAGCTATGAAATCAATTATTAGCCTCAGAAGTCAATTTGTAGAGAAGTTTCACTTTGTTTCCTTATACGATTATTAGGGTACCCGGTTAGCTATTGACAAAAGATTACTTGCAATATAAAACAACATATTGCTTATAAAGCAACAATACGAACTTGTTTATTTATTTAGAGTTCAAAAAAAAATGCTTCTTAGCAAAAACCAGAATAGTGATTGAACGTATATATTCAATTTTTAATACCAAACCTTACTATTGTCAGATCAACGGTCTCCACTTCATTTGCTCACCATTTATATATATTTTTTATAGAGTCTCCAACATTTCCTTCTGGGTGCTACAAACTTTGTGACAAACTTAATATACCCTTTTTTAATTAATTATATAATTCATTAAAATTATTAATTTTAGAAGATATTTTATAAAATTATAGATACAAATATACTTTATTAAGACTTTATTTGAAAAATCACATACGGTATATGTAGGTAAATTAATAATAATAATAACGGCGCAATTTGTTCGCTGGGTTAAGGCCTTCTCACTCAAAGCGAAATATAATATAACTTTTGTGAGAGTGGCTTTTTCTCCTTCTGATAAGCTATTGCTTGGAGCACACATGTATGTTAGTATGTATCTCCATTTATTACAGGTACGTGTATTTTGAGCTAATGGTATTAGTTTTTGAGAAGGTTTTGTTTATAATTTCGTTGTTATTATTGTATACCATTGTCGTGCAGTGGGAATGAAGTCATCGCTCGAAAAAACTTTAAAGTTATTTTAATATACATAAGTACATATAGCGAATGGTTAGCACCTAGTGATTTGTGGGGTAACTAAAGAAGTAGAAAATATTAGTGAATGAAATTTTGTATAAAATGTTAATCAAGTAGTGTGTAGAAGTGTTAAGTATATGCCGCTTAGTCCACGTATGTAGATTCTTCAATAAAGCATTCAACCTGCGTAATATAACTTAATATATTAACGATTAACAAGATGCTTAAAAGATCTAGATTATTTTAATTGTATAATCTCTTTTATATCCTGTGATTCTTTCTAAAGACAACGGTACAAACCCATAACTTGAGTATCTACTATAATTAATACTTTATTGTAAAAGTTGAAAAAGAAAAACGATATAAAAATTTCTAATTTCGTTTTAGATATTGTGTTTCTTCAGAACTTCGGAACAATAAATTTCGAATATTCGAAAATAATGCCTGGGTAGGGCAACAATGCATTTGAGTTCGCTCGGATTTAGTCTTATTAAATTATTGCTTAATTACCCAAGAGCGCTACCAAAGACTTCTGGTAAAGTTTCTGTGAGTTTATAAGGGGTTAGGAGGGTTTTACATGTTCAAAAAAAGGGTACTTTTACTATTTTTTAATATATGTCATATAAAGCACTCTCTTATGATCTTAGGTGTAAATTTTGATGTTTTTGACGTATTTATTTATTGATTTATCGCGCTTTTAGTAGTTTTTAGCATAATCGTTATAGGTACTTGTGTGGAGAGTGTGAGGAGTTATGATTCGATTTCATTTATTTTTATTATTTTTCGGTAGGGGTGAATAAGAGATTTGTTCCAAGCGAATTTAGTTATATACAGGTGCCCCTTTCTGCTGCAGTCCCTTGTGCCAAATTACAGTTTTATATCTTAGTTTGCAGCTTAGTTATGGCATTTTATAGGTTTTCGTTTAATGGCGTTTTGTGACGTGGCAGTGTTCCGATTACGCCCATACCTCATAATATCTCAATTTTTAATCGTTCCTTTATCTTGATCATTTATATACAATATATATATATAATCCTATAACTATCTTAATTAGATTTAGGTGATACAAACAACCGTTAGGCGAACAAAACTATTATACTCTGTTGCAACTGTTGCAAGAGGATAAAAATAAAATAACTATTTTATTTGCAAGATATCCTTCGTTTAATTTTTTAAATTCTGTAAAACTTTCCACTGTTGTATGTCATTTAGAAAGATTTTGTTAAGACTAAAGATGTTGACATCTTTTTTATTAGTCTATGTAATAGTTATGACCACGTAAAAGAGTTTAACTAATTTTCTCGCCCTGACAAATGGTCAATACCACATTTTTATGATTTCAAACTTGTCTTTGAACCTTTTTAACGCAAAAGTGAGAAAATACATATATTTATATGCATATATAGACTGATTTTACTCGTATGTGCATATTCTCTCGAAAACAATTCTGATAAACTTTTGAAAAACTCACTCAAAAGAATATGTGTAAATTTGTTTCTCACTCAAGCTCAAACAGTTGTCACAGCTACAAATTCAATAATATGGTAAGTACATATGTATGTGCATGTGTGTATATGAAACATGTAAATATTTATAGGTTCTCATTTATATTTTAAGAAAATGTTTGTGTGCGTGCAAATATGTGTGCAGAACAGCGTCCGCTAGAAACAGTTAGCTTTTGCGCACTTTTCCCACCGACGGCTGTGCGCCATTGTAGAACGACAGATTTCGTCGCAATTTTGTCCAGTACGCAGAGTAAAGCGGAGCAGACCACGGCAACGACGAGGCTAACTGTGACTGATTAAACAAATACGATTAAAACTAAAATTTAATAAAAAGTGCCAGTATTTCAATTATATTCATTAATTTTTTGTGTAGTATTCGGCCAATCTAAAAGTGTAAGTGTATATTTTAATCTCAATGAATGCATTTGTAAACCCATACGTTTGTACATATGTATGCACCTGAACGCACGATGCAAAAAATACCGAAAAGTACACGAGCATCTCAGACGAGTCATGGAATCTCGGCTCTTTTGATAAATGGCGCCAGCACCAAGGTAGTTGTTTACAAACAAATAATTGCCTGAGGTGGATAACATAGAAAAACATCTCAGTTGAAACGTAAAATTCCAAATTTTATTTAAAAATAATATAATAGATTAAATCAACTCCGGGTCATCAATATTTAAACAGTCAATTATTTTGTAGAAAAAAATTGCTTCTACACGAAATTTAGCATCAGATGAGTATATATATACATATGTAGGTAGTGCTATGTATGTCAGCGTACACCTCTATTTCTATATAAGAATTTATATACATATATATTATACTTATGTGTGCAAAAGTGTATTATAAAAATCTGGAAAGTGGGTCATGAAGCGCGGCATTTAACTACGTTCCGTACAATGTACAATATAAAATTACGGATGTATACATATGGATGCAAGTGCACTTCCGCCAACTCTTCCCGTTTCTTGAAGAACAAGTGACATTAGAACAGCTCCTTTTATTAAATTGACTCATCATGTCTTTTATGTAGCATCATTTTAGGCGTTCAGCGCTCGGCTTAAGTTGAGTTTTATAATATTAGACAGCGCAATTGTTTATAAGCGATTATTTCCATCAACATTTTTACTTTATCTAATATGTAAGTACATAACCTGGTACTGAAAATTGTTGAAGTACACAAAATATTTCACCGAAGTTAATATCTCGGTATCTCTCAAAATAAAGAACGATCAATCCAAACATGAAAAATGTAAGATATATCTAGAAAACTTAGCTTGATTCTAGCTCTTACAAAATTATATTCAACCCACCCATTTTCAAAGCTCATATGTAAATCTTTCTAAAAACCAAAATTTCGAAATGCAGCGTTTGGAAAATGGCTCAAATTTAGCACATTTTCACTTCTTTTCATTCTGCTTTTATTTCTGGAGTAAATACTGAAACTTAACGCTTATAATAAAAGATTTTCATGGCAAAATGGTGCTACCAGCAGACATTTATGACAACAGATTAACTCGCTATATACTCGTATTCGGCCTACAGGGTTCGCGCTATTCTGCGAACATGCGCATTTCGGACGCTGCGCGTTTACGATTACTCAGTGTGGGTATGATGTCATAACGATGCTCGTACACTCAAATAACGCCCAACAATTGCTAGAACTGACTACCCTTATGCTACCCACAATTACAGCGAAGCAGCGGCGAAAGTGTTTTCGATACACGATTTAACTCGTACCAATGTTCTGCTTTCCTTGAATATTTTTTCCTCTTTCTATCCTCTTCCTATTCCTCGTGTATTTTGATTGAAATACTACTTTATCACGTCCACGACTTCCTGGTTTCATGCTTTCCTGGTTCGTGAGTGCAGCCATTTTATAGGTTTTTGAACTTTGGGCAGTTTAATGATGACGGAGATTTGCTTTCTTTCTATGCCTTCCTGTCTGACTAACATTCGGGAGTTATAACCATGTATGTAACTGTGTCCCAATAACTACTTTATTGAGTCATACTTAATCCGAATTAATGCATTGCTCTTGTGACACGGTTGCAGCAATTAATTTGGTTTTTGTACCCATTCTCCCCTCATATTGTGCAGACAATGTTTAGCTACCAGTATTTTGGTGGTCCATGTTGACCAAGTTTCCTGATTAAAATATGCCAATTTGATCAGAGTGAGTGGTTTTGTGGGAAGTTCTAGGGTAATCTATGTTTAGCAAAACTTGTTTAACGCTAAAATTTATGGGAAAATGTTTCAAATATACTTGACTGTTTTGACGAAAAGTATTGAACCACTTCCTTACTCCTTGTAATAATTAAAATTACCGATTTTTAAATTTACTTTCAAGCACATCAACTCAAATATAGAAATTTTTTTCTCCAGTACACCTAACTTTAATGATCAGCAAAATAGTTCGCTTAAATTTATAAAATTAGTAAGGTCTTTGAAAATTTTCTCCCAATATTATAAAAGTACAAGTAAAACATCTGAATTTAAGAAACATTGGAATTTAAGCCAACTATAAATAAAATAAGGCATTTTTGTGTGTCCTTGATTTTTTTCATAAATTGTGCTTCATATATTACATTTATATCACGGGATGACTTGCAACAAGCATTAAAAAATGTTTTTCTATACGATCCTCATCCCTCTTATTTTTCTGAATCCGTACTTAAGCAACGATACTAGGAAAACGCAGAATGTTCGACTACAAGTTCAGTTCTCAGTTTTTCAGGCCGAAATTATTGGCATAACATAATGCGCCAGGTGCGCTTCTGCTCTTACCAGCAAGCCCATAAAACTTCTAGTGGACAGCCAAGTGGCCTTTGAAGCTATCCGTCGCGCCTACACTAAGTCTCAAAATCCTCTGGGTACCCAGTCATATAGGAACACAAGTAAACGAAAAGGTAAGCGCGGTAGGCCCGCTCGACATACATCATTAAACCTGTATGTAAATCCAATTTAAAATAACTTTCAAAATATTGCAAATATATATTTGTTACGCAAGCACGTTACAAAAATATTTGTATCCCCTGAACAGGGTATATTAAGTCACGATGTCTGTAACGCCCAAAAGCACACGACGAAAACCATATAAAATATATATACATATAAATGATCAGTATGGCGGTCGATCTGAAATTTTGTACACGTTCATTTCTCCCCAAGGAACTGCTAATTTTTCGGAACCGCCGGTATCGGATCACTATAACATATAGCTGCCATACAAAAAAACAATCAAAATCCAGGAAAACTTTTGAATTTAACGAGCAACCGATCTTAACATTCTTTTTTATTTTTATTTTTAATTTGCCTAAATACATACGTACATACAATCGTACATGAAAATATAAGAATTTACGAAAGCATCAATGGGATATTTTGTTAAAATTTATTTTATACAACAAACATTCGAACACTGTTGCGTACATTTATGCGCATAATTAATGCTTGGCGTGTGTCCATGTCGTACCTAGTAAATAATATTATAGTATGTATGTACAAACATTTCCGCATGATATGTTGAAATAAAATTGGAAACTTGTATAATTTATTAGTTTTTTATTAGTAATTTTAACCAATCTTTCTGTATCTGTTCTTTTCATGAGCTTTTGCACATGTACATACGTACTAATTATACCCTGAACAGGGTATATTAAGTTTGCCACGAAGTTTGTAACACCCAGAAGGAAACGTCGGAGACCCTATAAAATATATACATAAATGATCAGCATGATGAGTTGTGTTGATTTAGCCATGTCCGTCTGTCTGTCCTTCTGTCTGTATATATACAAACTAGTCCCTCAGTTCGCTATCGAGCTGAAATTTCGCACCTCTCTTCTTCTTACTAAGAAGCTACTCATTTGTCGGAACCGCCGATATCGGAATACTAAAGCATATAGCTGACATACAAACTGAACGATCGGAATCAAGTACTTGTATGGAAAACTTTTTTATTTGACGAGGTATCTTAACAAAATTTGGCATGAGTTATCTTCTAATGCAACAATGTACAAGTATTCTCCACAGAAATTGTATAGATCAGATCACTATATCATATAGCTGTCATTGAACGATCGGAATCAAGTTCTTGTATTTGTGAAGGGTATTATAGCTTCGGTGCAACCGAAGTTAACGTTTTTTCCTATTTTTCTATTTATATGTAACCACACAATGACAAATAATATTTTTTGGTTCTTATGAGTAATAAGCTTATGCCTTAGACAGTTAATTGAGCCGTGCCAACAAGTTTACGTATTTTTTATGAATCATGAACACAAAGAATTCACAAATATAGTCAGATGACAGGTTTAGAATAGTCTTTGTTTTTTGTCAGATATATGATAATATATCGCCTTATAATTTTGAATTAAGAGCGAAGAAGTCCCCCCCGAATCTATCATGTAACACTTCTCGTCGAGCCTGAAAAGGGTGAATTATAGTGAAATAACAAGGCTAGATTTAAGGAATGTAAACTGACCCTTGAAAAATGTACTTTTTTTTGTAAAACTCTGTAATTATAATGCACATTATTGTGGAAAATAGGGTTAGACGATTCAAAAAATCGATTTCGTTATATTATAAATTATTACTATAACTTTGAAAAAATGTTCCCGAAAATTTTAATAAAACTTTCGATTCGTTCTATTGTTATAAGCCATTAAAGTTCGTAGCTCCCCTATAGGCCTCGAGCAAGAGATTTTTTTAAACGCGTTTTTATCAAAAAAAACTTTTCGAACGCTAGTTTGAAAAGTTTTGAACCAAATTAGCGGTCACTTTCCTCATGGTATTGCGCCCTTTAAAAAAATTATTTTCAAAATTTTTAATTGCTTTTAGGTTCATATAAGAGAGAGACACAGAGTGGCAAGCAATATTGGTCGGATGTTTGTCGAAATTCAACGTAAGATGCTTCCAAGAGTCAATAATTATTCAATTTGCTTGAAGTTTTGAATGTTTAAGTTCGGATGTAACCGAACATTTTATACTCTCGCATAGTCAAATTGTATACTCGTTTTACATTTCTTTGTGCCGGTGCCACGCCCACTGTCTAATTTTGAACGCGGATCCTATAAAATCATCTCATACCATCCCAGAGATAAAATTTAATGTCTCTGGCGTGTTTAGCGCTTGATTTATCGCGCTTTTAGTAGTTTTTAACAGTACCGTTATATGGGAGGTGGGCGGAGTTGCCACCCGATTCCAACTATTTTCACACTGTAGGTAGAGGTTCTAAAAAATTTCCTTCCCTCTCTAATGTGATCCTGTGTACCAAATAACAGTCTTGTATCTTATTGCGGAGCTTAGTTATGGCAATTTTTTTGTTTTTAATTAATGTCGTTTTGTGGGCGTGGCAGTGGTCCGATTACGCTCACCTGTAATACTAACCGTTTTACGGTGCCCAGAAACTTGTGTACCAAGTTTCATAAAGATATCTCAATTTTTACTCAAGTTAGAGCTTGCACGGACGGACGGACGGACAGACAGTCACCCGGATTTCAACTCATCTTTTCTTCCTGATCATTTATATATATACCTATAACCCTATATTTAACTCGATTAGTTTTAGGTGATACAAACAACCGTTAGGTGAACAAAACTATTATACTCTGTAGCAACAAGTTGCGAGAGTATAAAAATATATTGTTCAAACTTTAATGAAAAAAACTATACATGAAAAAAACTTTCTTCTATGTGCTTTTCTTGCATCTTCAGTCTTGTTTTGAATACTGTAGCAGTAATCAGCATTCATATTTGCATTCTAACTACCCTGGTATCGCTCTACCATAGTGCGAATATCCTGACGAAAGTGTTCTCCTTGTTTTTCATTTAAGTCGTCTAAATTTTCTGTGCAGCGGTCTAGTTAAATGGCTGAATAAGAAGTGCATCTTGATGCTCGTGTGACATCCTAGTCTCTGGAAGTGCAACATGAGCTGCTCAATGCGTTCAATGTAATCTGGGGACTTTTTGTTTCCTATAAAATTTAACACAACCCAAATACATTCAGTCCATGCAGATTTCTCCTTATCTGTCATATAATTAGTAAAATGTTGGTCCTTTATTAGTTCCCTGATTTAAGGAACGTCAATAATACCAGCTTAATTTCGGAAATATTTTACTGATATATTTAAAACATTCCCATAATTGTTTATAGCTTTTACAAACTGTTTTATCAGACCGAACTTTATATAAAGAGGGGGTTTTTGGTATATCCTCCTTGTTGACCCAAAGAAAATTTTCCATTTTAAGATCATATGCTTCGATGCCAGCCAGTTATGTTCTATATATTTTATTCCCAAAGTAGTCCAAATAGAAATTTTTTGTAGAATCAGACGCATTTAAACGAGCATTTATGTAGACATAGCGGTTTATTTATGAAATTTAGTAATTTTTTGGAATAGAGGAATTTTGCCAGCGACGTCAAATTAGTAAGAAATAGTTTAGTACCTTCGTAAAACAAAAAAAGTTTAATTATGTTTACCAGTGTAATTTAAACCCAAACTAAAATCATGCGTCCAGCTATGATCGTTTGATTAACTGTTATATTTCGGAAGAAGAAAAGTTTTTAGTTTAGTTTGGCATTTTTAAGTATCGCCCTTTAGTGCACTTCGTACATTGTCAATTTAACTCTAGTATTTTTTGTAAAAATTCAATTTTGGAAAAATGAAGACAATTTTACAGAATTTGGAAACCCGGCTGTTTGAGATAGCAAAACGACACAATTTTTCAAATTTTTTGAAATTTTCTAAAATTTTCAAAAATATGTTGCCTTTTCTACTTTTTGTTTGGCTTACTTTTCGTTTAAAGAAATAAATAAGCATTTAAAATTTCAAGCAAATTGAATAATTATTGACTTTTTTGAAGCATCTTTCGTAGAATTTTGACCGACCAATATTGCTCGCCACTATATGTACTCGTATGTACAAATACAGGTCGCTAATATCTTCGATGTTTTTCAAAGAAATTCAAAAAATAAATCAATTATAGTATTTATATATTAAAATATATGTAGTTATAAAATATTCCCAAAGTTTCAATAAATCATATTAACTTCTTATACTAAACAAATCTTAACCCAATTTTCTCCTTAACAAAAACAAAATTTATTCATTCGTATCGCCTTTAAAATAGTCCACATTCGATATTATGCACTTATGCCAGCGCTTTTTCCAATCGTCGAAACACTTCGCAAACTGGATTTTTAGGATAGCTCTTAGATCTTCAGCGATGCGCTTTTAATGTCATCTATGCTTTGGAAATATTAAAAAGTCAAAATTTTTGCGGAAAAATTCCAATAACCCAGTTTTTGGTTTTTTTATTTTTATCATTAACAAAGTTTTTTTGTTTTTCACGAAATTTGGTGTAAATTTATATTATTTTGTCCCAAACAAAATGTAAATTTTATTTATTAAAAATATTTGTTTTTCCACCTTATTTTGACTTAATAATTTTCTTCACTTTTAACCATTTTCAAAGGCTTCTGCACTGGGTTTTATAAAAAAATTTGACTTAAAATCTGGTAATGTTGCCCAGGATTAGCGTACAAGTATTTAACCGACTATTGGATACATCCCTAGAGTACGGGTACTTCATATGAGCTTTGATTAAATATTAACATATAACGAGAATTGTCTTTTTAAATTGTGTAAACAGTGGATGAAATTTAATATACATATGTATGTGAATGCGCAATGGAGAGGGTATTTTTATGAAACTTTATCATCTCATGCGAATAGACAGCCCAGCGCACAGCCAAAACAGCAGCAATCATATATAAACGGCCACTGTGCTGAATAACGAGATGACATAATTTTGAATTGTTGTTGTCAATGTTCCGTATCATTGGTTATTCGGTAAATACATACATTTTGCGGTTGAAGCGATGAAAAGTGAAACCCCTTTGCAAATATACTTACGCGTTCGTACATACATACTTATATACATGTAAGCATGTATCTACACATACAAGTGCCTTGGTGCATAATTCCGTTTTGTAATGCAAGCAATAATAGCAAAATGGTGCACTCATGTCAGGAACGCCTGTTCTTTGTCAGCCACACTGACGTCGTGCGGCTTCAGCAAAATGGGAAGGCGGGGAAGAGACGTGAGATCTCACATTTTATTTTCGTTCCTTTCTTGCTTTTATTGACAATTCAGTTTTATGACTTTTGGGTGCTGCTACTTTGTTTACAAATAAAGATATGCTTTTCACAAATGAAAGTGTGCGCGACTGTGTCTTTGTTTGCGGAAATGGCTGTATTTATATCAGATAGTAAACTGTGTTTAAGGTCGCGACGACCTTGACCTACCCATTAGATGTTTGTAGCATGAGAAATGGTTGGTGGGGGTGCAACAGCTGGGAAACAGTGAGCATTGTTTGTTATTGCTTTTTGAGATGCTTTGTATGTAAGAATGTGTGTATGATTCTATTTTCGAAGTAGACCAACTTGTGAGGAAATCCGGAAACGAATGTTATTAATTCTGGTAAAAGAGAGAACCAGTACAAAAGGTGTTACTTTGCTGGAATTTGCGGAATCTGCATCTTTAGCTATTTGAGTACGTTGCTCATACTTATAGCTGACACCATTCAATAATTTATAAATCGGCGTATTCCGATCGTGTTGGAATTTTACGTTCCATCCAATTTAAGGTTAATACCATGTTCCGATAAAAAATTTGAAGTGATTAGATTACATTAAATCTATTCGCTAATCTAAACTGTCCTTACTGCCGTTGCATATTTATCAAACAGCTGTTTTCTACATTAAAAATTCCCATCGTTTAATATTTATTAAAAGAAAATAGTGAAATGCCGTACTTTGTTATAAAAGTGGAAGAATTTTTTTGATTTCCGAAGTCGATTGCCAGGTGAATTCAGATGCATTGCTTTTAATTTATTTGTTTGTTTACATTTTTTCTCTTTGTAGAGTCTAAATCAGCTTTGATAATGTAATAAATATCCCTTTTGACAACCAGATGGCGCTAAATTAGAGTCGCACAGGGAGATTTCGAGTAGATTAGCTTCAAATATTCTCGGTGACGAGATTAACAAGTATAATTTTTGTATGGTGAAATCTCGCTAAATCCAGTAGATTAGTGAAATAATTTACTCAACAGCCTAAATATTGTGATGAAGTGTCGGTCGGAACCTAATATAACGGATGAAGTTACCTAAAAAGTTTTGTTATGTGCATGTATTTATAATAAATAACGAGCTTAAGACGGCTTTTGTTCAAGTATAATCGAAAATTTAAAATTTTAGAAATTCGCTGCAATTCAATACTTCACTTTATATATATTTGTAGACTCTGATCAGTATATATTAAGTTTGAGTTTATCATGAAGTTATCAAAATGAAGTCTTTGTATGGAAAACTTTTTTATTTGACGAGGTATTTTCACGTAATTTGGTATGGATTATTGTTTAAGGCAAGAGTATAATGTCCGAGCAAAATGTTCATATCGGACCACAATAGCATATATGTATGTATATATTATATGGCAGCTGACTGATCGACCAAAATCAAGTATTTGTATGAAAGCTTTTTTATTTGTGATGAGTATTATATCATCAGTGCAATAAAAGTTAACGTTTTTTCTTGTTGATATTGTCCTAAAGTTATTTGTTTTACATTTTTTACGCGCTTGAAATTTGCATTTTATAAATAATTGGTAAGGGTTGTAGTTAATGAGGTAATTTATATATCTATATTATTACAAACATCTTGATTAACTTTCATTAAATCATAGGCTTAGGATACATTATTTACTTCATCAATATGCAAACAATTTATGACTGTTGTAAATGCATAGTTAATAGAAGAGAATTTAAAATTGAAATAATTGTAGGCCGAATAAATATACGTTGCACACCAGGTATATTATAAAAGGAGAAATAAAATTAAAATGTATGCCACAAATTTCCAACTGGGTTGTTTCAACTCATAACTCATACTGTAAATACTGAAATGTTACAATTTTGTGTATGGTGTATGTTGAAACATTACCTTGCCCAATGTTTACCTAACATTCATACATACTCGTACAAAAATAGTTCTGACAGCCTATAAGCACAAACGATCAGAATGCCTCTTATATGTATGTATGAATTTCTATTATACTTTGAGAAATGTATGATTTCATACGAAAATTTATTACACCCGGCGGTTGACGTGTAGTCTGTTAAATCACTCGTTTTCACACTCATTTTCACACTTATATATACAATGCACATACTTTTTAATTATTTTTAGTAAGTATAACGCCATTTCTCGAAGAACTGAAGAATTCATAGATAGGAGGAGGAGCAGGGATTATTATCATATGTATATATGTATGTATGAATACACCATATATATAAGTATATACACGTCATTATACCCCGAACAGTTTGTAGCACCCAGAAGGAAGCCTCATTTGTGGGAACCGCCGATATCGGACCACTATAGCATATATCTGCCATACAAGCTGAATAACCGGAATCAAGACGAGACGAGATATCTTCCCCAAATTTAGAATGTGTTACTGTCGAAGGCAATAACGCAATCTGCGGAGCATGTTGATGCCATACAAAATGACCAATCAAAGCTCTTAGCTTAAGGAATCTTTTATAGTTGTGAATGGTATTACAGCTTCCGTGCAACCGATGTTAACGTTTTTTCTTGTTTTGTTTGACGAAGTATACAGCTTCATGAAACTTTGCACAGGTTATTTTCTCAGCGTTACCACCTTCAAACAAATTGTTCAGATTGGACCACTTTAGTTGCAATACAAACTGACCTTTAAAACTCAAGTCCATGTTTGCGAATCTTTTTTGTTTAAAAATGTATATTCAAGAAATTTGAAATCTGACTGCTATATATTTTATACCATTTTAAACTATAAAATGGCATCTGTGAAAGGTATTATAGCTTCGATGCAGCCGAAGTTTACGATTTATCTAGTTTTGAATATTTATTAATATAAAAGGCAAGATGTCGAGATGTCTTAAAATAATTAACATCAACATTAAAATGAACACGCTTGCATACGACTCACATTGTTTCAGAAACATCTGATTGCATATGCATATACCTACATAAGTCATATGGAAATATGAAAAAAGATCTGAAATTTGAAACGACTGTTGGGGATAACGTTAGCGAATGTTCACTTAATCAACTTGAAATTAATTGGGAGCAGTTGTTTTACTGAGTGAAAGAATAAGATTACGAAGGTTTACATTGCCAATTAATTTAACATTCTACTGTGTGACATAATCAAAATGCATTATTAAGGCTTTAGGAGACTTTATCAGGGTCAAAAATATGCAAGACGTGTATAAAAATTAGTTGCGATTCAGATTTGTTCTATCATACTTCGAGCGTATATGCCGTTATGCAGTTTCGAGCTGAGTGATATTAGTATAGTCCCAGTTTAAAACAGCTCTCTTATTATCTGCTACAAGTTACAAATTTTCAAAGAAAAGAACAAAAGAATTATATTGATCGAAGACAACTAATTGCCATTTCCACAACACAAAATTGATTCAAATTGAGACTCACGCAAGTAAATACATAATTATAAACAATAAGACTATTATAGGAAGATATATTATAAAATGGAACGGAAAGAACGGAAGAATATTTAAGGGCAACCAGGTATTCATACATCAAATTTCTTCTGAATTTCTGTTCGCTGAATTTCTAGATATTTTTCACTTTGTGAGTTTTAACATTTAAAATTGTTTTTTGATATAAACTGCCTACAGCTGTTGAAAGCTGAAATTCTATGGCAAAAAGAAATATCATAGTAATTACCAGCTTCTACCTTGAATTCTCCCAATAAATAAAGAATTTGCGAATTGTACTACTCAAAAGTATAGATAGCTTCTTGGGAAGAAAAGGACGTGTGCAAAATTCGTGTCAAACTAAACAGGGTATACTGTTTAGGGAATAAAAATATGGTTTCTTATTAAGAGAATGTAGTTACTGCTTACTAAATCATCAATTGACTTTACTTGACTTGGTAGCATCAAAAATTCTGACTCCTGGCAAAGTAATTGAGTTGTTTAGCATTTCAATTATTATTATTCTTGCCAATTTTTCGTACTCGTATATAATTGCACACGCACGTGATACTATCATAAATATTTGCGATGTACGAAAATACAAAAAAGAACATAGCAAAATTATTCAGAAAGCGTCATAATGCAACTGAGGGAAAACATGGCACGATAGATAAGCAAACAAAAACAAATGAAAGCTAAAAAGCATGAATATAATGATAATTTCAAGCACTAGAATCTGGAAGAACTGGCATTTCTATTCGCAGTATTTTGATGATAATCTGAATCAGTTGATTCCTCGAGATTGCCGAAATCGGTTAGATAGATAGCTAATATTGATCGTTTACTTATAAATTCGCTCGGTACTAGTTGATTTACGGTATTCATTGAGTGCGTGTTTTGAGATTTATTAGTTATTTAGAAGGGAAAGGTGGCTATTGATTCACATAGGAAGTCAGGCGATGTAAAACTTTGAAATGAAGGCAAATATTCACCTGTTTGAAGTCAGATAATTAGATATTCAATTGCGTGGGCTATGGAAATGACATTCTGACCAAAAATAAAGTAAATTTGAACATTCCTAAGTATAAATTATTGTAATTACTGTTACCCGCTTCTATTCACCGCAGGTGAATAAAAATACATACATATATATGTATATAATGGTTTCCGAATGGGAAGTTATAAAAATGATGTTATTTTAAACGTTTTAGCGATATACCAAGGCATGCATAGTAGAAACCAATAAATTCTCTTAAAAATTTAAAACAAATTTTTTCTTTCCGCTTAACAGATTTAACATGTCAGCAGAGGCAACAAATGGCAGCAGCCCTTCACCTGCTCCCTCCGCGGAACCACCAGTTGCTGAGGTAGCGCAATTGGCTTTGGAGGATGAACCGAAAGTTAGCTTTGCTGATCAGTTCAAGGCCTTCGCCAAATTCGGTGATACAAAATCAGATGGCAAATTAATTACTCTATCGCAGAGCGATAAATGGATGAAACAAGCTAAAGTAATCGACAAGAAAATCACAACTACTGACACGGGCATACATTTCAAGAAATTCAAAGCGATGAAAATCTCACTTGCCGATTATAATAAATTTCTGGACGATTTGGCTAAAGCGAAAAAGGTCGAATTGAGTGAAATTAAATCGAAGATGGCGGGTTGTGGGGCTCCTGGGGTGCTGCAGGTTTCGGTACGTTGCGATCAGTGAAATATTTTCTAAATGTAATATTGTATTATTTAACAATTTACAAACAATGATGTTTTGGTATCTTATTCTAATATATACGTAATTAATAGAATTTGTTAGTGTGCAACTTCTGAGAATTTTCTGTCAAACCAGAAGCATTGTATTAAAAAAAGAGTCCAAAAAGAATACAAGCTCTTTATTTTCAAATTAAATCCCTTTACCGTTCCCATACATTTTACATGAGATTTTTATACCCTGTATACGGTATATTAAGTTTGCCACGAAGTTTGTAACACCCAGAAGGAAATGTCGGACACCCTATAAATTATATACATACATATATTATATTTACCATCAGCATGACTAGCTGAGTCGATTTAGTCATGTCCGTCTGTCTATCAGTCTGTCCGTCTGTTGGTATATATGAGTATGAAATTTTTAATACCTCCTCTTCTCTCCAAGAAGCTGTTCTTTTGTTAGAACCACCGATATCGGACCACTAAAGGTGATCTGAGTCGTTTTTGTTTTTTGTATTTTTGGATGCCAGTTGATTTGATTTATTTTGGAAGATGCTAACACATTTATTTATTGCATTTTATAGGCTGGCAAAGCCGCATCGGCCGTGGAACGTCTCACGGACACCAGCAAGTACACTGGATCTCACAAAGAACGGTTCGATGCCTCGGGCAAGGGCAAAGGCATTGCTGGTCGCAAAGACTTGGTGGATGCATCTGGCTACGTCTCCGGGTATCAGCACAAAGACACATACGGCAACGCTCATTAAAGGCAATAAATTGAGATTCATAAATACATATATAATCTTTAAAAAATTAAAAAATGTTTGATTAAAAAATCACAAATGAACATAAATGTAGATTTTTAGATGCCACAATATTTTGTACGCATTTTTTTAATATTCCAGCTAAAATAGTTTTATTATATGTAAATAGACACTTATGTAACAGTACGTATTAATTTTCACAACTTGTGGTCACCTTCTGCAGCAAAGTGTTGAATTTTTGTGATACTTAAATTAATATTAAATGAATAAAACGATCTAAAATTATTTATTTATTAAAGATTGGCTCTCATTCTCTCAATTTTGTGTTTTATTTGCTTTATATCAACATTACACTCAAACACATACACCTATAAAAATGTATATACCGTACAAACAATTTTCGAAAAGTTTTTAAATCACTGATATACACAAAATTTCTATATGAAAATATTAAGATGGAAAGTTGAAATAAAGTTAATAATTATTTATAAGCAAAAACAAAGAACAATTAATGGAAGTTATAACAACAGTTGAAATGTTGTCGTTTACTGCGAAATTTACCTTTTGAGACCCTCATATTTGTTTATACTCGTAAAAATTTAAACGACATGTTTTCAATTTCGAAAGTTTATGAAATTTTGTATGTGTATCAACTTTATTAATAAAATATGCAGTTTAAAATCAAAATTTGGGTACTTGACGTTTTGAATTTAGTTATGCATTTTTTACACGAAATCTGTAAAGATGCGTCATACTTTTAAGAAAATTCTTTGGTAAGTAGATGGCATTCAAAATTGTATCTTTAAACTTGAATGTCGTAAATCAATAATATATGTTTTTATATTTTCGCATTTAGTTGAGCTGAAAGAATAGAGCATTGGCCATGTCTGTCTGTCTGTCTCCATTTACGACATATCACTAGTCCCTTAGTTTTTGAAGTATCGATCTATAATTTTGCAAACGTTCTTTTCTCCCCGAAAATCTGTCGGAACCACCGATCGGAACTTTGGCTTGCCTTTCATACTATAATTTTGGGAGCTTGGAGCACAACGACATATCATTAGCAAAAATGGATGTTCGTGTAAAATATCTTGCACATTGACGGATATATAAAATTAACCGGTAGTTCAATAATCTTTATATTAGGTATATGGGGGTTAAGAAAAGTGTTGACCCGATTCAACCTATTTTTGACACACATATTTACTATTATCAGAAAAGGCTTCCCTCCGAATTTTAGTTATATATCTCACAGATTGTTTGATATTTTCGGTAAAAATCCAGCCATAGGTACTGGAGTTCACATAATCGGTAACTGCGGGCTTCATTTGTGTACTGAAAAGGAAAAGAATCAGATGGAATTTATAACTGTGTTATATGGAAAGAAGGCGTAGTATTTGTCCGGTTTCGTTCATTTTCACACCATAATATAAGAATATTAGGAGAATTTATAATTTTACACCTTATTTGGAGCTTAGTTATTGCACTTTATAGGTTTACGCTTAATATCATTTTGTGCGCGTGGCAATAGTTCTATCACGTCCATATATAAAACCGTTGTCGTGTAAGGAACACGTCTACAAAGTTTCATGACGATATCTCATTTCTATAATTCATTTATTACTTTCATATCTACCTCGATTAGTTTTAGGTGATACGTATACAAACCAGCGTTAAGTGTACAAAACTATTATACACTGTAGCGAGAGTATAAAAACGATAACTTAAATCTGAATTTAATGACCTAAAGATATTTAATTATTGATAGTAAAAAACTCTAAATAATAATTAACCAGAAACATTCTTAACTTTCAAATAAAAAACCGCGCGCCATTTCAATATTAATTTCTTTGTTCATTTTTTTATATATAGTTTACAACTCAAATGGAGATTTATGTTTTACTGTTACTAACCAATATTGCAATATTACCTCTAATCAGGTTCATTATATGGGGATATATACTTGTAGGTTTTTGTAACTGATACTGCAAACGCATTTGTCAATTTTCTCCTAATAACTTAGCTTTACATAAAATGTTATTTTATATATTCTATTCTAAGGCATATATATATATATATATATATATACAGAATATGTATTTATAACAATTTAAGAAACTTGTCGCGTTTTATTTCGTAATCATGTATCAATATCAATGTGCTAACCACTAAACCGATGTAAACGCGGCGTTCATGCGATTTGGATTCATGCGGTATATAAATGCTCAGAACGATATCGAGGGCTTTAGTATAAGCATTGACCGGCTGCTAAGTTCTAACGAATAAATTCTCAAAGTGGATATTTTAAATACGCTGTGTAAACTCTTAACTGATCTAACGCCTGCTTCAACTAACAACAGCAATAGAGGTAACTGTAAATATTCCACGCAAACACATAAAAGTTCTACTGCCAAACGCGATTTTAATAAATATCAAAAATTAGTTGAGTTTCATTCGCTTGAGGACCTAAACCACAAAATGGCTTTCCGCGACAAAAACGCTGTAATTACAGGTGGCGCCAGTGGTATTGGTTTGCAGGTTTGCAAGCAGCTACTGGCCAATGAGGCTTCGGTAAGAGAACAAGCGTGATCGCTCACATCAATTTATGGTTTAATAACTTTTTTTCCATTACCCAGAAAGTCGCTATTATTGATATTCAAGAAAACACAGAAGATATTTCCAAGTTGCGCCAAGCACATCCAGCTCAAACCATTTTGCTGATAAAAATGGACGTGGCGAATAGACAAGGAATTGAGAAGACTTACGATGAGCTTAAAAAAGCTTTTGGATCTATTGATATTGTTGTAAACGTAGCTGGAGTATTTAATGACCAGGATGTGCAACGCACCATTCTAGTCAATTTGGTAATTAAAAACACAATGTATTTAATGGTTACTATTTTAAAAACAGTCTTATTATTTTTAACGGGAATTCACAGGGTGGTATCATCAATTCTTCACTCGCTGCGCTTAATGTGATGAGCAAGGAACACGGAGGCAATGGTGGCATTGTGGCTAATATGTCGTCTGTAGTCGGCTTGGATCCGATGTTTTTGCTGCCTGTTTATGCTGCCACCAAGGCGGGAATTATTAATTTCACACGCTGTTTGGGAGTAGGTGTAATGTGATTTTCGGCAATCCGGTTGAATATAACTCATGTGTAACTTTTTACAGACCGACATTTACTTGAATCGTACTGGCATCAAGTTCATCACAATATGTCCGGGTGCCACCATTACCGACATGTTCACCAATTTCACGGAGAAGATCCTATTCGCCGATATGGGGGATGAGTCATACAGAGTGCTGGACCGTCTCAATAAGCAAAGTGCCACTGATGTATCACGTTGCATACTCAGCGCCTTAGAAAAGGAGAAAAATGGCGAGGTGTACATAATCGAAGGGAAGCGACTGTTCCCAATGGAAATGAAGAGTTATTGGCGTGGCATCGAAAGAGAGTTGAATGAATAAAATAAACCTTTATAATATATTACAATTCTTCAATTTAACAATGTTATAGTTATCAAAAGTAGTACTATAATAAATTGTAACAGAAATATTTATTTTTCGGGAAAATTTAAGTTAAAGAACTTTTTTTTCAAATTTTGCTTCTCACTTTTACAAATTGTATATACATACATATGTATATAACGTATATTTATGTTAATCATCCCGCCATGTAACCAGCACTTCATCTGTACGATAACGTTGCGTTACGGATGATTCTTCGAAAGGCATGCGAGTGCCAGAATGAAACATTTCAGCGCCCGCATGTGCAATCATCAATCCATTGTCAATACAATAACGCTCGTCAATAGCAAATAGCTTCCCACCACGCTCCTCGCACATAATGCGCATCATTTCTTGCAGACGCTCATTACATCCCACGCCACCCACAATCAGCACCTTTTTAACGAAATTTTTAGCTACTGTTGAAAAGTAATTGAATGAGAATTAGAATACCTCATTCGATTCGCAGTGTGCCATTGCGCGTTCCGTAATTTCTACCAGCATTGCAAAAATAGTTTCTTGTAATGAATAGCAAAGATCTTCCTTCGTATACTCTGACTCTTCGGCAGTTATTACGCCCTTCTTACGTTTATTGCGTCTTTTGCTAGGATCGGCAAGGTCTTCAATGTGTGAAAGAATACCTGAAAAGCTTACATCCATGCCTAAGAAGACAAATTGTGCAAATAACTAAAAACATATATAATTTTGATTTAGCAATTACCTTTGACAACATATGGAAGTTTGATATAGTTTTGTCCACTCTTAGCTAACTGTTCGATATTATAACCCGGGCTAGGATCATTAGATAGCTTAATAATCCGCGCAAATCTGTCAAGACAATTGCCAACGGCAATATCTATCGTTTCACCAAAAATACGATAACGTTTATTAGAATATGCAATAACTTGTGTATTGCCTCCACTCACATAGAGCACAATCGGATTCAAGGCGCCTGTTATTAGACGTCCCATTTCTATGTGACCAATACAATGGTTTACTCCCAAAAGCGGTTTCTCCCACAATAACGACAGTGTTCGTGCCACTATTGCACCGATCAAAAGGGGAGGCGCCATGCCGGGACCTTTAGTATAACATATGACATCCAAATCATTTGGGAGAAGTTTTGATTCTTTCAGAGCTTGTTTTATAAGTTGATGAATGACATCTTTATGGTGCGCAGCAGTTTCTTTGGGTAAAAATCCTATTAAATTTGTATTATTAAAATTAATATTCACATAACATAACATTTTTGTATTACAACCTTCTCCAGGCGGTGTCACATAGGTACGCCGCACATTGGCTAAAACTTCTCCATCACGTATAATGCCAACACCAATTTTATTTGCACTTCCTTCAATACCTAGTGCGCAAACCATTCTCTACTTTCAGTTTCAAATAAGTTCTAACTTGACACTTAGTCGGTTTACTTGTTTATTATTTTTCTTTTAAAAACTGTCCAAATTTCAGTGTTTATTAGAGTTCCTGTATTAAATTTAATATACACAAACAGCTGTCATTTCATTAAACCAGCTGTTCACGAAGAAATTTTCCCAGTGCTGACAACTCTCAAATGGTACTTGTTCACGAAGATTATATATAATCTACATTCTCTTTTATTAGTCTATAAAACAAATGATCAATTAACAAATAATTTTATTACGAAATAATTGACTTATTGTATGTATGCCTTTGAAACTTTTTAAGACAATATGTCAAATTACATTCTCTGCATCTAAAATTCATTCATCCGTCTAAGGTTAGCCCGTTTAAATATTATTGCTGATTAGTTTTACATAGAGCAGTATATGCTTCACGTGTTCCACAATTTGTATACCCTGAACAGGGTATATTAAGTTTGCCACGAAGTTTGTAACACCCAGAATGAAATGTCCGAGACCCTATAAAATATATATATAAATAATCAGCATGAGCTGAGTTGACTTAGCCATGTCCGTCTGCCTATATACATATATAGATATAGATCGGATGACTATAGCATATAGCTGCCATATTAACTAAAAGATCAGAGTAAAAAGCTTGCATGGAAAACTTTTTCATTTGACTAGGTATCTTCATACAAATTGAACGATCGGAGTCAAGTTTTTGTAAGGAGCCTTTCTATTTGTGACGGGTATTGTAGCTTCGGTGCAACCGAAGTTAACGTTTTTTCTTGTTTACTATTTCTAATATAGTATAAACTATGATGATTTGCGTTATAATTTAACTCTCTTCAGTATCTTCGTCGTCTTCTTGCAAGTGCTGTAGCCTTAACGTGCCTGCAGCTCGAATTTGATTTTCAACGGACTTTACAAGTTTTTTCTTCTTTGTATCTCTTTGCTGTCCAACAACATATTCCGGCATAACTACTCTTGACCCTTTTAATCTTGGTTTGTCCACCTCAGCATCTTTAACCTCGTCCTCTTCTTTATCTCTTATCTGTTTTCTTAATTTGCTAGACTTTTTGAATTCAATTCTGCTATTTGTTTCGAGTGAAGTGCCATCTTTTCCTTCTCGTTCTTCAAGTTGTTCATCCATTTCTTTTAAGAATTGAAATGCTGCGGCTGTATTTGTATGATCCGAAATATCCACATCGGCTAGTGAATATTTTGTCCACTTCTGTGGATTAACCTATTATTCAAAAGATTTGGTAAGCTATAATTTCGTGTATTCCTTACATAGTACTGCTTGTATGCAAATCTTTACCTTATAATCTGGTACTCTACGAGGCTTCAAACATTTTGATAGCGGCATCTCAGGTTTCTTAAATATGCTTTCTTTTCCACGCATTCGCGATAGACTTTTATCAGGAGACATTAGACTCCTGCACTTCTTTGATATGCCGCGGCGGTACACAAGACCTAATGTAGGGTTTGCAGACTGGCTTTGATCCAAAGCTGTTCCAGATAATTCTTTACTTGCATTATCAAGGCATGCAAATAAAGCATTGCGTTTTGCTTCAAAATCTTGCATTCTTATAATTTTTAGTTCATATGATAACACTTGTTTTTAAATTACGGACTTGATTCGCTCAAAAATGTAAACCAAAACGAAATAAATAGCAACATATGTGGTGTTGCCATATGCTATGTAGCGTAGAAATGTGATACAAAATTTATATTGAGGAATTATTGATGTTCTATTTGCGTTCGGAAATAGTGTTGCCGTAACTCCTATAAATTTGATTATTATTAGGAATAACATTTCAAAAATTTATTAATATTATTGTTGGAAGTTAGAAGTTATGTTACATTTAAAACGACTACTCCATTTTTAATTTTCTTTTTTAATGAATGCATAATATCTCATAAAAAAAACCAAACTTGGAATAAAACGTTTTCCCTCAAAGTCGGTACCCCACATAACGTCAAAACTACTGCACCGATCGCTTTGAAATTTTGAACCCTATTTATGTACGAAATATATAAGGTGTTGCTGACGAGCCAAAATGTTCAAAATTGTTAATATTTCCTATTTTACAATAACAAATTATTGGCATATTTTGTTTAAAGGTGTTCCGAAAAAGTGAGAAATTGAAATTTCGAAAACCCCCTTCAGCTTTACGAGTTTACTTTTTGAGAGTTTTATATAATTGATCATATCATAAAATTACTATTACTTAACTTTTTGAGTTCCATTAGTTCTTATTGAATTTCAAACATAGCTAACTTAATAGTACTAAAAGTTTGAAAAACTCTACCTGAAATCAAATTCCTGCACAGCATGACAGTGTTCCTCCTCAGGTGCGCAGGTAAGCCATATGAGTTTGCTCTCGGGCTCATACAAAACCAGAACGAGGGCCTAAGCATATCGGCCTGGAGAGTAGTCACCAGCACGGTCGAGGATTCAGGGTGGAAGCTCAATCTCTGTATCGACGACGAGTCGTATAAATTCGTCAGGAGAGCGAGCTTCCGACTGTATTATACATTCAGTTCGGTGGTCCTAAGGCCATTTAAGCCTAAGACGGCCACCAAAAATGAAGCGGCTGAGAAAATGCTGGTAGATGAGGTTGCGACTCATCCCGGCATCAGCACGGCGGAGCAGGCGGCAACTGCCGAAACCATGGTGAAGGTCCCTACGGAGAAGGCTGGCGAACAAGGGGAGGCGCTACCCTCCACGCAAGAGCTTCTCGAGGGACTCAGGGACCTAGCGGGTGGTAACGCGGAGGACGGTGAAGATGAGGAGCTCCTCATGGAACCGATCCTCTAGTGGGTCTACAAATTGAAATTGCCCAGGTGAACCTGCATCACGCGGCGTCGGCCTCGGCCGTCATCGCGAGCAGGTTCACAGCGGATGGTCTGGGCATTCTGCTGATCCAGGAGCCATGGATCTACAAAGGAGAGGTCAGGGGCCTCAAAATGGTGAATAGCAAGGTAATCTGGGATCTCTCAAGTGAGAGACTCAGATCCTGTATAGTAATTAGGAACGATATTGATTACTTTTGTATTTCAGAATTCCTAACACAAGACCTGGTCGCTGTGCAGGCAAAAGGTAACGAAGGAGCGGACGTCGTCCTGGCAGCGGCCTACTTTCCGGGAGACACGATGACAGCACCCCCAGAGGCCGTCGGGAGCCTCGTGGATTACTGCAGGAGGAACAACCTGCCCCTTGTCATGGGATGTGATGCCAACGCCCATCACACCGAATGGGGCAGCACGGACTGCAATACACGGGGTGAGTCTCTACTTGAATTTATAGTAAGTAGTAATCTAAGCATTGTAAACGTGGGGTGCGAACCCACCTTTATAACCAGTGTATGAAGGGAGGTGCTTGACATCACCCTTGGTAACGAACTCATGACGGGGCTGATCGGGCAGTGGAGAGTGTCATCGGAACCATCCATGTCGGATCACCGCATCATAAGACTCGCACTAGGCGTAGAGTTCGGCAACCCCCTCCCAGGCGTATCCCAAAAAACACGGACTGGGCCACCTTTAGGGATACGCTGGAAATAAATCTCAATAGGAGGCGGCAGCTTGACAGCAGTGCCACTGCTTCTGGACTGGAGAGCAGATTGTCTGCGCTAAATCAGTCCATTATAGAAGCATACAACAGTAGCTGCCCCCTAAAGACGACCACCAAGAACCACAGCTGTCCCTGGTGGTACGCAAGCTATTTAACAGGGCTAAGCGTACCAGGGACTGGGAGAACTATAGGTGCGGCCTAACTGCTTACAACAAGGAGATCAGGCCAGCAAAGCAGAAGAGCTTTAGAAATGGCTCCTCAACGCCAGAGGCTGCAAGGCGGCATAAGGCTCTGGCTAGGGGCAAGACCGACACAGTTCTAGCAATGGGGACCTATACGTCCAGCGCGGAAGAAAGAGCCACGGCCCTTCTACGTGCGCACTTCCCGGAAACAATTCAAGAAGACCTAATTCGACCCAGAGTCGAACGAAAGCCAACTCGCTTAGATTGGACAGCCGCAAAACAGCTCTTCACTGCGGACTCCATTAAGTGGGCTGTGGCCTCCTTCGAAAAATATAAGTCTCCGGGAGCGGATGGCATCCTTCCAGCCTTCATGCAACAGGGGGGGCAGGTCCTCCTGCCCCACCTTGTTCGGCTGATGAGGGATAGCCTGGCGCTGGCGTATATCCCAGAACCTTGGCGCACTGCAAGGGTGATCTTCATACCCAAGGTAGGAAGAAAAGACTACTCGTCGGCAAAATCCTTCAGATCAATAAGTCTAACTTCCTTCCTACTGAAAAGCATGGAAAAGATCATAGACCACGAAATAAGATCGAAGGTGCTGAAAGCAGGCAGATCAACCAATACTGCTCTGTATCAGCTGACCTCAGAGATCCGAAGTTCGTTCGACGGGGGTGAGGTGCTGTTATGCGCCTTCCTTGACATCGAAGGTGCCTTTGACAATACGTCACACGAGAGCGTGTCAAAAGCATTAGAGAAAAGGGGTGTGGCGATGCCGGTGCGCAGATGGATTGAAGCAGTACTGAGCACCAGGATTACCGAAACCACAGTAGGCGACACTAAGATTCGTCTTGGCACAACAAGAGGCTGTCCACAGGGTGGAGTGCTATCCCCCCTACTTTGGAGCCTAGTTGTAGACGATCTTCTCGAGCTGCTAACGAGCAACGGAATCCGCTGTCAGGGATATGCGGACGACATTGTTATATTAGCAAGGGGTAAATTCGCAGACACTCTCTGCGATATTGTACAAAGGGGATTAAGGCTGGCAAAGGAATGGTGTAGTGGGGTTGGCCTAAACATCAACCCCTCCAAAACTACAATCATACCGTTTACCAGACGCAGGTTGCTGCCAGGCCTCAGAAACCTATCCCTAGGTGGAACGGAGTTGGAGATGGCCAGCACGGTAAAGTACCTGAGCCTCACGCTGGACTCCACTATACGGTGGAAGCAGCATGTGGACTTAACCGCAGCCAAAGGTACGAAAGCGCTCATGGTGTGCAATCGACTTGCTGGGAAATCATGGGGCTGCAACCCAAAGATTATCAGATGGTTGTACACCATGATTGTTAGACCGATCATAACATATTGAGCGGTGGCCTGGGGTTCCAAAGCAGCGCAGACCTCGGTAGGACTTCGACTATCGAGGCTGCAACGACTTGCCTGTATCTGGGCGTCGGGAGCGATGCGTACGTGTCCGACTGCAGCACTGGAAGTAATGCTGGAGCTAACACCGCTACATATAGTGATCGAGCAGACGGCCAAACAGACCTTGCTTCAAATTTCAGCAGAAGGGTCTGGCAAAGGGAAGGTAATCTCGTCCCAGCAGATGAAGGCCATAAGTGACGCAATGCCACTGGCTCTTCTTCCAAGGGACAGTATTACCAAAACAGTAAGCTTCACTAGGAAGTTCAGGGTTACCCTTGGCAGTAAGGCAGAATGGAACGATTCCACGCTGGACCTACTACTAAGGAACAGTACTATCAAGTGGTGCACCGACGGCTCGAAAACGGCGGAGGGGATTAGCGCAGGGGTCGCAGGACCACGCACCAAGCTCTCCGTTCCCATGGGAAGTTTTCCTAGCATATTTCAGGCGGAGGTATATGCTATAAGTCGGTGTGTAGAAATAAACCTCCAACGCGACTATCACAATAAGAGCATCGCCATACTCAGCGATAGTCAGGCAGCACTTAAAGCAATCTCGGCTTTTGAGGTCAAATCGCTACTAGTGCAGGAGTGTATAGAACGGCTGAACAGCCTATCAAGTTTCAACAGTGTGTACCTCATCTGGGTGCCTGGTCACAGGGGTATAGCAGGAAATGAACTTGCTGACGAGTTGGCCCGCTCTGCAGCCTCTACAAACATGGTAGGACCGGAACCGTGCGTAGCGGTGGGTCCACATACCATTAAGGAGCTGCTCCGTAGAGAGGAAAGAGCAGGCAGGGAGAGACACTGGCAACACCTCCAAGGCATGCGCCATGCCAAGTTGCTACTGAGGAGCTATAACCTCAGACGGTTTAAAACCGTAATCAATCTCCCGAGGAACAAATTTCGACTTCTGGTCGGGTTCTACACCGGACATTGCAAGTTTAACAAGCATTTATTTAACATGGGCTTGGTCTCCTCTGCAAACTGCCGGTTCTGCGACATGGAGTCGGAAATCCCAGAACACCTACTAATGGACTGCACAGCTGTCTGCAGACGTAGAGTCAAGGCCCTGGGATCCATGTTTCCAAACAGGGATCGCATCGCCTCATTGGCGCCTAGCAGTATATTGGAGTTCATCAATACGCTAGGGCTAGATGAGTCGCTGTGACTTAGGGGAGGGCATAGGTCGCGGTGCATATCTCAATCACTATCTAATCTAATCTAATCTAATCTAGCTATCACTACAAATATCACTGTACTTGATGAGGCTGATATTATCCTCGAGTTTACATTTTTACTGCACTGAAAGTAATTGTAAGCCTTGCTCATATTTGTGCAAGAATTTGAAAAATGAAAGAGAAAGAAATGGAAAACATTGCTGATAATTGCAATTTAAAGTCGTAATGTTAAGTAGATTTGAATTAGTTAGGATTCAACAGCTCAAGTTGATTATTACTGGTAATTTTAAAGAGTTTGAGTATATATTTATTAACTATGAACTTATGAAAACAAACAAACAGCGTTTAGGCGCAGTTTACTAAAATATTAATAAACATTGCCAAAAACCCTTAAAATTAAAATAAATAATTTTTTTACAGATTATCGATTTTTATACACTGAACAGGGTATATCAAGTTTGCCACGAAGTTTGTAATACCTAGAAGCAAACGCCTGATAACAAATAGCTGCCATACATACTAACCGATCAAAAAAACATAATTTTATTTGTAAAGGGTATTCTAGCTTCAGTTCTACCGAAGTTAATGTTTTTTCATGTTTTGGATCAATTTCCGTAAATTATTCAACTGAAAGCGTTTGTAAATTATTTAGAAATAAAATAGTATAGATATTTTCTTTAAATATATTTATACTCCAATGATTCATGCTTCAAATAGTCACCGACGCAAAACCGTGGACTGAATCAGCTGATACGACCTATCTTAAGAGAGCGCAATGTAAATGAACACTCACCACAGCTTCAACCGTTCGCTTTTTCAGACCGTACGGTAGGATATCCGCGAAAATTGGAATTTTTTCCGCAGAAACGAGTGAGCTTAGAGTGAGAAAGCAATCTCTTTCAACTTAATATTTCGTAGTAATTAAAAAATTAACTTAAATATATTGGAAATATTCTTTAACTAATTGAAAATTACAGTGGAATACAATTATTTATAAATTAGTACAGTATCTTTAATAATTGGATTTTAGTTTTGATGTTTTACAGTATGAAAATTATAACTAAGAAGGTAGATGTGTGCAAAAGCACTGGCAAAGCAGTGCTCAATGTGATCAAAAGAGAACAACTGATTTCTACGGAAGGGCGGCACGTCGGTTACTAACTGAAGCGTAAAACTCACAAAATACAGTTGGTGTTAATAAATAATCATGTAAGCTCTTGAACTGTAAGGTTTATTTGTACATATATATTGTACATATTAGTCCAAGAGTGAATTGAAATAAAGTAAAATGGTGTGATGATAAAAAATTTGGTAGTTTTGCAATTTGGTAGACATTTTGGTACCCAAAGACTTTCCAAGTGGCAGCACTATACGTGATGCAACCAGTTCGAATAGGCAAACTTGACATCTTTGCCTAAATTGAAAGTTCGAAAAAAGCATCACTGTTGGAGCTGTTTGGCTTATACAATGGTTCAGCGAAAACGCGGCAACTTTGCAACATTTGAAAAGTACTTGCAAAAAAAATTTCGTTATTTTTTACACGATTCCTTCTCTGTTTGTACCTTGCTAATAGAAATAGATAATTTTGATAATTTTATCTCGTCAGTGAGAGTATTAATAAGAAATATTTCGCACATTTTAAGTTTTGAAAATTAAGATACTAAATAGCGCAGTTTTTAGCAGTTTCAGGCAAGGGCATCAGCCAGCCTAAAATCAGCTAAGCAATTTGCGCAGTGTTGCCAGTATTTACTGCATTACCGTAAAAGCCCTATCTTAGAAATTTTGCCATATTTTAACAAGGGGTGGTAGAAATACACAATATGCCAAAATTGGTGACTAGCTACTCAATTGCCTAAGCTCAGTATCCTGTTGCCATTCATAATGACAAATTTGGTACACGGTTACTTAATAGTAAGAGTAAGCTGTTCCCACGTCGGTCGCGTCTACGTAACCAGAAAAGACTCGGATTTTTATCCGGCCAATGACTGTTAACTCAGCAGCATTTCTCCAAATTACTTTAAAAATCTTCAAAATTCTGATACTACAACAACAACAACAACAGAAAACCGGAGCCCGGGGAGGATATATGCAGGATGTGGCCCCGTGATAACTTACATCAATTGTTGAAGGAAAAAAATCTAAAACAAATTGTTGCGGATCCCCTTCTCTCTTCTCTTCTCTCGTTCACTGATTATGTGTATTGTGAATAAAAGTGTATATAGTTGAAAAAAAACTTTGGTATAATTTGCTTTAACCTCTCACCCCCCTACTCTTAAATATATAGTGAATAAATTCTCAATAATTTTTATTCAAACGGTTGTGTATATTTATTTATGTATGGATCTGTAGTTCAGTTATGATATATGATGTATTGTTCATTGATTGCATAATATTTGTCGAAAACTTAATTTATGAGATTTGCAGAAATGCAAGCAACTGAAGTTGTAATCTAAGTATATCGCAATGTTATGGAATTTTTAGTATGAATGTTCTATTTAGGGCTGAAAAGAAACGAGATGTCTTGTTTATACTTATGTATTTATATAATATAATATTATTTACTGTGTTCAAATGTATTCGTACCAATTTCGATATATATTTGTTCTGATCTCATAATTAGAAATTGTTAATGAGATTTACACTAAAATGCTGCGGTTTAAGCTCGGTTGCGAAGCTTTAAAATTAACAATCGCTTAACACCTTAAATCCTCTGCCTTCATAAAACTATGTACATACATATGCCCATTCATTACAATTACTTAAAACTTCCATACATTTTTCTATAATTTAATAATAACGTATTTTGTATATGAATATGAAAAAGCTTACAGCTTTCCCTCTATCTCCCACCATCATCCCTTTAAATTAAAATATTCGTTTCAACTCCATATTTGTTAAAATTGCTTGCTGAATGGTTATTAAAGCTAACTTTGCGTATGTAAATATGTAATTATCTGTCTGTGTATGTATGTAGACGATGCGTGAATGTATTGTACTTAAATTCCTTTTCAATTATGATAATATTCTTTGAACAAATTTTCTATAAACAAATTTTTATGGTTACATTGACTAGCAAAAACTTACATAACATAAGGTAAATTGGCATAAAATAATGGTCTACATAAAAATATTATATATAATTTTGTCTATATAAGTACAATATATTGATCTAAGTATATGGGAGTAATATGTCAGACATATGAACGACGTATCCCAATACAATTAATAGCTACAAATGATACGATTACCTATAAATTTCTATTATACTCCTGCTCAGCAATATATCCATTGCATATGTATGTATGGATGTAAGTTATATACAATTATAGCAATACTATATTATGGATTTCACTAGCAAATTCACACGACATCGGTATGTCAGTATAAAAACTTAATCTACTCATTCTTGTTGATTTGGAATACTCCCCGTTGTTTTCACATTCACATATGTATGTACATACATATATCGCGGTATCCTCTATTTATATAATGTATAAGCATCAACATGACTCATAGTACTGAAAATACAACTTTAGTTGCATCGTTCTAATACGGTTATTTCAGTTTTTAACTGTTACAATGCGTAAAATGTTAAGGTTAAGTTTATTACAGTGCAATTAGTCGGAAACGTAAGAGCACCATAGCTTTTCCAAAGGAAGAAACACACTTCTGGACATTAAGCTGTCAGAAAAATTCGCGAATTTTATGTCTGTTAAAGAGATAAAAGCTTGTAAAACGATAGCTCTTCGGCTGTTACACATAGTGAAAATTTCTTTTAACTATTTTCCCATCTTAAATTTATCTACTTTATAAATTCACAGCTGGATAATCCGCTATTATTCAATTCGCTATCATTCTAACGAAGGTTACAGCTTTATCCATGCACTTGGCTTACGCCAACTCTATCTACTTTATTTTAGCTAATTCGACTTATCGCTTTCTTTCTTCCATCCTTAAACGCCTCTTCTAACAAAAAAAGTTCCTCACTTTGAGCTTCCAATGCTGAGCTTGCATACTATGGTTTTTTAACTGATTGCACTTTTGTGTAGTGGAAAATTCAAATTGTACATAACGTGAGAGCAGTTGGTTATGTGCTTATGAATATGCCATATTCAAATGCTTGTTGGTTCACTAAGTTAGAACTTAACGCCGCTATTTTAGTCGAAAATGCATGCGAATACTGTCAAACAGTTCATACCGAAATTACTCCAACAACCGTCTTCGCCGGAAGCACCCTTTTCGGCGCGGCGCATTTTTTTCGGATAATTCTTCGGGTTGGTGCGATCGCTAAGGTGTATTGGCATTTTTGGGAATTCGGGACGTGGTGTTCGAAACTTCTCCAGCAATTGACTCTGCTCTGGTGTTAAATTCTTAAGCTTTTTACCTAAATGGATAATGCATGTTACTTGGTAAAACATGGTGTACGAAGCATAATTTTTAACTACCTTCGATTGCATCACTCACGAGCGAAACTTCCACTGGATCCAGTAGTTCGACACGATCACATGCTTTGTGAAATTCATTGATATTCATGAGTAAATAACGCGGCGCGTAGCATAGTGGCCCGAGGACACGTCGTCTGTTCTCTGCCGTTGCATCAAGCTTCTTCCGTTGACACTCGGCTACACTCCAGTCCGCCAAACAATTGAAGAGCACAAGTTCGGAACTTAGTTGCAGTGCCTCACGTTTCGCTATCATTTCGAGTTCTTCAAAGCGTAATTCGTTGATTTGCTGTTTGGTCAGCACCAATTGGGCATGCATGTCAATCAGCTGCAGCGAGTTGTTGAGCAAAGCCATACCGAACTCCTCTGCTGTAAAGGGATTGGGGTGCGGACTTGATTCAGCCGCCGCATTCGCATTGTCGCCCGCACCAGCAGCAGCTGTTCCGCCACTGGCATTGGCGGTGGTTTGTGGGTTTGGTGTTTTACGTTTTACTTTCTTGTTTGCAGCGCTTTCCTGTGTGGTAATCACAGCACCCAATTGGTGTTGGTTTGGCACTGAAATGCTTTGGTAGAACCACAGCGAACGAAAGATGTCGATCACCACTGCGCTCGTCAATTGCAGGTCCAATTCACGTATGCAGTGTATTACCTGATAAAAACAAAAAGTAGAAAAAGTTTATGTGGAACCCAATAGAGTGAGAATGTTTGCAATTACTCACCAAATCGGGGCAATTGAAACGATCGGCCAACTCCAGTATTTTCAGTATGTGCAAATGGTCGCGATACCGCACGAACTTTGTCTCTAAAAACCGTATGACCAATTCAAAGTCGTTCTTATCCACATTGGAGATTTGAAAGTGATTATCGCCTTTGCGGCCGCTATTTGGGCCCGCCCGTATCAGCTTTGCCAGCTCAACACTGTTCTCTAGCACTGCCTTACGCTCGCAGCGTATCATGTAGCGATCGTCGCCATTCACAACGATGAAATCGATGTAGGGGCTTGGAATGATAGGCACCACAGTGGAGACATTTGTGTGGCCGTGCATTAGGAAAGCAGGTGGAGCTGTGGGGGTTACCATGTTTTGGTTGCCAGCTACGTTATGACCGTCAGAGGCCAAACCAAAAGGCAATACCATTTCAACACACGGCCGCTAAGTGGAGACCGAAAAGTGCTGCTGCGCCGTCCGCTGCTTAAAAATTTTCCTTCTTACTCCCTTTAAGTAATATGAGGAATTCTTGTCTAAGGGTCACCTACAAGGTGGAAGTGTTTCAAATAATAGTTGACGGTTGTAATCCTGATGCAAAACTTATTTGGAAGTTGAGGTAGTGATTGTTCACTTAATTTAAATTGATATTCTAAAAATAAATTAAACATATGTACAGATTATTGAACTATTTACAATACAAGTATATATTACTAAAATATCAATTAATGCAAAAGATAATACTCGTATTACTGTTGTAAAATATTAGTTGTTTTCGGTTTGCTATAAGGTGGAGACATAATTGAAGAGGGATAACAAGTGTTTATACACCTTTAATAAGTTATCGACTAAGATTTTGAACACTCACAAATTGAACTCAACAGAATAACATTATTGTTGCTTTTCCATGCATATTTTTTTAAAAGGGATCAGAGCAAAAACATCTCTATTAAATTTGAAATAAAGAGTTTTTTTTACCTTGGGTCCATTTTTAGGGAAAACTGAAACTTCTATAGGCGTTTGCAATAAAAAAAAAACCTAGTATCCGTCCACACGTTTCTGTGGCTACTTTAAATACTTGTAAAAAAATATTTCATTCACTGAAAATATTATTTATGAATAAACGCGAAAAGAAGCATAGTTAAGGTTTAGACTTAAACATGGTTTCTAAATTTAAAAATTATTGATAAAAATTTATGCACATGAAAAATAATAATGAAGAAACAATTAAGGATGTGCTAAATTCGGGTGTAACCAAACATTTCATACTATTGCAAAGATCAAAGCCGGAAAATACCTTCAGGTGTTGCCAAACTATAAATTAAACAAGTCAGTTGCTGCCAAAACTTTATAATAAATATATTGCGAAAAAATTCAACATTCATTTTTCGATCGGAAATAAGTTACAATCTAGTGTAGAATTTCAAAAAAAAACATTTTTTTCATATTTTAACTATTTAAGAATATGTCTACGAGAGGATTTTTTTAAATTTAATTTATTTTGTCAGATATAGACATTTTACTGTCCCGACCTGGGTCTAATCGAACAAAAGACTTGATTTCTTGACTCATGATTTCTCGAGTTTTACTGAAACGATTTACTTGAAATTTTCAGAGAATCTTCTCTCCTCTCTCGAGTATGAACTAGCCTCATCCCCAAATTTAAATTTTTACTGTCATTAAAAAATACGAGAAAATAAAAATGGTAAAAAAATCGTTTTGTTTCAACCTGTCGCCATTTTGTCCAACATTTTTTGTTTTACTTATCGCTGTTTAATATAATTGCGACATCATTGCAGATTGATAATTTTCCTTTTTCATTTCAGATGACTAGGAGGGTGAAATCATGGGTATGCTTATGTGACAATTTTTTGATACCCCCCTTCATTAGCTGCCAGTTTTTTAAATTTTAACTTATTTTTTTAATTTTTTTCTGTACTCTTATAATATTAATAAATAACTGAAAAAAATCGATAGTGAAAATATTGATTGCCTTTTGTTACGACACTTTAAAAATTACTTAAAATTCATGCCTCTAGACTAGCATAACCGCTTAAATTTGGCATTTTCTTTACTTATATTGTAGGCCATAGACTTAAACTTAGTTTTATTACTATATTTTAGTTCGCGTCAGTATTAGTTTTAGTCATTATATTAAAAACATCTTCAAATGAGGTATATGTACGTGATATTAACTCGATCGAAGAATCTAAATTTAATATATTGAGTTAATACGGATAAACATCAACCAGAGGATGATATGAGCTTTAGACCAAGGTATAGATCAATTTTATTCTAATTCAGCGCGAAACCACATAATTCTTAAGCAAACTTGTCCATATGGTTTAAACTGAATGCAAAGAAAGGGTTGTATTAATTTTGACATTACTCAGGTACATTTTAGAACATATTTTCATATTTTTTATAATATATAACTCACACACTAAACTACATATTCGGCATAAAACTTGTTAGAATAATGAAAATCATTCCAGCTTTGCTAATTCGTTAGTTGGTTATAGTTACTCGGTAGTGTTTTACGTTGATTTTGTTTTTGTAAATTTAACGGACTATGGCTATTATGAGTAACGAAGTACCAGCCTGGCAGCTGTTTATTTTGCGTCGTTGCCTAAAAAGTTCATTTGATTCGAAAAAATACATTCGCTATAAAATAGGTTTAGACAAATTTTTCAAAATTAAATATTTAATAAAATTGAATCAGCTACTTTGGAACAAAATATACCACACTACTGAGATAGAGTAAAAAATATGTTCACAGTGAAATGTTTTAACGAAGTACATATCAACTAACGAATTACCAGATTAACATGTTCGGTCTGAATACCCCTATTATAAGTAATATATGGGAGTATGCCAATTATAATTATGCCAATAACACAAACTATTATAATGACACATACTAATAAAATGCTCCCAGGGTTCCATTGATGTACCTCACATACCATGAGCAATATAGAGTAAAGTCAGCCGGATGTTCGAAAATCTTGATATTAGTTATAAGGGGCTGGTCAAGTTTTCACTCGATTTTATTCGGTTTAGGCACAAAGATACACTGCTATTAGTAAAACGCGCTTTTTGTTTTCATTGACATAACTCACATATTGGGGGATATATGCTGTATAAAGTCACCCGGAAATTCAAACATCTTTCTATTAGTTAAGGTAAGTATTGACCCAATTCAGCCCATTTTTGACATACAAAAATTAGCACAGTAGGCAATGAGAAAAACGGGAGCGGATCTTGGATTCGCATGACAACTTTCAGAGGGTAGAGTACGGATAATTCTCATTAAATATTAAATATTTCATCTAATTGCAAAAAATTCTCGACTATTTTTTTAACATCTTAAAAAATTTACTCTACTCTCATCGCGCACTACATATAAACGCAAATTATAATGTCGCGCGCGAATAATTTGGATTCATCTGCTGCACCTGTTAATTTCGTTCTTGGGTCTAATTTTGCTGCAGCCAGCAATTTCACTACTTCAACCAGCTTTCCAATAGTGGACAATCCAGAAGATAATAGTGTTACTGATCGAGCTGCTAATCAGCGAATTCCTGTGACACACGCTGAAAGTTCGAACGCAGGCGTATCAAATGCAGCTCCTCCAAATGCCAATAGGGTGTATACGGTATCACCCCAACCAGTGCATCTTCAAGAAAGCCAACTCATAAGTCCTGTTCACTCTGGTAATTCCGTTAGTACACTAGGGCTTCGTCGTCGCGCCGAATTGCTACACGAGCAAAGCGAAATCCTACGACAGAGGGAGGCTTTATTAAGGGAACAGCACAGCTTTTTGGATCGCATAGATGCAATGGGCTTTGATGATGACCTCGACGAAAGGCAATACACAATGCCTACAATCTCCAATGGGTTAAGGGATCATGTGCCTCTCCCATCCCAGATACTGCAGCTACCGCCACAATTTGTAGCACCATTTACTAGAACAGCGCCTGTTGTAAATGGTATTACTAATAGTGGGCCCTCACTACATAACAATATTCCAACCGGAATATCAATTGGTCAGCAAGGTGAAACTGATATGCAAACACCGGTCCTTCAATCCTTATTGGACCGAATACAGTCATTTGAACAACAGTTGCGGCGGAACTCGACGCTCTATGCAGAGACTGCTCTGCCGCAACCAGTACATACAACTTTTCCGACAGCTGGACACGCTAACAGCTTGTCCTTTGGTGCTTCAGCTTATCGCCGATTAACTCGGGATCAAGTTGCTTCTCGTAACAGCCTTGTTAAAGAATTACCCAAATATGATGGTAAACCCAGCGAGTGGCCGTTGTTTTATGCCGCTTTTAAGCAAACTACGGAGGTTTGCGGATTCTCCGACGAAGAGAATCTGTTAAGACAGGCATTGGAAGATCCATCGCGAAAGGCTGTTAAAAATTTGCTATTGCATTCATCATGCGTCAATCAAATTATGGCCACACTTCAAATGAGATTTGGTAGACCAGAATTGATCATCAGTGTTCTGCAACGCCAAATTTGTGAACTACCGCCACCATCAGAGAGCCATCTGGAATCTATAGTCGACTTTGCAGTAGAAGTGCAAAACATCTGTGCAACGATGTCAGTATCAGGTCTGACTAGTCAATTGAACAATCCCGAATTTGAACAGCGGTTGGTTTCAAAACTACCTGAGCTTCTCCCAGCATATTGGGGAATGCATAAGCAGAGCTTGGCAGTATGTAATTTACAAAACTTCAGTGATTGGCTTTTTCAGCTCAAGGAGCCAACTGCGTTCTCGTTCCAAAGGAACCAATACGAGAGCGCAAACGAGGGGCGATTAATCATCATTTTGGTCCGGTAAGATGTATCGTTTGCGATGAAAGTTGTAGTGAAGTCTCTAATTGTACCTCTTTCAAGGTTTTGCCACGAAGTGAAAGGTGGAAAGTTGTTCGTAAACTAAAGCTATGTCGTCGATGTTTGAAAAGGCATTCGATGAATAGATGTAATTTGGCTAAACCTTGCAGCGTTAACGGATGCACACGCAGTCATCATCCACTTTTACACAAATCTGAATGCGCCCAAATTGTAGCTGAGAAAACGTCAGACAATGTCAATATGGTATCCAGAGAGCATTCCGCCGACATCAATACGCATATTGCAACCGGAGCAAGCACAATGTTTCGCATATTACCAGTAGTTTTCTTAAAACAGCTTAATGTAAGAGGAACACCGCAACCACTCTGTCTACGTTGGACTGGTGATACACAACGGTATGAGAACGAGTCTGTTGTAGCCGACCTAACCATATCGGCTATCAGCGGGCATAGACAATTTGCTCTTAAGGGTGTTCGCTCCGTCAAGAAACTTCGGTTGCCTACGCAATCGCTTGATGCCGACAAACTACGACTACATTTCAAACATTTGAAAGGGCTGCCATTGCAGTCCTATTCAAACGTCACTCCACAACTACTAAGAGGCTTAAATAACGCGGCACTTGGATCTCCAATAAAATCCCTATATGGAGGAGAAAATGACTCAATAGCAGAAAAGTCTAAATTGCGTTGGACCTTGAAAGGGTTGATGCCTAAAGCCGGTACCAATCCTATACACTACGTTTACCACACCTGGGATTGCTCTGCTCAAGCTGAACTGCTTGAAATTACCAAAGCGTACATTTGCCTCGACAACTTAGGTGTGTCAACCAAACCTGTTGCCTTAATGTCTAAGGAAGATGAGGTCGCTTTGGAGCAACTACAAAGGTACACCGTCCGCATTGGAAGTCGTTTTGTGACCAGTTTATTGTGGAAGCATCCGGACATTGAGATTCCCGATAGTCGGTCAATGGCCTTATTTCGGGCGAACTGTTTAAGGAAAAAGATGCAACGAGACCACGTCCTGGCTGAAACTCTTCACAAAAAGATCTTAGATTATATGCAAAAGGGGTATATCAGACGTTTCAGACCCTCTGATTCTGCCGTCAAAAAATATTGGTATTTGCCAATTTTTGCAGTAAGCAATCCCAATAAACCAGGAAAGGTTAGATTAGTCTGGGACGCAGCAGCCAAGGTAAATGGAGTGTCCCTAAACAGCATGCTGCTGAAAGGTCCAGACCTTACAACGCCTCTACACTCAGTGCTCTTTAAGTTTCGACAAAAACGAATTGCTATAACAGCCGATATAGCTGAAATGTTTCACCAAGTTCGGGTACGACAAGAAGACCAAAACTTCCTACGCTTTCTTTGGTATAATCAAACGCCAATGAGCCTACTACATTCGCGATGACAGTGATGACGTTTGGAGCGACATGTTCACCAAGCTGCGTTCAGTACGTAAAAAATAAGAATGCAAAGGATTTTGAAGAGGAATTTTCTTGTGCTTCAAAGTGCATAATCCAAAATCATTACGTAGACGATATGTTGGTAAGTGTGGATACCGAGGAGGAGGCAATTAAATTGGCTCAAGACGTGCGTCATGTTCATGCACTTGGAGGCTTTCATTTAAGAAATTTTTTGTCCAACTCGAGTCGAGTATTGGTTGGCCTGAATGAGGATCCGCTTGATGAGCTATCTCTTGATCTTGAACGTGAGCTGCCTACTGAGAAGGTCTTAGGTGTGTGGTGGATGACGTCCACTGACCATTTCGTGTGTCCGCTAAGTATAGAGATTCGGACATATTTCTCCGTCAACGGCGGCCTACTAAGCGCGAGGTGTTGAGTTTGGTTATGACTATTTACGATCCTCTTGGACTCATCAGTTTTTACGTGATATACGCTAAGGTTATTCTACAAGAGATATGGAGAGTTGGATGCGACTGGAATGTTCCAATCCCAGATGATCAATTTACCAAGTGACTAAGATCGCTAAAACTAATTCCAAAAATAGAGAGCCTAAGAATTCCAAGATGCTATATGCGAATACTGTTTGCCGGAGTTCCACAAATAGCATTACATACATTTGTTGATGCAAGTGAAAGCAGTTACGCAGCAGTGTGTTACCTCCGATACTCGTATGGCGATACGGTTAACTGTACAATAATCGCAAGCAAAACAAGGGTAGCCCTACTGAAGCTAGTATCCATACCACGTTTAGAACTGAAAGCAGCACTTCTAGGCGCCCGCCTTGCCAAACATATTATCGAATCGCATTCTGTGCACGTTAATAAATGCATTTATTGGTCAGATTCACGAACGGTATTAGCGTGGCTACGATCCGATTACCGCCGCTACAAACAGTTCGTGGCCTTCCGAGTTAGTGAAATTCTAGAGATGACCGACGTCAAGGAATGGCACTGGGTTCCAACTGAGGAAAACGTTGGTGATAAAGCTACGAAGAGGAGTGGTGATCCAGACTTTTGTAACGACAGTCGATGGCTTAGAGGACCTTCATTATTGTACCTTTCACCTGACAAGTGGCTTTTGTCTGACGAATTGCAATGTATTGCAACTGAAGAACTGCGTCCACAGTTTACTGGTTTTCATCACCCCATCTCAGAACAGCTTCAGGTAGTACCGCAACCATTAAGATTTTCCACTTGGAACCGTCTACTTCGTGCAACAGCTAGGACAATATACTGTTCTCGGATCTGGCTAAGCAATATTCGAGATAATCAAGTTGTTGGTGATGGTCCAACAACTGAAGATTTTCGTTGAGCGGAACGTAATCTGTGGAGAAGGGCCCAACACGACAACTTCGGAGACTCAATAGTCTCTTTAGAATCCGGAAAGCCAGTTGACAAATCCAGCAATATTTTCAAGCTATCACCTTATCTGGATGACTACGGCGTTTTGAGAATAAATGGTAGAGTTAAGATAACAGGGCGATCAGATCAAGTATTATTACCCTCAAATCACCATGTTACGTTTTTAATCATATACCACTTCCATGTAAAGTATCATCATGGAAATTTGGAAACAGTGGTAAACGAAATAAGGCAATCCAATTGGATTATAAAACTACGCACAGTGGCTAATAAGATTCGACGCATTTGTCAGCATTGTAAAAACAGAACATCCAAACCTCGACCATCTATGATGGCCTCTCTGCCCCCATCCCGTACTTCATCATTTATTCGACCGTTTTCCTCCGTAGGCGTTGACTACTTTGGGCCACTCCTGGTCGCGGTTAAGAGAAGTACCGAGAAGAGATACGGAGTATTGTTTACCTGCTTAACAACCAGAGCGGTGCATCTTGAAATCGCCTACTCGCTTTCAACAGACTCCTGCATTCTAGCTATACGTAATTTTATGGCTCGCCGAGGCAGTCCGTATGGAATGATAACGGCACCAACTTCAAAGGTGCTCAAAAGGAGTTGAGGTTAGCATTTGAACTGTTAGATAAAAATTATATAACAAGAACCTTTACTTCTGCTGCTACCAACTGGCGTTTTATACTACCCGCTTCGCCACATATGGGTGGAGCGTGGGAGCGGTTAGTTCGGTCAGTAAAGCAAGTGCTTAAACAAATCTTGACAACTAGCCGTCCCAGTGACGAACTTCTTCGAGCAGTTTTAATGAAAGTGGAAATGACGGTTAACTCTCGTTCTTTAACTTATATCCCTATCAATCACGAAGAGGAAGAGGCACTCACTCCTAACCACTTCTTATTAGGTAGCTCCAGTGGTGTTAAGCCAATCGCGAAACCAGTTGCTGAGGACATTTTATTGCGTCGTAATTGGCAAACATCGCAGCAACTAGCAAACGCATTCTGGAGACGTTGGATATTGGAGTACCTCCCCACCATATCCATGCGAAGCAAATGGTTTACAAATGTAAAGCCCATCGAAGTCGGTGATATCGCGTATATAGTGGACCCTAGTAACCCACGAAACTGCTGGCCTAAAGGCAAAGTGATCCAAGTACGAAAGAGTGATGTTGGGAAAGTCAGAAGCGCTACCCTGAAGACAACATGTGGCATCTTTGAGAGACCTGCTGCCAAAATAGCCGTTCTAGATGTGATTAATTCGGTACATCCAGATCAGCAGGATAGACCGGGGGGGAGTGTTACGAACGATATGCAGCATGATTGACGTAATCCTCGTAAGTCCTACTTGCTTACGTATGAACTGACATGGCGCGTTCTGATTGGTCCAATAAGCGAAACGGGAGCAATTAGTAAAATTAGCACAGTAGGCAATGGGAAAAACGGGAGCCGATCTTGGATTCGCATGAAAACTTTCAGAGGGTAGAGTACGGAGTAAATTTTTTAATTCTCTTTAAATATTAAATATTAAATATTTCATCTAATTGCAAAAAATTCTCGACTATTTTTTTAACAGGTACCTTACGGCTTGAATAGTTTTGCTCCGATTTGGACAATTTTTGGTCATAAAGGGGCACACCTCAAGGGCAGTATGAATTGGTTTTTATTCCTATACTGGAAAGTGAAAAAATCAGATTGAATTCAAAATTATGTTATATTTGAAGTATGCGTGGTTGTAATTTGATTTCGCACTGTAACATAGGAATAAAAATATAATGTTATGTATCGAATTTGGTTGAAATTAGTCAAGCACGTGCCGAGATATGTGATTTTACTTAAAAGTAGGCGGTGCCACGCCCATCGTCCAATTTTGACACCAGCTCCTATAAAGTCCTCTTGTGACATCCCGAATGTAAAATTTAATGTCTGTGACACATTTAATTATAGATTTATCGCAATTTTAGTAGTTTTTAACAAAGCCGGTGTATGGGGAGTGGGTGTGGTTATCATCCGATTTCACCTGGAAATGATTTATCCTATGTAAATTTGGATGATATAGCTTTAATGGCTTGGGAGATATATACATTAAACCTATTAGGGCGCGGGGCCATGTTCACTTTTTTAAAAATTTTCAAACCACAAATGCCTCTTATTATTACGATTCGTTGTACCAAATTACAGTTTTATATTTTAAATTGAATCGTAGTTATAGCAATTGATAGTTTTCGATTGATGACGTTTTGTGAACCGATTACGCCCATCTACGGAGAGGCAGACGGATTTCAACTCGTCTCGTCGTCCTGATCAACATCGCGAATTGGCTCAGCTTCCGCCTCATAATTGAACTCTCTTTTCTGTTTCCTCAAGCAAACTGGTACCGTTTCTGAATCGAATGTTGATTATTTACAAATTTGAAGATATTTTATTTTTTTGCAGTGCATTCGTACCCGAGATCAAGTCATATTACTTTGATTACAGTACTTTGCTCGTCGAATGTATTTTAAATAATATGTTATACATCTATTTTTTACTCTCTTTACACAAAAAACGATATTAATGTTTGCACATAAATACATACATACATAAATATGCATGTGATATTTTGTGTGCAAATCAACTCAATCAACGCTTTGTAACGTACATCATACAACAACAACCACTGGGTGCTACTATTTACGAATTGACAATATTCCCGTGGTTGCTTATAAGTTGCATTAGCATGCGAAAATATGGAAATTCTTGCGACCTTGGCAATTGCTTCATTTGCCTATAGAGGCGGACTGGGCCTGGCTATATTTGAAAGCATTGCTTAAGAGATAGAATTTATCTTATCAACTTTGTTTTACTATCACTTAAGAAGTGATTTTACTATCGCTTAATCATAACGAGCAGTAGGGTGCCGCTGCGTATACTTGATTTCTTATTCATTGTAATATAAGTACTAACATACATCACTGCTACCTATCGTCCCCTGTGTCGATTTTTGTTTATACAGATGCGGTTTAAACATTTGCTCGATAAACTTTTTAATGAAAAATTCCCTATAATTGTGGAAGAATATAAGAAATGACTAAAGTTATTACTTTTCTGTGAATTGTTTTTAAATTAAATTATTATATTTGTTAATTTTAATAAAATCTGATGGTGTAAGGTACGATTACAATCAGGGCCTGCCCACGCATATAAGCAAGTTAGGCAATTGCCTAAGGCGAAAGAGTTATATGGCGGTTTTTTGGCAAATTTTCTTCACATATTTTATTTATTTGTTTATTAATTAATTTTATTTTATTTAAATAAAATAAAACAAGTAAGGAAGGGCTAAGTTCGGATGTAACCAAACATTTTATACTCTTGCAAAGTCAAATTTTATACTCGTTTTAGATTTCTTTGTGGGTCTTGCCGCCTTGTTCTTGTTGACCGATATTTTCGGTAAAAAGTCAACTATAGGCACTGGGGTCCACATATTCAGTACCTAGGGGCTTGAACAGTTTTGGTTCAATTTACAGAATTTTTGGTCACAAGGTATACTTGTACCCTTGTATACCCGATTTCACCCATTTTCACGCTGTAGCTAGAGGTGTTAAACACATTTGCTTCCAGTGAATTTTGTTATTATAGCTTTAGCAGTTTAGGAGATATGCACATTAAACCTATTAGGAGCGGGACCACGCCCACTTTAAAAAAAAATTTTAACAACAGATGCCCTTCCTTAATGTGATCCTGTGTACCAAATAACAGTCTTGTCTCTTATTGCGGTGCTTAGTTATGGCAATTTATTTGTTTTTGATTAATGTCGTTTTGTGGGCGTGGCAGTGGTCCGATTACGCGCATATGCAATACCAACCGTCTCACGGTACCAAGAAACATGTCTACCAAATTTCATAAAGATAACTCAATTTTTACTCAAGTTACATTATTTGATGAAATTGTGAATGGATTACAATAAAATTTGGTATCATATTATGTTATATTATTGGTCATAGACTCAGTTAGTTTTATTACTATATTTTACTTCGCATCAGCTAAAATTGTATTTAAATCATCTTCAAATGAGATATATGGGATATAAACTCAACTGAAGAAGCTAAACTTTATAAGTATAATATAATGAGTTGATGTGGAAACGTCAAGCAGACGATCGCAATTCATTATATAAGCGATATAAGGTTTAAAACAATGTCTAGACGTTTCGTTCATATCCCATTTTTAAGAAAACTGCTTCATTTAATTTTTTTTAAAACATCACACATTTTATCAGATAATTGGAAATTCTGTGATTAGTTATGTGGGGCGAGAATTTGGCAAGTTTTCACCCGATTTTACTCATTTTAGGAACAAAAATGCATTATAATAATACAGTACAACCACTGATTTTATTAAGATAGCTTACATATTGGCCGATATACAAGTATGCGGCATGAAGTAAACCGGAAATTCGAAAATATTTTGATAAGGTAAGTATATGGGGGCTAAGGGAAATATTGACCCGTTTCAACCCATTTTTGACACTCAGAACTATCATCAAGAAAGCATTCTTTCCGAATTTCAATTATACTTATATATCACACGTTGACCAGTATTTTCGGTAAAAAGTCGACTTTAGGCACTAGGTCTACATATTCAGTACTTAGGGGCTTGAACAGTTTTGGTTGATTTGTACATTTTTTAGTTTAGTTGGGTGGCAAACGTTAAAACTTTTCGCTTTTTTAAGATTTTCAAACTACAGGCGCACCTCCTTAGTTAGATTCGTGGTGCCAAATTTAAGTTCTGTATCTTAATTTACGGTTTATTAAATCACTTTTTACGATTAGGCCCACCTACGAATTCGTTCTTACTTTTTTGCAAAGGAAAATGTGTACCAAGTTTATTTAAGATATCTTAATTTTTACTCAAGTTAAAGCTTGCACAGACAGACTGAGGGACGGACGGACATACAGTCACACGGATTTCAATTCGTATCGTCATCTTGATCATTTATGTATACATAACTATATCTATCTTGATTAGTTTTAGGTGATACAAACAACCGTTATATGAACAAAACTTATACTCTGTAGCAAGATGTTGCAAGAGTATAAAACCTCTTATCTCAAGTACCATATATAATTAAGAATCAAAAAAGGAAAATCCCAACATCGGGATTAAATTTTTAATGCAAAATTTTTAAATAAAATACTCTGTTTGAAACCAGTTTCTAAAAATTATAAAAATTATTAATGTCATTAACTCACGGTGGATTGACCGATATATGGTACAGAGTCCTCCACTACTTTTGTTTCTGATTTTTCCAAATTAAAGGCACGAAAATATTTAAATAATTAACTTTTTATTGTACTTCATTATAATCCTTTTAAATAATTATGTTAAACCTTTGCAATATCAGTATTTTTTTTAAATACCCTGAATAATTATAAAATTAGCAAAATTTTGTTGTTAAGACAAAATAGGCATAGTGGGCCGAGAATTTGGAATTTTCCTAGACGGTAAATTGTCTCGGGCCGTTCCTGAATATAGCCTATTTCAGTTATGACCAATACAATCTGTAGTGTTTTATATACAATAATTTATTTTGTTGGTATATTTTGTAGACAACCAAAGCTCTAAATGTGGTTCCTTAGCAGTAAGAATGATATTTTGTGTGACGTTATGATAGTAGGTATAACCCAAATTTCTCAACTCAAGCTTCAAATTCAAAAACGAAAGTCTAAGTATTTAATTCAATTATTTAATTTTTAATTTAGTTAATTAAATTTTTCTTGTACGTGCAAATAAAAATTATACAGGCAAAGTAATAGAGTTAAATAAAAGAAAAAGCTAAAGATGAATCTTAGTCTTAGTGCTTTCAAAATATTCTCGACTAAACGTAAATTTATATATTATTTATGAAGAAATGTAAGTGATTATCACAAAAGAACAATCGTGCTTTTTAGTTTAACACTTTTAATTAATCGAGCGACATAATTTAGTTTAATCTTTACAAATTTACACGTACATATTTACTAGTGCTATCTGCATATGTATGTACATATATTCTATCAATAGATCAATATTAATAGAAACAAGCTCGAGATGTTAATATATGCTTTTGTTGGTGTTATTAGTAATTAATTGTTTAGCATATTTCGTTTGAATTTCTGAAATGCTTTCAAAAGCACTTACATTTTCGTAATTGAATATGAAATGGAAGGACCAAAGTCGTGCGTTATAGAAACTTGTGCTAACTAGTTAGTACGAAAATATTGTTATACTCTCGCAACCTGTTGCTACAGAGTATAATAGTTTTGTTCACCTAACGGTTGTTTGTATCACCTAAAACTAATCGAGTTAGATATAGGGTTATATATATATAAATGATCAGGATGAAGAGACGAGTTGAAATCCGGGTGACTGTCTGTCCGTCCGTCCGTCCGTCCGTGCAAGCTCTAACTTGAGTAAAAATTGAGACATCTTTATGAAACTTGGTAGACATGTTTCTTGGTACCATGAGACGGTTGGTATTGCAGATGGGCGTAATCGGACCACTGCCACGCCCACAAAACGCCATTAATCAAAAACAAATAACTTGCCATAACTAAGCTCCGCAATAAGATACAAGACTGTTATTTGGTACACAGGATCACATTAGGGAGGGGCATCTGCAGTTAAAACTGTTTTTTAAAAAGTGGGCGTGGTCCCGCCTCTAATAGGTTTAATGTGCATATCTCCTAAACCGCTAATGCTATAATAACAAAATTCACTGGAAGCAAATGTTTTTAGCACTTCTATTGATGGTGTGAAAATAGTTGAAATCGGGTGGCAACTCCACCTACTCCCCATATAACGGTACTGTTAAAAACTACTAAAAGTGCGATAAATCAAGCACTAAACACGCCAGAGACATTAAATTTTATCTCTGAGATGGTATAAATTGGCTTTATAGGAACCGCGTTCAAAATTAGTCAGTGGGCGTGGCACAGCCCACTTTTAGGTGAAAACCCATATCTTGAGATCTGCTCAACCGATTTCGGTGCATAACGTTCTTTTCATGTTTCTATGTCATAGTGCGAAAATGGGCGAAATCGGACTACAACCACGCTTACTTCCCATGTAACACCATTTTCAATTCCATCTGATTCTTTCACTTTCCACTATGCAAATCAGGTAACAATGATTATATCGGGGTAAAAATTTGCGTGAATAATGCAATTAAAATATGCCACCTTGCGCCCAAAAATTGTCTAAATCGAACCAAAACTGTTCAAACCCCTAAGTACTAAATATGTGGACCCCAGTGCCTATAGTTGACCTTCTACCGAAAATATCAGTCAATCCACAAAGAAATCTCAAACGAGTATACCATTTGACTTTGCGAGAGTATAAAATGTTCGGTTACATCCGAACTTAGCCCTTCCTTACTTGTTTTTTTTTTATGATCGCGGATAAATTTCCATTCAAATAAGGAGAATTAAAATTTTGTCAAAATTTCAAGTTTTGCTATCTCGTATTATTTCAAAAGATGAGTTTTGATATAAACAAAAAGTATCAATTTAATTTAGTAGAAACACTCTTCGGTATCATTGTAATATTTTTAACATAATATATATGTATACATATATAACAATGATAAATCGTGCTTTTGAATGTGATAACAACGTATAACTACAAATTTATAAAGCTCGTTGAAGAAATCATTCATAAAAGAAAATTAAGAACCAATTGCACTTTAGATACTATATTTTTAAGGTCTTATAGTTATATTAAGGAAACGCTAATATTAGGTGTCATTGTCAGAGTAGCAGAATCCAAGACCTGAATTGAGCAAAATCCATTATAATTTTTTAATTCATTCAATTATCAATATCAAATAAAACGCATGCAGTTTTCTGTAGACGTACATATGCTTCGCTATGGTTACCAACAAATCGCAGGGGGAACTATAAAATTGTTCAGGAAAAGCTGTCTCAGATAATTGGTATGTTATAGGTGGAACATGAATTATTACTTACATTTTGCATTGAAAGAAGTAAAAATCTTTTTATAGATATTTAAGCAAAAATAAAAATATAGATACCAAATATGCAAGTATTAAGGTAAAATCAACAAAATTATCTTCTTTCAGAAAAAATACTATTTTTGAATAAATGGTGTGTATTTCAATGGACCAAATGTAAATACTAGTAAAAGAATCTACTCCTTCCAATCTCAGTGTCATTTATCATTGAATACAATTTTGTTTATAATCAGGGGTGTTGTAGAATATGATAGTTGTCGGAATCAGAATTGAAACCGATAAAAAATGTAGTAGGTGTGATGAATTCAGATATTATTGGATGACTTTCAAAACAGAAATTGTATCGGTTTTGGGTGTCACGGAAAATAATTTTATCGGATTTGTTATCAGAAACAAAGCAACAGGATAGTCGCTGACAAATTTGAAATGGAAGTTAAGAAATTAATTTATATTATTGTTACGATTAATTTCTATAGGGGAAAACATAAGAATAAAACACAAAATGCCATAATTATTGAGTTTATGGGAAAACTTAGTTTTTTGAAGAAGATTTATAAAACGTAATAAACGTAATTTAACACCCAAATGGAGGATTAGGTGAGTATTTATTGCTTAGTATAGTGTGGTTTGATACTACAAATTTGATACTTTATATTATAAAGCTGTTTTTAGCTTCATCTGTACATAATGATCTTGATTTTTATAGTTGACTATGTACCGTATATATTTGTCAATATGTGAGATATCTTAATACAATTAATTCAGCATATTTTCGTAAATACAATCCGGGTTTGTGCTAAAAAGCGTGAAAAGGCATCTTCGCACATTCTATGTATACTCAAAATAATTCTTCCCACATCTTTGCTTGATTTGAACTGCACATACATATGTACTTGTATGTATCTGCCAACGTAATATATAATATCTGTTTCTAAGTTTTTTGATTTTATAGCAGACATGTGAAATATTAGGCTCATCATCACAATGAAACTAAAAGGACACTTGTTTATTATTCACTGATCATGGTATATCAAGTTTACCATGAAGTCTGTAACACGCAGAACCTTTAAAATATATACAGCAGAGTCGACTTGTATTTACGTAAACCTCTGTTTTTGAGATATGAATCTGAAATTTTGCTCACATCCTTTTCTCTCCAAGAAGCGATATCGGACAATTATAGCATATACATAGCTGCCATGCAAACTGAACGATCAATATCAAGTTCTTGTATGGAAAACTTTTTAATTTGACAAGATATCTTCACAATCGAGATCGGACTACTATATCATATAGCTGTCATAAAAACTGATCGATTAAAATCAATTTCTTGTTTATTTATGTTCATCAAGAGAGTTATATCGTGTATTAATATTGTTAGCATGATAAGTTTATTCAAATATTTGCTAGTTCGCAATCGAATTATATACTGTACTTGCATATATATACATATATACGAGCAAGTGGGTTTGTATCTATAAATTTCTAGTGTTCAATTATTTTGACAAGTGATACAAATGGAATTATTGTCTTCAATGAAAATTTTCTTTTATAAATACATTTGTGAACGGATACAAATTGTTCTATGTAAACTTATAGAAAAAATTAAATAGAAGTGAGCAAAGTTGTTAAATGGACGAATAAAAAATTTACATGACTTTTAAAACTAATGCCGTGAAAGCGATTATGCTTAGAAACAGTTGGTGTTCAACACTTTTAACTTACTTCCCCCTTTTTGTGAAAACAAATTACAAACAAAACCCGTTAGTACAATTGTAGTCATAAATGAAGCTCATTATTAGTAGAAATCGCTTAAAACAATGGCATCTTTTGAAATTTGAAATTACATTCTGTTTAACTTGACATTTTTTTTGCACTTATTTATAGCGACAGTGGCAAAGCAATTAAATTATAAGAAATGTGTATAGCCGCTTTAGGAGGGCTATACCTATAGAAGACTTGAAGAAGTCTTCCCACTTCCCGCGACTACACAAGAGCGATCAGCTCAAGATTTGAATCCGTGCATTACATAAGAGAGTAAAATAATATTTAAAAACTGTAAACCAAATTGTAGATTCCTTGTCAGACCCACGATACAGACGAAGTCTCCCCTAGCAATAAAATATTAACCTGGAATGCTTCTATCGCAGTGAAACGACTTTTAACTAAAATAAACTCCATCAAGCTGATATCATCTCTTGGCTTATTTAGCATCATTAGAAGTGATTAATGATGAGATGATTACTACTTTTAAACATTTCTATGGGGGACTAAGCACGAAGACTTAGTGTGGAAGCAACCGTCCTTTCACATCAAACATACAAGTAGTATGTTAAGCTTGTGGATGAAGTGAAATTTGTAAGATAATAATTGAACCAGCGAATCTAAATCATTTCAATTTGCTTGCACTTGTTTGCAAGTCCGACTTGATATTAACAGCATGTCATATAAAATTGCTAGTAATTGCTGCAAAAATTAGTCAAAAAATGGGCTTCTCGGCCCACTTTATTTGAGCCATCCGCAGTGGTCACTTGCCCAAAATCATTTTTAAAACATAATGGCAAATCCTTATCTGTATAAAAAAGCTAAGTTCTTAATTATAAATTTAATTTTTAAATTAAATTATATGCGTTTTATTTATTTTTTTCCACGATAAGTTGTATGCCGTTGAAATTGTCTATTATTCCCATTTCAGGTAACTAATATAAAATATGGACTCATAGATACTGATAATTTAGTTAATAATTATAAGTATATAGTTCTATTCATGCCATCAAAACAAAATACAACTCAAATACGTACATAATTTATGGCTTGTCTTACTCTTACTCTAAGCGTAACCCAAATGGATTGCAATTTAAACCAAAATTGCCTGCTAATAAACCAAATAACAGAGTTGAAAATAAATTAAAAAAATTATTATTTTGTAGCCTTGATTGGAGTTGTTACATTGATCAAAACCTGAATGAAGCTCCAAGTCACCACTTTGTTGAAGATAATGGGTAGATCATTGTTGACGAAGTGTCTACGTCTTTTTAAGAATATATTCCAAAAGTGTTGGCTAGAATTATGTGTCCATCTCTGCTTGGTTTCACTATCTGTGAACCTCTCTCACCATATATACCAAATAAGAACCATCTAATCACATGTTAAATGCCTACAACAATAAATAATGACTGGATATAATTGGTAATTAATGTTGATAACATCGACTTTGTTTCAACGAAATGATCATGTACGCCTTTAACTTGTATCTTACCTTATAACATTTATTTAGATTTATAACTGAATCTCAGTTTCCGAGTTTATAACTGTATATTTAATTATTCTTAATCTAAGAAAATTCCATTATTTCCGTTATGACCACTCAACCTTTATTTATTTTTCAAACGATTAATTTTAGAAATAACCACATCATTTCTTCGCTTTTTACACTTATCAATTTGAATCATTGAGTGTACTTTTTATAATATTTGTTACCACAGCCAATTAAAAGTTTTATTACAGAATCACGCCTAAATATCGTTTAACTTCCAAGCACATACTTATGTATGTTGTTTTGTTGTAAATGACAAATTTAGGATTTTATTGCCACAGAAGTTCGTTATAATTTACTTTTGCTAAACACAATTTCACTTATCGACCACCTATGCTTCTTCTACATTTGAAATTACAATATTTTCCTTATTTCGTGTCGAGCGCGAAAAAATGCCTCTCAGACGGAGTGCCGATCTATTCGATACAAGTTCAAAACATCGACTGCGATCCGCTAATGGTTTTGGCGATTAATGCGAGCTGAGTGCCGCTTGCCACCCTCAGGAGGCGCGAGTTCTCGGCAAACATATCTTTGCTGTATTCGCTATTTTGCGGCCGCTGCTTGCGAACATACATACATATTTAAACGCAAAAGTACGCATACACTGGCACGACGTACATGGACGCACACATTCATACATATACATATATATTTATTGAATACGTTTAGAATATGTAGTACGTACGGATGGGAAATCAATGCGCACGATTTCCGTATGCGAAAATCCTCTACGGTTATGACGTCACAATAATACAGTAGCGGTAGGGCTGCCGAACCTTTCAACCATACATATCTAAATACATACATACATACATATGTATGTACATTTATACAAAGTTGTATTTGCATTTGTTATTGTAGCTGTTTTTTCTTGGTTTACGGGAGCACAACAGACGCTATTGTTCTTGTATTCATATTTGTTATTCGTACAAATTAACATTTTACCTATGTTCTTTTAAAGTGCATATGTATGTACATGCCAATTTGGTAACAAAAACGTTTTTAATAATATTTATATATATTTATTATTTATTCATAAGTACTTATTTATCCACGCGCGCCGGTCTTTGTCAATTTGAATTGAAGTTCTATCTTCTCCTAAAACATTCTTATACATGTACATAAGTACATCTCTGGCTTTTGTAGTCGGATCGTAAAATGTGATATACAAAATTAAAAAAGGCTGTTTTATTAATTTTTATAATGTAATTGAATTTTTCTCCAAAAAATTAAAAAATCCATAACAAGTCCATTTTCTAAGACCAAAAAAAAAAACTTGTACAGTTTGCATAAGTTGACATTTTAACACTCTTTAAGGAAAATTAATACTTTGTCCTCTATCATGGTTGCAGTCTTTTATTTATAGAATAGACCAAATTTTGTTCAAAAAGTTCAGGAGGTATATTTGGCCATATTTTCTGAAGAGCAGCCTCAACCTAATTTTTGCTATTCACTTTGCGCTCTCGTAAATACGTTTCCATATAGGCCCACAGGTGTTCAATGGGATTGAGGTGTGGACTCTGGGGAGGATGTGGCAGCACGTTTTCAGGTTTTAAGCCTGCCTTTAAGGCAATAAGATCACCATTTAAATTGAGTTTAGCTGCTGACGAGCCTAATTATTTTTTAATATTGCCTATTAGCCCATTCTTTACATAATTCCTTCGGCGAAAACAAGGTTACCGAGGGTTTGCTCCCACTGCATCCCTTTTCCTTCTATTGCACTACACATAACACAATGCAGCTTTTTCCATGCTTAATTTAATTTTTTATCTTTTAGCGCTTATACTTCCTTAAACCATATAAATCGACGACATCAGATCCAAATAAATCAAATTTGGATTTACGAACTTACGGTAAAAATTACAGAATCACAAAATTCGTTATCACTGTGGATATACCCACTGAAACATAATAAATGTTTGAGGTGTTCCTTGAAACTCCGAGCAACTTTACTTACAGCCTGAGGCCAGCAAATTTTTTGGGCGTTCCACTAGTCTTCTAACTCCACCAGTCTTTTTGAAATTAGCAATAATATACTGAACAGTAATACTTATGTATGTATATATATTTTGTTTTTTTTTCTGAAAATTTTGTTGTTCTCTTGCCAATATTTGACTACCAGAGCCCGTAAATCTTTAGATGTTATTTATTCACTATTTTTGCTTCAAAAACTACAAATGCACAAAAGAATTTCGCTTAGCAAATAATACATTTGACGATACTTAAATAATACCAGACAAATATAACAGTGCCTACTAGATAACTGCATTTAAAGTGTTGCCAACGTAAGTGTTTTTTGGCTGCTCAAAATAAAATATTTTAATTTTTGTAATCGATAACATCAAAATTGATTTATTGTTAAAATTTTTATAAAATAACGAAAAATACATAAGATTATCAAATTGTTTCTTTTAGTTGCAGCTTAAAAGCTGAAATATTTTTAGAGAAAATCCTCTTCCAAGTCAAAAGAACTCTCTGTATAAGTTTTTTTTTTGGTTCACTTTTTTTCTTAACGAAAGTCTACAGGCATTGTGGCATTACCTACAAACCTAAGCTCTAGCATAAAATATATTTTCAGTAATCTTCTGATAAGCTTTAGTTAATCCGGCTGATACCGAGATTATTATACCACAAACAGTCACCGACGTTCCTCCCCTCCGTATTTACCGCCCGTATCAAACCAAATTTGTCAAAAGTTATGCCCGTAGTTGCAACGCAGAAATCAGTTGTTCTCTTTTGTTTTCATTTTACCAATGTTGCCATTGTTCTATTTTTTCACACATTTAGTTTCTTAGTTATAATTTTTCACAAAGCTCAAAACTAAAATCCAACTATTAAAAATAGTTTACCCATTTATAAATAAGGGTATTCGACAGCGATTTTGAGTTATTTTAAGAATATTTCAAATATATTCAAGTTCATTTTTTAATTATTATAAAATATCGAGATTGGCAACCCTGCATTGCAAGAGATTGCTTTCTCACTCTCAGCTCACTCGTTTCTACGGAAAAAATCCAATTTTCGCGAAAATCCTACCGTACGGTCTGTTAAAGTGGACGGTAGAAGCGGTGGTGACTGTTCATTTATATTGCGCTCTCATAAGATAGGCCGTATCAGCTGATTCGGTCCACGGTTTTGCGTCTATGACTGTTTGTGCCATAAGAAATAAAACCTTCATCAATTTTTACACATTCCTTTCATAGATCAAAAATTTACAGTAGTACATACTATAGTATTCAAAACCGCACCTAATTTCAGGTCCCTTAAAACGCAGGATCCGTATAAATTTGTTTACTTTACATCTTTCTCGATGCCCTGGATACTTCATATGTCTGTTTTTTCAAACATTAATTTAGCTGGTTTTATACACATTTTAGAAAAAAGTCAAACCGTGAGACTTATATTCTAACACTCTGCGATCCAAAATATGGATTTTCAATTTCGGATATTGGGTTATATTAACCGGATATAAGGAATGTATGTAAATGGGCTATGGGCCTTTGCGTAAAGATGTTTTGGGATACGGCTTATATGATAAACTGATAAAAGTAGTGGAAAATGATATATGAAAGTAGCAAAATTCACCGGATCCTCTTAAAACCGGATAAAATCACAAGCAAAAATTAGCCAAATATTAACCGGATATCCACAAAACTTTATCGCCGTCATTGGATAAATCCAGCCCACTTACACATAAACGAACATTATGGCTTTGCTTGGAATAAAGATTTCGGAACACAGGCACCAACTACTATTCAATTCGACGCAGTTAAAAGTGCGGAACTCAAATTTTTTTTACTCATTGCATTATTAATGGCATTGCGCTGATGGACGAGGAAATGTTTATACTGTAAAATCAACAATAAACAAAAACTAGAAAAAATTTTACTTTGGTTGCTCCGAAGCTAAGTATAATAATTTCCACAAATACAAAAGATCCTTTACAAGAACTTAAATTGATCGGTCAGTATATATATATCTTTGTAACATATATGCTATAGTGGTCAGATATCGGCGGTTCCGACAAATGAGCAGCTTCATAGGGAGATAAAGATGTGTTTAAGTCCTTATTTCAAAAACTAAATCGGCTCTGTTCGTGATGCTGATCATTTATGTATATATTTATTTTAAAGGGTCTTCGATGTTTCCTTCTGGGTGTTACAAACTAAATATTTGGCATTGGCAAAGTATTGAAAGGAAGGGCTTTATTTGTATAAAATTTCGCATGACTGCCAATAAAATTCTTGTATATAATTATCTGTAACAACCAGAATATTTATATTGATACAAATAGATAAAGAATTAACTCTCTATTTTGTAGGTTCGCAAACGTAATCAGTAACGAGCCAAAAACAAACTTTCAATTTAAATGCAGGCGGCCAACCGAGATAACGTATGTAAACAATGAAACTTAAAGGGTTCAAACATACAAATATAAAAGCAAGTCTGCTCATATATACATACTCCCATATACACATATTTATATATATGTGAGTTTATTTGCAACCAAAGAAAATTTTTTAACACGTTAAGTCTGAAATAAAATCATGGCATGAGGTTGAAGATATAAAATTTGTAATCATTGAAAGCTGAACACGCAGAATTTTACTTACATATGAATGTATGAAATTGTGAATATCCGTTAGTAATTAATTCCACAATTAAGGCGGCAACTGCACGCACTCAAGGAAATGCTCTAATAAAGTATATATATGTTTCTTTGCTCAGAAAAAATATCGGGCATACATATGTACATAGAGTCTATATACAGTGTTGGAACAAAGTCTAGTGCAATCTAGTGACGACTTAAGTAATATATACACATTATATAATTATATCATGCTTCTACCCTGAATATGAAAACGGTTTCTGTTATGTGAAGTAACACAGTTTATCAGTTTTTGAGATATCAATCTGAAAATTTTCACATGTCCTTTTTTTCCTAAGAAGCTGCTCGTTTCTCTAAACCGCCCATATTACTATATATAATACAATACATATACAGATTTTTAGATTACTATAACATACAGCTACCATGCAAGTGGAAATTCGGCATGGGCTATTGTTTATGGCAATGGTGTAATCTTCGAAGAAAATTTTCAGATCGGATCCCTAAAGCATATATGTACAATAGCTGCCACAAAAACTGAACGATGTAAGCAATTTTTTGTATTTGTGAAATGTGTTATAGCTTCGGTGCAACGAAGTAAACGTTTTTTCTTGTTTTTTTTACGTCATTAGCTGTTCTAATTCTTTCAGAGACCGAAAAGTTTGAATGTGTTAAAAAAAACACAAAATAATGGTAGGATAAAAATGTATTCGTACCCATTTATAATATTTTTCCAACACTGTGCTTAGAAATTGTTTCTAAATATACAATTATTTAATTTAATCTACGTAAATATTTTATTAACAATTAAGAGTAAATATTTTATTTGCGAGCATTCGAGTTTTGGGTTCAGGGTATTTTCATAAATTTATCAATTCGGTACATACATATGTATGTAGATGCACTACTCTATACAGTATATACAATGTAAATGTATGTATGTTTTGTGGAAACTTATTTAAACATGGTTGTCATGTTAAATAGTAAATATGATAAATATTTATTAAGTATGTGTGTTTGTGCGCGGAGAATCGCTGTCATATGCTAATACCGTTCCACTGTGCCATAATTAAATTATCAGTGCAGATAATTCCAATTATTAAAATAAACAGCAGTTTTTGTGTGAGTTCAATAGTCAAATTTCTTATATTTCCAAAGCTTCTGTGACATTTTCCAATTAGCGCAATTTTTGGCTGATTTTGACTCGACTTGCGAAGTCATACACCACAGCCAATCATATATATATATATATATATTTATATATTATACTACGTGAGTATTTATATCTGCATACATACATATGCGCGGATATCTATAAAAATATCTATGTGCAAGCCACATAATAAATATGTATGTATTAGTGTATATATGTATGTACATACTTCCATACATTCATGCTATAAGCTAGTGAATTTGTGGCTACTTGTGGCTTGGCTGCTTCATCGTTGACGACACTGATCGCTTGAAATCAGGAAAAAATATTTGACAGTTGTAATTATGATAAGCAGAGTAAATATGAATAAATATTTGCCGCTACTTTTAGCATTTATAGTGAATGTGCAGACGGACATATGCATGTCAACACATATATACATAAGTATGTATGTTTGTCTAAATATTTATTGCCGTTTATGTACATATGTATGTGTGTCAAATGCCTATGCATATCGAAAATTACTCATATAAATGCCAAAGTCAAGGTTGTTATCAATAATATTGACACGAATCGCTGCTTAGTGTGGCGAATGCGTAAAATTTTTTCGAGGATTTAGTTGTTGTCAGACAACTGTTGTAAGGATTTTCATTAATTCCCTGCTCTTGACATATTTGTAATTCTACATTTAATACTTGCTTTCCGATTAATATCATGTATTTACATCCGACTTTTCGTATTAAAATCGAGTTGAAGTACTCTAGATAATTAATGTTTATTTAGTGATTCGAAAGAATACACATACACACTTCGGGTATTATTAAAAATTATTAGGAACAAGAAACAATGTTAACTTCGGTTGCACCGAAGCTTTAATACCCTTTACAAATCCTTACAAGAACTTGATTCCAATTGTATAATTAGAATGGCAGCTATATGATATAGTGATCTGATCTGTACAATTTCTCCAGATATTATTGTACATTGTTGCCTTATACAATAACATGTGCCTAATTTCGTGAAGATAACTCGTCAAATGAAAGAGTTTTTCATACAAGCACTTGATTCCGATTGTTCAGTTTGTATGGCAGATATATGCTATAGTGGTCCGATATCGGCCGTTCCATCAAATGAGCAGCTTAGTGAGAAAAGGACAGGTGCAAAATTTCAGATCGAGAGCTTAAAAACTGACGGACTAGTTCGTATATATGCAGACAGACGGACGGACAGACGGACCGACAGGCGGACATGGCTTAATCAACCCAGCTCACCATGTTGATAATTGTAAATATATTTTATAGGGTCTCCAACGTTTCCTTGGGGTTGTTACAAACTTCGCGGCAAACTTAATATACCCTGTTCAGGGTGTAATTATAAATTTTGTATATAAATTAAATTTCAAAGTTTTTAAATTGAAATACCGAATACAGAAGAAAAATTAATTATTGTGTCAATCTAGCACTCGGATGGCTTCAAAAGAAAAGCTAAATGACTACACTTGCTTGTAATTGTTAAGTTCAAAATATCAACTATGGACCTTAAGAGCTTTGCGAATGCTTACCGTTAAACAAATTCCCTAAGAGGGTTGTCACATAGAAAAATAATAACTCCAATGTAGTGATGGGGTTAATGAAGTTTATAAATATTAACTTTGTATTAAACTGGTTAAAAAACTGTCAGAGAAGGGTTGGCACCTGTTGATAAATGAAAATAATAAAATAACATATGAATGCCACGGGTCCACGAGGCTGTGACATTATGGTTGGCTTCATTTTTGAAAAAATAACACCAAGGATTCTCTCTGCCCATAAAATACACATAGTCACTTTTTAGAATGTATCGATGTCTCAACAAGCCATGGTAAGTTGTGATCACTCAAAATTCAACAATTCTGTTTGTTAACGGATCTATTCAATCAAAAGCGATCTTCATCGCCGAACAATTTTCTTGTGAAAATCGGAATCGGTGGCCATTTCATGTTGACTTCAACCACTGATTGGCCGACGCGCTTGAAGGTCGTTTTGCACGAGTTGAATATTTTAAGAACGAAAATCAAGATCCTTCCACAATGTCTTTCATAAAGTGGAAGTCTGTGAGAATCCGCTTTATCCACTAGAATATATGTGGTGCGAAACCAATTTATGGTTGCACGAATTACCGAAAATGTCGACTGAATATTGGACAGCGCGCGAACCGTACCATGTTAATGGTTCCAAGGTAATAAATTTGCAAACGATGTTACGGAGAAAGTCTGTTTATTACAAAATGGCAGGGCAAATTAACTATAACTATAACTTGGGCAGAAAAGAACGTGAGCAAAATTTAAGATAGATAACTCAAAAACTGAGGGACTAGCTCGCGTATATACAAACAGATGGACATGGCCAAATCGAATTAGCTCGTCATGCATAAATCAACTGTTTTGAGGTTGAAAGCTAACCAACACAAAAACAGTTTAAACCTTTAAAAAGAACATACATTAATTTCAAATCAATATCTGAAATTGTTTTTGAGTTACAGCCATTTACAAGGTAGCCGCCCAGCTCATCAGTTTATCTTCAAACGCGTTTATCTCGAAACAGCATTTTTCAAATTTGCTGAAGTAATAACGTCAACGAAGACAAAAAAACCCCGCAATTTAGTCAACTTTTGATGTTTTTTTGATCGGGTTTGATTTTTACGGAAAATATCATTTAGTTTGATGAGAATCACATAACGGTTGTTTTGTATCCCCTAAAAAGAATTGATTTAGATATAGGGGTAAGTATGGTATATACAAATGATCAAAATGACGAGATGAGTTGAAAACCGAGTACCTGTCTGGTTAGGTTAGGTTGAGAGGTCGATCCTGAGAGGGATCTCAACTGAAGAGCTTAGAACGCCGGTCCGTTGCGGTACCTAAAAAACTCCTATATACTGGTTCATATGACCTTACACCCTTACAAATCGGCAAAGCGCTTTGAGTCTGTCACAAATTTGTTGAGACGGCTAAACCCAGTTTCGGCTATGTCTTCTTGTTTGCCGAAGGTAAGACTACCGAGATGGTTCAGTCTGAGTCTTGAAAACGCTGGACAATGGAGAAGAAAGTGCCAGGATGTTTCCACCTCACCATCCTTCATACAACTTTGACAATTAGCGTCCGACAATATTTTTAGCCTTACCGCATGAACACCTGTTGGACAGTGTCCAGTTAGAACTACTACGATTGCGGCAAGATGAACTTTGTTCGGAGAAGTAGTTCAGTAGATCTCCTGTGTTCTACTCTAGGAAAGACGTCAATGAAGATTCAACTTGGTCCCATTCCGATGTGACCGGGACAAGGGTGCCCCCTCTGGCTAGCTCATCTGCTTTGCAGTTGCCAGCAATACAGCTGTGACCAGGCACCTAACCGAGTCTGATGATGAAGTTGAAGCTATTTCTAGTAATTACAGACACTCCTTAACTAGCTTTGAGTGCACAGTTAGCTAGCTCAGCGCTAGTATTTCCGCTCTGCTGTCGAGGTAAATGATCACTTCCCTGAAAGAGGCTGCACTTTGTAGCAGTACGTCTACGGCCACCTTGATTGCAGCCACTTCTGCCTTAAAAACTCTACAGTGACCCGCTACCCTAAAGTAAGTTGGACGGAGAGCTCACCCATCCGTGAAAAAGCTCATTGCGCTTATTCTCCAGCGACTTCTCCCAATCCACATCACCTTTGGTGAGAGTCCCGATGCCTTTATTACTCTCTCCTCAATTTTTAGTCTCCATGAAAGCTTTTTGTCAGAATAATCTCTAGGTATTTCACCTTATCAACAGGTCGGAATAAGCGGAGAGGGACGTCTGTGATTTTGTACCTCCGGCTAAGTAAAACCATTTCAGTTTTACTTAGGTTGAAAGCTAAGCTGCTTCTTATCGGCCAGTTGGATACTACGCTGAGGTGCTCTTGGGTTAGCTTGTAGACGGTACTTTTTTTTTATTTTCCTTTTACCATTATTGCAAAGTCGACAGCGTAGGCTGCAGCCCAACAGCCTCCTTCTTTAAATAGGTCATTAACCACCAAGATCCAGAGTGGTGGGGAAAGTACCCTACCCTGCGGGCCGTCCCTTTTGACCAAGGGCTTTAATTACTATTTCCGAACGCATATTGTTGAAGGCCACCTCGATGTCGAGAAAAGTACATACAATAAATTCTGTGTACATAAGGGCTCTCTCCAGCCATGAAACTACATCGTGCAAAGCATTGTCGACCGACCTACCTTTAATGTAGGCATGCTGCCCTTAGCACTTTACCCCTAGATATTCTGCTCCTAATGAACAAGTCCCTGAGCTTCTCCACGATATTTAACAGAAACGAGGATAAGCTAATGGGCCGGAAATTCCAAATCTTTTAAACACGGCCTAACCTAACGCAGTTCGCGTAGATTGGGGCCAGCTAGCTGCACTTCCTTGAGTCTTCTGCTCGAAGATCTGATCTCCGTTAGATCCGATATCCACCAAAGGGGGTTTCTTTAAGTTTTCAGAGGACAGGAGCTTTCAGGAGCTGCAACTTTAGTAATGCTGAAACTTGAGTAAAAATTGGGATATCCTAATGAAGCTTGGTAAACACCTACAAAACCGCCATTACTTGAAAACATATAAAATGCCATAACTAAGCCGAAAATTAAGATACAAAAATGTAATTTGGTACAAGGGATTGCAGTAGCAAGGGCACATGTGGGTCAAAATTTTGAAAAAATGGTCACGCCCTCTAATAGCTTTAATGTACGTATCTCCTAAACTACTTAAGCTAATATAACCAAATTCGCTGACGACAAATCCTTTAAGAAACCCACCGTCAGTGTGAACATGGATGAAATCGGATTTTAACTCCGCCCTTTCCCCATAAAACGGTTTTGTTAAAAACTACTAAAAGCGGGAAAAATCATTAAGTAAATGCACCAGAGGCATTAAATTTTACATCCAGGACGATGAAGGAGAGTTCTATAGCTCAAAATTGTACAATGGGCGTGGCACCGCCTACATTTAGGTGAAAAACCATATCAGGGGACTTGCTGAACCAATTTGAACAAACTTGGTGAGTTGCATTATTATGGCATTCTTATTTTGCAGTGCGAAAATTGGCCAAATAGGTGTACAACCACGCCCACTTTCCTTATAACACAATGTTAAATTCCATCTGATTCTTTCTCTTTTTGTACAGAAATCAAGCACTAATGAATATATTCTCATAAAACTTTGCACAAAAAATGCCCTAGAGGTATGCCATCTCAGGTCTAAACATCGGACCATAACTGTTCAATACCCCACATACCGAATTTGTGGCCCCAGTGCGTATGGCTGACTTTTTGCTAAAAATATCGGTTCATATGTGAGATATATTATTGAAATTCGGGGAAACTGTTTCTTTGATAATAATATACCCTTATGTCAAAAATGGGTTAAATCGGGTCAATATCTCTCTTAGCTCCCAAATAAAGATTTTCGAACTTCCAGTTGATTTTATACCAGATATATGGGCCAATGTGGGAGTTATTTTAATGAAATTGAGAGAGCACATTTTTCTTCTAAAAGTGTATCTTTGTGCCTAAAATGTATAATATCGGGAGTAAACTTGCCTTAATCCCCATATAATTGATATTCAGGATTTTGAAACGTCCGACTGACTTTATTCCATATACATATAAGTTTATATTTATATAGTTATAAAGTTGCTTGAAAATAAGTTATCAAGTATACCTGAGCAATGTCAAAAATTAATGCAGTCAACCCTTTTATTTCTTTGCCTCAATAATATCCTATGTAATGATTTCCGACCTTCGACCTGCCTTTAAAACGTTTAGGGTGGTCAAAATGTGTGATATTTTCGTGATTTTGAGTGGACACTTTTCCTTAAAAATTATAAATTTATATTATATTAATGTCCTTACTATAATGAATTCCGATCCTTGTATTGAGTTAGGATAATTTAAATATAATTTTCGCTGACGGGAAGTAAAATGTAGTAATAAAACTAAGTGAGTCTATGACCTTCAAAACAAGTTAATATGATACCAAATTTTATACATAATATTCCATGGTTTAGAACACGAAACAAAAGTCAATTGTTTAAAATTAGAAAAATTTTACTTTCGGGTTCGATCCGGCTACATAAACCTGATAGATGACTGTGCTTATATCAGTCAATAACCCATTAACTTCAGCACAGCTAAAAACAGTTCGAAACTGTTGCCGACAAGGGTAGGTAGTTATTGGAAAATTAACTGGATTTAAAATAATAATAAGGATACATTTGACTCAATTATGCTTTTCTGAATCTCAAAAGAGTACTTTGTCGACTGCCAACGAAACGACTTACGTAATAAATAATATGTATAAGTTACATGTGACTTATTCATATTTTGTGTATACATAAATTATCAATGACACACCAACAATTTTATGCAGTTTCAACTCCGGAAATAGAAAAACTTGTAAAGTAGTAAACGAATAGTTAACACCTTCAAGTAAACACAAACCAATTGGCCTTGACTCTGAGATACTTAAGCAAGTATTGCACTATTTTCTCGTTACTTTTTGTATGTGTTATGTGTATTGTATATTGTGCTCATATTCATCTCATCGTCAGAAAATATAGTATACAATCGGTCTTTGTATTACTGAACCCGAGTGCAATTTTTTCATAGATCCTTTTGGTTTTTTTATTTGGTTATAAATCTTTACATATGCATATGCATCTAATAACTTCGTATAATATCGTCAACCAGAGGATGTGAATATGGTACATTAGGGATATGAAGCCTTTTTTTAACCCAACGGAATTAATCCAATCATGAAAGGTAAGAGAGTTTTTTAAGCTTCGAGATCTAAAACTGCTCAGCTACAGAAACAAAAATTTCAACAGCTAAGATTTAAAATTACTTTATAACCAGTTGTTACGATTTTATTTGTTAATAGAAAGCGATACGGTCTTTTTAATTTATAACAAGAATTACACCAAATCCTTACATATTTAGCGCTAAACTATTAATCTAATTTTATAATTTTTGAGAAAACTTGTCCCGTTATTTCATTAAAGTATTACACATTTTGACCAACCTAAACCGTTCATAGTCAGCTGGAAAGTTGAAAACCACTATACAGAGTATTTTGGGGGCAGAGAAAATTCTGGGCTTCTTGCTATATTTTCAAGTAATTTTTTGAATGAATAACTCACACTCTGACCGACATATTCCGCATAAGGTTTATAAAAATATCCAAAATCATTTTATGTATTTTATTAAATCATGAATATTATTTGCTTTTTTTTTTGAAAAATTTATTGGTCGCCTTCAAAATAGTCTCCTTTCGCCTGAATACAACGTTTTGCACGTTCAAGAAGGTTATCGAATGACTTTTTTAGGTCATTTGTCGGTATAGCGTTGAGGATGGCGGTCGTCGGCTTTTAGATGGCATCAACGTCAGCATAGCGGTGTCCTTTCATGGCCAAATGTAGTTTTCCGAACAAATAAAAATCGCAGGGTGCCATATCAGGTGAATAGGGTGAATGGTTGATGATATGAATGCGATTTTTGGTCAAATTGAATGTTAAATTCTGAGGTCTTTTTCTTGTTGTTTCAAAGTGTGCGGAACAAATCGAGCACAAACCTTTCTGAGGCCCAAATTTTCTGTCAAAATATGATAAATCGACGCTGCGGATATTGATAATTCCGATTCCATATATTTAAGCGATGATTTCGACAACATCTTTTGGCCGGCCCGAACGTTCGTCGTCTTCCAAGTCCTCCCGTCCCTCTTGAAAACGTTTAAACCACTCGTGAATACGGCTACGGGATAGACAATCATCGCCATAAACTTGTTTCATCATTTGATGAGTTTTGGTAAAAGTTTTACCAAGTTTAAAACAAAACTTAATGTTGGCTCTTTGTTCGATGCTCATTTTCCGACCGACTCTAAAAATGTAATGTCACATGTAGCGCGATATCTCAGCTGTTATATAAGTCAGCTGTTATATAAATTTTATACGACAACACTGAAGAATACACAATTGAGGGATAACAATTTCAGACAGATGGCGCCACTAGAAGCCGAGTTGTTTAAAAAGTCCTGGAACTTTTGAATTGTACCTTGTATTATATTATATGTAGTACAATATATGGGAATTCGGTATTTCGTATACTAAATTCACATTTTTGCGGCGTTAACGCCGAAATCGCACATATTGACCGATAGATGCGTAATAAAGCCAACCGGAAGTTTGAAAACATGATATTAGTTACATGGGCCCTAGAAGTTTTCATCTGATTTTACCCATTTTAAGCACACAGATGCGCTGTAATTAGAAAAATGCACCCACTCAATTTTTAGATAATTAACATATTGGCCGATATATGCGGTATAAAGTCAGCCGGAGGTTCGTAATTTTTCCAATTAGGTATATGTGGGCTAAGAGAAGACAAGACCCGATTCAATCCATTTTTGACATACAGACATAATATTATCAGGGAAGGATGCTCTCCGAATTTCAATTATATATTCATACATTGAACGATAATTTCGGTAAAAATACAAACATCGACACTGGGGCCACCTCTTCGGTATATGGCGGGTTGAACAGTTATCGCCCGATTTTAACAATTTTTTAGACTTTAGATGGCATATCTTGCAGGCACTCATGTTCCAAATTTAATTTCAGTATAATTATATATTAGTTGTTGATTTGTATACTGTAATGTCAAAATATCAGATGGAAGTTAAATTGTATTATATGGGAATTATGCGTGTTTTTAATTTGATTTCGCCCACTGTACTGTGATATAGGCATGTCAGGATAATACTACTTACCAAATTTGGTTGTAATCGATACAATAGATCCTGAGATATAGGTTTTCACCTAAAGGTGGGCAGTGCGTCGCCCATTATCCAATTGGTATTGGATCCTATAAAGCTTAATTATACTATCCTATGTGTAAAATTTAAAGTCTCTCTCGATTTCACCCATTTGCACACTGTCGGTAGGGATGCTGAAAAGATTTGTCCTGAGTGAATTTGGCTGTTATAGCTTTAGTGGTTTAGAAGATTTGCATTTGCTATTAGAGGGCGGGGCCACGCCCACTTTTCCAAAATTTTTTAAACTGCAGATGTTTTTCCCTAATGCGATTCGTTATACACCCAGTGAAATATTGGCGTAAGCGTCCAAAAACCTGCATTTTAATACGTCATGATATTTGAATTATTTCATATTAATTTAAATTTAGAATAGCAGTAGGCGGCGAATATTTAACAAGAACCGTTATCTCAGAGCGAAATATTTATAAAGCCAGATACTTAACATATCTGCTTCAATTGTTTGTTTAGCTGTGACCGATACAACTACATGTGAGTTATTAGATAGCTAGTTAATTTCATAAAATTTTTAACATTTTCCAAATCGTTAAGAATGAATCGTAGAAAAGCTTTGACAGAAGAAGGAAAAAATATTGCACATCACGAAGAGGGTTTGTCAAACCGAGAAATTTCAAAACGATTAAATAGGTCGAAGGATGTTGTAAGAAATTTTTTACAATTAAAGAGCAATTATGGAAGATGAAGAGTATAGGAAGATATATGGATAAGAGAAGTGGTAGGCTTCCAAAAGTAAACGAAAGATAAAAACGTAGCATTAAAGGAATTATTATGCAAGAAAATGTATGTGCGAGACAAATAAAGCAATAAGTTTACTTGGAGATATGAGTACGACGAGTGCAATAAATGCTTAGATGCAATTAAGATGGTATTTATTACAAAAAGTGCGCCAACTCGTCATTGACCGACAAACACAAACTGTACAGGCTCCGCTTCGCCGAAAAATATCGTTTTTAGGGTGACGACTGGAAAACTGTTGTTTTTACTGATGAATAAGAAATTTATTTTGAATGGTCCAGACGTTCTCCAAAATAATTGGAAGAACAAGCCGTCACCAAAGCAGAAATGTGAGCGACGAAATTTTGATAGCGAAACATTCATGGTTTGGGCTGGGATAACTTACAGAAAGAAATCTCCAGTTTGCTTTGTAACAACAAAAATGAACTTGGAATACCACATTAAATTGCTGAATGAAGTGCTAATTGATTTCGGAGAGGAATTTATTGGAAATTAATTCATTTTCCCGCAAGACAATGCAGCGACTCATCGTTCCAAGAAAATAGTTGATTTCTTGTTGTCTCGGAATATAAAATTTCTCGATTGGCGTGCAATTAGTCCCGCCCTAAGCCATATAGAAAACGTTTGGTATCAGCTAAGATTTACAAACAGGGACGTGAATTTGATAACGTAAAATGGCTAAGAAATGTCATTGTCGCAAAATAGGTAACAACTGGTCAAAACATTATCCGTTCTTTAATAAGATCATACATCTTATTGAACATTTTATTTTTCTCTTAAATATTAAAAAGATAATGCATAATTAAAGTGGTTTTATCTTTATTTCATTCTGTTTATTCAAAATTACGTTTGAGGAAACTTGTATAATTTCATTTTTTTTTTCTAAAACTAACTATATCATTATTTGAATTAAATATTTATTCAAAAATAATAAATAACAGCAAAATTATAAGTGCACATGTCATCAAGATATCTTAATTTTTACTCAAGTTACAGCTTGCCCAAACGGGCGGATGGACGGACAGATTGGCAGTATATTCCAGAGCATACAAAATAATAACTTGGATCATAACTGGCTAAGTAATCTGACTATATTGGCAACAAAAAATTTAGACGAAATCACTATCAAGATACAACAATTATTGCCTGGCAGCCTGATTTTCAAATTTAAAAAAAATCTAAATCTTTTAAATATGCCCGGAATGCCACCTAATAACCTTCGATTGAAGCTTTGTTAGCCTAATATTCTTTTGATAGAAGCTAATTAATATTTATACAAAAATTATTGATCTTAATAGTTTCCCACCCTGGATCCCCTATCACATGCCAAAATAATAACTTTCTTGAATTCAATTTTTTTTTTTTTCGTTGGTCAATTGAAAATTTTTACAAATTATACTTGTACAGCGTGAATGTAGTGTTATACATACATACGAGTATATTCCATGTATAATACATATGGGATGTATATATATGTAATTACAACCTAGTTGTTATTATGAAAACCAAGTGAAACGTTTGTTTTATTATACAAACTCAAAATTAGTGGGAAATATACAAGTATATGTATATTAGCGTGGGTCTCAAAAAAAAACAATAATTTTTTTCTCTTCGTACTCTATATTGGTTAAGAGACACCTCTAAAAAGGCTTTTCTAAAGGTATTTTATTTTTTTCTTATCGTCACATAGATATCGCTTCCAACTACTTAAAAACATATTTCGATTAATAGGTTTTGTAGGAAGTTGAATGCTCTACAACGTCTGCTCTCTTAAAGTTTTTGCGTCAACTAAATCGTTTAAAACACACTAACGGTTGAAGGTTGACTATTTTAGGGCAAATTTGTTTACTTCTTTTGTACTTTAAAACTCAATAAAAAATCATAATTTTAATTGCAATGTTTTACAGTTTTTGAGGAAATTTACGAGTTCGTGGACCACTGAGGCGCACACAAAACGTCATTAATCGAATAACTATAAACTGCCATAACTAAACACAAAATTAAGATATGAAACCCTAATTTAGTAGGGTGTCTACAGTAGCAAAGGGGCACCTACGGGCTAAAAACTTTGCAAAAATGGGTAATGTACATATCTCCTAAACCACTTAATCTAAAATAACCAAATTCCCTTAAGAACCTCTACCTGCAGTGTGAAAAGTGATGAAATCAGATTCTAACTACACCCTCTCCTCATAAAACGGTTTGTAAAAAACTACTTAAAGCTTGATAAAATTTTACACTTAGGATGATACAAAAGAGCTTACAGGACCCGCTTTCAAAATTGCACGATGGACCCCAGTGCGTATGGCTGAATTTTTGTCAAAAATATTGGTCTGTTCGGGGGAAAATGTTTCTTTGATAATAATATAGCCTCATGTCAAAACTATAAATCAGGCTAATTGGCTTTATAGCACATATATCTGCCAATGTGGGAGTTATTTTAATGAAATTGAGAGAGGTTTCTCTAATGACAGTGTATCTTGGTGCCTAAAATGGATAAAATCGCGTGAAAACTTGCCTAGCCCCCTACAATTGATATTCAGGATTTTGAAACGTCCGGCTGACTTTAATCCATATGTGTATATATTAATAGTTATATATTTATAAAATTGCTTTAAAATAAATTCTCAAGTATACCTGAGCAATATAAAAAATTAATGCAGCCAACCTTTCTATTTCTCTGTCCCAATCTTATCTTTAAATGAAATTATTAAATTTTCTTAAAAATTATAAAATTGTATTAAGATCCCTGATATAATGAATTCCGATTCTTTGGTTGACGTTTTTCACATCAACTCAATATATTAAAATATTAGCTTCTTCGGTTGAGTTTATATCACACATACATACATATTTCAAAAAAAAAAAACGTTTTTGTAATCCCCTCACGAGTTTGTTGAACAATGATTTACGTTATATAGGTACATATATATAATATGTATATATAAATGGCTAGGATGGCGAAGCGAGTTGAATTCCGTTGGGCAAACGATAGCTTAGGTAAAAACCAGAAAAACGTTCCCGTTGACTGCACTGAGGCCATAAAACCCTTCACATATGCATTTTTATAGCATAACAGATTATAAAACAAGTAAGGAATGCCTGAGTTCGTGCTTAACCGAACATTTTATATTTAATTATTAAAATTACATTAAGAATCAAAATCGGCTAAATACCTTCAGGTATTGGTTATATTAAAAAATTATACAAAGTGAGTACAAAAATGTTGTGAAAGAATTCAACATTTATTATTCGACGAAATCGTAAATGGATTATTAACTTATATTGAGAACATTTTGTTCATTTGTGTTTATTGCTATATTTTACTTCACCTCAACGACAATTTTACTAAAATCATTTCTAAATGAAAAATGTACACATTAGCCGTTTAGGTAAGGTTAGTTTAAGAGGTTGATCTATCTTGGACAGCTTAAAAGTAGAACGCAGGTCCGTTCTTCACTTAACTTAACTTAAAAAACAAAACTTGTCCATTTAATTTCATTAAAATATCACACATTTTGACCAACCTGAACGGTTTAAAGTCAGCTGGAAAGTCGGAAATAATTATGTATGATATATTGGGAGCAGAGAGAGCGACGTGCTGATTGAATTAATTTGAACATTGCTCAGGTATTGTACATATACTTAAGTACATATTTTCAAGCAATTTTATAAATATATAATATAACTCACACACTGAATGACATATTCGGCATAAGGCTTTTGGAATAACGAAAATCACCACAAGGTGTGTTCCAAAGTAAACAGGACTTAAAAAAAAACACAGAACAAAAGGTTTTATCGGCAAAATCAATTAATTTTATTCAAAATAGTCTTCTTTTGCTTTAATACAGCTTTTTGCACGGTCCAAAAGCATGTCGAACGAGTGTGCCGGTGCAAGCCTTTTGAATGGCCTCCACGTCTGCATAACGCTTTCCTTTCATCGGCAAATGCATTTTTCCGAAAAGGTAGAAATCGCACCATATCAGGTGAATACGGGGAGTGGTTGATTGTTAAAATGTGATTTTTAGTCAAATAATCGGCCACAAGCGTCGATCGAGGAGACGGCGCATTATCGTGCAACAAACGCCAACTTCCATCTTCGCGATATTCGGGCCGAACACGTCGAATATGGCGCACCAAACGCTTCAAAACTCCAAGGTACCGCAATTAATGTTTTGGCCGGTGGTGGGTCTTTGTGGACAATACCCTTGGAATCAAAAAAACAAATCAGCATTTTCTTCACTTTTGACTTCTTCAGGCGCGATTTTTTGGGTTTCGGCTCATTTCTCATTATGTCCTCACGACCACTTTGAAAACGTTGAAACCACTCGTGCACTCTGCTACGGGATAGGCAATCATCGCTATAAACTTGTTTCATCAATTGAAACGTTTTGGTAAAAGTTTTACCAAGTTTAAAACAAAACTTAATGTTGGCTCTTTGTTCGAATCTCATTTTCGCACCGATGACAAAAACCTACTCACACTTAAAACGCAATAACTTCACTTCCAATAGATGAAATGTCATGAAATTTTTACTGGAAGTCGATAAAGGATAGCAGATTCTAACGCACTAGTCGACATATAGATGGCGCCACTAGAGTTTACTTTGTTACTTTTTTACTGTATACTTTGGAACGCAACTTGTATATGTAATATATGGGCGTAAGGGTAATTCGTAGACTAAATTCACATAATTTCGGCATTAAACTATAGTATATCCATTAATATACGTACGCACTGCAATATACTTGTAGGTATATCAGAGTAATGTTACTTACCGAATTTTTAGTTAGAAGCGGCAGATCAGGTCCCGAGATATAGGTTTTCACCTAAATGTGGGCAGTGCCATGGCGAATGGAGTTTTGGCGAAATCATAATATTTGGAATTCCGCCAAATTTCTTTCTTTCTTGGACGACTAACTAACCAATGAATTATAGATTTTTTTTGTTTTATTTTGCTCTCAATATTCGCCCACCTACGATCTTTCAAACATCTTCTTGATTTATTGCGTTTTTTTTGGTACAATGCCAGTCTTGAAACACACCCTTTTTTTAATTTGGCACAGCGAATCAGTACCAACAAACACATTTTTGGCGGTTAATAATCAGGTGTTTTCTAATGTTATTAATTCCTAAAAATTTAATTAAGAGCAATGCTAAATTGAAAACCATTCAGAACTTTTGTTAGTAAATTGCTGGATAAAAATTTCATCTGTCGTTGATAAACCCCGCAGCAAGAGTTAATGGTAGCAGCGCGCGTAAGTCTTTGCAAGGCTGGAAAAAGGAATGATTATCTGCCCGTCAGAAAAGGCAAGAGAGTTTTTTAAGTGTTGAGATCTAAAACTGCTCAGCTACAGAAACAAAAATTTCAACAGCTAAGATCTAAAGTTACAATATAATAAATTGTTATATTTTCATTTATTAAGAGAAAACAATAAAGTCTTTTTAATTTTGAAAAGTGAGTCAGATAAGTCAAATGTGCTGGAATGAGAATTAAAATCATGACATATACGGCGGAATGGCTCGTTTAGTTCAAAATTTGATCTACAGGATTTTAACAGTAAAGGTCTAAACTGCCTCGAAAGGCGAACCGGGATATTAAATTTAATTTCAGACAGGAGAAAAGAACTGCAAACTGCTCCATTCAAAATTTTCACTAAGAATATTATGCCAAGCATTTCCCTACGACTAGAAAGTGTAGGTAGATTAATAAGTTTTAAACGACTAGTGTATGGAGGTAGACTTACCCTAGAATCCCTTCGGAAATGCGCTAAGGCGAAAAGTAAAAGTTGTTTTTGAACCGACTCTAACTTGTCAGAATGGATTTGGTAGCTAGGGTTCCATACTACAGAGCCATATTCCAATATAGATCTAGCCAAAGCTGTATAAAGTGTTTTGGTCATATACGGATCTCTAAATTCTTTAGACCAACGTTTAACAAAACTGAGTACAGCTTTTGCTTTCGAGACCATGGTATCAATATGAAGACTAAAATTAAGCTTAGGGTCCATATTAACTCCCAAATCAACATAGTTAAAAACTTGCTCTAGAATATGGTGTTTTATTACATAAGAAGAGTGGTGCACAGATCTACGGTAAAAGCACATCATCTTACATTTATTGAGATTCACACCATGCAACCAAATTGTTTAAATCTGTTTGCAACAGACACCTTTCTTCAGTTGAAGTGTATGATTTAAAAAGCTTTACATCGTCAGCGTATAATAAAATTTTTGAGAATTCAATTACTGAAGAGATATCGTTAATAAACAACAAGAACAGAATCGGGCCAAGATGACTACCTTGCGGAACACCTGAAGAAACATTAATTGCATCTGAAGGTGTATCCTCAAATATCACTCGTTGTGTTCTATTATAAAAATAGGAAGATACCCATTGAAGGAATCTTGGCTGAAAGCCCAGCAGATCAAGTTTATGTATGAGAATCGAGATATTTACTTTATCGAAAGCTTTGCTAAAGTCTGTGTATATAACATCCGTATGCTTATGTTCCCTAAAACCCAATGATACATGGTTTACAAATTCAAGTAAGTTTGTTATAGTCGAATTCCCTTTACGAAATCCATGCTGAGATGAGGAAATTAACGGAGAAGTCGAAAAGGTTATATGGTCAGTAATGATAGCTTCAAAAAGTTTAGGTATAACTGATAGTTTTGCGATACCTCTATAGTTTTCAATGTTGGATCTAAATCCACTTTTATGCAAAGGGATTATAAATGACTGTTTTCATTTTGCAGTAAATACCTTCTGCTCAAATATAAACGAGATATTTTTATTTATCCATAACTCGACAAGGACATGACATATGGCCATACTTTTTTTGCTTAGGTTGCCAGGACTGTTATATGTTTACATGTCAAATTTGAGCGATCGTTTTTAGTTTTTTTGTTACGGCACTATAAACAAGTCAACCTCGAGTGTGTTTTTCGAATTTTACTATGGAAATTAACGTTGAGCAAAAAGTGCGACGGACGCAATGAAAATGTTGCAGAAGGCATATGGGGAGTCTTGCCTATCACGCGCACAGCAACGTCAATAAACGAAGAAAACGTCGAAAAAGTAAAGAAAATTGTGTTGGAAAATCGTCGTGTGACTGAAAGAGAGATAGCTAGTGAGCTCAACATATCAAATGGATCCGCTCATAGCATTATTCACGATGTTTTGGGCAGGGATAATGGGATGCCCAACTCTTTCCAGTGTGAGAGCGCCTCAAAATTAGCGTTTTTTATAACATTTTGCATTGTAGCCAGATCAGTCAAAATAATAATTTTAGGGCATTTAAATTAAAATACCCAACATTTATTTAGATTAAATATTAATATACATGTATCCATTAAACATATGCAGAAACTATTTAAACCCTTTTTTGTGATTTTGTCATATATTAAAACTTTTGATTTTTAAACTTTCAACATTTAGTCAAAAGAATAAATGTATTAGCTCTCAATGGATAAATGTTTTTTATAATTTTTAATTGAAAATTAATACTACTAAGCATGATATCACAAAAGATTTCATCACATACATTTCAATTTCGCGTTTTCTTTCATTTTCATTGTTTTCCAACTTTTGTTAGTGATCTTTAACAGCGGCAAGAAATCTCTCTGTTGACATATTTTTCTGTAGGATTTCAGTCTGGCCGTCCCTCTTTTTCCAATTGCTAAACGTCAGACCTCCTGAACTTTGACAGTTGCTTGAGTTCAGGAGGTTTTGACGTTTAGCAATTGCGCTCTCATTTCAAGTGAGAGACGAGTTGGGCATCTCTTTATCTCTGGTTTTGGGCATGAGACGTGTGTCTGCTCGACTTGTTCCAAAATCCAGCTCATACGTCTCGTCTTGTACGCGATTATTTGACCAAAAACAACGTAAATATTGTTCCGCAAGCACCGTATTCACCCGACATGGCACCGTGTGACTTTTTTCTTTTCCCTAAACTCAAATTGCCGCTTCGTGGAAAGCATTTTCAGTCGATTGAAGTCATAAAAGAGAGTTCGAAGAAGGAACTGAAAGCCATACCTAAAAAGGTGGCATATGTGTATCGCCTCTAATGGTGACTATTTTGAAGGGGATAAAATAAATATTGAAGAATAATTAACCGTTTTTGTTTTATTGATTTTCTATTACAATGATATTTCTATTTATAATGCAAATAGAATCAACACTTATTATGAGGCTTTTAGCAATAACTGTGTTCACTGTAGCAATAAAATAAAATTGTGTAGGTGGAGAGAATTTCATCTTCTTACATCAGTATTTGCGTGTACTGAAAAATTGTATACCCTGAGTTTTCCACAATGTCTGAAATACTCAAAAGGAAACGACGGACAACAATAGCATGTAGTTCCCATACAAACTGACTGATCAAACTCAAGTCCTTGCTTAGAAAGTTTTTTCATTTGAAAAGGTATCTTTGCGAAATTTGGCACAGGTTATTATCCAAATCATCGCAACAATATCCAGAAAAATTTTTCAGATCGCACAACTATAGCATAAAGCTGTCGTACAAACTGACCGATCAAATCAAGATGCCCCATTATGCTATAAAATATGCATGTGTGGAGGGTATTTTAACTTCGTTTAAGACAAACTTAACTAAGTTAACTTTTTTATTGTTTTGAAATTTTATTGAAACACTTGCCCTGATTTTAAGAATTCTTTCCCCCGTTTCCATGATGACAGATTTGCCAAAGAGTTAAAAATATATACTGTTTTTCATTGAAGGTAATATAAATATAATATCCCCGGTTAGTGACCTAATGTAAAAATGTACCACTAAGCAATCGTAACAGCTGATAACGTTGATCAAATTGCAGTTGAATAGCTTTAAAATATGTGCCATAAAGTTTCCGTACTTATCCTATCCCAAAGCACTCAAAGCTATAGTTATCAAACGTCCTCTATTACTGAACCCAAACGTGCTTTGATAGCTCTTGCCACGACGGAAGCAAATAATCACCTATAAACATACCAAACACACACTAATTGAGATACGGAGATCAAACTTCACACGAACAAAACAGAAGGTTGTATCAATCTAGAAAAAATCCTATTCAAATTTGATCAATTGGTATGTATGTACACCATTATTACACATATGCAGTGCAAAACATTAGCAGTTCTCATTTAAGAATGAGAAAAAATGGTTGATTTTCATAAGTAAATGTAATACCTATTTAAAATCAACTAGTTATCGAATCCTCAGGTACAGTCACTGTACTATATAAACCATAAATTATTATTATACCCTCAACAGGGTATATTAAATTTGCCACGGAATTTGTAACACCGAGAAGGAAACGTTGGGGATCCTATAAAATATATACATAAATGATCACCATGATGAGCTGAGTTGATTTAACCATGTCCGTCTGTCTGTCTAGTTAGTATCTACTAGTCCCTCAGTTTTCAAGCTATCGATCTGAAATTTTGCACCTTTCCTTTAGTGGCCATACGAATTAAACAATCGGAATCAAGTACTAGTATGGGAAACTTTTTATTTGACGTAATATATTCACGAAATTAGACATGGTTTATTATTTAAGGCAATAATGCAATCTGCGAAGAAATTGTATAGATTGGATGACTATAGCATATAGCTGCCATATTAACTAAAGGATCGGAGTAAAAAGCTTGCATGGAAAACTTTTTCATTTGACGAGGTATCTTTACGAAATTGGGTATGATTATGTATTTTCCGAAGAAATTGTTCAGATCAGATCACTATATCATATAGCTGCCATACAAACTGGACGATCGACTATTAATATGAACATAACTGTATATACAAAGTTTTAATCTTCTGCCATCAGATATAACCAATTTATAACCAAAATTAAAATTTTGTCTCAATAAGATCAGTTCCTACTTAACAATATTTTTTCCTTCTCTTGTATACTTATAAAAAGTGATGATATGCCATTTTGCATTTTAAGTGACGAAATACTGTGTGATTTAAGCTAGGTTGGTCTGGTAGGCTACTGAGCCACGCTTAGACTAGTTTTCGTCCTTTGCGATACCAGATGTAGTTCACTTACGATGTACATGAGGAGTAGTCATCCTTTACGATGCCTGCGATCGGCGCGAATTTCAGTAGAATCTGAAGTGGTGCGGCAGCATAAAAGGCTGCTCTATGCCTAATTCCAAACAGTATATCCTTGCACCAACTATGTCCTCCATTTTTGAGAGATCCGCATAAATGTTAACATGCCTGTACGCCAAAAATATGGATTTTTCTATGTTTACTCTGAACATTCTATGTAGCACCAGTGCATGAGAGAGGGAGAAAGTCCCCAGGTTGTGCCGAGCACATTATGCTTCCATAGCAGTTTGCTCTCCGATGGTAGTTGTGCCCCATTTATCGAAGGGAGTCTCAATGGAAGGATTTTGTATTTCCTGGAGAATACAAACTAATCAGTTTTTTCTGGATTCAACCCCAGACCCGCGAGACCCAATTCTGGATTGTATTGAGAGTGGTGGTCAAAATATTGCTAATGTTGTGTCGGCACCTTCTCGTTATTAAGATATCAATGTCGTCTGAATATACCACCAGCTTGGGGGCCTCGCCGACTAAGTTCCTTAACAGTGTATTCACCGGTAATGTCCATAGGAGCGGAGATAGCACTCCACCCTTCAGAGTGCCTCTACAGACTTCTTTGGTCATTTTCGTGTCGTTCCATTCTGATCTTATCTTTCGAAAGATCAAGAGGCCTCTGAACCAGCGTCGTATAGCAGGATCAATACTATTTAGAATAGACACGTTATTGAATGCTTTAGGAATATCCAGGAGCACTCCCAGAGCGTATTCGTTACGGACGTCAAAATTACAAAGTGGTACTGTGCAATTTACTTGCCTTACTTTTCAATTAGACTAAGACATTCAACATAACTAGACAAATTGATGGTAAAAATCCACTCTTTGTCGAAAGAACTTTCCATGTTACTTCTATAAAAGCACTATCCCACTTCACAATGATTTTTCTTTACATGAATCTTATTAGACCCGTATGGACTAATGGACTGTGGGTATTTGGCAACAATCTCAGCATTTAAAAGCATATTCTATGTTTTATATTCCTAACAGTCTGCATAAATATTGCTAAGATCTAGCACAACATTTTATTTTATTTAGGTTCCTAAAGCGAATTAAAATTGAAACCAATTTTTTCGTTTTAAAAAAAATCATGTTTACATATGTGTATGGTATGTAAATATGAATGTAGAATCGTTTGTGTTTATTTGCGTCTTGTTCTTTGGTAAGGTGTTTTGGAGCCCGATGCCGCCGCCGTGGCAAGTGTCCACAACCACTACGAACACGCTTTTAACAGATAATGTTTATATTTAAGTGTTTGTGTTTGTATGTGTATAAATAGTGCGTTGGAATGCAGCATTTGAGTGAAACCGCCAAGGGACCGAACAGCGAAGGTATTTTTGGATATATTGCGAAAGTGTTGGCTCAACGTGTAATCGAATGTTTTTTAATGTACAATAATATGCTGGATATTTCTTTGGAAAATACATAAACCGAAAGTAGAAGTGCGAATCTACATGGAATATTTGTCGAGCAACAACTGCATGATCTCATACATACAAGCACTTGATCACGTAGAAGGCATATGCCTAAATTACTAACTATAAATGTATATTGCACATACATATGAATTTCCATAATTGCGGTTCAGTTATTATCGGAGGCTAGCCGTGATACGCGCGGCCAGTGGCGCTTCAACAGCTCTCAGCCACAAATGCCGGTCGCATACTTGTAGAGCGTGGCAACTGCTGAGAACTCTATTGTCTTCCGCCGTAACAGTATTGACATATACCGATGCATATGTATCGATACATATGTACATGCATTAATACATTTAATGCAAAAAAAAATAATAATAATTTAATCATAATGCCTGCTCTTATTACTCTTGCTACAATTACCATTTACAATATGTACTACATATAAATCAACGTATTTTCTTTACTTCTTGCATTTTTATTGTGTTCAGAATTTAGGCAATTAAAATATTTATGAGCGAGAAAAGAAAAACAAACTATATATATTAATTGTAATATTTTTTCAATTCATAGGTTATTCATATCTTTACTCATATGATACATGCATGTAAATTTAAAGTTGTTTTCTAATCATCATTTCAGGTTATAACTCATGAGCAAGTAAGCTCTGGCAGTTTTCCAAAATGTATCATCTCTTAAGAATAACCGGCAAATAAACCCAAATAAACTATATTGCTTTGGAATGCATTTATTGGGATAAACATTAAGTTAGTGAATTGTCGAAATGCATAAAAGAGATATCTACCGAGAATAAATAAGCACACCAATCATCATCTATACGTTGGGGAGTGACAAATCGAACAAGCAACTGGTATGAATCGAATAGAATTGTATAAATAAACAAAAAATAATCTTTGATTCGAAAGCGAACAGAGTTTCTTTGAGCGCTGCTCTCTTTACATGTAAAAACAATAGCAAAGTTAGCAAATTGAAATCGATACAAAATAACAAGCGGATACTACATTAAAGGAATTTATACTTTACTTTTAGTCAATGCAAGCACATCTTGTTTTAAAAACTTAAGTCTTGAAATAAAAATCCGCTCGTATACTTTGCGCGCAGTTCTCTTGTCAAAAATATTGCATGTAAAAGCGACAGCAAAATTATCGTGTTGAATTCGTACAAGAGAGTATGCGGGTACCTCATTTAAGTGGTATAACCGTTATCTTCAATGATACCAAGATTTATTTAGCATATTTTAGATCAGATTTACTATTGTGAATACCTTAAATGACAAATTAGAATAAAAGTTTTTTTTTATACTCTCGCAACATGTTGCTACAGAGTATAATAGGTTTGTTCACCTAACGGTTGTTTGCATCACCTAAAACTAATTGAGTTAGATATAGGGTTACGTATATATAAATGATCAGGATATAGGGTTATGTATATATAAATGATCGGGATGAAGAGACGAATCCATCAAGTTGTAACTTGAGTAAAATTGAGATATCTTTATGAAACTTGGTACAAATGTTTCTGGGTCGGACCACTTCCACGCCCACAAAACGACATTTATCAAAAACAAATAAATTGCCATAACTAAGCTCCATAATAAGTTACAAGACTGTTATATGGTATGCAGGATCACATTAGAGAGAGGCATCTGCGGTTTACAATTTTTTTAAAAAGTGGACGTGGTCCCGCCGCCTAATAAGTTTAATATGCATGTCTCCTAAACCTAATAAAACCTAAATTATAATAACAAAATTAACTGAGAGCAAATGTTATTAGCACCTCTATTGACAGTCTGTAAATGGCTGTAATCGGGTGGCAACTCCGCCCATTCTCTATATAACGGTACTGTTAAAAACGACTAAAAGCGCAATAAATCAAGTACCAAATACGTCAGACACATTCAGTTTTATCTCTTAGATGGTATGAGATGACTTTATACGAACCGCGTTCAAATTAGACAGTGGGCGTGGCGCGGTCTACTTTTAGGTAAAAACCCATATCTCAACCAAATTCGGTACATAACATTCTTCTCATATTTCTATGTTATAGTGCAAAAATGGGTGAATTCGGAATACAACTACGCCTATTTCCCATATAACACCATTTTAAATTCCATCTGATTCATTCACTTTCCTCTATGCAAATCAAACAAAATATATAAAGAAATCGCAAACGAGTATACCGTTTGACTTTGCGAGAGTATAAAATGTTCGGTTACACACGAACTTAGCCCTTCCTTACTTGGTTTCTTTGATTTTAAAAACTTAAGAGTTTTGACGTGGAAAAAAGAAGCACAAAAGAAATATAGTGGATTAAAAACATGTTAGCACAAGTACTCTCTGATTGTTTAAACGTCTAGTATGGTTTGTTTGATTCGCCAACGCTCGGCGAATAGAAAACAGCAATCGCCAATCTGTTTAAACAGTAGATAAAGTATGTTCGATTCGGTACTTTCTTACGCTTCTCGAATAAAGACAGCATATATAGGATAGAAAGGGGTTTATCACTTCAATGAACTATATTAGTAACGAATTATTATGCGTATAGAATTCGAAATAATTTAAACAATGTTTACTCAAGGACTTTTATCCATTTAGATTACCCTCAAACATTTTCGAAGTTCCCATGAGACTCACCGAGAGAAAAATGTGCCATAAATAAAATTTTAAAATTTTTTTCGTTTTATATCTCTATTATCAAGTTCAGGACCTCCATAACGTAAAGTACATGTAACCGGTAGCAATATTTTCATCGTGAAAATTTATCTTTGAATGTTAAAAGCTCGAATTAATTGAAAAAGTATGAACATTGCTATAGAATATCGGCTTTATAGTAAATTTAAGAATACGTAATATACAAATATAGCTCCCGCTGTGGCAACTATTCGGAATCGGAACGCTCTTTTCGTACACCAATTTTATTGAATTACTCAATACATTGTATGCTCAGTAACTAATATCCCCAATTCTCGAATACTTCTTCATACCGAATCAAATATGTGCGTTCACACATGGACTCTTTTGTCGCTCATCATCGGCAAATTCTCTTTTGGTGGCGCTCATTGCGTTCATATAGGCGACACAAGTTTTCTGCACTCCCTTTCATATCACAATCTCTAATTCTTAAACACTTCATGTACAAGTACGAAGCACACAAAAATATGATTAGCTAATTTTTATCCTTATTCGCCAGTTCCAAAAATATTTCTATTATATTCTGCATATTCGCATACATATTTTTATATTACACACAAAAAATAAATAATAAAATTAAAATTTCCGAACATATGGCAAAAATTGATTTGAAACCGAAGGCTATCGTAACCATGAAAATATAATTGTAAATGTATTTCCTCGTCATCCCCTTGCCAACAAAAAACCGTTTTGGGCAACAAAAGAGTCCGTGTGGAAATGCAGTTTAATCGCAAACGATTGGGAACGGCGCTTGTGAAATAAACATAGAAACTGGTAAATAATAACAAAATACAAACTTTCTTCATTCATGCTTTCACTCGGGCCACACCACACATGCACATGCATACACACGCAGAGACTTGACAATGTAAACAGTGGGTGCTCCACTTAACAGCTTCGAGTGCCAACAGCGAAGCATATCCCACGGCGCGCCTACACATACACACATACTCACGAGAAATTAGACTAAGCTTTCATTTGTGTAACTGAATTCAATATCAATGACGATGGAAGATTAACCGAATTTCTGCTGCCACAAAAGCGCCATGGATGAAGTTACCGAGTAAGTGTCTTTGTACATATGTATGTGTATATAGATTGTGGCGCAAATGGTTGCGCCTACTTACACACTTGCGAACGCGTATATACATAAGTATGTATATGTTTGAATTGCAATGCGACTATTTCAGTGTGTTAGTATGTCAATTTACTACGGCCACAAGCAAGTATGGCGTCAGGAACGCAAGAATAACTGGAAAAAGGGCCATCGAATATTTTTTTCTTGTGATTTACGAAAATTTCGCGAGACTGCCGATGTGACTAAATATCCTTTATATATAATTAATTTATCTTTTGATGTTTGTAGTCTATTAAAGCAAGCTTTTTCTCGCAATTATAAAATCCATCCTTACAGAAGTGTAATTTAGCAGGTGGTTTTTGCAAATTTTCTATACTTTATTTGTAATTATTACGCCGTCCCATTTGCAGGAATAAAATAAGTTATTTTTATCTTATGTACCGTTACTTATGTGTAATCATATGTATATACATAAACTTCCTTACACATGCATATATAAATACGTATGTACATATGTACATAGAAACATTGACTCAGATGCCTTCCACAGCACTGAGACCCGTGGCCCACATAGAAGTGTGCGCTGATATTACCGTAGGTTCACACACACACAGACACAAGCATGGATATTTACAACGTTGCCTCAGACTAGTGCCGGAGTAAGCGTATACGCAACGGTACAATTATGTGATAGATACAAAGCGTGACTTTCAGCAGCAGGAATTGCGTAGGGACACTATTGCTGCGGGATTTTAGGCAAAATTAGTCATGAAAATCGATAGAATTCCTTTGTTTTAAAGCTCAGGCTTCGGGGTGTGCAGGAAAATAATAGAAGTTGCTGTTTTTTTTTATTATTTTGTTGTGTGTAAAAATCGCACAAAAAGCATTTTGCGAAGGAAATTTCCGATTACTCACCAATTATTCAGGCGTGCATTCTTTCCGTTTCAAATTCAATTATTTCAATATTCTTATTCAAAAATTTAGTAAAAAATAAAATTTTTTCCTTTCATGCACTTTTTCTTTGTTTGTTCTTCTTGTTGCTCTGTTGTATTTATATTTCTGTTTTGCAATGCAAATCATGGAGCAAACAGCACAGCAGCACTTGGTGATTTCTTTTCTCCAATTTCCACTTGATTTTACAGCGCGAATTTTCCGTCCGCGAGGCGTCGTTATCGTTGACGTGCGTTACGACGTGTGAAAAATGTATACAAGAATTTTTGTGTTGCTGCTGTGGCCGCTTTTGCCGTTATTTATATCTTTGCCGCGAGCTCCTCCGCCGACTGGACTTTGTTTTGACTTTTCGTGCTCTTCCTCTTTTAGCTTCGTCGTGTCTGTGGTCGTCGTCATTGTTTTTGATTTTGAAATTGGCTCAAATGGAAAACTCAAAATGTTTCGTTTGTTTATATCTAGCTCTCACTTCGTTCACCCATTCGTAAATATGTATGTATGTATTTGTTGTGCAACGTTCTGTTTTCATTTGATTGCTCGGAAAATACATGTATTCATTGAGGTATAAATCCATGTTAGGATAGGCAGCACTTAATAGAGAGGGAGCTTCCTTGCTCACGGCAAAAAGTGTCATGCGCACTGTCAGTTTCTGTGAAGTAGAGCTTTTATTGTATGCCCTGTACGACATTGAAATTAAATTTGAAAATTCAAATATATTATATAATGCTATGATCTACATCTGTACACATGATCGATTACACTGAGCAACAAAAATGAGTTTGGTGTTGCCACATTCGGATCGTTTTAAATAAAGTTTAAATATTGGCAGTGCCCAACATATTCATCGCCCCCAATTCTTCGAGAGTTCTGAACTAAGATATGCATAACTGTCTGGGGCACGTGAGGTTCTCGTTTCCTACTAACATTAGAAAGTTTCTCCTAAAATCCAACTTTAGTTTTGAAGCGAATTTTTCAGTTTCGAAAACCGAAAAAAGTCACACAGACCCAAATCTGGCGCATACGGTGGCTGAGCGAAGACTCTCGTTTCCTTTTGCCTCAGTCACAATCATTCTAGAATGTAACGACGCGTTATCGTGATAAAAAATCTATGAACTTACTGAGCACAAATCCGGTTGTTTGATCGAGATTTTGAAAATTGGAGGAGAAGCTTTACCAAGGATCTAGCAGAGTCCAATATATTCACATATGTATACAGTTGTTTCTTCTAATGATAATGTTGTTAATTAACATATAGTTAATTAGTGAGTTTCATAGGTAAATATGTATGACTTCTTACGAAAAGTGGCATTTCTTGCGTACAGACTCTAAATTAGTATGAGCTTAAAAATGATCATCAATTCTTTATCTATCTCTGATATATTACAATTATGTAACCTGTGGGGTCATTTAACTTCAGTGCTTGCGCCAAAACCTTCAATGATCATATTTATCAAACAAAACGAAACAGTCGATGTAAAACAATAACTGGTAACTGGTTCGAAGAAGATAAAAGCCGCTTGTCATACTGCTAATCAAACAATGTAGTAAAGACTGTCATTTTATTGAATATATTTGAAAAGTTAAGTGTATGCTCCTTGAACCATTTCCCGAGGTTATAAAAAAGGTAATGGAACCCGCACCAGAAAAGGCCACTTGAATGATATTGTAACTTAATGTAAAGTAGCCGAAATAAATTGTAAATGCTCAAATAAAATATATATCTCATGTTTAAAATATGGCAACCTGTATTATAATGATCCTAGCAAGATCCAAGTTCCGGGAGAACGAAATATTTAGGGGAATAAAACACTAGAAAATAGTTCCGGGTGTCAAAAACGTTTGTCTCAGCTGATTGCATTTAATATTCAAATAAAACTAAGTTTTGTTCGAAAACATATTCTCACGGAATTTTATTCTGATAACTCAAAATTTGGCCGATATATGTATTTCGAAATAGCGTCCACAAGAATAACGAAAAGCATTATAATTGTATATATCATATGTGGATGGGATAATTCATTCTATTTCACCCCTTTTCGCCACCAGACTATAGTCTATCCACAATTATACGTTCACAGTATATTACTTAGATATTTTACATATTGACCGATATATAAGGTATAAAATCCATTAATTTTGCATTACTTGAAGATGTCATTTAGCATAGTTAAAATTGTCCCATTTATGTGAAATTTGAACCGTGTTGTTCGATAACTTGTTGGTATTTTTAAGAAATTTCATCGATATTTTCGACAATTGGCCTGGTGCATCTTTGATATCAAACTTACTGTAACAGAATCCTTGATAAAAAGTCAGGCATGTACACTAAGAGGCCAGTTTTAGATGAGAGATGACATACCTTGAAGGCACCATTTGTACAAAGTTTTGTTCTGATATCTTCAATACTGTAACGAAAAGCATTCGATGGAATTTCAAATTGTGTTATATGGGTATTAGCCCCATTTCGTTCATTTTCACGCTGAGGTATTTATTTGAATGTGGTCGTTTCGTTCCTCAGGTATAGGATTTCAACTAAAAGTGAGCGGTGCCATGCCCATTGTATAAGCTTTTAATGTCTTTCTTTTTAGTCTTCACTATAACCGTTATACGCGGGTTGAGCGGTATTATGACACTATATTCACATTGTGTGGGGAGGTGCTAGAATGATATGTCCTCAGGGAGATTGGTTGATAGATTTAGTGGTTTGAGCGATAAGAAAATTATACATATTAGAAGGTTGAACCATGCCAACTTCTTTCAAAAGTTAAGACCACAGATGCTTCTATCTACGTTAAAGATGTTTAATTAATGGCATTTACTGGGCGTGGTAATAGTCCAATTTTGCCCATCTGCAATACCAACATCCACAGAGTGCCAAGGACCAAGTGTATTAAGATATTTAAATTTTTACTCATGTTATTGCCTGCACATACAGACGGACATCCAGAATTCAACTGGTCTAGTCATTCTTTTTATTTTGATATATAAATATATAAATCTATATCAATCTTGATAAGGTTTAGGTGTTACAAACAATGGTTTGGTAAACGAAAATGTCATACACTGTGTGAAATGTTGTTAGAGTATAAAAATCATTGAAGAGCTAACTATAATACGAGTACAACCCATATAGTTATCGGTAACTTTTGTAAAATGATCAAAAATATCTTTAAACCTTTGACCCCCAAAAATATGCAATGTTTACATGTAAGAGTATATGCTCTCTCTGAAAAAGCTTCGGCCAAAAATTATAGTCTGCCTATGTGGTAGTGAAAATTTTTGTTTTGATTTTCCTTGTAATAATTTTGTTATCAATACTAAAAGCAAAGAATGTTGTTGCTAAGTGCCGTTTCACACAGGGATTCAAAAGAGTCTCATACCAGTTTATTGTGGGCGAGGGGACGACGAAGAAAGACGAAGGGACCGTGCCACTCGTGTTCGGGTGGCACGCTTTGTGTTCTTGTTCGTAACAGCTCGCTGCTACCCTTTTCAGCATTCCTTTTCACTTTCAAATCCTTTGAATGGTTGCAAGAGCGCTCGGTTTCAAATGAATTCGATCGCAAATTTGAGTTCTGTTATCTATTTTTGTATGTAATATGCAAATACGTATGCATAGAATAATAGAAATATTATGACAAATTGTAAATAAGGAGAAAATTAAGATATAGATTAGGGAGTAAAGAAATTATGAATTTTTAATACGGAGTAAAGAAATTATGAGTTTTTAATACTTAAAGATTAGGAAATTCCTATTATAAATTTGGCCTTGAAAATATTAGTAGCGGATATTCAATACATTCTTGTGGATTAGGGAATTCCCGTCTTTAGTATTTTTTTGAAACTATTTAGCGGGTAGGTACTTGTATTATGCATATTGTTCTACCATATTCATGGTAATTCATTGCAAGCAAAATGTGTGACCATCATCTCAACATACAAATGAAATACTAAGCGGTGGCGGAGAATTCTACCACAATATTATTTCTTAGAAAGAGCCGCACGAATGCACTGCATCTTGGCATTTCCATAAATAAAGAGACATACAAAGGTTTATTTAGTGTAAATAAATAAAGGAAAGGACTAAAAGCATTTGCTTATAAATCGCATAATTGTGTGTATGTATGGGCAGATAATGTTAATAAATAAAATTTAATATTTTTTAACATTCTCTGGTTTAAGTGAGGTAGAAAAAATTTGTGTTGGACACTAGAAAAGCAACAATGTTTTTATGTTAAATTATCGAATGTATTATACAAAGTAGCTGAAATATCCAAATTATTTTGATTTTTACTATAGATTGTATGATCATATAAGCTAATACATATAAATAATTTGTTATATAGGATTATTGATATATGTATGTATGTATACTTATGTACATAGGTATGCACACATATTTCTTTGTTTGAGATTTGGTTATTATTGCTATAAAATCTATAGGAAGTCCCTATTATCTAGCTAAAATAGATATAAATTAAAGAAAATTTTTTTTAAAAAGTATATATAGAACATGTATTTATTTATCTCCCATCATTAGTAAATTTACATTAAATTTCCTCAAATTTATTAACACATCGTCGATATAATACATCATCTAAAAAATGTTTCTTCTACACGGTGATCGGAGTGGTCGTCGCTATACTGGCTGCTGCTGTAGCATCCTTCTTAATAGCAATTTTGGCTACGCCACTGGCACATTCTGTTGAACCACCCATCAAAACTAAGAACATACCGTTATGAGCTACGGTTTGCCATAATTTGCCAATCCATTTGTCAAGTTTCATCACAGTTTTTTCGGCATTATCCAACTGAAATTCCTCAACGCCTAATCGTAAGTTAGTAATTGTTAGTGAGTTTTCCAGTACAATTTCGCGGGCTTTGTTAATTGCGCTCTTATTCGTATCCAATTCGTAAAAGGAAATACTTTTTAGTTTGTCCCTTACGTCATTATCTTCAGCTTTCACTATGATTTCCTTCACTTGTTGCTGAAGCGTTCCGTTAGTGATAATTGCTGTTCTTCTATCTCGTTGGGATGCATGCGCCAAAAGGTTATTCTTAATATTATCACCACCAGCCAAACGCATAATGTCGTGTAAACGTTTCTTTTGTGACAGAATTTCATCACCATACTCTAAGCTGTTCGCCAACTTCATTTTTACTAACTTCAAACTAGCCAAGGAATCTTCAACGGAGTCATGACCTATAATTACAAGAAAAAATAAATATACAGTTACATATTTCTTAAAACAAAATTAGATAATTTACATACCATCTGCATTTTCTTGAATAGCTTCCTTCAAAAATGTCATTGCAAGCGTTTGCAGTTTTGCTTTCCTTCTACGAACGCCACTCAAATTAAAGCACATACTCGTATCTATCACGTAAGGATGCATCATTTTCATGGCATTCAAATCAAAGTTCAAAGACTGGCCAACCAAAATAGCATCTGCCGGTAGTAACTCTTTTACTTCACGCTGCACATCTTTTATCGTTTTTGTTACAGTTTTCATGATGCTCGCTGTTATTCCAGAGTAGGGAGTCAGGTAGTCAACAATTTTATTCGTAGGCATTACTAGTGTTTCGTAAACGGTTTCAAGATCTTCATTGACGATTGAAACACGCGTAAGCTCATTGTGGCCAACGACTGTTCGACACATTTCACAATCGACGCCAAACATTGGGCTGCTGTCCATCACAGGCTCGTACTTATCCTTGGTAAATACATATTCTTTGAAACGGTTGCTGAGCTCACCGCGTAATGGCATTGGGTAACCTTCATCTACCATTTGCAAAGCAGAGAGCAACAGCTTAGTACGTGGAAATTTGTCACCAACGGGCAAATTGCTTTCCTTGGGAGCTGTTACAGCTTCGCCTACTGGAAATATTGTTTTAACTAGTAACGTAGGATCTTTAGTCATTTCAACTGCCAATTCTAGTGAGCCATGCTGTTCAATTAACTTATGTGCTTGTACATTCGTTAGAGGTACCTGAGCCATTTCTTCAATAATAGAGCCTTCTTTAAGGGGCGGCAATACAATTTCTAAACGTGTCTGAAATATATCATTTGTTTTGGTGAATTTACTTTCATTCGAGAGATAATGATAAAGTGAAAGGCCCTCTAATATTAAAACGACACTATGTGAAAGCCGCAAAGGTTTTTCTAAGAAGCACCATCTATCCGGACTGCATGGTGATTTTTTTCCAATTAGGGCTGACATTAACAAATGTTGAATATCCGTTAGAAATATTGGTGTACGCTGTCCTTGCGGCATCTCTAGCGAGGCGCGTTGGCCAAATTCACGCAATCGTAATATAGGCACGTTTTCAAGTTCCCTTTTACGTTGTCGTAGTTGGCGACGTAACTCCTTATACTGCTCTTCAGTAAGTTGTAGTTTTCGGCGTTGCTGTTCTTCAGTGGTTGACGACACCTGGGAAGTGTCACTACCACTACCGTCCGTGCTTTCACATTTTGTAAGTTTAGGGCGTTTTGTTTGAGGTTCATCTTCTAAAGCTGTCTCTGATATTACTTTTTTAGTTTGGAACTTTGGAGGCATTAATTTGGCAGATTTCTTTTTATGTGTCACCTAAAAATAAATATTTATTTTAAAGTTAGTTGAACCAGTATACAACTCGCACTTTTGCATATACCTTAACAAAACCATCGTCGTCTTTTGTAGTCCGAGTCTCGCCGGCCTCCGAAACAATTTGGTTTGTCGCAGTGTCACGACGATCATTGTCATTTAGTTGTACCAATTTAGCAAGAGCTAGCAACTTCTTTTTCTTCTTTTCTCTGCGTTCCTCTTGTTTTAATGAAAATGTCTTCATTATTGATTTTCTCTACAGAATATGATATATACAAAATAAATGTGGATCAACAAATTTTTCTTTTGTTATTTTTGAAATTTCACGTGCTGGGGAATGAGAATTGACAGCAATCTGTCAATTTATAAATATAAAGAGTTGCCGTTGCTTTGTAGTTATTGGAAAAGAATACCAAAACTTGCTTTAACAACGTTATAGGTTGTGTTTTGGTTAAATTTACTGGCGTTTACTTCATTTAGTTTTGCCAAAACGATTCCAAATATGATCGCATATTTTGGCCTTCAGATTGCTTGTTAATATTTTATTTAATTAACAGATATATACAATGATACATATAAATTATTCAATTTACAATTTTATAACTTTTACAACTTGCTCTTGCTTGAGAATAGAATCAGAACATTTTAAAAACATTATATACTATATACTCGCCCACGGAATTGTCATCTTCGCGTCAAATAAAGACGATTTAATAATTATATAATTTTCGCGGTTTCTTCAGTTGGGGGACCTGAACTATTCATTTACCAAAATCAAAATTAATTGGCATATGGCAATGCTGTGTTTGACGTCTCAGAGCAACGATAAAATTACATTTTGGACCAACTGTTTATAATATTTTTGTAGTTTAAAAGAAGCATTTCAGACCAATGCAATTTAGAATATTTATAATTTGTTGAACACTTTATGAATAGAAATTACAATTGAATAAATGGAGAAATATGTATATGTATGTTTAGTGTATAAATAAAATTTGTGTCAAAGCAGAAAAGAAAACCACCCAAGAAATCACTGTGTGTTATAGGGTGCCAATGAAAGCGAGTGAATAGAGAGAACAAAGAAAAACACTACAAAAACGAGAAAGTACAAAACGATAAGCTACGTTTTACACTTGTAGTGTAGTGTTTGGGAAAAAATAAAACGTGAATATTACTCGGCAACAATTTACACGTATTAAAATATTGAAATTATTTTAATTTTACCGTTTCATACGTTTACAACTGAAATTCACCACCAAGAGTAGCATTACAAAGTTAAGGTCGACGTGCCAAAAAGTTTTGTTGTTGTTTCGTGCCAGCGCCCATCAGCATTCACAAAGTAGTCCTCAAGTAAGACCCTGCTCACATATCATATATACATATATATTTGGTAGTTGTGGAAAGGTGTTTGTCTGCAATCATGGCCAATACTTTGGAGGAACAACAAAGTCTACGTGAATGCGAAAATTACATTCAGGCGCATGGTATTCAACGTGTACTCAAGGATTGCATCGTACAGCTTTGTGTTAGTCGCCCGGAAAACCCAATTCAGTTCCTGCGTCAATATTTCCAGAAATTAGAAAAGGTAATTCATACCTGAAACATACTATATTTATTATTTTTGATCAAAATATGATATGAAAACGAAAATGCAAAAGTTACTTGGTTATGGTAGTGATGTGATGCGTAGGTGTCGACTGAATCATGAAATGTAAGCAGTAATTGTGCGGACATATGTATCAACATACAATTCCAATAAAACGTAAAACATATATAAACAAGTGGGTTGGCGTACATGTATACATATGTATGAAGACTATATATATTTTGTATACTAAATCTTGATCATACTTTATATACGACTTTTGCCTTTTTCTTAATATTTAGTAATGGTAACAATTTTTATTTGCTCAATTTAAAGCATTTACCCTCTGGTATGTTGTTGTTGTTGAAGCGGCAGTTGAGTCGACAGTCCTTGGCCGGATGAAAAACCGGATACGTTCCGGTTACGTAGACCTGACTGTTCTTGGTCTCGGACCCTTAAGTATATTTATCGTTTCCATAATATTTAAAAGCTTTTGAAATAATTAATATGAAGCTACGATTTGAAGAGGGTAGGGAAATCAGTGGCTAAAACGCCATCATGGTGTTGGATTTAATAATTTAAAAAAGTATTTTTATTAAACCCGAAGTCATGATGCTTGAAATTCTTTTTTTTTTTAAGTACCAAAACATGTTACGCATTGCAAAATCAGTTCGTCGTTCGAGGGCTTAATGTATGTACATATATTAACCATATGTTTTTCAGTAGCTACATATGTACTTTGATTTTTGTACTTCCAATACTAATATAAAAATTCACATGGTATATTATTAGTATGTTATATTTATATATTATTAGTATGTTATATTTTTATATTATTAGTATGTTATATTTTTATATTATTAGTATGTTAAACTTGAAAGCTCTGGTGCTAAAGAACAGTAATAGGACAACTTTACCCCAACAAAAATATTATATTCTTTTGCACTAGAGTATAATAGTTTTGTCCCCTTAACAATTGCTTGTATCACCTAAAACTAACTCAGGATGACAAGACGAGTTGAAATTTTGTCCGTGCGTCTGTCTGTGTAAGCTATAACTGGAATGACAACCGTCTAAACCGAACCCGTCGAAACATCTCGTTTCCAGGGCTTACCATTAAGTGACTTTGATGGCAGTTGACGTATTACTTTCCCCCAAACATTGTCTGGATAATCGTTATAACAACAAACACAGTAATGGATGAAATCGGTTGATAACCCAGCCCGCGATAAATCAATAAATAAATACGCCCAAGACATTACATTTCAAACGAAAATGGTACGAGAAGGCTTTATAGGAGCCAGGATCAAAATAAGAGTATGCGCATGGCACCGCCCACATTTAAGTGAAAACTATATCTCCAGGACCTACTCAACCGATATCGGCCAAGTTTATACATATTACATTGACATTTCCATATTACGAAAATGGATGAAATCGGACAAGAACCACGCCTACTTTCCATATAACATAATATTAAATTCCATCCAATTCTTTCACTTTCCAATATGCTAATCAAGCACCAATTAGTGTATCGAGATACAACTTTGCACGAATAATGCGTTTAAAGTAGGTAATCTTATAACCAAAAATTGTCAAAATGTGACCAAAACTATTCAATCCCCCAAGATACAGAATATGTGGACCCCAGTTCCTACAGCGAACATTTTATCGAAAATATCGGTTAATCTGTGAGACATGTTATTGAAATTCGGAGAAAATCCTTAACTGATAACAGCATATCTGTATGTGAAAAATGGATTGAATCAGATGGAGGCTTTTTCCACCTACCTTAATACTGCATATATCGGCCAATATAAATTATGTGGTTTACCACTGAATATGAATGAAATTGGTTTTCCATATCAACTAAATATATTTAATTTAGCATCTTCGGTTGAGTTTATATCACATATCTCTCATTTGAGGATGATTTTATTATAAGTTTCGTTGAACTTCACTATAAATTAATAAGAAACCAAATTTGATTGTTATCCATTCACGATTTCGTCGATTGATGAATGCGGAATTCTTTTGCAACATTTTTTAATATAAAGTTTTGCTATTATAAGTATTTCGTCGGCTTTGATCATTGCAAGTTGCAAGAGTATAAAATGTTCGGTTACACCTGAACTTAGTCCTTACTTACTCTTTTTATTTTATTTTTTATTATTAGGTTTTTGGTTTGTTTCACTAAGACTTGGTCTTAATGGAAAATATTCAAAGCGAAAAGTGATCAGATTGAAAATATTGTACATATGTACATATGTACGTATATGGTATATGAATGAACAATGTTTCGTATTCACTCTCTGGTTTATTCTCTAAGATGATTATATCAAAAATATAAATACTAATCAACATTTTCTGTTTCTTTAACTTGGTGTCATTGAGAAAGAAATAGTACAGCTTTATTAGCAATTCTGGCAGATATTTTTATTTTTCTAGTTTTCTGTGACATACAAGGGTACTGAACGCACAATTTAAATTTTGTTTACATATTTTTTAAATCACTTTTGTTATTAATCAAGCAAAGGTACATTTGTTTGGTTTTTTCTTAATACGCCTTTGTTGCTTTGCTCGTTTACAGTTAGATTTAGGAAATTTTAGTTTGCGCTTCCTAAGTTTTTTACGCTGTCCACATTTTGCTTTCTTGGCTTTTTTAGGACGCTTCTTACTTTTCCTTTTAAAAGTTTTACTTGTACACGCATTTTTTGCGTTTTTTGGTTTGGAAGAAGTTATTGATTTCTTTTTATGAACACTACTTTTTGAAGAACAAGATGGAATCGATCTTCTTTTTTTCGTTTTGTGTGCACATGAGCTCAGATTTGGTGACTGCTGTGCACCGCTGCAACCCTTACGCTTAGGCGCATAAAATGCCTTTAAAAAAACATGTAAATATATATTTTATATATATACTAGTATAAAGTTTTATTGAAATTTAACAGCAAACCTCTTCAATATATCTCAACCTCTTTTCCTTTGGTACTGCTCTCCAAGCCTGAGCACCTCTTTTGATAATTTCAACAGCTGTTAAGCCGCAATTTTGCTTTCGAAACTCACGCAGAAAATTTAAATAGGGATTTCGCATTAATGGCCCTGGGCGATGGCATTTGCCTTTTCTTTTAGATTTATCTGTGTTTTTGTTTTTCAATTTGCACAGACTCTTTGAAGAAACAAATGCTAATGTTTCTATTGTTTTAGAATCCATTGACTTTATTTATTTATTATTATATTATAAAATTATTTGCTTTAAATTTTAACTGAACTTGAATTTAAATGTATTCTATACGAAAAATTTTCTTAAATAAACAATTTCAATGCTCCGCTGTAAAATAAATACTAGCTGATAAAGTCAAAGGATACTAATATTAATTTTTAATTACTTGAGTTGATTATTTTATTATTAGTATCCTGCAAGTATAATATGTTTCACAGTGCGCAACTAATAATTTGTAATTTAGTGAGGCAGTTTCTGCTGGGATGCCACTACGCCGACCAGACTACGGACGCTATTAACCGTCTAAGGTTACCATTAATAACTAACTAATGCCAACTCCCTCCCAGTGAATGGCGTACTTGGAGTCAAACCATCAACCATTGCAGACAAGGAGCTCGAGTTGCCCCGTTAATCTACAATCTAGTCTAGTTTTACGTATGCGTACAAATATTTTCGCATTACTATAACCACCTCTTCGCATATCCAATGAATCCAAATCGTCTAACACTCTTTTCTCTATGATCCGACCACATCGATACAGCACGTCTCCTAGGCCAACCGTTGGTTGTTTTCGATGACAATAAACTTGAATCCAAACGGAGCAAAATAACATTTTGGGAACAACTGAAGTCTGTATTCCCAAAATATTCCGTGGTTCCTACAAGGTCTTTTACAGGAAAGTGATTATAGTCAGTGATCAAATTCAGTAAATGTAGAAAATCAAAGTCGAACAAAAATATGAAACGTATTAGAAAAATCGGATTTGGCTTTTTTTAATAAAAACTCCAGGAAGACTCTGTACGAATTTGGAATTTCATGGTTTGGACGTTATTGACAATAGTACATGACCTCTTCCTGGCCATTCAAAAGTTTTTTACAACGTTAACCTGCCAAGGTCTGTTATTTCGGAATTGAATACAACCAAGGCCCGGAGAAATTTTTCTGCTGCGTTTCGCCAAAAGGCTCCATCTAAACTCCACCTCGGTTAGGTGTAACACATATAATACAATCGATGGAGTCATGCTGCCAACGCACTACTGCGACACCTGTCTCTATGGTCGTGCAAATTGCACCCAGTTCGCGCACTGCGCCGCCACTCCAGTCGAGTGGCTACCAAAGAACCTCTACGGTCCTAAGGAGCTCAAACAGGCAGCATGACTCCATTCTGATCAGTCCCCCCTAACCTTCATCCCGCTCTAATCTTCGTGCGAAAATCACTCAACAACCACTGGTTCCTCGCACAGTCTGTTGTGCGTGTCACACCGCCATACGTCGAACGTCACATCAGCCAAGTGCAATTCTTCATAAAACAACCCACGCTCCCTCCACGGTTATTGGCTATCATCTGTACTGTTTCGAGGTCGAAATTCTAAACGAAGAAGAATTAAATAGGGGGTCCCGCAGGGTGCTGTCTCTCCCAGCCTCCAGAGGGAATATCCATTACCTCGTACGCTAATGATTGCGTGATATTGACGTCGGGCAATGGAATCGATGGGAAGTGTTCAAAAGTAAACGGCTATCTCTCCGATCTTTCTCGCTTCTTATCTGCAAGGAGCACACTCTCCCTCACTAAATTCACAACGATCATATTCACGAACTGGACGAAGGAGTACAGACTGGATCTTAATATTATAGTCAATGGCATTACAATTCCGATTGGATATTTTCGCAGAAACGTCGACGACGTAGAACAGTACGCCGAGTCAAACCACCACCCATTACAGACGAAGAGCTCGAGAATCTAGAGTGACAATTGTGCAACTTCGTTCTGGATACAGTAGTCGGCTAAACGCCTACCTATCTAGAATCGACCCCGATATACCAAATATATGTCCAGCATGCAATGAGTCGCCGTATGAAGCTAAACACCTTTTTTCATGCCCAACGAACCCCACCTATCTCACACTCTTCTCTCTATGGTCAGACCCCGTCGAAACAGCAACTTTCTTGGGTTTACCGTTAGATGACTTCGAAGACAGTCAACCTGTACCTTTCCACCCAGACGGGGGTTAGACAACCGCTACAACAACAACATCAACCACCCTTATCTTTGAAATGTCGATGTGGACAGTAGCATTCTAAAATAATTATGTCATTCTAAACCAAAAATTAAAAGCCGTTACTCACATCAAAATCGTCCCATGGCAGTCGATTCGGCTTTACGTAACCGAAATGAACGTCAACTCGGCAGAATTCTTAAAACGTGTGTCAGGGATGTTTTCTGCAACTTCATGTTTTATATTAATGCTTTTCAATTTAATTAATTACAATAATTCACAACATAACAATTTCACGTTATAAAAAATTCGACTGTATTTTTACGATATATCTTCAATAAATTTGGCACGGACTAGTGTTCAAAGTTGGGATTTCCGAATAAAATTTTCCGATCGGACCACTGTAGCATATAGCTGCCATACAAACTAATCAAAATCACGTTCTTGTATGAAACATTTTTTATTTGACAATGTTTCTTCACGAAATTTGGTATGTTTGTTTCTTTGTGTTTCGATTTCAAGGACGCTATTCAGTGGGACGAAGTCAATGAAGGTCTTAATATCATCTGTTAATACTTACTAACTTTTCCTCTATGGCCTGTCCTTCACATTTCAATTATATATAGTGAAAAACATTTCAAAATAAGTAAGAAAGGGCTAAGTTCGGCTATATCCACACATTATATACTCTGGCAAATTGCATGAATGAAAACAGGACTTTCAGGTGTTTTTAAAACTTTATATTTAAAAATGTTGCGTAAGAATTCGGTATTCATTATACGACAAATTGTGAATTGATTACAATGATATTTAGTTTATCTTCTTCAAGTTTCATGTATTTACACATTTATAGTATTTCCTTGTGTCAAAAATGTTTCTATTAATATCAATCTAAATTACTGCAATGACAAATATGCGATATAAACGCTCCCAAAAAGGCTAAATTTATTATATTGCGTTTATGAGGAAAAAGGAAACCAGAGAATCGGAAATCATTATACTAGGTAAGTCAAATTTAACTGGAAGTTCGAAAAATCTTTATATTAGTAAGTCAAATAAAAAGTTCGTTCGGTTTTTATCTAAGAGATGGCGTTATTGTCCATAGTACTAGTGTTACGTGCCGCATCATGTGAAAACGTGTTTATTCGCGCTAAAAGTTTGTCTTTGACAGTTTTTCGATTGATTGACTCAGTACGTTGTGAGCGCTCGTCAAAGATGGACACCAGCAAAGAGAAAATTCGCTATATTTTACAATTTTTCTTCGATCAAGGCGAAAAAGCAGCCAAAGCGGCTGAAAAAATTAATTTAGTTTATGGGCCCGATACTGTAAACGAACGTGTAGCACAAGAGTGGTTTCCTAGGTTCTGTTCCGGTAATTTCGATGTCAAAGATGCACCACGCGTCGGGAGGCTTGTCGTCGAAAATTGCGATAAAATCATGGAAATAGTGGAAACAAAACAGGCTGCGGAACTAAAGATAAGCCAGAAAACCGTTTGTAACCATTTGCATAACCTTGGATTCAAAAAGAAGCTCGATGTTTGGGTGCCACACGAACTAACGCAAAAAAACATGATGGACCGAATTTCCATCTGCGAATCGCTGCTAAATCGCAACAAAATCGACTCGTTTCTGAAGCGAATTGTGACTGGCGATGAAAAATGGGTCACTTACGACAACATTGAGCGCAAACGGTCGTGGTCAAAGCTCGGGGAAGCGGTCCAGACGGTGGCCAAGACCGGATTAACGGCCAGGAAGGTTTTGCTGTGTGTTCAGTGAGATTGGCAAGGAATCATCTACTACGAGCTGCTCCCCTATGGCCAAACGCTCAATTCGGCCCTTTATTGCCACAACTGGACCGTTTGAAGGCAGCACTCATCCAGAAGAGGCCATCTTTGATCAACAGAGGCCGAATTGTGTTCCATCAGGACAACGCCAGGCCACACACGCCTTTGGTGACGCGCCAGAAGCTCCGGGAGCTCGGATGGGAGGACCTAATGCAACCACCTTATAGTCCGGACCTGGCACCAAGTGATTACCATATTTTCCTGTCCATGAGGGAGCCTGTGAAAATTGGCTCTCCTAGTTTTTTGGCAATAGGGACTCAGCCTTCTACGAGAGGGGTATATTGGAAACAAGTTTACGAACAAAAAAACCGAACGAACTTTTTACTTGACCTAATATTAGATATATGGGAGAAAGGAAGTAGTCACACGTGTCGTCCATTTTTGACAGAAGGGCACATTATTGTTGGAAAAAATGCTCTCTGAATTTTAATGACATATCTCGCATATTGGCCGATGTTTTCAGTCACATATTCGGTATCTGGACACATGAAGTGTTATGGACCGATTCCGATAATTTTTGGACGTGAGAAAGGCACTTACCTTGAAGGCACTATCTGCAAAGTTTTATTTCGGTAACATCATTCTCTATTAAAATACATACTTTAAAGTGAAAGAATCATACGGAATTTACAATTGAGATATATGGGATAACAATAATGGTGCTTGATTTATGCACATTCTGTAAATTGAAGAAAGTCGAATAGTCCAATTTTGATACAGGTTCTTATGCGGTTCTCTGTATGATGTAGGATTTTAATTTAATGATTTTGACGTCTTTATTTAGAAAGTTATCGGACTTTTACTAGTTTTTAACATAACCATTATTTTAAGAATGTGCAGGGTTTCACACTGTTGGATGAAGCGCCGAAAATATTTGCACTGAGTAAGTTTGGTTAATATAGTGTAGCTTAACGGTTTGTGAGATCCTATTCGGCAGCGGGAACACGCCCTCTTTTTAATAATTTTCAAACATTTATAATGTGATTAACGCAATTTTTTGAGCGTGGGAATGGTCCAATATCAACCTCGCTTGGGTGTCAAAGTACACTTGTACCGAGTTTCATCAAGATATCTCAATTTTTACTTAAGTTATCGCTTGCACGGACAGACAAAATTAAACTCGTCTTGTCCGCGTGATCATTTTTATCCATATAGGTGAACAAAACTATTATACTAACTACTGCAGCATGCTGCAAGAGCAGAATAAGTTTACAGTCAGCTGGAAAATCGGTTAGATCAGGGCTAGTGAAAGGGCTGGACTGATGCATTAAATTTTGGCATTATTCAAGTATTGTAAACGCATTTCTTATATATTAAAACTTTAAGGGGTTACGTGGCAAAAAACGGCTTATCTAATAAAAATTAATTTTATTTTTTATATAAAAAATTAAATATATTATTCAAACTTTAATATTCCAAAGGTACATGTTTTGCAAAAATTTTGTAAAATTTTCAAAGGAATACTTGTATTCAAAACTCGGCAATAATAACGTGATTTCCGGCAGGCCCTCGGAAAAAAGGCCTTAGAATATATTTCGAAGACCTGTATAAAATTTCACTAAAATCGGTTGACTAGTTCGAGAGAAATTCTATCAACCGACTTTAAAAACACAGTTTTGAGAAAAATGCGTTTAAAGTTCTAAGTGACTACATATGTAGTTGACCTAGAGCGCTCAACTTTTCAAGGCTGTATTTCCAAAATAATTACTCGGATCAACTTGAGCATTTAGGACAATATTCTAAAGGTGTTATAGAATTAAATAAGACAATAAAAAATAAATAGATTTATTGAAGCCGTGAAACCCATGTAACCCCTTAAGATAATTTACATATTGACCGATATATTCGGTAAAACGTTAATCATAGGTATTGAGTCCACACATTCGGTATATTGGGACTTGATCATTTATGGTCCGACTTCAATAATTTTAAGACGTGAGATGGCCTACTTTCAAGTCACTATTTGCGCAAAATTTTATTCCCATATCTCCATTGTGGCTTGATTTATACTGGGTCGTTCACTAAGTAATTTCGTTTTTTTAGTGCAATTTAAACACGATTTTTTATTGTGTAATTATACATATATTCTCCATTTTGATCCAATACATTTTGCCATCATCGGGCAAGAATTGATTCCACGCTTATAAATTGTTTGATCCTTTCAGGCAAATACTAGTGAAGGTTCTCCCATCCAAAAATTGTTGCAGAGACCGGAACAAGTAATAGTCAGCAGATGCGAAATCCACTTTTCGTCGCGAGTTACAATGCGCTTTAAAAATGGATCACTTCTTTGACTTTTGATAAGCGAATTACAGTCGTTATTGCGACAAAGCAAATTGCGTTCTGCACGAACATGAGGATCATCCTATCATGTACTTGTGAACGGTCGCGTTAGACAAATTTAATCTTTCAGCAATCTAGCGAGTTATTCAACGATTTTCATCCACCAACGACTTTATTTTATCCATGTCGGCTGCAAGATGCCTTCCAGGACGTGGAGCATTATCAAGATCGACATAATTTTCGGCTTGCTTGAACTACATTTTTACTATTTGGTAAAAAAACTGAAAATATTTCCCGAAAATGCTGAAAATACGAAATTACTTAGTGAACGCCCCAATATATTATAAAGTGAAGAAATCAGATGAAATTTAAAATTGTGACATAATGAAGCGTGGATGTAATTCAATTTTGCCCATTGTTAGTTTGTCAAATAAGAATGTTGGGATAATATCAGACCCAAGATAGAGTTGATAATGGTATTTATTTAGTGAGTTATCGCGTTATTACTTGTAGTAGTTTTCCACATTACTGTTATATGTTGGGAGAGTGGGCAGTGTCATCAGCCAATTTCATCAATTTTTTCACTGTGTCAGAAGGAATTAGAGTTGATATAGCATTAGTGGTTTGTGAGATATGTAGTTTAAATCACAAATGCCTCTCCATACTTCGATACCCTTGGCCAAAGAACAGTTTTGTATCGTAATGCGGCTTAGTTATAATACTTTATTGGTTTTCGATAAACCGTATTTTGTGGGCGTAACAATGGTTCTATTCCGCCCATCTGTAATACCAATCTTTTTATAGTGTCAAGAAGCACGTTTACCAAGTTTAATTTTTACTGAAGTTATGGCTTGCACAGTGACCCGGAACGCAACTCATCGCCTCATCCTGATCATTTATATCAAGTTGCGACAGTATAAAAATTAATTTTTTTATTGTCTGTTATTTTTAGTGTTTGTAAATACTTTATTAGTAACATCGAGTAGAATATTTTTACATATCCCAGTTGTATTAGAAAGTTTTACGGAAATGTGGAACCAGCCTCTTACCCCAAAGTTGCGATTTAATTTGGTAATCTGAAAAAGTCGTACCACAAATCACAGAAATACTCTAAGTTTCGGAAATACGGTATTTTATACAGTCGACGCTCAGAAATTAGAACCTTCAGTAATTACAATTTCCAGAAATTAGAATCAGAGTTTGCAATACATTAAATGATCTGAAATAAGAATTGAAAATTCGAATTTCTGAGCGTATTTTGTTTATTTGTTACAATTGAAAATCAATTATTATGTTTCTCCAAAATAAATCTAAAAAGAGATATACCCAATTTATTTACTTATGTCATTCGCTATTCGTCGTCGCTCTGCTGTACATTCCTGGCTAGTTGCTATATGAATTTGATACGCGAGCACATATCTATATGTATTTTGGCTGAATTATTTAAAAGTAAAAGTAAATCGCTGAATCACACCTATTGTGATAAAATGAGTGTAAAGATATGTTTTTGCTTTCGAAAAACAGACTTCAGTATATAAAATCTAGAAGGAACGAATTTAATTTTAATTGGTGCAAGCACTGATGGATTACATACAATAAATTAGTGCTGCTGGCAATTAGAAAAGCAAAAACACCAAGTATTTTATAATCCAATTCGTTACAACTTTAAAAAAAAAATATTCGGATGACGTCTCGGATCTTTCATGATCGCTTTTACAAAACATTTAATAAAGAAGTGAAAAAAATTGTTGGGTTCAGTAATAAAAAAAATAGTGGGTTCATATGGTGATCCCCTTTTTTTTAGAAAATAATTTGCATCCGAAAGCTGTTTACTTATTGTTATCCTACTTACTCCATTCATGCACCAATTCGATTCGAAGGTGGTTTCTTAGATTCGAATGTTATCGTAATTGTCTAAATTTACTTAATATTTCTAGTTATATACAAATGAAGAAATTTCACAACCAACTTCAAATCAGGAACAAGAATTTTTCATAAATAAGAATCACCTTAAAAACCAAGTAGGTCTGATTTCTGTGCGTCGACTGTGCTCAAGTCTGCTTTTGTTTCTCCTCTTGAAGCTTCTTGATGCATTCTAAGCTAGTTATTTTTCATAATAAACCAGATTGATTAAAAATATACAAATTTTTTCATTTATTTACACACATTTTATGCCAGACTACAAACAAAAGCGATTACAGACTTTTGAACTCTATAAACGCATATATAATTTGGAGATTTCATATTGTGATTTCTATTCCTTGTTCCTAATTTCACGCCCACTAAATTCTGCAGGTTCTTCTCTTCTTCCGCTTGCAACCTCGTCGCTTCGGACGACGTTTCTTGGCGCAACGCCTCCTTTTAGGTCTACGCCTGCGGGCACACTTCGACTTTCTTCGGCGACGTTTTTTTGCACAGGGATTCGGGCATACTATGCCACAACTTTCTTGGAATGGCATCGCGCGCATCTGTGTCGGCTGCGCAGGTATCGGTGGTGGCGCCGGTGGTTTCCTTTTCTTTGGTGCATAAAAAGCCTATGGTAAATACTTAGACTGAACATAATGATAGATCAGACGCTATTCGCACTAACCTCTTCTATATACTGCAATTTTTCCTCCTTTGGCATGCTCTTCCACTCCCTGGCACCGCGACATATAATTTCCACAGCCGAAAGATCAGTATTGCGCAATCGAAATTCACGTAAAAAATTCAAATATGGATTACGATGCAGTGTTCCGCTGGGCCGTTGGCATTTTCCCGTTTTCGTTTTATAAAAAGCTGTTTTTGACGCACCGTTGCCCTTAGTTGTGGAGCGCGTAGACATTGTTTTTTGGATTTCCATGGGTTAACTTATATTAAAAATTAGGTTTTGCAATTCGACGCATTAATTTAGATTTAATTACGTACTCTTTAATCACAAATATAATAAATACTATTAAGTTAAGTTTTTTGGCTTTTACAACAAATTTTTTAAATTAATGAATTTAAATCTTTTCCACTTGAATTTGTAATGATTGAGAAAATTCTTTGAACTCGAAATATCAAAAAAAGAATGTTGAAAATTTTTTCAAATGTTTTGCGGTAAATTATTTCTCAATGATCTGAGTGCTGAACATGTAAAGTGTAATGACGCCGTGTAATGTATTCAAAGCATTGAGCTATGTCTATATTTTATTGGAAATCTTTTCCAGAAAATTCTTATTCAGAAAAGTTCATTTCTTTAATTAGAATTTTTTATGGGGACACACTTAAGGGCGTTTACTCTAGCTCTGGTTGCTACAACTTTTAACCAATAGTAGCTTAACCACATTATAGGTCTTCATTTCCACAACCAGTTAGTTGACTAAAAGCAATCATTAGTAATATTTTAAAATAAAAGCTCACGAAAGATGAATTGTGAATAGACTAAAACTTCGCCAATGACAGCTGATTTTTGTTTACAATTCCTGGCAAACCTCAGCAATTTCGCTAACCAAACATTAAGTAAACTCTTTTTAGCTTACCACTTGAGTTTAGACTTCTGAAGAGTACATTTAACAAATGTTTTTAATTCTGTCCAGAACTTGGATCACATTGCTTTTTGATAATTTTTTCTAGATCTGTCCTTTTGAAAGCTAGTACCGAAAAGGGGGGATATGTTATAAATTCCATTTAAGATATTCAACAACTGATTAACACCACATATTAAGGTCTGGCTGCGGTTAGTTTTTCGTGTCCTTCATAATACATTAAATATGAAGAAGTAGCCTTTCGAAAACAGGGTTACTTGTACAAAGCCAACATGATCAGTACCACGTTTACTTCGCTTATCTGCATCTGCACTCAGTTGCATTCTGATGTGGATATCCCGAATCTATTCAGAATTTGACACGGCCTATATGTAAAAATATTTTTATATCCTGAACAGCGTATATTACATCCAGAAGAAAACGTCGGTGACCCTAAAAAAATATAAATGATCAGCATGGCGAGGTAAGTGGATTTAGCCATGTCCATCTGTTTGTCTGTCTGTATGTAGGCGATTAGAACGGATTATGCGACGAGCACAGACTTAGTTGGGATATTATACATCGAGTGTGGCATGTGCACACTTCCTGCATGACAATACCCGGGAAAGATATCTTATTTATGAAGGGTAATCTAGCTGCGGTGCAACCAAAGTTAACGTCTTTTCTTGTTCACCCTCAAATGGTACTCATATTCTGTACTACCTTCTCTGCAAAATATCGCAAGTATATTTAGTATTTGCCGCACATAAGACTTCTGTACACATTTTATTCTCAACTGGAACAACTTTTTCACTGCCATTGTACTCTCTCTGTTTCACACTTGATTAATTTTAAACGCCACAAATTCTATCCATTAATACCGTTAATAAAAAATAACGAAAGCCCTAAAAATATCATATCACTCACACATCTCATATTCGCTCTTGTTGTTGTAGTAAAAACCACCTGTTGAATCCGTACATCCAGCTGGTCAGCGCAACTAAACTCCACCCCTGTGAATTCATGTACGTGTACGAGTATATGTGTATAGAGTAACCTTATCCTTCCATTGGATCATTGTTGTTGTTTACATATGCATACATACATACATAAATACTCATATTAATGCAAAATACAAGGCGCACCATTGTGCTGGGTTGTAATTAAGTGAAAAGTTTACGCTTTTACTGCTAATAATGTTCTAGTCAAATTGTGAAATATGTAGCAGGCTGATAGCGGATGCTGCTGTGAGAAATCTGCATATTTCAGTCTCACCCGGATCCTTGAGGTGTGCGGTACTAACATAGTTTCAGGTGCAACACACATAGACAACACAGTTTACGGTCTCGCGAGCGTTGACTCTCAATCGAAATTGTCGCATTGGCGCCTTCCTAGAGTTGGCTATCTATAGCTTCCTCATTTACATATGTTCAAATGCATATGTGAAAGCGGCGATATCCACATATACGCAGTCCAGTTTTATTGAGTGCGAATACGCATACATATTTATTTACAATTGCCATGGGCAATTCGCTGGGAGTCAATCAAATGCAAGGGACGGTGATCGATCGCTTTAAATCGGTGTGTCTCACCACAGACGAACATGGGGCTGTTCGCATCCGGTCTTTTTCCGATGGCGGCCATTTAACATCTCGCGTGGCGGCAGAAGCAGTTCGCGACGAGCACAGACTTAGTTTGGATATTATACATCGGGTGCGGCATGTGCGCACCTCCTGCACGACAATACCCGAGGAAGATATCGTAAGTGCACAGGTGAGAGCGGATATTTACACACAATTGGGAATTGATTGGAAATTTTACAAGATTTTATTTTTAATTTTTATTATACTCCCTCAACATGTTGCTACAGAGTAAAATAGTTTTGTTCACTTAACGGTTGTTTGTATCACCTAAAAGTGATCGAGTTATATATAGCCCGTGGGCTAAATTACTTTCAAAAGTGGGCGTGGCCCTCTAATAAGTTTAATAAACATATCTCCCAAACTATTCAATCTATACCATCCAAATTTACTAAGAATAAATCCTTAAAAACCCCTACCGACATTTTGAAAACCACGCCCCCTTCCCATATAACGTTTTTGTTAAAAACTATTAAAAGCGCTATACATCAATAAATAAATGCTTCAGAGACATAAAATTTTACACTCAAAATGGTACGATAGAGCTTTATAAGAGCCGGTGTCAAATTTGGTCAATAGGCGTGGCGCCGCCCACATTTAGGGGAAAATCCATAACTCGGGTCTTACTCGACCGAATGCAACCAAATTCGGCATGTAATATTACCTTGACCTTCCTACATTACCTTTACAAATCAAGAACCAAGAACCTCAGTGCGTATGGCTGAATTTTTGCCGAAAATACTGGTCAATCTGTGAGATATAATTGAAATTCGGGAAACATGTTTCCTTGATAATAATAAAGATAATCATGAAACTTATGGTATTAGAAAGGACATTGGATATTTACTATTAAAAATGTATAAATTTTTTTCGGATTGTTAAAAAGAAAATATTTTGGAGGATCGTATCTGTTTGTAAAATAAATTTTAAAATTGAAAAAAGTTATTTTGTCAGATACAGGATTCAATTCATAAGGTTGTGTCGATACGGAGCATATTTCCTCTTACGAAAGAAGTGTCTGTATCCATAATATCAAAAAAACTGTTTTTTGTTTTCTTATAAATTTTCTGTTTACAATTTGATGAATTTCTGTGATTTACAATCTATTCGTATTCAGTTATCACTAAAAAAACGCATTTTCATTGGTTGGAATCTTTGAAAAATTTATTTTCGAATCATAAAATTAAAACATAACAAAGCAAATGATGTGACATTATGGATCCAATTACTTTTGATAAATTGTTGTTTTTGGGCTATCGAGACAACCTTCTACAATTCAATCATGGGCAGATATGATTGTTTGTCGAGAATTTTCAAAATGGAACAAAATAAAAATTAATGAAAAGCATAGATTAGAGAAATTGGCATCATCACCGCGAAATGACCATCTCGGTATTCGTGTACATACAGTGGCGAGTAGAATTGAGTGTATGTTTACAAAACTGGCTTCCATCACCCATAAAAACATAACCACACATGCAAATCCAAAAAAGAAACAAAAACAAATGAGAAAAATTCCAATAGTTTGAAAGAAAAAACGAAAAAAAAAACTCGCATAAACTCAATTTTACTCGTTTAAAAAAATTCAATAACTAAATAGATTTCAATATTTTGTCCATAGACCCATATTGGAAATGACTTCTTTTACGCGGTCTGGCATGCTCTCTACCAAATTTTCAATAATATCTTTCGGAATTCGACTCCTTTCTGCTGTTACACGATCCCAAAGGTTGCCCATGTTTGTTGGAGCTGCTTCGTACTCTTTGTTTTACATGGTGCCTTTGTATACGTTCTTCGGGTCTACGCCAGTAGTATTGCTTTTCGTCTGACTGAAAACGGTTAAATTTGGACTCATCAGACCAGACAACACGCTTCCAATCATCAATGGTCCAATTTTGATGATACCTTGCAAATTTTAAACGCGCTTTAATATTCTTATCGGACAATGCAGGTTTGGTTTTTTTTACACTTGAAATATATCCGATGTCTCGCAGCGCTCTTCTAGCAGTCCATTCACTAACTTTTTTGTTAATGACCAGAGAAGCCCCCTTTGGTGTCAGTGGCTTGTTTTTTCTCATTTCGGACATCATTAGTCGAGCATCTGAGTCCTTCAATAATTTTTTGCGACCTGCGACTTGCGGTTTTGGAGTCAGATTTCGCCTCTTTTGAGAAGAGAGAGGGTGAAAATACTTGGAAGTCATAACACGTGCAAAATTGAGTTTATGCGAGTTTCTTTCGTTTTTTCTTTCAAACTCTTCGAATTTTTCTTATTAGTCATTGCAGAATACTAGAATTTGTTACGAATTAAATAATAAAAATAAAACAAAAAAAAATTTGGATTTGCTTGTGTGGTTATGTTTTTATGGGTGATGAAAGTAACTTTTGTAAACATGCTCTCAATTCTGCTCGCCACTGTACATATTCGGTATTTAGTTATTTGTTTTGATTAATAGTCTTCGATATTTATTGAAGGGATTCGAATCGAGCAGAGATGCGAATAAAGTTAGTATTTCTATATTTATAAAATTGTTTGAAAATAAGTTCTCAGGTAATCTGAGCAATTTTCGCTGACGGGAAGTAAAATATAGTAATAAAACTAAGAAAGTCTACGACCTCAAAATAAGGTAATATTATAACAGATTTGATTGTAATCGATTCACGATTTCATCGAAGTTTAAGCCTTTCGCTACAATTTTTAATATTACCAACACCTGAAGGTATTTAGCCGGCTTTGACCCTTGTAAGTTGCAAGAGTATGAAATTTTCGGTTACACTCGAACTTAGTCCTTCCTTACTTGCTTTTGTGCAATCTCTTCCAGTTTTATTGTACACATAATTATCTTAGTGGTATGAGCTGCGCTTGCCACTTAGGATCTAGCTTCCTTGTGTTTTTTTAAAGAATATTTAACAAATCTTTTCTAATAGTCCTTAAGCTTTTGCTATGATCCAAGATCCACGCGAAAATGGCTAAAAACTTGTAAGATCTCCCTTTGTTGGACGGTACAAAAGTAACGTTTTCATTTTCCAAAGTGTAGGTAGCGTATATTGGGAAACATTTGATTATAGAAAATATTTTTTTTTATAGCTGACGTTTATTCGGTATTTTCACAATCTCCCTCGCTATTTAATTTAGCCTGATAACTCTGATCGCAACTTGCAACTAAATTTTCTGAATATTCTATAGGAAGGGACCTCCAGGTATGTTGGAGTAGCCAAGTTTGTTGTTCTTTAATATTTTTTTGCTATCTTAGCTTTCATTAAAGCCCAAACATTCTCTACTGTAATTTTCAAAATTTAATAGTTTTCCGCGAATTGATCTTGCAAAAGAAAAATGTTATTTTTTAACGCACTGTATACCCTGTGACACAAGTAGTAACAATACCATAATACGAATAATATGGTATTTTGTTTACTACGATTGACACATATAGAAATGTGGTAAACTTAAATATTTGCTTTGTTTCATAGACAATAGATTATTTAAGCTGCACACACATGATCATATTTATAAATTCTTCGCTGTTTTTCCACATGTTGGCTCCAAACTACTTTAATTAAGGACTTTGTTATGGCAGTGCTCAATTAAATGCTTTCCATTTCATTTATTAATTTTTATTGTCATTTTGACTGAATATTGTGAAGAGCTTTTGTGTAAAAGCTTTTATCTAAGTTCTTTTCTTTAACTGTGTTTCATGAAATACCACGATGAAATAAAATGGTATTGTTACCATCAAAATGCTACATTGCTTACATGGTGAAGTGCTAGTATTTGGTGACATATATCGGGTATTCGTTCGTATTATGGTTTTATTATTACATATGTATCTGTCACAGGCATAACTAGGAAAGTTCAACAAACAGTTAACAAATCTGTAAGCACCAATTATGGTATCTCTGAATCCTTTATCCTAATTTTTGCTGTATTTTCAAGCTTTCTAACCTTGGATGGTTTAAAATGTAGCGTGGAATTTAATAAATTCTTTCTTTTTCTAGTTGAATAAGTTTTTCGGAATAATGTAAAATGTCCGCAAACTTAATAGTTTTTCTAATATTATATATAAATACATTTTCAGTAAAATTCTCTTTTATATTGAGTTACTACTTCATATCCCTTGTCTAGTATTTAGTTTTGCCAGGATACCTGCATTTTCAATGAACTTTATTTTTATGTGGAATTAGCGTTTTCTAATACCATATGTATTTAGCACTCGAGATTAGAAAAAAAAAATTTTACTAGAGACTAGGGCGCCAATAACTAGAAGCATTAGAAGCTATGTATCTATGTGAGAACTTCGTTCAGTGAAATAAAAAAAAAACAATATGCGGGGTCTTCCCAGTGGATATAATTTAAGTAAGTGTGTTACTTTTTATGAGCTGTAAATCCTTGTTTACACATTCGGGAATTGTGATTTCTGGTCACCTTATGCCTAATTTTATATTACAAACAGAGAAACCGGTGTTTACTGAGCTACTGAGCTTTTTTCATCAGTAGACACAGAAAGCTTTATTTTTTCCTCTCATCTCTTCTCACACAACAGACGCTCAGGACTAACGCCACCCTTTACGTGAATGTAGTGCTACTATATGTATATTGTAAGAGCTTCGTACCGACATTGAAACGCTCGAGGAAATACATTTGTTTAATGCGAACGCATGCACTTTCTGCAAAATATTTCCTACATACGCTCAAATTTATTGCTAAATAAAGCACAAAACCAATGTGAGCTCCTCTGATTTTGTTTGTGGCATACGATGTCGGTCTGCTATTACTTACTGTACTTAAGCGATTTTCCGATGAAGGTCACTATGTCGCCAACACAGCGGGGCTTTTATCAATATTTATATGATACTTGTTTGTAAAGATTTAAATAGAGTGTGTACATGCATAAATATTTGTATGCCCAACTCAGTCATTAAATTCAACGACGAAAGCAACAACTTCGCATGTGTGTCCTGGTGTGACGTTTAACTGCAGTTGTTGGCCCAGCGGTGTTGTTGACGCCCATTACTATAGGCGGGACGCTGTGTTGTGGTAACGGTGACGTCGTTAGTGTTGTGCCAGTGCTCTCGTCGGAGATTCGAAATCATCCTGTGCCACTTTGCGCCGGTAACATCATCATCGTACATTGTTCATTGTTCGCCATTCAGTTGTCATTGGAACGTCTACGTGTAAGGTAGTGAGTGAGTGAGCGAAAGTGTGAATGAGTGGCTATAAATGGCGCTGCAAGCTTCATACAGTTTCGCATAAGCTACTATCGACAATGCGATGAAAGTGCTTCCGTGCACATTGAAGGATATACGTATTTATAGTGTTCCCAGGAATGAGTGCGGTTTATTGCAGTCCCCGTGCGCCCCTAAAGTTAAAAACGGGAAAATCGAAGTGCACGCAATTCCTTCGTACGCATTCAATATATCGAATTGCAACTTGTTTAGTTGCCATTTTATTTGAGAATTGCTAATGACCTGTTAGCAAGGTTTGTGGTTTTACCGCCTGCCAAGTAGATAGAGTCGAGCAAGTTGTTACTCGGCTGTTAGTTATTGGTTGGTCGGTCATACGTCGACCGGTGTATATACATATGTATGCGGTGACATGAAAAATGTGTTAATTAATAGAGTGCAGTGGCTCCAGACGACGGTCGCAGTTTGGCGGGAACGGCGTGAGGTGAAAGGTGTGCAACTTTGTTTTGTCTATACTAGATCAGTCGAAATGTTTCTTCGTTTCCACAGACATTTATCAGTTAGTCTTGTGGATTGCATTGTTATTGCAAAAAGTTTCGTGGTGTACATTTTAACATTTCCCAGTGTTTTATGTGTATGAAATTCGTTTGATTTTATTTACAGCAAAACATTCAATAGAAATTCTAATTATTGTTTATTTGGAATTGAGAAAATCTAAAATACTGCATGTTTTATTTTTTTAAAATACTTTGTTAGATAACATACATATGTATATTGTGCGCTTTTTTCCCAATTAAAGTACTTTAAAATCTAAATGTCTCATAAGTTTAATATTCTTCTAAATATTCTAATAATAATCAATGGGGTCTCAACAATTAGTTAGGTCCAATCGGTCTTCGATAACTAAGGTAATTTATTTTGCTCGAAAGAGTGTAGTGAAAGAGTGCAAAAACAGCTCATAAAGCCTTATATTTGTCGAGCAAAGTCAAGTGACATGCTGAAAGCCGAGCCAAGAAATGGCTCAAATGAATTGTGCAGATTTCTTTGAAAATAATTATTTCATATATTTATGCATATACATACATAGAAAATAATGTATTTTAAGATTAAAAAACTTTCTTGTTATTTTAAATTTGCTTTACTGTACTGACAAACATGTAAATCATTTCTTCTTCTTGTTTCCCTTTTCCTTCAAGGCCAAACTTTTTGCTGGCAAAGCGCGATTTATTGTCACTTTTCGCAACTACCGTTATGAGCAAGATGTGTTCGTGCTTAAATAAGTATGAGCGCATAGCTTCTTTTACATTCCTTTTGTATGTACTTTAAGTTTTCCTTCGTTTCTATTTAAATATATACTTATGTATGTATGTGCACATTTTCACACGCTGATTTACTCATTTGCATTCCTTCTTCATTTGTGCCCACAGACGTAATGTCTGCTCGGCACGCACACCTTTTAACTGCTCCGCCTTGTGATGGGCAGTAAACGCGTTCGAGCTCTCCTTTGTATCAATTCATTGTCCTTTCTGATGTTGACTGATTAGTTGGCCAGTACCGGCTAGCTTAATTTGTTCAGTAACGGCACCAGAACTGTAAATATAAAACACGCAAGTGTAATTTTTTATTTCCTTGGAACTTCTTACCTTTCAAATGTATGTTCAAACATTATTCTTCACTTTACTATATTTAACTTTTACTATTGGTAAGGTTTGTTTGGGCGTGTGCATTATTTGTGTTGATATTTACATTTTTTCTCGAACTGTACGACTTTCCAATGATGACAAATGTACATTTATCTTTGTGCATAGTGGTTCATACAATATTATAAAAAACAAGAAAAAATCTTCAATTGCACCGAAGCTATAATACCCATCTCAAATTAAAAAGTTTTCATGCAGGACCCTTATTTTGATCGTTCAGTTTGTATGTCATATATGATATAGGTATATACATATACATATATTTTATGGGGTCTTTGCAGTTGCCTTCTGGGTGTTGCGTTTAAGGGCCACTCTAATGTTTGTGCATATAACTAGGAGTTTATTTACCATATTTAGCTTTTATAATATAAAATAGTTTTATAATCAATAATACTTAATGGTTCGAATTGATGAGTAGTCGGTCTATCCTGTGTTTAGTTTGCCATTGAAAGCTTAAGGGGAAAAACACCTTTATCTTCCGCTTATGATTAATTTGTTAGTTCGAACTCTGTTTGATTTCTTGTCCGTGCGGCAATTTAATTGAAGATGTTAAAGTCGACGCCGCCAAGAATATTGCCGATGCGGCTGAGCATGTCACAAAGTGTTCAGTAAGCAAATTAAGTAAGAATATATAAATTTTAAAACATATATCTTCGCATATTTTATTGATTTATGATTGTTATGCATCAATTATTCTAATACATACAGCTTGAATAAATTCGAATTGGACTGTCGAGTTTTTAAACTGTGCGGACAATGGTTCAAACATTTGCTTTTACCTAAAAACACTAGCAAGTTTTATATAAAACTTGCGTTGTACCAATACCATATATTATATGTATTTACAAACAACTCTATACATCTTTTTTATCCAATTTTTCATAAAAATGCAATATGAGTACTTGTTTCATTTTCAAATTTTTTATAAAAATATATTTAGTTCGTGTTGAATTAACCAGCATTGCTTGACTACTTTACCTAAATTACAGCCAAACGATTTTTGAAACTTTTACAAGTACAGTACTTAAAATAGTACCAGTACCTTCTTCTAAGTATTCTTGACGTTTGTTCTGTTAACTTTTTAACGACGCTTCTGGCCTCCAGCGGCTAACTTATGACCTACACAACTTTGAAAGTTTTCAAATATAAATTCATTGACACTTACGTGTATACATGTACGAATGTAAACATCTTAATACTTTCACTGTTGTTTCTGTAAAAGAACATTGTGATATTAAAAAAATTTGTATTATTTTAAAGTTCCAGTTCAGTTTCAAAGGAATATGCAAGCCGTAAGATCTTAGCACTACCATATTTTTGGTATAATCAATTATTATTTTTCTTTGGTACAACAATGCAAACTGGCCTAGTTTTCCGAGTTCAGCGAGATTAGTTAAAAATTTAATCACTTTAAAAGTTGCGTTTCAAATTCAAGGCAATTTGTAAACAACCGCAGCAAAAATCGCTCCAAATATTAACAACAGACGCCTGCAAAATTGACATAACGTAGACAGATCTCATCCATTATATTTAAAATTAAAAAAAAAAAAAACGTTTGCACTGAAGCTATATTACCTCTCACAAATACAAAAGTTTCCATACAAGAATTTGATCCGTCAGTTTGTATGGCAGCTATATGCTTTAGTGGTCCGATGTGACCAATTTATTCGGATATTGTAGCGTTGTCTTAAACAATAATCCATACCAAATTTCTGAAGATATCTCGTCAAATGCAAAAGTTTTAAATACAAGGGCTGGATTTGGATCGTTCAGTCTGTATGGTAGCTATATGCTATAATAGTTCACTATCGGCAGTTTCTACAAATGAGCAGCTTCTTATAGAGAAAAGGGCGTGTGCAAAATTTCAGATCGATATCTAAAAAACTAAAGTAGTAGTTTCCATACAAGAATACTAGTATATACAAACAGACGAATATGTCTAAATCGACTCAGCTCGTCATGCTGATCATTTACATACATACAGCTACGGTCAACTAATTAACAACCAAAGAAATCTTTTTGTCCTAACACCAATATTTCTTTAATCTGATAAACGTTTTTGCTTGATTTAAATTTTAAAATGGTTCCCTTACGTCGTTTGTCAAAATTTATTAAAAAAGTCCCTTTAGTTTACAAACCTGAAGTTTTTTTCTTAGGTAAGCTTAAATTGCAGTCAGTCACGTAATTAGCAACGCAGTGTTTAAATACTTTTTTTTAACCACATTTACAAATATTTTTGGTAAATTTCTTCAATTTATGCATATTACAATAAATTTTTAAAGTATAGCGCATATTTAGCTTGGTTTAAATAGGCAGAAACAAATCCTATGACAAAAGTACTAGAGCCATTTATATTTATATACGCAACGATGGGAAGTCCTATTTTGAGATCGTTAAGGATCTCTAAAAGTATGGTTTTCAATGTTGTTCGGTATTTTAAATTTCACAAAACCACAGCAAAAGTGCGACGCAAGAAATGACCTCGTATAACCACCGCTAGAGATGACGAGCGAATCAAAAAAATATCAAATAAACAAAATAAAGATATGGAAGGGTGTTGGACCTATAACAAAAATTGAGGGTCATGTGGACCAGCACCAGTATATTTCTATACTGAGAGAGGTAATGGTCCATATTCCGCCGAAAACATGACTTACTTGGTTGTTTCAGCAACATATCGACCCCAAACATACGCGCGGTCCACTAAACGATGGATGGACGAAAATATGATTTCTTAGGTTAATTATTCTCTAAAAGTTTAAATTATTCTAGTCAACTTTTTGACTTATGAATGGTAACAACAGCAGCGTTGCTAATTAGTTTTACATATTTTACAGGGTATCCTACGTTTCTTTCTGGGTGTTATAAACTTCGTAACTTAATATACCCTGTTCAGGGCATAATTATTGGAAAATATTTTACTGTTGACATATTATATCCCACAATACATGTAGAGATATTTTACATGCAAATAAAAGACATTGAGATTTTACGAGTGCCTTAAGTATCTTGAATAAATGATTCCCATGGGGTTATATGGATTTTATTTGCTTTACTCAATTTTTAATTTATTTTGTTAAGCATGATAAAGGGATTGTGCGCATCGCGATGTAATGGATGTTGGAAATGCCACGAAAAAGTAAATTGCTTATTAGCTTTGTACATACATATGAATGTGAAAATATCAGAATGAAATTAAAAATTATTTCTGAATGCTTGGCTGATTTTAAATTCTACCTTTTATCCACTTAATTTGTGCATTGGGTCTCTCTATAGGCATGGTATCTGAGCTGTATGTTAACAAATTTTTGTGTTCTATTTGCTGTTGCCGAGAAAAGTTTGTATGGCGCCAGATTGAATGTATCGCCTGTAATTTCCTTAATATGAAACTTTCGCTTTCACGCGAACTCTCACAATCACACAAACGATTAACCTTCACTGTTTCAGGCAAAGAAAAGGTTGCTATGAACAACAGGACAACATTTCTACTTCGGAAAACTTCTTTTCGACATGCAAATGTCCCGGAATTAAAGCTTACAAATATCATTTTGCCTTTGAGCGTCCACTACTGCAGTTTAAAGCAAAAAATTCAGAAAACAATAAATCAAACAGAATGAAAGGCAACAAACTGAAAGTGTATGCCATCAAAAATATTGTGATGCGCGCTATTTTGACAGTTCCATTGTAACGGCTCAAACAATGTAAGCACATAAATTATTTGAGTGCAGTGAGAAAGCTGCCAATTTATTAAATTATAGCAAATGCGCTTGCTTACTATGCAAGAAGATGCCGACAAGTGTCCGTTGTATGAAAATTAGCACACCAGCTTTATGACGTGTGTGTGCAAGTGTGTTTGAAAGGTGTCAATTTAAATTAGTTTGCGCTTTCTGTTATCTGTTATGGTGTGCACAACAAGTTTTATTAAATATATATGTATGACAGATATAAATATTAGATAAGGGGTGTGAGAACTTATTCTCAATAAAAATAAAGTTGCGAAGTAAGCCATTCATTCTGACCCATTGACCATGTGATTAGGATTTATTCGATTAACCTTCACAAGGTTATCGGCGTTTTACAACACATATACCTCAAGGTGCTTAGCATGTAAATTTCAATAGCATTTTCCATATTTCATAAATCGTTGCTTTGGATGATGATGATGATGTTTTTATATCGTACATTTTTGACAACAACGTAAGTATGTACATATATACTCCAAATCGATACATTTTTTTTTAGATTGTTACTACCTTTTTTCTGTTCATGAGGAGTTTGATCTCCATATGGCAATTACTGTGTGTTTGGTAGCTGTTTGTTTACGACGCGAGCAGTTTGACTGGCGATTTTTACCATGAAAAAAAATTTAAAAACGAGTTTGCTCTGAAAATTATTTTATGAAATATTAATATAATATCAAATATTTTCTTAGCTTATTATTTTAAGTTTAACCAATTTTATAATGAAGGAAACAGTTTTTTTCCGTAAAAATAGCAGCATTCCATAAGTTGACGATGATAGTTTTTTCTCTCTCATCAGTTAAAATGTGATCTCCAAAAAGGAGATTATATTACATTGAAGTTGTTGAAGTAAATGACTTATCCTACTATTTTGATAAGATTGTTCTTAATTACCTAACTTTTAAAGCTTCTTGAAAAGTTTGACGTCATGCCCACAATTGCCTTTTTATTGTTACCTGTTTTCACTTTCATTGTTTTAAACTCTCATATTTATTCGATGGTTTGAGATGCGAGGGTCAATATTATTTCTTTGTGTCAAAATAATTCCAAACTTTTAGCGTTACATGACATAGAGTTTGTAAGTATTTCTCTTAATTTTGAACGAAAAAAATTTTGGGTAATACATGTATTCGAACATATTTAGAAGCATTTTAAGGCTCGTTATAAATTATTATACCCAGTAAACAATGTAAATGATATTTATTATCGTCAATCACATATGCGACTCCATCGAAACTAACTTCAACTAAGCTAAATTTTTCACAATAATGTATTTTTAGTAATCATTAATACTATTTTCATAAACTATTTAATACAGTTTTTCTTACGAATTAAGACGATAATGTTATTGCCGGTATAAGAATTTAAGAGATTTAATTTTTTATTTATTTATTATTTATACATACGTCAAAAGTTAAATCAAGGGAAAACAGTTTCTTCATTAAACTTCCCAGTCGAAGTGAATACAATATTGCCGGTGATCTTTTTGATGATCAAAATTTTTTCTACCAGCACAACCGAAAAGTTTATCGCAGTCGTTTGGCATTTTACTCAAAATTATGAATAATATGCTTGTTTATCTTAAATTTTAAACACATCGGTTTTTTATTGATTTTTCAAAAGATGATAACTTTGTGTACATTTGTCCGATTTAAGTCAAATATGCGCCGTTTTGTTCGTAAACTTGTTGCCAACGAGATGCCAACTTCATTATACCCCTCTCGTAGAAGACTGCGTCCCTATTGCCAAAAAACTCGGAGAGCCAATTTTCACAGGCCTCTCTTGAGGCCAACTTCTCACCATTAAGCGCGTTCGCCATGGACAGGAAAAGATGGTAATCACTTGATGCAAGGTCCGGACTATAAGGTGGGGGCATCCGAGCTCTAGGAGCTTCTGGCGAGTCACCAAAGACGTGTGTCCTGGCGTTGTACTGATGGAACACAATTCGGCTTCTGTTGATCAAAGATGGCCTCTTCTGGATGAGTGCTGCCTTCAAGCGGTCCAGTTGTTGACAGTAGAGGGCCGAATTGAGCGTTTGGCCATAGGAGAGCAGCTCGTAGTAGATGATTCCTTGCCCATCCCACCAAACACACAGCAAAACCTTCCTGGCCGGCAATCAGGTCTTGGCCACCATCTGGGCCGCTTCCCCGAGCTTTGACCACGACCGTTGGCACTCGATGTTGTCATAAGTGACCCATTTTTCATCGCCAGTCACAATCCGCTTCAGAAACGGGTCGATTTTGTTGGGATTCTGCAGCGATTTGCAGATGGAAATTCGGTCATTCATGTTTTTTGCGTTAGTTCGTGTGACACCCAAACCTCGAGCTCCTTTTTGAATCCAAGGTTATGCAAATGATTCCAAACGGTTTTCTGGCTTATCTTTAGTTCCTCAGCAATTAAATAAGTGCTCACGTGACGGTCTGTTTCCACTATTTCCATGATTTTATCGCAATTTTCGACGACAGGCCTCCCGACGCGTGGTGCATCTTTGACATCGAAATTACCGGAACGGAACCTAGCAAATCAATTTTGTGCTACACGTTCGTTTACAGTATCGTTTACAATAAACTAAATTAATGTTTTCAGCCGCTTTGGCTGCTTTTTCGCTTTGATCGAAGAAAAATTGTAAAATATAGCGAATTTTCTCTTTGTTGGTGTCCATCTTTGATGAGCGCTCACAACGAACTGAGTAAATCAATCGAAAAACTGTCAAAGACAAACTTTTAGCGCGAATAAACACGTTTTCAGCGCCGTATAGTATGACATGAGGCGACACGTAACACTAGTACTAGGGACAATAACGCCATCTCTTAGATAAAAACCGAACGAACGTTTTACTTGACCTAATATATATTTTATATACATATAATTTTATACTCTCGCAACCTGTTGCTACAGAGTATAATAGTTTTGTTCATCTAACGGTTGTTTGTATCACCTAAAACTAATCGAGTTAGATATAGGGTTATATATATAATATATAAATGATCAGGATGAAGAGACGAGTTGAAATTCGGGTGACTGTCTGTCCGTCCGTCCGTCCGTGCAACCTCTAACTTGAGTAAAAATTGATCTTTATGAAACTTGGTAGACATGTTTTTTGGTACCGTGAGACGGTTGGTATTGAAGATGGGCGTAATCGGACCACTGCCACGCCCACAAAACGCCATTAATCAAAAACAAATAAATTGCCATAACTAAGCTCTGCAATAAGATACAAGACTGTTATTTGGTACACAGGATCACATTAGGGAGGGGCATCTGCAGTTAAATTTTTTTAAGTGGGCGTGGTCCCGCCCCTAATAGGTTCAATGTGCATATCTCCTAAACCGCTAATGCTATAATAACAAAATTCACTGAAAGCAAATGTTTTTAGAACCTCTACCTACAGTGTGAAAATAGTTGAAATCGGGTGGCAATTCCGCCCACTCCCCATATAACGGTACTGTTAAAAACTACTAAAAGCGCGATAAATCAAGCACTAAACACGCCAGAGATATAAAATTTTATCTCTGGGATGGTATGAGATGACTATAGGAACCGCGTTCAAAATTAGACAGTGGGCGTGGCACCGCCCACTTTTAGGTGAAAACCCATATCTTGGTATCTGCTTAACCGATTTCAACCAAATTCGGCGCATAACGTTCTTTTCATATTTCTATGTCATAGTGCGAAGATGGGCGAAATCGGACTACAACCACGCCTATTTCCCATATAACACCATTTTCAATTCCGTCTGATTCTTTCACTATCCACTATGCATATCAAGCAACAATGATTATATCGGGGTAAAACTTTGCGTGAATAATACGTTTAAAGTATGCCATCTTGTGACCAAAAATTGTCTAAATCGAACCAAAACTGTTCGAGCCCCTAAGTACTAAATATGTGGTTCCCAGTGCCTATAGTTGACCTCCTACCGAAAATATCAATCAATCCACAAAGAAAGTTCAAACGAGTATACCATTTGACTTTACGAGAGTATAAATTGTTCGGTTACATCCGAACTTAGCCCTTCCTTACTTGTTTATTAATGAATTGTTTTAACTTTTATCATAGTTGAGATATAAACTATCCTATCCTTTAAGTTGGATCAGACTGGACAGAGTATGGTATATTTTTTTAAAATTGGGTCAGTAGTGACGTGACGCGTAATTTTTACACAAAGTGGTATTTCATAGGGCCGTTTTCCAAGGTAAGATAGATATTTTGCCCACCACATTAAAATTGGTTCTAAAAAAGTTTCCCTTTCTCATTTCGGCGACAAAGATAAATTTGTAATTGCGAAATTATGGCAAGGTTGTAGTAAAAATTTAATATTTACTTTATAATAGATAATCTTTAATTATTTCTCAAATCCATTTAATGATTAAAGTAAATTATTTTAAATATGATATCGAGATGAAGAAATTTCTAATTTCATTTTCCGTTTATATTGAAACGCAAGTCAACAAGAGCTGTACAAATTACCTTATCAAAACTTTGAGTTGGCAATGCCCTATGCTTGCTTGCTGTTGTGTACATATTTAAAGTTGCGGAAAATTTTATAAATTCAAGAAATGAGAGAACAAATAAGAGTGTAACAAGCCAAAGAGGGGCCAGTTATTTAAATGTTTCATCAGAAAAAAACTTATAGAGTAAAGTAAGGTTACAATAGTTTAGGATCCAAGCATTTCATTTCTCACAGTGTACATTATGTTGCATACATATGTACTTACACATCTGTATGTGCTTGTTTGCAATTTCGCACTTGAAAAAGTTGTTTTTTATGTGCTTTTTACTGCTTCTGTAGGTGAGACATTTTATTGTCGATGTATCCCCATATTGAGATGCACATATACATGCATACAGGTGTGCATGCAAAGCTTTGTAATTGACTTGGACTTGTTTAGAGCTTCTCTTTGGACTTTTACTTTCCTAAGAAAATGAACGCACCAGAGGCGTGTAGTTGCATAGTTTAGTATCTCTCGTATTGGCTAACTAACTGTTTTGCGTCCATTGCCTATCATGGCACACATTTTGTGATGTGTGTTTTTCTGCCTTTACATGGATTTAAATAGCTGTTGATGTGTTTATTATTTCTATTGTTTCGTGTTTATTTGGTTTTGTAGCCACTACTCGTTAGAGGTATAACCATATACTAAAGTACATGTGAATGTATGCATAATTTTTGCCTTGATGTGTACTAACGTTTTAAAAGGTACTCAAATTTGTATGAATGTATAATTGAACCAACATAGGCACATGCACATATATGCTTTGAGAATCAGATGTATGCCCGTATCCATATAACTACATCCATATATTTATATCTATGTGTATGTGCATGTATAACGTACAAATCTTTATATAAACGTGTGTGGTTCGTGTTTATGTTTCGCTACACCGCTGCTGCCGTCATTGCTGCCACTACACCTTTTCATCGTCACGCTTTTCCGAAACTCGCAACACGCTCGTCTGAAAGTATAGCTGTGTGTGTGGGTTTGCGCCAACAGTTGAGCTCAGACTTTAGTATACGCTACAGTTACTAGTTGCAATCATCGCATTGAATGGGTTGTCACGGGCGCGAGACACTACCAATCGATAGGAAAAGTCTTAGGCGTGCGTTTATCAGCTTCAGCTACCCGATGGCTGATGATGCCATAATCGGAAGTAGAAGGTGTAGGTGGAAAAAAAGCGAAGTAAAAAATTACAAAAGTGAATGTCGTCGTAATAGCGCAGCACAAATAATTCTATGTTTATGCTGAAATAACAGCAACTGGTTTTGGTTTTAGATTGAATTTTTTAATCACATATTTTTTAAAGATATTGTTGAGAAAGAATGAAAAATTTTAAAGTTATTTGTGCTACTCTTGTTAAAACGTGGAAATACCAATACATGTGAAAAAAAAGAATGCTTGTCAATATGTAGCCAGTTTATGTCAGTGTTTCGTCCGAGAATTAAATAAATGCATTCAATTTAAATGCAATACTTCTAAAACGACGGTAAAATCTCTCCTATATGTATTTGAAAAAAATACGAGTTTAAAACGTACATATTTCTATAAAAATTATAATTTTTTAATAAAGGCCCTTTAACGAAGTGATAATCATAGTTGCAATAATAAAAATACAATAACGGTCGCCAATTTTCTGAAAAACTCAGAAACAAAATATAACACAAACGAAACCTTATGTACACTGCAATTACGACATCGGTTCTCATTAACTAATACGGTTGTCAGAAATTCATTAAGTGGCGAATAGAACAAGCAACTAGTATATAACAATCTAACGGCATAATTAAATAAAAGATAGGACACAAAGGGAAATAATGTTGCATTTACATATTCATTCACCTAGTGTTTGTTGTTGCTCTCACCTGTTAGTTTCGTGACTAGAGAGCAGTGCCCAAGGATATCGAGCAGAGCAATGAACAAGAAACATGAAAAATTACAATTTTAATCAATAGTTTTTGCCAGTAAATTATTTTATTTTATAAAAGTAGAAACATAGCACTAAACAAGGTTTCGACTTGACTTGGCTGGTCTTCTCATTTGGTGGGGAACACTGTTTGGTTATAATTGATTACCGGATCTGTTTTTCAAGTGTTTTTCAGTGAAACACATACAATGACAATTCCAATAAGTTAAAACAAGAATAAATAATTTAAGGCATAAATGCGAGACAGCCACCAACTGTCAAAAACACAACAGTATCATTCATCACATTTATACAGCGCTTTAAAGCAGGGAAAAAACAAATTGTTATATTTAACAGCGAGTAGTATTTAATTTCCAAAGCACTGATGAGATTTGGTTATAACTCGCCGCATTGTTCTAATGTGTTTAAGTTTTACGAATGTACTTCAATTTTAATATCTATTCTAACTGTTAACTATTCCTCAATTTATTATCCACTAAAAACTATAGCTAATCACTGGCTCGCTCGTGCGGAACTCGCTAATTTAGTTTGCCGTATTCGTGCTGCTTTCAAATAAGTGAAGCCATTAAAATCCAAAAAACGTCTTTGTTATTGTTTCGAGTTCATATCTACTTATGAATATATGTATGTATGTACGAGTGTTCAAGCATAAGTCATTCGGCACAGTGCATTGCTGACATGTTGCTACAATATTATGTAGGTAAATATGTACTTGTGCAAGCGTGTGTGCAAATAAGCGGCAATTTGCGAATCTGACATTAAATCGTCGCGGAGATCATCATTTTTTTCTCACTTTATTTAATTCTATATGTTTTCGTAGTCGTTCCGTGCCTAGTGCGCCTCGTCTGTATATCAGAAAGATGTGCGCCTCCTTAGAAATATGTACATATTATTTTGCCGTGGGTAAAAATTTGAAGAGTTTATTTTTGAATGACGACAGTGTCAGTGGTAGCGACTGCGCGAGTTTTCGAGTTTTTTAACGTGTGCCGGGTGAAAATATTGGCTATTTGCCGCCAAGAATATTGGAAGCATTTCGCCGTTTATTCTCAACGCGGCCGAGTGTAGATATTTGAGGCGCGCTTCTCCGCCATTGTTACATACATATTATTCTTATACTTATGTACATTGGTGCGAATTTTTAAGCAACAAATGAATATTTATTTTTAATAATGTTCTGACATTGGATTTGTCATTGGCGACGGAAAGTTTCGTGTAAGCAAATTTGATTATGCTAATCGAAAATTGTGTGTTAAATTTAACGCAAAAAGCTAACTTAGTGCAACCGAATTGAAAGCGCGCTATAGTGCTTGTGAAAATAAATTGAGTCTTCCAGCGAATTGCATAAGTTAATTAGTGCACCTGTAGGTATGTATTGTAGGCGTGTGTGAATAGTTAAAAAGTGAAGCATTAAACTTACAGGAAGCAGCTGCAGAAAGTGAAAAAAAATCTGATTTGATTACAAGTGAACAGAGTGGTGTGACAACAACGTAAATGCATATAACGGTACAATAATAATAACAATTCACCATACAGTAGATTTTACTTGTTGTTTCCCACACGCCAAAGTCCAGCAGCACAACCATACATACATATACATACAGTAAATTGGCGTGGCTTTTACTAGTTCCAACTAAACTAAAAAGGGCGTGGGATACCCCTGCACAATCGGCACCGTCTACTGCATACGCACATAGTACCATATACTTGTACTTGTATATACGCGTATTGGAATAAAAGCACCTCAGCGGCTCGCGGTACGCAGTAAATATGTCAGAGGTTTGCAGAATTCTATTCACTATTTCAATTATTATGTTAGTCACTAATTTAACTAGTTATTAACTTGCTCTTATTTACTAAAGTCTGCATATATACCAGAGTATGTAAATACGTATTCTAAATACAGTTACTGGCCATTGAATTGTGTGCGCCAGCAATTTATTATGTTTACTTTACTTGTGAAAATTTTGCGACTCTGTAAAGAAAAAATCAAAAGTATAACATTGTCGAGAATGCTGTGATATCCATAAGTAATAAAAGTTTTTCATATATCAGTACCAACTTGTCTTAAGCTGCATTTTCCAATTTTTTTATGTATACTCAAAAAAAGCTCGTCCACTTTTTAATAAAAGTTTGAAACTATTAAAAAATGGACAAGGTAAAATATTAACCTATTTTACTAAAAATTATATTCTTCCCCTTCGTTCATAATCAATGGCCACATGTTGTATGTATACGTTACATATATATGCACATACATATGTACATATGTGTGTCCGTAGCTGTGTATAATTTTGTCGTCGTTTTCCACTACTTATGGTATTTGTTTGCACATCTGTAGGCGGTAAAGCAGAAAAATATATCCCAATTAAGCTAAAATTTGCTTGTTGGTGGGGTTCAAGCTTACTTTCGGACTTCGAAAAATAACAATTGCGGTCACCTAATTAGCAACGCTGCTGTTTCAGCCATGTTACCATTCAGAAGTCGAAAAGTTGACTATAATAATTTAAACTTTTAGAGGATAATTAACATAAATTTCACTGCTTCTTAAATAATATGTATTTTGTTAATTTTATTCTGTATTTTTTTCACTATTTGAAAAAGGATCTACCAAAACCTCTTGGTCACATAATTAGCAACTAAATTTAATTAAACTTACTCATTTTTTATTGAAAAGCTAATATTTTGTGGAAAAGCCAATATTTTGAATATCTGTTTCACATCTGCGAGGTATTTATTCAAGTAGCTTCTCACATGTGTTTTTGGAAATTGCATTCCATTGCATATTTACCTATTCGAATAGTTCGGTGAAATTTCCGACTTTGTGCAATCGAATCTTCGTTTTCATTTACTCCCGGAGATTCTTAATGGGGTTCAGTTCTGAACTGCACTGCAGAAATCATGTTTTAGTTCAACCATCGTTTAGTTGACCGCGCGGAATGTTTGGGGTCGTTATGTTGCTGAAACAGCCAAGTAACAGTCATATTGTCGTCGGAATATGGAAGCATTACATATCTCAGTATAGAAATATACTAGTGCTGGTCCATATGACCCTCAATTTTTGTTATAGGCCCAACTCCTCTCTGTGACATAGCATCCCATATATTTATATTACCGTCGCCGTGCTTCAACGTGGGACGAGTGTATTTGGGGTCAAACTCTTTACATCGCGGACGCCGAACGTAAGTTTCTCCATATGCTGGCAATCTATCTTTTACGATTTCGCTCTGACAGCAGTGGCTTTTTCCGAGAAATCCTCTCAAAGAGTCCTTTTTCTCTTAAACGTATTTTGACAGTTTTAATCGACGGTGTACTATCATTTTCCCCAAATATACACGCAAATTTTATTTGCTGTTTTCTAGACGATTCGCTCGTCATCTCTAGCGGTAGTTATACAAGGCCATTTCTTGCGTCGCACTTTTGCTGTGGTTTTGTGAAATTTAAAATATGCTTAGATTTAGTATACGTTGATACCTCTTCAAAGTTTTCCGTTATTCAGAGTAATCCTCTTGTTATACCAGAGGACTCGTATCATTCTGCTTTGGAAATATCTGTCGAAATCATGAGCAATGTACGGGATAATAAATATCAAACTTCGTGCTTCCGTACTCGTTTCATCTTTGCAAAAGCTAATTTTAAAAGGTTAAATACAGAACTTTCTACAATATCATGGCCTAATTATAATGGTTATATTGAATTGAGTGTCTTTCATTTTAATAACATTATTACGAAATTATTTGAAAAGTATGTTCCAGTAGTAATTGTTAATAAAAGTAAAAGCCGTGGGTTTCGAAAGAGTTACATAAATTGAAAAACAGAAAAACTCGAGCATTTAAACATATTAAAAAAACCGGTTCACTTGTCGACTATTCTAAATATTCTGTATTGCGTCGACAATATTTTGACCTAATCAGAAAATATTATAATAATTACTTAAATAAAGTAAAAAAGGATGTTGTAAGTAATCCAAAATCGTTTTATGATTTCGTCAACTCCAAACGCACGATTTCCAAATTTCCGTCCGCGATGAAATACAAATCTATCATTTCAACTGACAATGTTATTATATCCAATTTGTTTGCAGAATTTTTTAAGTCAAACTACTGTAATATTTCTTTCAAAACTTTTTCTTATCAGCACGTGCTGTGTTCGAATACTTTAATTAACGCTCCAATTATTTCTGAAGAGAACGTCCTACTTAATTTAAATAAGTTAAAACCATCTTTTAGTTACGGCCCAGACCTGATACTGATACCCTCACGCTTCCTAAAAAATAGTGCCAAATATATTTATTTGCCTTTGACAAGGATATTTAATACCTCTCTTAAACACGGTATATTTCCTTCAATATGGAAACAGTCATTTATATTTCCTTTGCATAAAAGTGGATTTAGATCGAACATTGAAAACTATAGAGGTATCGCAAAACTATCAGTTATACCTAAACTTTTTGAAGCTATCATCACAGACCATATAACCTTTTCGATTTCTCCGTTAATTTCCTCATCTCAGCATGGATTTTGTAAAGGGAAATCGACTCTAACAAACTTGCTTGAATTTGTAAACCATGTATCATTGGGTTTTAGGGAACATAGGCATACGGATACACAGACTTTAGCAAAGTTTTCGAAGTTTCGAAGTAAACCTCTCGATTCTGATACATAAACTTGATCTGCTGGTCTTTTAGCCAAGATTCCTTCAATGGGTATCTTCCTATCTTAATAATAGAACACAACGAGTGAGATTTTAGGATACACCTACAATGTTTCTTCAGGTGTTCCGCAAGGTAGTCATCTTGGCCCGATTCTGTTCTTGTTGTTTATCTTCAGTAATTGAATTCTCAAAAATTTTATTATACGCTAACGACGTAAAGCTTTTTAAATCATACACTTCAACTGAGGAAAGGTGTCTGTTGCAAACAGACTTCAACAATATGGTTGCATGGTGTGATAGAAATGATTTGCCATTGAATCTGAATAAATGTAAGACGATGTGCTTTTCCCGTAAATCTGTGAACCCCTCTTCTTATGTAATAAAACACCATATTCTGGAGCAAGTTTTTAACTATGTTGATTTGGGAGTTAATATGGACCCTAAGCTTAATTTTAGTCTTCATATTGATACCATGGTCTCGAAAGCAAAAGCTGTACTCAGTTTTGTTAAACGTTGGTCTAAAGAATTTAGAGATCCGTATATGACCAAAACACTTTATACAGCTTTGGCTAGACCTATATTGGAATATGGCTCTGTTGTATGAAACCCTAACTACCAAATCCATTCTGACAAGTTAGAGTCTGTTCAAAAACAATTTTTACTTTTCGCCTTAGCGCATTTCCGAAGGGATTCTAGGGTAAGTCTACCTCCATACACTAGTCGTTTAAAACTTATTAATCTACCTACACTTTCTAGTCGTAGAGAAATGCTTGGCATAATATTCTTAGTAAAAATCTTGAATGGAGCAGTTTGCAGTTCTTTTCTCCTGTCAGAAATTAAATTTAATATCCCGCTTCGCTTTTCGAGGCAGTTTAGACCTTTACTGTTAAAATCCTGTAGATCAAATTTTCAGCTAAATAAGCCATTCCGCCGTATATGTCATGATTTTAATTCTCATTCCAGCACATTTGACTTATCTGACTTACTTTTCAAAATTAAAAAGACTATTGTTTTCTCTTAATGAATGAAAATGTAACAATTTATTATATTGTAACTATAAATCTTAGCTGTTGAAATTTTTGTTTCTGTAGCTGAGTAGTTTTAGATCTCAACATTTAAAAAACTCTCTTGCCTTTTCTGACTCGGCTAATATCGCACATATGCGGATTACGCCCCTCGCGTCGGTTGGGCGGGAGGAGGGTAATCGTTGGGTTATTATTATTATTAGAGATCTTTAACGATTTCAAAATAGAACTTCCCATCGTTGCGTATATAAATCAAAATGGCTCTAGTACTTTCGTCAGAGGATTTGTTTCTGCCCATTTTACACCAAGCTAAATATATAGCTTTACCAATTTATTGTAATATGCATAAATTGAAGAAATTTACCACAAATATTTGTAAATGTGGTTAAAAAAAAGTATTTAAACACTGCGTTGCTAATTACGTGACCGACTACAATTAAAGCGTACTTAAGAAAAAGACTTGAGTTTTATAAACTAATGGGACTTTTTCATATATAAAATAAATTTTGACAACTGGCAAGTTTTACCAAATTCAAAAAATATTGGAAAAAGATTTCTTTTTTATTTGAAAATATACCTTCACGAAAATGAACATGGATGATTGTCCAAGGGAACGCTATAATCTCCAAAGAAATGGTTCTGTTCGATAACTATTCAGATAACAATTTTATCATATATTTTAATGTGATGTTATTTTACCGTTTTTTTACTTATGATATTCGTTGAAAAGACGATAAACCCAAATTCTTTTAGACTGGCTATTACTGAACTCTCTTTTACATAAAAGCAGCCTTATCGGTCCATCGTCTATCTATAGTTCTCCAAGTATTATTTTAAGAGCGTTGGCGAACGACGTAGTTTCCCATTTAGAGAAGAAATGTTGAGTTTCCAGGAAAGAATCGCTAAAATTTATTTCAAAGGCTTTTTAATTTGATCTAATCGTCGAAACGCTTGTATAGTTTGTTCAGCTGCCTGACAATTAGATATGGCCTCCTGAGTGACATTTTGGTGTATTAGAAAAAAATGTATAAAAATATTTTTGTATGTTAATAAAACACAATTTGGATTTTTTTTCAGTCAATTTGTATGGCAGTTATATACTATAATTATTCGACTTGAAAAATTTCTTCGGAGAATGTATTATTGCCTGAGACAATAATCCATGCCAAATTTTGTGAATATATCTCGTCAAATTAGAAAGTTTTCCATGCAAGCACTTGATTCCGAACGTTCAGTTTGTAGGTATGGCAGCTATATGCCATAGTGATCTGATTCTTCGGAGACTGCACCGCTGCCTTGGGCAATAATACGTGCCTAAGTTTTTGAAGATATCTTGTTAAATGAAATAGTTTTACATAAAAGAACTTGATTCCGATCGTTGAGTTTTACTCAGCTCGTCACGCTAATCATTTATACTCAAAGCAAAAGAAAACCAAGCTTTGCATTTTTTAAAAATCTAATTATACACAATAAAATACTTTTGCAAAAATTTTATTCATGGATTTCTAGGTTCGTTTTTGTGCTTCTTATCATTTGGAACACGTCTGTAAATTACTGAATTGAGTAAATTGTGTCAATTCAATCTGGGAGTTTAAAATTTTGTTTAAGAAGTATGATTATTCCCCTTGTAGTGGGTAATATTATTTATGATTAGCATCAAAGCTAAAATCGGTTATGTGTGTAGATATATTCACAGAGCTGAATAAAAAATAAAGTGTTAATGTCACAACAAATTTGCTTTTAACAAACATGCTAACTTAGTTTGCACATACATTTTAATATGTTTAAAAAATTTAAATATGTCGATATGTATTTTATACATCAATAATCTCTACACCAGATATGTAGACTTTCTGTAATTGACATTAGAGCGTTAATTACTTCAGCGGCTTATTGCGCAAACATCGCAGTGACACTGCAAAAAACTTGTTTTTGTATTAAGTGAGTGCCCGATTAATGATCGTTTATGTGAATATATCTGAATCACCTTTCAGTTCAGTAGGTCCTGAGGGCTATGCCGCAAAAAGACTATTCCGACTGTTTCGAGAACTGGAGAAAGCGTTGAAAAAAGTTCGTTTCACCGAACGGAGCAATCTCCGTTCCGAGACGAAATTGACTTTTAAGAATAAATAAAGAATTTACATTTTATAAACAAATTCATCTTATTTTTTGTTCACAGTAGTATACGACTATATACAGTTGTGTCCATATTAACAGCAGTGCGATTTGCTATATTGAACTATTTGCAATAGCAATTTCGCCCTAAATGTGAATATATTGGGTCTATAACCATAATCGGGCCCATCTGAGCTATAATATTTTCCCATCTTTCTGGAAATTTGTGGATTCCATACCAAAAGAACTAATTAAGACAAATATGATTCAAGTTAATTTTTGATATTCCGGATGTGAACCGTATTCCCGTGAGTGCGTTCGGTATTGACTTGAGCAAATGGTAATCAGCAGGGACAAGGTCTGGCCTATTAGGCGGGTAAGGAAAAATTTCCCAGTTATGATGGAAAATTATTGCCTCGTGTCTAATCGCAAATTCCGTTCGTCTTTTGGGAATCGCTCGCTTCAATTTGAAAAGTTTTGTCAGTTGCGTTCCCCATTAATGATTTCACCCGCTTTTAGAAGCTCATAATACAGCACGTCCTTTTGATGCCACCAAATAGAGAGTATTATTATGGAGTCATGAATATTCGGCTTTGGCGTTAATTTGATTATTTGGTCAGGTTTCACATATGATTTTTTGCGTTTAGGGTTGTCATAGATCCATTTTTTTTATCACCAGTCACAATCCGATGCAAAAAATTCTTTTTATAGCATTCAAGCAGCAATTCTGGCATGCAACGTCTCTTCGCTTCAATTCATATAGCACCCAATTTTCTTGCTTTTGAATATATTTGGCTGCTTATAAAAGTTTTGAATGCCTGCTGAAGTAAGTCCCAAAAATTCTGTGAGCTTTTCTTGTGTTTTGTAACAATCTTCATCGAGTTACTAATCTTCGCCGAGGACGTTCTTTGTCTTCCCAGCTAAAATCACCATTTTTAAATTCTGCAAGCGACTTTTGGCACGTTCGCTCAGCTAGAGCATGTTGCCCATAAACTTCCACCAAAATACGATGACTTTCGGCTGAGGTTCTATTCATATTAAAGTAATGACGAAAAACTCCCCGTAAGAACACTTTTCAGTTCACGAAGTTCGATATGTTTGACAGTAGCTTTCCAACGAATGTTCGGATTATTGGAACAATGAAGTAATAATCAAGCACGAAAATAGTTATAGACCTAATAGAACAAATAATTGATGTTCGACGAAAGTGGTTCAAGTTGCATCAAAATGAGAAATACTCTAAACACATGTGACCTAAATTTATTATTAAGCTAAAGACGAGTTAAATCATTATATCAGTGCAGGAATCCGCTAAAATTACCACTGTCTCCTAACATTATCAAAAATCAAAACTATTTCAATATTCCTTCTATTTTTTTAGTCGCAACAATATTGCGTGGATTGCTCAATTCCTCAAGTCTTGAACACCTTCAAAAATATATTATGAGATATCAAGTAATTTGTTTTCGAAACAATACGCACTAATAAAAACTCTGTACAGAATGTAGAGCGACTCTCAGTCTAAGTGTGAGATGCTAAGGTTTAATGGACTATCGCTGAGAAAATGTATCGACGGTATCTGGAACAATGTCTATGATCAAAAATAAGTTAAATTATTGTTTTTTTTTACTTATGTTAACGACTGAACTTTTTGGTTTAATTTTGTTTTTAATTCTAAGTTTGTTGTTGTTTCGCTACTATTTTTATGAGCACACATATTGATCTGCTAGGTCGATAAACGAAAAGAAATAAAATACAATTCTGTAGTGTAGAATCCGAACATAAACTAACTCAAAACTGATTTGTTTTTACTTGTGATAAATTATTATTTTTTCTTATTCCTAAAAGATTACTATGAACACAAATGTAAATTTATGGCACTTGAAACATATAAAACAACAAAATGCGCTTATGGTATGCAGTAATAGCGGCATAGATGCATTTTATTGTTAATAGTTGTGTGGGCTGTTGAAAATCGGTCAGGTGTCTCACTTCCTCAATTCCACTTGATTTCCACTTCACGCTGCTCATGAATTAAAAGGCTTTTATTACATTTTTATTGTGCTGTGGGTGTAAAGTTTGCCACGTTATTCACAGTTCTATCAGACCATTTCAGTGGAGTACGCGGAGAACGCATGTGTGAAATTTTTTTATGTTTTATTTTTGTTTTCTTTGAAGCATTTTCTTCTGCTTCATGAAAACCACATATGTGTACATTTTATTTGGTTAGCACTTGCCAAATTTTAAAGACCCATAAAACAGAGAGCGGTTTAGGGCGACACGCACTTTGTTGATGTACCATAAGCTAAATATGCGAGGAGATATGTTCGCGGGCGTCTCGTGTTTAAAATGCTGTATGCTCCAAATTTGAATTGTTTTTAGGTACCTAAATGTTTCATTTTGGCAATTTGTTTTTACTCACACACACATACTTATATTTACAGTACAAAAGGTGATATCCCAATGTGTAAAAGTTTCAAAGTGGGCTTTCATGTGTTTGCACGGAAAATTTTAACCACAAATGTGAGGTTGAAATGATAGGTGTGGTAATCTCAAGTTGTGGCAATAATGTCAATTGCAGAACAAATAGAAATAGAATGGAGCGACGCAATTGACCTCAGGTCGCATCGCAATAAGAAGTAATATTTTAAAATACCTTCAACGCACTGGGCCGGACAGATGGACCATTGGTCAGTTCGTCATTTAAAAATTCGTATTAATTGAGCAAAAAATATATGTATGTACATATATGAACATATGAACAGACAAAAACAGATCTATAGAATATTCTCACACCTTTCCCTGAAAAGCTGTGGATTCAAATTGCCACCAACGTCATCGCAAGCAATCACCCGGTGTAATAAAAATGAAATAAGGCGTAAGTGTGCACGCTACTTGCTCGCATGTTCATGTGTTTACATATCTACTGATAGTTTTACGACTCCGCGGTCTACAATTGACGTGATATCGTGGCATTCGTTTACATTTGATGAAGGCAATGAAAGCTGATAAATTATTGCTGAAGCATTTAATAGCTAGTTTAACGGCCACTCATCTCATCGGAGACCCATTAATAATGACCGTGAACCTTTTAACGGTATACCTATATTCTTTTATTTAGTTAATGAACTTCTAACTGCTTACTGCTGACAACCACTTTTTATGAACGGTTTTTCGCTATTGCAGAGCTAGGTTTAACTAGAAAATAATTACTGTTAGAATGATATGACGTACATTTAGGGAGGTTTTTGATTGGGCTTCTGTGGTTTAGTCTTGATTTGAGCTCAGGAACGGTTGATTCCTAGGATGGGTGGAATAGTGTTATGTTGATTTTTGTTGCATGCAAGAAACACTAACACTTTGGATATAGGGATGTTGATAATAAATAGTGTTTGTATTACTAACACGGAGCATTTTGAGCTCTTCTGCCACAATGGTTTTATTTGGGCTCTCACCAATCGATGTAGAGGCTAGCATAGGTTAAAAGATCGAACCAAGAACGAATCCCACTTTGACAGCAGAGAACTTTCGTTGCTACCTAAATACTCCTAAATATTGATCGCAAATACTCTCTTGAGCTTTCCATAAATTCGTTGAGATGGCTGATATCAATGTCGCCTATTTCACCAGGTTCGCCGAAGATTTGGCTGGCGAGATGTTTCTATCTCAGTCTTGCAAAAACTGGACAATGGGAAAAAAAGTGCCTGCAGATAATTATATAAAAAATACACAAATTATTTTGCTTGGATTTTGACTAGGTTATTTATCAATTGAAGTAACATAATTTAGGAGAAATAATTGTAATGATAACAAATTTAAATTTAAATAAAATAGTTGAAGTTAATAAATGGAAAAAAAAGTTTTTATTATTTAAGTAACTCAAGAATTGATTTAATAGAATCGATTTTTTTTCAAGGTAATTTTCTTTGACCAGTTATCAGAGGATCTGAACTTAAAAGTAAGAGGTTAAACAAGTCTTGATTTGTAGCCACGCGTGAGTTCTCTCTTCGTGTATGATCCTAACGTCCTTATTCCTTCACTCCGCAGCTTCTTTAGCTCTCTGAGCTCTAATCTAATTCTCTAATTGAAACTAATACATATTGAACGACATCGGAAGTGTTTATCAAAATTGTATGCACTGAAGGAGGAAGATAATACCAGGAATACTTGGATGTTAGTTCTCTTGCAGTATCTAGAGGAAATTTTCTAAATTTGTACACATTAATTTTATCATCAGGGATAAGGCCTACAGTAATGTTGCACAATTTTCAATTAGCTGTTTTTCTATGCCAGTTATATCAGCTTATAATTGAAGATCCACTTTCACCTGTATTTGGTTTGTCGCCAATTAAACCGATTTGTTTTTTTTTACGAAACTCGTCCTGAATATTTTGTGTCCTTCGTAGAAATCGTTCTTCAATATACCATTGTCTGACTTTAAGTCTATAAGAAACGTGAAGCAAATAGTCAAAAAATCGAATGTAGGCATGTAATGGAGACAATCCAAATTCGTAGCGATCTCTTCGAACTTTTATTGTAAGCATTTGTCAATATCGTTCATCTCAGTATATTTGGCTTGGCATATGTAACACTTTGCAGATGTGGTTTCAGTTAAGACATTGCAGACTTTGCCATCCACCATAGTTAGTTGAAGAATACGATCGATGTAGAATTTTGAATTCAATGAGAGTCAATTCTTAAAACAAAATATTCATCTACTAACTTAAAAACTCAAATCAACACATAAAGAAAAATACAAACAATACTTTTAATACAATGGGTAAACATATTAGCTGTCTTCGATTCGCTAAGCGTTACTATCCAGGGAATCGCCAAAAGAAATTCTTTTTTTCGCCTTACAAAACGTTTCTGTATCCATTTATTTTAGTTTCCTATAAATTATTAAAATTGATTTTAAGTCTTATGTTTTAAAAATAAAAAAATATATTACGTACCAAAAACAGTATTTTTTCATTTCGAGCGCAGAAACTTTTCAACCAACCTGTACATACGTGCTCCAAATTCTCGTGTAGAGAACACACTCATAGTGACAGAATCCATATTTGGTTGATCACTTATAAAGTTATATGTACATATATGTATGTAGATATATGCAATTGTCTTAAAAAATATAATATATTACTTTCTTTATTCTTAATATCCATTTATAGTCTGTTTACTTGTTTATACATGTGTAAATATGTATATGTCTATTTTTCTTTTATACTTCAGAGTGCTTGCTTTGCTCTATCTGCAGCCTTAATTAATTTATTTTAGTCTACGCATTTCAAATAGGATGATATTTAGCTGCGCATATAACTGTACAAATAACTGTATCAACAATTAAAGCAAAATTGCGGAAAGGAAACAAATTTAAATATGTGCAATTTACAGTGCAACATAAAAATATTATTGGTTGTAAAGTTTTGCAATGTATTTGTACATGCATACATACATACACAGTGTCAAGATTAACAATAAAAACATTCCGCCAAGTCATTTCATACACACCCCGACGGCCCACCTGAGACACATACACTCATAACGATGACTTTAATTGACTGCGGACCGTAATAAATACATTCTGTTCTACAACTACTTTTAATTAAAAGACAACAACAATTCAATTTCCCTTTGTTAATACTAAAGCTTAGTAGACAAAATGTATAGAATTGTAAAAATCACTTGCAGAGTGAACCCAACTGCTATAGCTATGTTTATATAAATCGTTAAAATTTGCACGGATTGGCTCTCACGAGTGAGGTAAACGCTTAGCACTAAGTGGCTACGTGAACAATAGACAATTAGATGGCATCATAATTGCGCAGGTCTAATGTACTTTAGAATGTATCGAAAGTATCTGTAATCTGAGACGATCTCGAAAACAAGTTTTTAGATCCCTCTATGGATCATAGCGTTTTTCATTAATTTCTTTGACAATTATAGTATGATCTTAAATAATTAATATTTTCCGCTCGAGGAAACAGTTGTCTAGGTGCTTAAGCACTTATTCTAAATTTTAAAAACTCTAAAGTATGCTATACGGCAATTGATCCATGAAATGGCTTAAAATCGTGGCAAATGTCGTAAATTGCAAGTGGTTGAATTAGTATAACTTAACCCTTTCAGAACAACTGGGACAATATGTCCCAACAATTTTCAAACATCAGCTCACCAAAGTAAGCTATTAAAAATGCAGCTTTTAGTATATATTCCACAATGTAAACAAAAAAATAATGGTAAAGATCAGCATGTGTCTGCAAGTTGGCGATCAATTTCACAACACCGGTAAAATTTGGTCAGTTCGATCGCAAATTTTGTTGATAGCTCACGTATAAGACGTAAAGTGTTCACTAATAGTGTTTTCTTAGTGAGAAAAATAGTAAATCTATATACAAATTTATCTTTGAAGCGTTAAGCACTGATACAATGTAATCAGTGATTATTTATAACAAAATAATAGGTGGGGTCCATCCTTCTGACCAGAATGCAGGGCTCTACGATTTCAACCGCAAATCTCAAAAGTGGTGGAAAAAAGTCTTCTATAAACACCTAACGGTTGCGGTAACCAATTTATGGATTATCTATAATGAACATAAAAATATTAAGCTGTCTCTAAAAGAATTTGGGGTGCCTTTAGCGCTAAATATGATTTTGGAGGGCAGAAAAGGAGGGCGCAAATTGATCTTCTCAACAGAAAATCATGGTAACCCCAGATGCTGCTTACGATGCACATCGCTTAGGCAGGAAAGACGTACAAAAATGAAATGTTCGGACTGCAATACATCATTGTTTTCGCATGCTTTGCACATATTTACAAATTATGGTAATAAATATGTAATTAAAATCAAGAAATAAATAAACATTACTATAAATTTCAACTAAACTGCCTTTCAACTACTCGATCCTAACATTCATTGAGATAATATGTCCCCCTGAAAATACGTATTGGGATTATATGCCCCAGAATATGTTAAAAGAACGATTTCCGCATATTCAAGTACACAGTACATAATTTATTTAGCCACATTTCAAAATGTGCAAAAAAAATTGCTACTATTATCCTGGATTTTTAAATGAAACTCTCAGAGAGCTTTCGTAAGTTGGGCGTACAAATTTTAACAAAGTCCGGGACCCATTTGCTTATGTGCTCCACTTGATAGAAGCTTTTGCGGAAGGAGTTTGATTGCGCGCTCACAAAATCCAACTCGTGCAAGAATTGAAGCCGGCCAAAATGTTACAGTCAATGGGGAACGCTATAGAGCCATGATTAATGACTTTTTCGTGCCTGAATTGGATGAAGTTAACTTTTGGTGAGTGCTTTATCTCTCGTCGTGGGCCTGTGACGTGGCCTCCAAGATCGTGCGTGATTTAACATCGCTGGACTGTGTATTGCAGATAAGCCCGATACGATTGACGCCTGGGAAGAGAATATTCGGCTGGTTAATTCTGTCATAGGGCCTTAATTGCTGCAAAAAGTTGTATTTTTCGACCTTGGCCTATCGGCTTGAGTTTGTTCGAGCCAGCCGCGGCGGCCAATAGCCCGAAATCAATTTTAAACCATAATGGCAAGCCCATATCTTTATAGTAAAGCTAAGTTCTTGGCCATAACTTTAAATTCTATACGTTTTATTTCTTCACGAAAACCACATAACTAAAAAACACACCCTTTATATGTATATGTAACATGTAAAGAATTCTCCCCTCACACATTTGTCAATTAGCATATAAAATACATACTTATTCACATATGTACCATAAATATATATACGAGTATACTTATGTATATACATATATACAAACTTGTGTGGTCTCTTGTTGTTGGCGCAACAATTTAATTACTAACGTCAGATGTAAACGGTGGCCGACACATAGAAAGGAGAGATGTAAAAATTTCATATGGTTGGTGGTTCTTCAGAATGCTTTGCAAATGTACATTTTAAACGTTTACACTCTACATAAACTCAGCATATTTGCATATCTTATGTATGTATGTATATGCATGCATATTTGCTTGGTACAAGTACTGTGGATGGGTGGTGTACGCGGGAATGTCAATTTCGCTTGAATTTCCGCTCCTTCAATGTTGGAATGTCTCATGCCGTCTTTCAATTTAAACCGAAATTATAATAAAAGCTAATTAATGTACGATAAACTCTTTATCAGAGATTGGTTTGCAGAGATTTACTTGCGACATTTAGCATTTGGTGCCACGAGGCGTACACATTTCGTGATCTGACATCCTGTTTTCCTCTTCGTAAAAAACCTTTACACACCTTTTGATCCGCTTAATCAATTTGTAGACCAAAAAGTGCCACGATGAGTGTTATCCGAGTTCTGATACTCCAAATATATCAATGAGACGGGTTGGTCATATTGTTAATGAAAATTTGGACAAGCTCACAAATTAATAAAGTGGCAGAAAAATTGTATGAATTGGGCTTGGAAATGTTTACTTCCACCGTATACTTCGGATCTGGTCCCCATTGATAATCTACCATATCTTCTTACAAAGGGTCTCGAAGTTTTGTAAAGCTTCATTCAATATTATTGTTATTATTGTATAAGGTGCGTTCCAAAGTAAACAGGACAAAATGCAGTGCGAAAATGAGCTTCGAACAAAGAGCGAACATTAAATTTTGTTTTAAAATTGGTAAAACTTTTACCGAAACATTTCAATTGATGAAATAAGTTTATGGCGATGATTGCCTATCCCGTAGCAGAGTGCACGAGTGGTTTCAACGTTTTCAAAGTGGTCGTGAGAACATAAATGAGAAATAAGCCGAAACCCAAAAAATCGCGCCTGGAGAAGTCAAAAATGAAGACAATGCTGATTTGTTTTTATGATTCCAAGGGTATTGTCCACAAAGAATTTGTTCCAACACCATAATGCGGTATTCCACCTTGGAGTTTTGAAGCGTTTGGTGCGCCGTATTCGACGTGTTCGGCCCGAATATCGCGAAGATGGAAATTGGCGTTTGTTGCACGATAATGCGCCGTCTCATCGATCGACGCTTGTGGCCGATTATGCGCAGAAAATCCACAAATTATTCATAAACAACCATTAAATTCACCTAAATTGACAGTTTCGTGTGGTTTTGGGTCTGGTGGAATCATCGGTCCGTAATTCTTTCAGAATGAAGCTGGTGACACCGTTACTATTAATGGAGAGCGGTATAGATCGATGGTAACCAACTTTTTATGGCCGCAATTGGAAGAAGTTGATCTTGACAACATCTGGTGTCAACAAGACGGAGCTACGTGCCATACAGCACTAGCAACAATTGGAATATCGCTACAAAAGCTCGGAGATTCAATAATTTGAAAACATTATGACATTGAATGGCTCTTAGAAGTTGTGATTTAACACCATTAGACGACTTCTTGTGAGGTTATTTAGAGTAATTAATCTTTAGCAATAAACTAGAATCTTTTCAAGCTTTATAAGTTAATATTGAACGTGCTATTCGTGACATACAAATTGATTTGTTGGCAAAAGTATTCGAAAATCGGGTTTATCTAATTCGTTCCTGCAAATAAAGTCGTGAAGTCAATTTGAATGAAACATCCGTAACTTAATTGTATCGATTATACCTCACATTAAATGAAAAACCATTAAATTTCCTTCACAATTATTCCTTTTTTTAAAGAAAATTAATATCACTCTGATTGGAAAACCCTATATATACCCGATTTGTTTTAAGTGATACATACAACCGTTAGATGAAAAAAACTATTATACTCTGTAGCAACATGTTGCAAAAGTATAAAAGCTTATCGGTTATCCGAATAATTTCATAGAGAGACTATGATAATTGTTGTCAATTAAATTATTCATTCGGTTACAATAATTATTGGTATGCACTAATATGATGAATGTATTGATTTGTTTTACTCTTATTTTAATATAAATACATCACTACACATTGCGAGAGTATAAAAAGTTTGGTTACAACCGAACTTAGTCTTCCTTACATGTTGAGTTCCATAATTTGTTCAACATCTGATGTCAGGCGCTATCATAGCGTTTTGAGGTTAGATTTGTATAAGTTGTTCTCATTAAGATGAATATAGGGCTTTCTACAGGATCAGGGCGGGATCCTTTAACAAATGCGATATAAATGACCTATTGTCTTCCAGGTAAAAAAATTTTAAAATTTTACAGTTTTATATTCAAATACTGCCTGAACTGAACTGGTCGATTTTGCTACAGAATATGCAAATAACAGCACTTCTATTGATAAAAAGATTGGCTTCATTTAATATAATATTTACACACTTGCAAGTATATTTACTTCAACTTTGTTTTAATTTCATAAATGTTTAGTAATCGCATTGAACAAAAGCATTTTTTGCGATTTGAGGGATTGTTTATACAGATTATAGTATTACATAAGTACTCGTATATGTTTATTTACGAAATGCCTCATTACACAAGTATTTATATAACATTATTTGCATTATTACCTTTCTTATTTCGTAAATTCTGTGCATCTTATTCGTATATCTTTAATTGTTCTATTACAGGAACAAGTTAAGCTTGACGCTCATAAACAGGTGACCAGTCCAGATGATTTCGAAGATCTCAGTCCAATGCCACAAACGGCCGCCCCGCCTGTGCGACGACGTGGCGGTATCTCAGCCGAGCCGGTCACTGAAGAAGACGCCACAAGTTATGTGAAGAAAGTTGTCCCTAAGGATTACAAAACAATGGCCGCGCTCTCGAAGGCGATTGCCAAAAACGTCCTATTTTCGCATTTGGATGAAAATGAGCGTTCGGACATCTTCGACGCTATGTTTCCAGTTACGCATTTAATGGGTGAGAACATTATTCAGCAAGGAGACGAAGGTGACAATTTCTATGTCATTGATCACGGGGAGGTTGAGGTATGTACCACAAAGAAACAAAAAAAAAAAAATAAAATAAAAATAGTTTCTGTAACTGTACGTTCTTACCTTTGCAGGTCTTTGTGAATTCCGAATTGGTTACAACAATTGGCGAGGGTGGAAGTTTCGGTGAGTTGGCGCTCATATATGGCACCCCACGTGCAGCTACTGTACGAGCCAAAACCGATGTAAAACTGTGGGGCATCGATCGCGATTCCTATCGCCGAATTCTGATGGGTTCCACCATACGCAAAAGGAAAATGTACGAAGAATTCTTATCACGTGTGTCAATTTTGGGTAAGTTAGGTTGAAACCATGGTAAATAATTTTTATGGTATACTCTTGGAATATGTTGCTACAGAGTATAATAGTTTTGTTCACCTAACGGTTGTTTGTATCACCTAAAACTATTCGAAATAGATATAGGATTATATACATATAAATGATCAGAATGACGAGACGAGCTAAAATCCGAATGTCTGTCTGTCCGAACGTCCGTCTGTCCGTGCAAGCTGTAACTTGAGTAAATATTGAGATATCGTAATGAAACTAGGTACACGTGTTGCTTGGCAAAAAGTAAGGACGAGTTCGTAGATGGGCGTAATCGGACAACTGCTACACACACAAAACGCCAGTAAAGGAAAACCTATAAATTGCCGAAACTAAATACTAAAATAAGATATAGAATTGCAATTTGGCATAGGGGATCGCAGTAGTAAGGGACACCTGTGGGCTAAAATTTTGGAAACACGGACCAAACTCTCCAAAAGGAAATCAAGCACCAAAGAATATATCGAGATAACACTTTGCAAAAACAGTGCGCTTATAGTAGGCCCTCAAATACCGAATATGTGGACCCCAGTACCTATAGTTGAATTTTTGCCGATAATATCGGTCAATGTGCAAGATATACATATACATATATTAAATTTAGCCTCTTCGATCGAGATAACTCACATACATATACCTCATTTGAAGGTGTTTTTAACATAATTTTAGCTGACACAAAATAGCAATAAAACTAATTCTAAGATTATGACTTTCAATATAAGTCAAGAAGAGACCAATTTTGATTGCAATTTATTCACGATTTCATCGAATAATGAATGTTTAATTCTTTCGCAACATTTTTTAATATAAGATGTTGCCAACAACTGAAGGTACAAGAGTATAAAATGTTTGGTTACACCCGAACCTAGCCCTTTCATATTTGTTTAAACATATGGATTTTTCAACTAACTGTAAAATTTTGTAATTAAAACGTTTGTATACTAGCGCAGCCAAACCTTTGTTATTTGACATTATACTCAAACATATTTAAGGGTTACAGTATTATTTAAAACCATTTAAAAATTGATGATTTTGTAAGAAATGACACCATAAATGTAAAACTTTGAAAGGACGTTGATATATAAATTCTCACGACCTTTCATAAAAATTGGTCCAAAATTTTACATTTACATTACACAATCCTTTGATGCTTTCTACTTTAGCCAACTTGCGTAATATGCCATGGCTCCTTATAATTATTAAATGCTTGCTGTCTTGCTACTATTTAATCATAATTATTTCTTACTCACTACTCACTGATAATTAATTACTTAACATATTTTTATGTTACAGAGAGTCTTGATAAATGGGAACGTCTTACTGTGGCCGACGCTTTGGAACCTGTGTCATTCGAAGATGGCGAAACAATTGTCAAACAAGGTGAACCAGGCGATGATTTTTATATAATTTTAGATGGAACCGCGGTTGTACTCCAACGAAGAGCCGAGGTAAAATAAATACAAACTCCAAAAATTCCTTAAATATTTTAACTAATTGAATTTCATTTCAATCGATAGCAAGGAGATGAACCTGCTGAGGTTGGTCGTTTGGGTCCAAGTGACTACTTTGGTGAGATCGCTTTGCTGTTGGATCGCCCCAGAGCGGCCACTGTGGTAGCCAGAGGACCGTTAAAATGTGTTAAATTGGATAGAGCGAGGTAATTGCATTTATAAAGGTCACTTTTTTAAAAGCAATATTTTCTTGCTAATTTAGTTTATTTGCTAAACTGATTTACACGTTATCTCATTGAACATAGAAATTTGTATTCGACTTAGTTAGTGCTTATAGAACATGTAATACAATTTTGAAAAGAAAACAGTTTATTTAGTTGACCGGATGTTTGATAATCCTTATAATAGTAAATTGTAATGGAAGCTAGGGCAAATTTTCATTGGATTTTATCTATTTTAGGCACAAAGATAAACTGGTATGGGTAAGAGATTCGCTTTGAACTTCATTAAGATAAATCACACATATGTGCTATAAAGTCAACCGGAAGCTCGAAAATATTTATTTATTAGGTCTATGGGAAGCAATGACCTCATCTTATCCATTTTCAGCACCAGGACACACTAATACCAGGAAAAGACTTTCCCTAAGTTTCATTGTTATGTCTTTGAGAGTGATCGCTATTTTCGGTTAAAAATTCGTCATAGACACTTAGGTCTACATATTTGGTATCTAGTGGCTTGAACAGAAATAGTTCCATTTTGACAATTTTTAGTCATGTAAAGGCAAACTTTAGGCGCACTATACGTGCAAAGATATATCCCGATATATTCGTTCTGCCTTGATGTATGGACTGTAAAGTGAAAGAATCAAATTGTGTTATATGGAAAGAAGGCGTAGTATTTGTTCGGTTTCGTTCATTTTCACACCGTAATATAGAAATGTCAGGAGAACGTTATGAACCTAATTTGGTAGAAATTGAGTCCAAAGATATGGAATTTCTACTTTATTTGGTAAACAAAAGTGTTCTACACTTGGTATGGTTCGAGTATTTATCACCATAATATAACTCTTCAATATTAATTCCATCATAGGTAGTATATTATTAATGTTTAAATGTATGCACTACTATATTAATTGTTTGATATTTATTCGAAACTCATCTTTTACTTCTACAGATTTGAGCGTGTACTGGGACTCTGTGCCGACATTTTGAAGCGTAACATCACGCAGTACAACAGTTTCGTTTCGTTATCTGTTTAAGACAGCAATTCAACATTAAAGAGACTCCACATTTACTTAGATCGAAATTTTTTGAGGTAGTAACTTTCAGTTGAGAATAATCATTGAATTGTGTCATCTTAATTAGCCAGCAATTAAATCAACGGAAAATATCTACCTACTATCAAATCTTAACCTTAAAAATCAAAGACAACAAGTTATCAAAAAATTTGCAACAAAAATGGAAATAAAAAAGAATTTTAAACTCAATACAAAACTGTGAGCAATTGCACCGTAGAAACGTGGGCTGTTAAAAAATAGATGTTCGCAACATATGCAATTTAGAAAAAGTAAAGAAAACAAAAAAAAAACAAACAATGAAGAAAACACATCTTTAGGCTTTCGCATACTTCTAATTGGTCATTTCATTATTCTTGGAAAAACATCAACAATTGCACATTGCGTACTAAGTATCAAGCCTTTACAAGTTTATAATTGCCTATGCACAAAACCGTCACCGTCAGTGAGTGGGTTAGTGCCCCATTTGCATGGTTTTATTACACTGTTTCGAAAGTAAATGTCTTAATATGGTAAAGCGCGACAAAATATCGCAGCAATTTGACGCTCTATTCAAGCCACAATATTCATAATTAATTTTGTTGTTTTTCGATTTTCAATACTTTCCAAGCTTTTAGAATGTACACTAAAATAGTTTTATTACTTATAAAATTTTGCTTTCGGTCAAAATTCAAATACTTGTAAATATGTAAGACTTTATTTGCGAAAATATAAATATCTACTGTTACAAACCTTCAAATGACCATGCATTTTAACGTCAAATAGAAAACATATATGTGATCGATGTTTGGTTTACATTTGTAACGTGTTAAAAATTGTGACTAATATACTTACATATATGTACATGTGTCTGCATAATTTTTTGAGGTTAAGTATAGTCAGAGACATGAAAAAATAACAATTTTAAGTTTTTTTTTGGCAGTAAATTTTTTCATTTCTTAAAAGTAAAAACACAGTATCGTTAAATATAAATAAGGTTTCGACTTGACTTAGCTGAAATTTGAAAAAAAATAATTTTAAAAGAAGGAGCCCGTTGCTATGACCATCACTAATCCTGTGAAATTAATCCGAATCAATCGGACCAAAAAAATTAATTTTGTTAATTAATAATCTAATGGCTGACCGAAGCTTTTTTAATTAACAAAATGGTGACCTCAAGAATTTATTTTCCAGATTTTTGGGAAAAACCAACAGTTGATTGTTTAAAAAAATCGAAATTAAAAGCAGTTTTTCTATCAGGTATAATTTTTTATGTTTCCAAAAAGCTTTATAAATTTCATTGAAGTCTAACAAGCGGGTTTCGAGCTACAGTGGTCACCAGCTCAAAAAACATTGTTTTGAGAAAAACGCTTTCAAAGTTTTACCCTAGCGTTTCCGTTTGCCTGAGAACCCTTTGTTAATTATCGAATAACTCGAAAAGTATTTGTCGGATTTACTTTAAATTTTCAGAGAATATTTCAATGATATGATATTTTGAGAAAAAGAAGAATGAAATGAAAATGAAGGACGATTTTATGAAAATTCTAACTACCCCCAACCTCTTATGTGTATATTTGGCTGGTTATGGATTAACTTTACTTCGCTGATCTCTCTTAGCAATAAACAACACAATATTACAAACTACTATGTATCTTTCCCGACGTGAGTAACTTGTTAACGTCCAACTAGCTTCCATGTGTCTACCTATTTCTATCACACGGCTATAAGTAAATATGATAATAAATGTTAACCATAATTGTATATCCTAACGAAAAAATGCATTTAAGACGGCATGAAACCAAACGCCCGTTTTAATGCTTTAACTGTAATTGTTTTAAATTAAAAAATTTTGATTAAAATGTGGATAGACTACTTTTGATGTAAAACTTATGAAGAACCCTAAATGAATTAAATAGTCGTTAAAAGCGACACTCAAATATCATTAATTTTCTTTTTAACTGGAACACTTTATAACAGTACTAATTTATAACAAGTAATAATTCATATTTAAACTTTCATAAAATGAAAAAGTGCTGGTGCGCTCTCGTTTGTAAACTAAAATAATTGTACATCAACCTAAAATACGAAACACCTAAATATATATGCATGTATATCCATAACTTATGTATAACAACAAATTACTTATAACCCTACTTAATTCTTCACGCACACTTACTATTTTGTGTTGAAAAATTGCGTAAAGAATGCTGCATGTTGGCATGTGCTCCGTTAGTTCTACTAACACCAGGTAAAGCGGAGCAACAGGTCAACAAGTTATTGAGTAATAAGTAAAGCACCCGCCGGCGGGTTTAAGGACACATATATGAACTGGCATATTAAAGTGAATAAATATGACTATTAAACGAAACGAAATTTCTATAAAAACACCTTATATTCGTATTGGAAACTGGCAATGGCTGAGGGACGCTGTGGCGACCTTCTGTCTCGGTTGTCTTGCGTAACTCTAAACAACAGCAATGGATTGCTGTGATGTGTTTGAACATCAAACATTCACCTTCAACAACCCATAGTAGGATATATACATACATGTAATACATACATATGTGTTGAGCAAGAAAACTGATCTATATACATACATACGCAAGTTAAATTTATCGAACATTTATACTATCTAATCATCGTTTGTATTTATAAATATATATGTATATTAAATTGTGAACTGAATTGCATATGCGATGCTTGTACTACTGATTAAAAAATGTAGCTACTTTATGATAAATATTGAATACGTTTTAATGCTTCGTTGCACACATATACATACATCAATACATATGTTCATGGAATAAATATACGAATAAAAATTACCGTAATGGTGACATTCAGATATTTTCACTTTAATTCGAATATTTAATGTTATGATCGATTTTGTCGCTTAGATTTTTTGGAAATAAAAATATTGCTGTTGGCAAAGCGTCCCTTTTAGGACCATGTTGCTATAAGTATGTGCGTTTATATGAACCATTGTTCTTATGTGGTAAATTAAAATAACTAGGAAAGGCCGTAATGGAGCAGTCCGCTCTTTTGTTTATTTCTATAGGGCATCCGTATGCGTAATTTTTGAAAATGATGAAAAGTTGCGAATGGATTATGGGGTTAGGTCAGACACATGAAAAAGTGACAATTTATTTAAGCAAAATATTTATTTTTATAAAACTAAAAACTTAGCATCATTAAATAATGTTTCCACTTGACGTGATTAAAAAAAAAACTAATAATAAGCAAGATCACGATAGGCGGACCACCTGATCATAAAAATTAAGTCCATATATATTTTTCATAAATAAGTGCAATGGAAAATGTATCCCAAGCGATTTTTAAACATTTTAATTTAAAATATAATTAATTTTTATATGAAAATTGTAGGTACTTTAAATTAAAAATAGTTTTTAAATCAACCCTTGAGCTTAAATTAGAGAAATTTTCAGGCTTTGTCGGAAAATATTTACTTTTTAATAATATATTAATAACTATAAATAATTTTTTTATTATCGTAGATAATTAACTTTTAACTTAACAGCTATATATTGAAGTGATTTTTCGGTAAAAGCATGAAGTTTCTTTTAAAAAAGTTTGAAATTGCGGAAGAAAATATCACTGCTCGCAATTAATTTAAACAATATGAATTTATTATTTACATCGTTCTTTGCGTCAAGCGTTTATTTTTTATTTGGTTTTTTTGTTTTTAATACGCTTTTATTAGCTTGGGTTGTATGTATGTAATGCGATCTTAGAGCTCAATTTTCGCCGGTTTCCAGAAGTCTAATCAACTTGAAACTTTGCAGCCGTGTCAAGTACCGATGACAATGCAATAATTTAATAACAGTTTCCCATTATTTTAAAGGTGGACGTAACCCCGCTCCCTAAATGGTTTAATGTATATATCTTCCGAACCGCTAAAGCTAACTCAATCAAATTTTAATAAGTTCATAAGTTAATATAATACAATATTAATAATAATTAAAAAAAAAATCATAAATACCTTATTAAAGATTTAGCTTGCGATTTGAAAGATTTTATCGGATGTTATATGTGTAATTCTTTTGAGAGGGCAATTTATCTAGGGCGCGAACATGAAAAGCATTGTCAAACAACTGTAACTAAGTATCGACGCTATTTACACAGTATTTGATAATAAGGATAAAAATAATAAAAATAAAGAGATCTAAGATCCGATTTTCAAATGTGACGCTGTAGATAATCGTTGTCGAGGTTATCAGCGTGTAAAAAAATTCTTCTAACTTCTGTGAAAAAACTGAGTGGTTCTGATATCAACGATAATAATCCAAATGACGTTCTTTTAAATAATTTTGAGTGTACTTTTAACTAAAAAAATATTAGTTCTGAAAAAATTCAAGTCCTGACTACTCTTTCGTTGGATTGGTCAATAAATATGATGTGAAACGAATTCAAAGTCTCAAAAAGAGTGGTACAAACTGCCAAAAATATTAGAAGATGATCATGATAATGATGATGTTACCCGTGTGATGCCGGACTTATTTACTCGGCCCATTTTAAAGTAAAAATATTATTATTAATCGGCCATATTCCCGTTGTCGTTTAAATTGTCGTTTCCTAAACTGCGTTCACATGGGGGCTCTTTTGACCCTCATTATCTGCAAATTCTCTTTTGGTGTCGCTCTGTGCGTTCACACGAGGAAAAATAATTCAGTAACTAAAATTGAGTTTTCTGTCATTCCTTTTCTTAAAAGGGCACTTAGAGTATGTTGCATACTTCATTTGTATGTTGGTATGGTGGTCTCACATTTTGTTGCAATTAATTATATAAAATATGGTAGAACAATGTGCATAATACCCGCTTAACACTTTCAAAGAAATACTTAAGTCGGGAATTCCCTAATCTAGTAAAATGTATTGAATACCCGCTACTAATATATTCAAGGCCAAATTTATTACAGGAATTTCCTAATCTTTCGGGAAGTATTAAAATCCCACACTTTTTTACTCCATATTTTTTTATTTTTTATAAAACATCCTTGAATTGATTACAATTCTTGTTTTAAATAAAATTATATTCGAACTAAATCCTTTGCGGTTAAAAGAAATAAATATGAAAGCATCCTAATATTTTATGTAAATATAAAAAAGTAAAGTTACCATTTTTATTAGATTCCATTTATGTATACTCGTATATTATTACATTTAATACCGCTATATGTTATTAAAAATTTATTAAGACTCTATTTTTAAGTTTATCTGCTTATTCACAATTTTTCAAAACATTTATATTACGCTAGGCATACATATTTTCATAACACATACAAAAAAAAGATAATAGAATTCAAATTTCTGAACGAATGGTATACAAGTACTTGTATTTTCTTTTGAAACCGAGCTCTCTTGAAACCATGAAAAGAATTTGAAAGTGAAAAGGAATGCTGAAAAGAGAAGCAGCGAGCTGTTACGAACAAGTGCAAAGCGTGTGACGCGAGCACGAGTGGCACGGTCCCTTCGTCTTTTCTCGTCGTCGCCTCGCCCACGGTTCGGGTTACAAAAGAATCTGTGTGTGAACTGGCACCTAGTTGTTGTCGTTGTTAAAGTCGCTTCGTTCTATATTCGTATTCTTGAAGTATATCGTAACGCCAAATAAAAGTTATCAAATTTTAAATTAAAATTACGAAAGTATGGTAACGCCGAATATCGTCATTGTGTTTTACATTGTTGTTTTGCATAAAATTATGAGGACCCAATTCTTCGTTTTCCGTCCACATCAGCATTCGAGGAAATATTCAAACCGTTACAACTGTTAAATTTTATAATTATCTCAAGCTGGATTTTTCTAAGAACTTCTATTTCTTCCAAAACTCACTCGTAGTAATGGTTCAAACAGTCACCGACATTCCTCCCTTCTGTACTTCCCGCTCGTATCAAACCAAATTTGTCAAAACTTATGCTCGTAGTTGCAACGCAGAAATTAGTGGTTCTCTTTTGTTTTTATTTCACCAATGTTGCCATTGTTCTATTTGTATACACGATTTTTCACACATTTAGTTTTTGAGTTATAACTTTTCATAGTGTAAAAGCTCAACATTAAAATCCAACTATTAAAAATAGTCTACCTATGTATAATAAATGTATTCTATTGTGATTTTGAGTTATTTTAAGACTATTTCAAATATATTCAAGTTTATTTTTTAATTACTACAAAATATCGAGTTTGGCAACCCTGCGTTACAAGAGATTGTTCTTTCACTCTCAGCTCACTCGTTTCTACTATCCAATTTTCGCGGATATCCTACCGTACGGTCTGTAGAAGCAGTGGTGAATGTTCATTTTGTATCAGCTGATGCGGTCCACGGTTTTGCGTCGGTGACTGTTTGAAGCATTAAACATTCACACGATACAGACGTCATGGAGCGCAACACTACATAGTCATACCAACTTTTAAATTTTAAGTTAAGTTTTCAGTTTTAATTAAAAGAAAGTTTTGTAACAAAAATGAATAAAATAAAAATACAAGTATGTAAGTCACCACAAAATATTTGAACAGTTTTGTGAATTTAAGTACATAATAGATAAGACAATGAGAACCACGGAATTTTATTTTTCGAGTTCAAGTCTTGATGACGAATAAATAAGATTGCGGCAGAATGTCTACATACATTTTTGCTATTCCAGATTCTATGTAAGTAACGTCTTGTTTTTTTTTTTCTAAAGTCTAAATTTAATATTGCTTTATAATTTTTTAAGGTTTGAAAACATATTCAGACTCGAAAAAAAAACGACTTTTCAATTTTACCTGGAACAAATCAGCCTAAAACTTAAACAAAGCTCGCGAAAAATTGCAATTGCGTCAACAATAAAATTAGCAACAACTGTACGGATTTTTGCGCTAGGGTCATATCAATTGAGAGTTGGAAATGATTTGAATCTTTCGTTCTCTCAGCCAACCTCTAGCAAAGTGTTGAACAGTATTTAAAACACAATTTGTAAGGATTGGGTGAAGTTTGAAATGTCCGAAGCTGAAGTAATGGCATTGAAAAGATATTTTTATGAAGAAGAATGAACACTGGAGGCATCGAGTGTGTAGATGGAACTCATATTAAAATAATTGTTCCCCGTAAAAATATCAAGCATTTGTATTACAACAGGAAAGATTTCTCTAGTATAAATGCAATGATTATAAATACTTGCTAATATGTCATTCAATGAAGTGTTACCTGATTTATATTTTTCTTGCAGCTTTGTGACCAGAAAATGCGAATTAGATATGTTTAGGATTATTTACATTAGTTTAAGATTATTTTCTAATAATGTCAACTCTAATCTGGCAATACTGTCTTATCTAAGCTTTATATTCGTCATCTCTCTTTTATCATTCATTTGTCTTTATAATTATCTTTGTTTACGCATACTTAAAGTTACGGTATTTTGAATTCCGTTAAACTCCTATAAATGTCAGAGGACTTGTGTGTACGACTCTCTTCTCTGATTGTAACTTGGTGCTGATTGTATTCGTCTCTGGTTTGGTGTCAAGCCAACCGGTCACAATCGTTAAAATCCCAATAAAGCATTGAGAACTCTACCCGCTGGTAATTTAATTATTTAACATTTTGGTGCCTCCTGTGAGGACAAATATTTTAATTTCATTTTGTAATTGCGGTGGTCTGGTTTCATGGCGGAGCTCAATTGGCGTTCATCGGCGGTGAAAGCAATAAAGCGCATACATGCACGTGTCTCGGAAGGTGTCATGGAAGGTCGTGATGTGTTTCATTTTCAACAAGAGCTCAAGTCGCTTAAATCACACTTTGAGCGCTTCATGGAGAACCATAATCGTCTGGTAGGAGGAGCTACGTCCTCCGAGATTGGGTCACATGATGCACTTTTGGAATCAGTAGAGGAGCTGTATACTGCGGCATGCAGTAGACTGAATCGTCTCATCGCATCGTCAAGGGTTGAATCTAATGTCGCTGACGGAGCGCACAATTGTCCCACAACATCTCTGGATGGCCATTTGGTGGATCTCAAATTGGACCCGTTAGCTATCCCGTTATTTGATGGAGACATGTGTAAATGGTTAGCGTTCAAAGATGCCTTTGAAACACTGGTACATAATTCGGCATACCCAGAAGCGTTCAAATTGGGAAAGCTTCGTCAGGCAGTCAATGCGGCTACTGTTCCGTTAATTGGGGGAATATATTCGGGTGGCTATCAAGAGGTGTGGAAAGCTCTAAAGGACCGCTATGACAATAAAAAGCAGCTAGCGGAAATACACGTATCCCGTTTTCTTAACCTTAAAACAGCTACCCATGAGTCATCACAATCGTTATTGGCTATTGTGGACACGGTTCATGAGTCGCTGCGTGCATTGCGTGTGATGGATATCCCCATATCTCAGTGGGATGCGTTAGCTGTACCAATAGTGGTGGCAAAGCTTCCGTCGGTAACTAAGAGAGATTGGTGTATGAGGTGCTCCACTACAGAAATTCCACAGTTAGAAGACCTATTGAAATTTCTAGAGAGACGTGCTCATAGCCTTGTTACTGAACCACCGGTCTCATTAATGGTTTCTCGTCAGCAACGACCAGTGAGGGCCCATGTGGCTTCCACGGAGGCAGCTCTGTGTGCTCATTGCGGGTTAGCGCATCGAATCGCCAGGTGTCCGACATTATTGGCTCTCAGTATCGAGCAGCGATTTGAAGCCCTTAAGAAAATGCAGATGTGTTACAACTGTTTACGTACAGGTCATTCTTATCGACAGTGTCCATCTAGTAGCTGTCGAAATTGTGGACGTAAGCATAACACGATCCTATGCCGAAACAAGTCCATCAACACGTCAACGTTTGCTTCTACGACTACGGCAGCCGCAGGCAATGAGGTACCTGCGGAGGTGCCAACAACCACAACGGCATGACTAGCCGCACCTGCGAGGCCCCTCGCTGCCAATCCAAAGCCGATAACCCTTTTAGCAACAGCGCGTGTATATGCCGTTGGAGAAGCATCGGTGCAGCGAGTGGCACGAGTTCTATGCGATCCCGGGTCACAGGTTAGCTTTGTGACGGATCGTCTAGCGAATTGTTTGCAGCTATATCGACGGAAATGTGATGTGAGGGTAGAAGGCGTAGGTGCTACCATCAATACTCGAGTGAAAGGCAGCGTTACGTTCACTCTGAGATCAACAACAACTAACTTTGAAATGCGAATTGATGCTTTGGTTTATCGTCCATTACTTCTCCAACTCCAGCAGTGAAGATTGACATAAACCAATGGCCATATTTGAGAGACATAGATTTGGCGGACAACCGTTTCGGTACGCCTGGAACTATCGACGTTCTGATCGGCGCGGACGTGTGGGGGCGACTCATTGAAGGTAAAGTCATTGGTGGAGGACCAGACGAACCTTTTGCCCAGCGTACCCGCTTTGGATGGGTGGTGTTTGGCCCAACAGCAGTGACCCTTCCTGCACAGGAATCATTGCTCACCCTAACCACTTCGCTAGACAGGGAGGACCACCGGTTGGAGGAACTGGTGTCCAAATTTTGGCAAATGGAGGAAATAGCAGTGGTTGACGATCTGCCAGAGAATGAATGTGCGCAGATCTTCGAGACCACTCATAGCCGTACCTTAGACGGCCGTTTATCGTACACTTACCTTTGCGACGAAAGGCAACGGAACTAGGTGACTCTTACGCACTGGCATTACGGCAATTTCATAGACTGGAGCGTCGCATGGTTGCGGATCCAGTCCTTAGGGAAAACTACATTTCATTTATGAGGGAGTATGCAGCACTCGGACACATGGAACTAGTACAACCACCTTATGATCATACCAATTGCTACTACATTCCTCATCATGCGGTCACAACGAAGTTCCGCGTGGTGTTCAACGCTTCGGCACCTACCAGCACTGGAATCTCACTGAACGATGTTCAACTGGTAGGTCCGACCCTACAGGATTCGCTGAGTAGTATACTTTTACGTTTTCGGCGATAACTGCGGACATAGAGAAGATGTTCAGGCAAGTATTGGTTGCATCTGAACATCGCGACTATCAACGAATTATATGGCGAGAGACTCCTGCAGACGAGATCCAGGTGTATCGCCTGAAGACCATCACATATGGCATGGCATGCAGTCCTTACAATGCAGTACGAGCCCTACAACAATGTGCTTATGATAATTCAGCTGTGGTTCCCGAAAGACAACAAGGGACGCGGGCTCGAGCTGCGATATTAACCTCGTTTTATGTTGACGACTTCTTAACGAGTTGTGAAAGCGTTACCGAAGCAGTGGAGCTGGCTAAGAACGTGGACGCCATCTTATCTGCGGGACAGTTCACTCTAAGAAAATGGAACTCGAACGATAGTCAGGTAATGATTCGTTTATCTAATGAGCCGTCACTTTCTAATTATGTCTTCCATGCTGGTGAGGCTTCCGTTTTGGGCTTAAGATGGGACGCACTGGAGGATCAGTTATTCTTTCGCGTCGATTTATGTCAAAGAGTAGAAATTCCAACGAAGCGCCGTGTACTCAGCGAGGTGGCATGACTCTTCGATCCTACTGGATTCTTATCGCCTGTTATCGTAACAGGGAAAATATTCATTCAGCGACTATGGTCTGCGGGTCTATCCTGGGACTCACCATTACCTGATGATCTTTGCCGCGAATAGCTGAAGTATCGGTCACAGCTTCCGGAGCTCAATCAAATTCGTATCGAACGGTGGATGGGAATGATTCCACGCGTTCAGACATCATTTCATGGGTTTTGCGATGCCAGTTCACATGCTTATGCAGCAGTTATTTACGCGAAGACATCGAACACGAACAGGCACGTACCAAAGTGGCACCACTTAAAATCGCTACCATTCCACGCCTGGAACTTGCGGCAGCGCTGCTTCTTGCCGAGACATTCCAGAACGTGCGAGATTCTTTGGGATTAGTTGACGTTCCCTACCATCTGTGGTCGGACTCAGCAATCGTATTGTGTTGGCTCAGGAAGGATCCAGCAACACTTAAACCATTTATATCAAATCGGGTTCGTAGAATACAGGAGCTGACATCCCCCGCCCGATGGCATCACATTCGTTCGGCTCATAACCCAGTTGATTGTGCCAGTAGAGGTATCACACCCGCCGAGCTATTAGTACATCCCCTTTGGTGGCATGGACCTAAGGAGGCAGAGATGATGTATGGGGACAGTAGTGATGTTCCTCTCAGCAAGGATGAGTCAGATGTTTTACTCGCCGAAAACCGAAATACAACCAAATTTATTGTACTCATTTCACATCCGGTGTATACTCGTCGTCCAAACGGACACGCTATTTTGTTAACTGAACGGTTCAGTAGTATCACTCGATTGTTGGGTACATTGGCCATTATACTGCGCTGGTTAAGAAGGCGTCGACACTTTCGTCAACCGGTGATCGTTGCTCAGGAGTTGGAAGACGCATTATACACTATAATCCGTTTAGAGCAAGAGGAACATTTTGCAAATGAAATTCGACAATTGACGTCTAGTTCAGGTTTGTCATCTTCCAGTCAGATAATACCTTTAAACCCATTTCTAGACAAGAACCAAATCCTCCGTGTGGGGGGACGCATCCAACAGGCCGAACTAGGGCATGATCAGCGATTCCCGATTATTTTGCCAAAGTCAACGCCGTTGGTCAAGCTTTTACTAAATCAGGCGCATGAGATTACACTGCATGGAGGCGCGCAACTCATGCTGGACACTCTTCGTCAACGCTTCTGGATTCTGAGTGCCAGGCAAGCAGTCAAGAGTTTCATCCATAACTGCACAGTATGCCGTCGTCATAGAGGGGAAGTCCTGAAGCAACAAATGGCTTCCTTACCCGGGCAGAGGATCAGAGCAGCAAGGCCGTTCACATCATCTGGTGTCGATTACTGTGGACCTTTTACGCTACGCATCGGAACGAAACGCTCTCGAACGCACATCAAGACGTACCTCGCAATATTCGTATGCATGGTTACCAAGGCCGTGCACATTGAGGTGGTTGATGACCTATCGGCACAGGCCTTTCTAGATACTTTTACTCGTTTCGTCAGCCGACGCGGTCCCTGCCGGGATTTATATAGTGACAATGGTACAGCCTTTGTTGGTGCCAACCGCCTTTTGAAGGAGGATCTTGCAGCATGGCAGGGTGAGAATAATCAGCGATCGTTAGCAGATTCGGGCACACGTTGGCATTTCATCACACCCAGTGCGCCACATCAAGGAGGCCTCTGGGAGGCTGCTGTGAAGTCCGCTAAGCATCATTTGACACGATGTGTGGGTACGCAGGTCATGTGGTATGGTCAACTACAGACACTAGCCGTAAGAATAGAGGCCTGTCTCAATTCCCGTCCTATAACCCCACTTTACGACGATCCTGAAGAGAAACTTGCATTAACCCCAGGTGATTTCCTGATTGGGTCGCCACTCCTAGCGGTCCCTGAACCAGATATCAACCATATTCCTAGCAACCGGCTGAAACAATGGCAATGGATACGTCAAATTCAACAAGGATTTTGGAAGCGGTGGAGTGAGGAGTATCTAACCATTCTGCAGAGACGCCACAAATGGTTTCGACGCACGAGGAATATAAGGGTGGACGATATCGTTCTAGTCAAACAAGAGAACCTGCCTCCCACTCACTGGTGCCTGGGTCGAGTGACAACACTACATCCCGGAGCGGATGGAGTGGTCCGCAATGTCACGTTGAGAACCGCTAGAGGATACATGAAACGAGCCATCCAGAAACTATGTCTATTGATAGAGAAGGAAGATTTCGAGTCGACCGACTCGACCGGGCAGGATGTTTAGGATTATTTACATTAGTTTAAGATTATTTTCTAATAATGTCAACTCTAATCTGGCAATACTGTCTTATCTAAGCTTTATATTCGTCATCTCTCTTTTATCATTCATTTGTCTTTATAATTATCTTTGTTTACGCATACTTAAAGTTACGGTATTTTGAATTCCGTTAAACTCCTATAAATGTCAGAGGACTTGTGTGTACGACTCTCTTCTCTGATTGTAACTTGGTGCTGATTGTATTCGTCTCTGGTTTGGTGTCAAGCCAACCGGTCACAATCGTTAAAATCCCAATAAAGCATTGAGAACTCTACCCGCTGGTAATTTAATTATTTAACAAGATATGTATGTAGAAGCCAGACATCTCAGCTCTGCGCACGCTCGAGTTAGAAGATTTCTGCAAGAAAGGCAAGATGCTGGTGAACGTAATTCTTGGATTCTTGGTTAGATATTCCACTTAATTTTATTGGAAACATTTTTAATGACATCATATAGGTCAGCGGCTGATCAAAGTGCAGAAAGCCATTTTAATTATATTTATGCAAAGGCTCGAAATATTATAGAGCTATAAATTTTAGTATAAAAATCATGCTTCCGATGTCTTCTTGTAGCACGTAAACTACACTATAAATTCCAACAAGTTACGAAAATCGCAAATTGTTGTGCTGCTCTTCACAATATTTGTATTCACCATAATGTTTATTTCTCTAATAACAATGTTGAAATGCCTTTCGATGCAGCTGAAAACCATAATGATGATAGTTATAATAGTAATATTCCACAGAAGCTGCTAGATTAAGAGATGTAAATAAAAACAATCTTCCATTATAAATCACATATTTTATTTAATTCAATGTATGCACTAGAAATAAAATGAACTCTTCATATTACGGAACGGAAGGAACGCAATATAGAATGTAAAATAAATAAAATGGAAAATAAATCTAATTAATTTGTTGCATTCAATTTTAAATCTAATACTTGTAGTTGTAGGTTTTTCTTTTAATTTCAGTATCAAGTTCCAATAAATGTTCTTTTTTCTGGGCTTTACTTTTGCATATTTTGAATCTTTCTTCCAATAAAAAATTCTTTCTTGTGTAATGAGACACATCTTTACATTAGTTAAAAATGGATTTTATGATATGCTCTATTGACTCGAACAACGGCACTGTACTTGTTGCATTTCCGTTTGTTTGCCAAACAATGTAAGTCTTTCATCTTGATTTGATTTTTTTTTAGATTGTACACATTGTTGGAGCGATGGTTATATCAATGCTGGCGTGTATACCGTAAGAAGTAGAGGCGACATTTGCGACTTCCAAAGGAACCTGTGCTTCTTCACTCCTGACACGACCGCGATAACTACTATAGTACAGAGCCAGAACAAAATCCTTAAATCACTTGCCGGCAGCTCTTGGGGAAAATACAATTCGAAGCGTTGCTGGCAACACACAAGGCAATCCGCCTGTCGGTCCTAAACTGTGCTTCTACAATATGGTCGCCTGGATGTAGTGCAACGCAGACGAAGAAGCTTCAGACTTATCAAAACACTGCACTCCGGACTATCACGGGATGCCTCTTGATGTCCCCAATAGAACACCTGCACAGTGAGGCCCTTATGCCAAGCAATTTCTGCTGGGGTGTTTTCACAAATCTGCTTGAAGCGGATTCGCCTCCTAGGAACATCACGAGCTCATTCCTTGATTACGTCGACGACATCAGACAGTACGCCGACCGGACTTCGGCCGCAACGAACTATAGACAAGCACTGACCGCCTTTCACAGTGGAGCCATCAACACCTTCACCGACTCCCTCTCAGTGAATGGCGTACTAAGTCAAACCAGCACCCATAGCAGACGTAGAGCTCGAGTTGCCTCGCCAAACCAGAGTGACCCTCGCGTAACTTCGTTCTGGGTATTGTAGCAGGTTAAACTCTGACATACCAAATATATGTCCTGCATGCAAGATGGAGATGTGAATGAATTTAGATTTTTGGAAATATACCTCCAAAAAACATCGAAATTTAATGGTTTTTATCCCTTTTTTAAAATTTTCATCTTCACTTTAAATATTCATTCATGTGATTATTTGATTTTCTATCTCGCTCCCAATTACTATAACGCCAAAAACCGACGGTTACTATTTTGTTATCATAATCGTTTCAAAATGGGGAATACCAATTTATTTTCGATAAATGTCGATAACGCCAACAGGAATCCTACATAGCCGTTCTTATTTCAAAGGAAATAGGACCGAATATAAATAAAACAAGTAAGGAAGTTATAATTTCGGGTGTAACCGAGTATTTTATACTCTCGCAACTTGCAAGGATCAAAGCCCGAGAAATTACTTCAGGTGTTGGCAAAATTTTATATTAAAGGAAGTATTGATCCGATCAGACCCATTTTTGACACAGAGACATACTATTATCGAGAGTTTTATTTATTTATTTTATTATATGAATTTAAATTATATAGCTTACACATTGACCGATATTTTCATCGTTGTTCAATCATTGTTGCTTGATTTGCATAGTGGAAAGTGAAAGAATCAGATGGAATTTAAAATGGTGTTATATGGGAAATAGACGTAGTTAATTCGATTTCGCCCATTTTCAGTTGGTTGAAATCGGTTAAGCAGATCCCAAGATATGGGTTTTCAGCCAAAAGTGGACGGTGCCATGCCATCGACGTTTGTTTAGTCTGTCACACTAGGTGTGGCCCTTAATAGACTGATCGAAGCTTTTTTTAAATTAACAAAATGGTGGTCTCAGGAAATTTTTTTCTAGATTTTCGAGAAAAATCCCAACAATTAGTTTTTTTATGTTTTTAAAAATATGGCTGTATAAATTTCATTGACATCCACTGAGCGGTTTTCGAGCTACATACAGTGGCTACGAGTTCAAATTCGTATGTAGTTGTGAGAAAAACGCAATTGAAGTTTTACACTCAATGTACGGTCACTTTCAGCTACTGTTAGCTATGTACTTGAACCCTTTGCTAATTATCGAATAACTCAAAAAGTATTTTTCGGGTTTATTTTAAATTTTCAGAGAATATTTCTAAGATATTATTTTTTAAGAAAATGCAAAAAAATTATTTTTTTAAAATCCTGATTACCTCTAACCCCTTATGAAAGTACGTCGAGTTTGTATTGTTTCTTTTTTTGAAAAATGTAAGGGTGATAACTTTTCATGGTGATACCTAGCAAAACTATGTGATGCCACGCCCTAATTGTACACATGTATTTGTTGTGCTACTTAAACTAATTGAAATTATGGTTCTATTTTATATGGCGATATGCATTTATATGTAAGTCCTACTGAAAGATATAAATACAAATCCCAGAAATACGCTGATTAAAAATCCATTGATGTTTTCAATAACATTGATACGTATTAGGCTGCAGATCAAGGCCATTATGGACACGGAGTCACACTGTATGTTATTACAGACCAAGTTTGGGATATTTTCTCCCTAACAGAGAATAATAGAACAGATGCAAGTAGTAACGATAGTGAAATCCATGTTTTTGTTGTTGTTGTAACGGCTTAAGCTAGTTGTCATCGAAGTCATCTAACGGAAGGTCTAGGAGTCAAGCCAAGTATAGAGGAGTCTATTCTCTTTCTACGAAAACATCTTAGTCTTCTTAGTAGAACCTGCTTGGAGAGGAGTTCAATGTGTTCTTTACCTGGAAGCATGTACGCCTTACTATTCAGGTGTTCAACGGGAGACATCCTGTTATCGTACGAAGTTAAGTGCTCTGGCACGTCTGTAGCTTCTGCATCTGCGTTTCAGTACATCCCGGCAGGTGCTGCGTAATTAATGACCGGCTAGCCGATTGCCTTGTACGTTGCTAATAACGTTTCTTGGTTTTTGCCCCAGGTGCTGTCGGCTAACGATTTGAGGATTTTCTTGCAACTCTGGACTTTGGCAATAATCGTGGTTATATTCGGAGTGAAGGTTGTCGAGTGTAACTGTTTGATTTGATAAGTTTTATGTTTGAAGTCCAGCTGTTGAACGATGGTTAATGTGTGACACACATAATATCAGACTTTAATTGGATAGGTTGACGCGATCTCGACCAAAACCGATCAGCTGTTTTGTTACAGGTTGTCGAGTGTAACTGTTTGATTTGATAAGTTTTATGTTTGAAGTCCAGCTGTTGAACGATGGTTAATGTGTGACACACATAATATCAGACTTTAATTGGATAGGTTGACGCGATCTCGACCCAAACCGATCAGCTGTTTTAAGTGTTTCTTGTCAGTCATCTTCAGGAGAAAGGAGAGGAAAAATTATTTACGGGCGATCTGAGTTTGGAAAGAAGAAAGGGAGAGACGTAGTTGAATTTTTAAGGGTTAAAATGGTTTATTTCGATTTACGACAAAACTACGAGTCCTATAGAATTAACACCTTTTTCACATAACCTCAAAATTTATGTGAAAAATTAAAACATCCAAGTTTTTTGGTTTTTTATTTTTATCTTGCAGAAAAAAATTCATTCACGAAATTTGGTGTACATTTACCTTCTTATGTCCCAAGCGCAGTGCACTTTCTTTTATTTAAGATTTTAAATAGGAAATCTTATTTCTAATTGAAATAGAAAAAAAAACCTAATTTTTACATTCAATTCTCATGTCAACTTTTCATTTTTGTTTAAATCAGTGGGCTTTATATTTGTTGAAATCTCTACTCTCTGGTGGTATAAAAAATATACACAATATTTTTTTTTTACATATGCAAATTAATTCAAGTCCAATCTTTCTCTTTCATTTTAAATTTGTTTGCACAAATTTAAGCAATGCTGTTAATTACATGAAACAGTGCTCCTCAAAAATGTAAAATCAGCTATGTTGTTCAAGTTTTCAAGAATACTGAGATCATTTGCCATAAGCAATACAAAATCGTGTTATAATTATAGATGTTGCCTCCTTAAACCTTGTTTGGAGGGCAAAAAAAAAACGGAAGTTCCAGATTTCGCTTTACAGGACACAAGTTCAATAAGCCAGAAAAAATTGCGCGATAGTCATTCTGGTTTCACAAGTCAACTGGAGCTCTTTTTTGCTGTATGGATGGTGGTTTGACTTGAGGTAGTCTATAAAAGTGTTGATAGCTTGACTGTGAATGTATGAAGTTGGTCGCTTAAGTATGGAATATCGTCGTGGAATTGCAAGAATGACCTTAGCGTTTGGCTCCAAACAGGTAACTGCAGACATGATTTCTATGGAAAAGATAAGTTTGTTGTACCTGAAATGGTAGTTAGCAGACTTCTTGGTGTTGGTGGTTTCTAAGAAACAATAATAGATATCCTGTTGTTGTTTATTTTTCTGTTACTTCCTGCTGCTTCCAGACGGTTTATTGATTTGACGTAGTTTATGACCGGTCGGCCTATCGCCTAATTTCACAAGTGCCGATTGAGGGCTTTTGCTTTCTTGATAAGTTGTGCGTAGTATTTGGATTTTTGCTCAGCTGTCGGACGTGTCTATACGCCTTTTCCACTGAAATGGACGTTCGAAAACGCTTGACAAATCTTTAATCAGAATTATGGGTCCCATAGTTCGCCCAATATTACCATCACTAGTGGGGAGATGATAAATATGTTAATCTTGCGACCTATGCTAACCATCGCATCAGACCATCTAGACGTACACAGATTCCACAAGATGATTATGTTTGCTATTGATTGTTTCATTCCTGCTGGTAGAATTGTAGATGTCCGCCTCAACAAACGCTATATTAACATACGCGGACGAAACTTGAAGTTTCTTGTGACTGCTACATTTCTTTAGTATATTTTTTTCATAAGAAAATATTTAACCCGCTGAACTGGTAATTACAGCTAATTTATCGGAATTCTACAGAATTTTGCCGCTACAACAACAACCACTAAGTGACTTGAATATGTAATATGTGCAAAGTGTGTTAAATACATTTTGAAAAAATATACATTAATTATTAAAAAAATTCACTTTCCGCTCACGGATTTGTAATCTACGCGTAAAAATAAGTCGATTTAAAAAAAAATAAATTTTTTTTGAGGCCTCCTTAGTTGGGGACCTAAACTATACATTTATCTAAAATTTGATAATATACTTAAGTATGTGAATTATTACTACATTGGTATCAAACTGAAGGAGTTTTAAAAAAATTTCTGTTCCAACAATGTTTCACATAGAAGTACAATAGGTATTTTAAATATATTGAGCAGTTTAATTGAATTAGATGAAAGGTTTTAATAAAAATCAAATGTGGAGATATTTTGACTTAAAGTCTACCAAATGTCCTGTTTTACGCAATGAAAAAATTATTGGCATGCCCTTAGATATAAAGAGGTTGCCAAATCTCCCGAAATCGGTACTGTTTATCGATGAAAGTGGATGGAACGGTAGAACATACATATAGGTATGTTATCAAGTTAGTTTATTGTTTCGAAGCGGTGGACGTGGATGAATATTGTTTTAATTATAATTCAAGACAATTTTCAAAGCTAAGGAAATGTTGAAAATTTAAATTTTTAATGGGCATCAAATACAGAAAATTTATTCCGATTTTATTAAAGTTATGCCTATTCTGGAAAGTGCATCTTGAAAAAAATTTGGGTTGATAATGGAAATTTTATATAGGGTAACCAATAAAGCACCATGGTGCTTAACTAAATCTGAAGTCATTGTGTAAAATATACTGACAAACTTCCAGACCCTTGAAACAAATATGAGTATCAGTTTGAACTCTCTCCGAACTGGATAATTTTTCGGATAATTTATGAGGTGAGAAACAAGAAGAGCGGTTCCACCAGGTTGTCATCTTACGAAAACAAGTTTTTAATTCATATCACTAAAAAATATATTCTAAATGGTTGAAATCTTTGAAAAATGTATTTTTGAATCATAAAAACAAAACAAAACGCCTGATTTTGATACTATGAATTAAAACACTAACTAATTGTTGTTTTTGGGTTATCGATGCAATCTTAGATAAGGTTTGTATCCTAACTGTTAGCTATCAGGAATAAAAATGCAAGGCACTCTCACAAAGAGCGAATGACAAAGAGACGAAAAACTAGCAGAAATTATCAAGTAAATATAAAAAATTTTAAAAATCACATCATATCAGCACCTTAAAATTAATTAATATAATTTTTATTTTCACTTGTCTCGCTTGTTTACACATGTGTGTTAACAGCTGTTTCTTCATATGGCAGGAGCTATGCTAGCAGAGACTAGCAGCTCTCTCAGCTTGTTACGCTCTCAATTTTTGTGTTCCCTTCTGCTAGTTCTTTGGGTTAAGAAACGCATTTCTATTGATAGTTAGCAGTTAAGAAACAAACTTATTGCAAATAGAATAGTTGGCATATTTACCTTCTATAGGTTGCTTGACAAAGGAGGTTGCGTATACGTCATGGTATCTTGACTCAAAACGAAATAACAAGCTGATATGGCGTTCAGTTTATTACACAACGAATGAAACCACTGCAAGGGAACAACTTCTTTCAAAAGCATTCCTTGCTGCTTTGTGTTGCTTAACAAACAAGCTAGTAAAAATATTTAGCGTAAAACTTAATTTTAGTTGTGCTACCCAACTTCATTCTTTCCAAACCGCTTTAACTAGGTCTGCCAGCTGCTTAGGCAGCGCTCGACGAATGCTTGGCGTTCATCGATAGACGAACCTATAGCAACCGCGACGAATGCAGATAACGAAATTGATATTATAGAAGAGGCAAAGGCTGCAATGCGACCTCCCGCCGCACCCATCAAACCTAAACGAACATCAACATCAAACACTTCCAATAAAACCAATGAGAGTTCTACGCTATTCTACGCCGCCAGCCCATGGTTGCACTCTCATACGAACACATTCCGAATAGAATATGCTGCGTCAACGGGTTTAACCAGTCATGCAGACGACAGCACACTTGACTTACCGCAATAACAATAAACAAAGGAACGACCGCAAATAGTCGGTTCAGAGCGTTTGAGTGTGTCACCTCGCGTAACGGCAACGGCGATCAAATAATATTTTGGTTATATCTTTTAACGACTCGTATGTTTACGGAGAGTATGTGCTGAGGAATATCCAAAGAAACAAGACGATCAGTATCACATTCCCACAGAGGGATTGAGTAAGAACTGTTGACGTAGAGTAAATATACATACATATTTTTAAACAGTTTTAAGTCAGTATTTATGAAGGAGACGAAAATAATCAAAACAGAAAGCAAAACAAACAATAAAATTTTCTGTAGCAACGAACCGTTCGAATCTGCTCGCCCAAAAATGCTGGACACTATCGTTTACATACCTACAATATTGGCGTACGTTTTCATTCTTCTGCTCGTGATCATCCTTTGCTTCATTATGGTCTACGTCAGCCACAGAATCTACGTGTGCATCTACGACAATCTTCCGGTGGCGCATGCGGCTATTTCCACCATAATGAGCATGGAATACAAGGACAATCTGCCCAGTAAAAGTAACAGCGGCATCGTCTTGCGATCGAACGAAGGTCTGTCCGATCGAAAGGCGAAAACAGGTTAATTGCATTAAATAGTCGACTTGTTGCAGCGCTTTAGCATTGCGGCGCCAGCTTGTAGCCCTCAGCACTCTGTGCGGTCAACCATACCCAACCGTAGACATAAGATTGCAAGGTGTTGGGGGCTTTAGTTGCTTGGTTGATGGTGGAGTTCGGCGCTAAAAATGTTAAAGCTTAAATAGTTTAGTTGCTTGTTTTTCATATTGCTTTTTTTCTTTTGTGCCGCTTCGACCGATGTGATTGATCTACCTTTTGGATTGACATTTTTTGCAATCTTTCGGTTAAAAATACAGCGCTGAGAATTATCGTCACTTTAGCACCGTGCTACCTAGCCTATGTACCATTGGACACTGATAAACACAACAAGTCTACGGATGATTTTGAATTAAGCGCGGACTATCAAGAACACAAAATGATTAAATATTATGATCGCTTGTCACAAATACCAATGACAGATCACATGTCGTCTTGCATCAGCGAGCGCCAGCTATACCCCAGTTCACGCAGAGTAGCAAGTCGCAAAGCATCGTCAAGAATTGCGGCAACATCAAGAGCCAATGCGCCCATAAAAACTGTGGCCACTTCCACCACCAGGTTAATTCAACTCACCGATGCCACAAATAATTTCGGAGAGGTTGCTGCGTCTAGCCTATCCGCTCCTACTGTGCGTCCGTCGGTCACCTTCGCGAATGCCATGAATGCGCTCGGAAACATCAAAATCAATCCGCCAGAAGATCCAATTTAAAGCGTTTGACTGCTTTGCGCGAAGAAATTCAAAAATACACAAATTACTTACAGACATGCGGACTAATACTGTGAATTAATACTGCTCGCTTACAGCAACGCTGTGTTTACGAGGTTTAGGGTATAATGCAGTTGAAAACTCGTTTATATTATTTCTAGAGCGAGGCATTTCGAAGCAATATGACCACTTAAAGCTTCATACAAATTAACCACATGTTTCACACACACACATATGCATAGGTATATGTGTACTGAAATATAAATAATATTGTATATATTTAAGTGCAAATGCACTCATGCATATTTATAAGTACGACTAATGCATTAAACATTTAATTGTAATTTACAGTTTAGATTTTACTCCACGAACACGAAATATTTCTCTTCAAAGTCCAAGAGACATAATCATGTCAGAAATAATTTATATGAACTTTATTAATTACACCTACAAATCCTTATGTATAACGGAACAATTTATTGAAATAGCTTAAGTCGAGATAAGCTAAGGTTGGCATTTTGAGTTATCCAGGGAAACTTATTCGAGACTCATCTTAAGGTTTTATCTAAAAATAATTCCTTAGCATTAGAAGCACAAAATTTTGAGAATGAGAGATAAAAGTTTAGTTCACAGGTCTACTAGAAATTAAAAACCTATATGAACTTGACTTAAGTTAGGTTAATATTTTCCCATTATATTGTATGTAACTGAACTTTGAAGCGATTGATGGCACCTATATACAATATTAGTATAAGTTTACAAAGAAATCTCCGATTTAATATGAAACTGTTGTATGAAACAAATGTATGACAAATCTTAGAAAGGTGGTAAATTTCGCTTTTAAAACGCTATGTATATAACAGTTATGTTATCAAAATATTTGTAGAGTTAAGCACTAATATTACCTTTGTGTACAAGCAATTATCCAGTCCCATGGCATATGTCTTAGCTTAACTGAGCGGTATGTATTTTAAAATCGAGGTTTACACAAAAATTGTGATAGTACTTATATAAGTACAAACTTATACATATTTAATTAAAAATATTCATAAAATTAATAAATAAAAACTCAATAACATAAGTTGTAATTACTTCCGTTGAATAGCTTGACATGAAATTTTAAAATTATGTAGATATTCGAAGCAAGTAGTCGTTATGCATGGTATTTAGAAATACATTTAGTAAACTAAGTTTAATAAATCCTAATTATTATCTATTTATACAAACAAATCTTTGTTTACTATACAGAAGTATCAGAAGCGGATCCAGAATTTCTCTCAGGGAACCCCTCATCATATATATCTTTATACTTTTGTAACATAAGTTTTTTTCACCTAACGACTGTTTGTATCAACTAAAACTAATCGAGACAGACATAGGTTGATATATATAAATGATCATTATGACGACAACAGTTGGAGTCCGGATGTCTGTCTGTCCGTACCTCCGTCTGTCTGTGCCACTTTAACTTGAGAAAAAACAAGAAAAACGTTAACTTCGGTTGCACCAAAGCTATAATATCCTTCACAAATGCAAAGGTTCCTTACAAGAACTTAATTCCGATATAATTTCGTGAAGATACCTCGTCAAATAAAAAAGTTTTCCATGCAAGCACTTTATTCCGATCGTTCAGTTAATATGGCAGCTATAAGCTATAATGATCCAATCTGAACAATTTCTTCGAAGATTGCATTATTCCCTTAATGAAGACGTCAAATAAAACAGTTTTCCATACAAGCACTTGATTTCGATCGTTCAGTTTGTGTGACAGCTATATGATATAGTGGTCCAATATCCACCGTTTCGACAAATAAGCAGCTTCTTATTTTACATTTATGTATATATTTTATAGGGTCTTCGGCGTTTCCTTCTGTGTGTTACAAACTTCGTTGCAAACTTAATTTACCCTGTTCAGAGTATAATTAAGATATCGTCATGAAACTTTGTCCACATGTTTTTTGGTCGAATTCGGAAGACGAGTTCGTAGATGGGCGTAGTCGGAGTACGGCCACACCCACAAAACGCCTTAATTGAAAACATATAAATTTCCATAACTAAGCTGCAAATTATGCAAATTAAAAAAAATAAAAACAAGGGGCAAAAGTGCACAGTGGTCGATCTTGTATGGAATCAGCGGCCAAAAATTCTTCCACAAAGTGAAGTTTTTGTCTTAGCTTTATATAATATAATGTAATGTAATGACAAATAATATTACCACTAATCAAACTGTCCAAACTCCTCTGTCACTAGCCACTCCGCCTCCGGACCATTGAAAAATATTTGGTATAAAACACAAAACCTTTTGTTTTGCTCTTGACTAGTTTATTTATTAATTAAAGTAACAAAATTTAGGAGGAATAATGGAAATGATAACGAATTTGAATTTATTTAAAATGGTTTAAGTTGATAAATGAAAAAGAAGAAAGTTCTAATATTACTCAAGTAACTGTAGAACGGATTTTAATAGAATCGAGTTTTTTTGCAAGGTAATTTTCTTTGACCATTTTCTTAACAGTATATTCGGAATCAACAGATTAAAATCTATGTTTTAGGAAGTCATATACTTTTTTAGCTTTATCAGCGAATAAACCCTTTTCTAAACACCACATATAAAATATATCATTGCGTGAAAGTTCACATTGATAGGATGTACGTATGTTACCTGTATATATGGACATATGTAGTTAAGAATAACACAAACGTTTGATGAAATATTGCAAATGATAATATTAAAACGAAAGCACAAATAAACATGATGAACAAAACGCAAACAATTAATACACAAAAACAAAATATGTCAGACTATACATGTGTATACAAGCACGTACATATATAAGCAAGATGGCACAAAACTGCTTGGTAGAAACACAAAGAAAACATTAACTAATATTTAATAAAAATGTTTCATTTGAGGGTAAGACTTTAACTAAAACACACCACTCGACAGGTCCCTGGTAAAACAATAATTTGAAAACAATAGGCAAACACATTAATACATAAAAAAGTACGTGTGGCACTCGGGGACTGCCGCGGTAAAGCTATTGCATAGCATTTTTTTTTATCAACTTATGCAATTATAATTATTGATTTATTTTTTATGCAGTATTATTTTTTCTTTGATATTAATTCAAGTTACACTTTTTGAGCCTGGTGACCGATAAGAAAACAAATTGTTTTCTTTTATTACATAAATGAGAAATTAATATTGTTTAAAATATTTTCATTATCGTACAATACATGTAGGTTGTTCAGGTTTATGGTTACTGTAATAAGAAACATAAGTTTAAAAACTGATATCCTCTAAATATCTGGAATAGGTATACCGCGTCAAAGGTGTTCCCATACTTTGTTGTAGATTCTTGTGGATCATGATTCATTTTTAAATTAATTTTTTCCGAAAAAAAAGTTGTCAATCGTTCTGATTTTATCAGCGAAGTTGATGTTGAAATCGCCAGCCAAGATAAGTGGAAATTTATTAGCATTGATAATCCTAATGAAATACATAATTTCAATTTCATTGTTCAAGTCAAACGAGATACTGTTCCAAAAGGTGGGGTAGCTATTTACCAAAATAAAAATAATGTTACTAATATTATGACTCCTAATATTGAATAATTTAATTGTATTATATAAATTTTTATTAAATTCTATATTTTTATTTGCCATTAAACATTTTTTGTCCAAAACATTATTATGTTTGAATCACCCTTCTGTTCAATTGATTTGTTCCGCTTGAGCTATGCGAAAATACGTCTACAAGTCTGCAAACATTTTGCGCATACTTTGTGTTCGTGTTTCGTGTGATTTATTTCCGGAATTTCTTGATTCTACTACTAAAATGTATGTATAGAGAGTACTCACTAATTTTTTTTTTTCATTTCAACACTTTCTTTATTAGTAAATGCACTTGGTTTATTCATATTTAAAACACTTCATACATAAATTTTATGCGTCTTTTCGCGACGATTGCTAAAGCTAAAAATCATAAATTGAACAACTTTCTGACGTTCCTTCTGGAAGGGAAAAGTGTCAACCCCGCAAACACAGAAAAAAGTGACAAAAATGGCAATATAGCTCTTGTCGATTTAAATATGTTGTATTACTTCTAAAATCTTTTTCCATGACTTGCAAAATCTGCGTCGATATATAATAAATGCATGCCCATACATAAACATTTTGCATGAATTAATTAGTGTACATATTTACATACATATGTTGCATGTAGACATTATGCGTGTTAGGTTTATTTCCGTTACGGAAATTCTTAGTTTATTCCTCGTGCTCAAAGCCCGCGATAGAACCTATGCAAATCATTTAGTTATATAGTCTATACCTTTATTTTCAATATTCATTATACAATACTTTAACTCAATTAAACGCGATTTAATATTAACATTTAATTTTCTTATGATGGCAAAATTTAAAGCTCCGTGCACTGCACACTCCGCTGGGTTTTACTGTCTCTTTTCTCTATTTACATTTTAGAACGTACGACCAGGATAGACCAAAAATTAATTTATCGTTTTTTTATTGTTCTTTTAAGAATATTATATTGTTCTTTTATGATACTTACAGTGGCAAATTTCGGACACTTAATAGGTTTAATAGGCTTTATAGGACTCAGTGTCAAAATTGGACAACGGACGTGGCACCGCCAACATTTAGATAAAATCGCATATCTCCAAAAATGGGCGAAATCGGAATGAAACCACAACTATTTCCCATATAAAAAACCTTTTTTAGTTTCCAGTAAACAAATCAAGCACCAATGAATGTATCGGGATACAAATTTGCACGAATATTGCTTTTAAGGTATGCCATCTCATGTCTAAATATTGTCAAAATTGGACCATAACTATTCAAGCGCCCAGATATCGAAATTAGAAGAGAATAATTTCCTGATAATATTATTATATAATATTTAACTTAGCCCCAAAAATTATTTTTTTAGTTAATTTTCATTTATATTTAGGAATTTTTAAATTCCGAAATATTCAATGGAATATGGAAATATGGAGAAATACATACGTACAGTAGAGCTTTTGATAGGAGCAAGCATGGAATTAAGAGAAAATTTCTTTTCATAGTTTATTATTTAATGATATTTTTGTTACACTCTTTTTTTATATTTATGTATATTATTATAACTAATTTTGAGAGTTTTGAATTTATAATGAAATAAAAATTATAGTATCTACTGTGCAAAAGAATTTTCACTTGTGATAGATTTACAGTCATAACTGACAAATTGCAGCTATAATGGATTTATGGTCAGCAATGACTCAGAAAAATACATGAGAATGAGCAGTATAGATATATATTGAATAAATTTCAAATACCCATGTATTAAAGAGAGATTCAAACTAACACACATACATTTGTTTACATCAGTTTTTGCACAAGGCTTTTAAGAAAATGATAGAAATTTCGTTCTGCGCGCTGACAAAATTTTTTCAGCTGTGACTGTTATACCTATGACCACTGTTCTTGTAGGGAAGTTATCATATGAAAATGTATTTATGTTTATGTGTTTCTTTATGTATGTATGTATGCCTCTTAAATATATTTGAACATACATATTTAAGATTAGCGGACTATATTTATTCGTACATGTTTCTTATCTTATCCTATTGGATATTCTTAGTATGTAGAATAATAAAAACTAAATGTATTGCTTCTCACTGTCTAAGTGGGGCTCTTTGGTACCAACGCACATGTTCATTTTTAAACAATTATAGCAATTAGCGCATATCTGGGGTTTTCGAAATATTAGCTAATAATCATTTGCTTCCATTTCTTATCACATTTTCACGCATTCATTCCTTCGAGTCATCGTCCGTAGATAACCATATAAATCCATTAATAATCTTATCTACTTATATTTATATACCACCCATGTGGCCGACAGCTATCGGAATATTAATGGCGTGATATTCATTAAAGATACAGAGCACGCCACAACTTGAGAACACTTTGTGAATTTCAATAGGCGCTCATTCCGCAATATTTTTATTTATATACTCGCTAATAAATTTACAATCTGAACAATTAGTATAAAAGTATAAATTTATTAATAAATATACACATATGTATGTATGTAGGTTAGTATTTATACAATTACTAATTTAAGGCGATTGTAAAATTAAAAATAAATTATCAAAACATTTATTTTTTAAACACAAAAAAAAAAGTACGGTTTATATTGTGTTTTTTGAAAACATGTAAATGTTTTGAATTATTAAATTATTTTGTTATATTGAGGTTTAAGAGTCAATTTTGAAAATATTAATTATAAAAGTTATTAAATGGTCATGTTCGTGTAAGCTATTGATAAAAATTTGTATTAAAGATATTTCCAGAATATTTCAGTTCCAAATAAAATTTTAATTTTTCAAAAAAATGTATGTATATACATACATAGCAACTCTAACGTCTGATGCCATTTCTAACGAATGTCATATTTAAATAAGTCAAATCCGATAATCCGCAGTGGGCGCGTATTGTTTGAAAAATCAAAATCGTTTTTTACATATTTTCTAAATAATATTGAGTGCGTTTTAAAAGTGTTAGAACCATAAATTGTGAAAAAATCGCGTTCTAAAATTGGAAAGGACGAAGAAAAAAGATACAGTGGGTAATTATGACTATTTTAATAATTTACGTTTTATTGAATCAAATTACGCCCTTCAATTCCTACATGCCGATCTTAAACTTACTAAATAATTTAATATTAAGTACATATTAAGTTAATAATTAACTTATCGCCCAAACCATGGCATTCTTGAACACTTATTTAGATACATAATAGAAAAAGACGGGCTTCACGACTATCCTTACCAATAAGAATTTAAATATCGATTGCGGTAATGTTGAATCCGACGATACATCCGATTTAGAAGGGACACGGTTACCTCTTGCTGTGTAAGGTTCAGTTAGTTAGTTATTAACTGAAGTGGTTGAGTTTAGGAAAGATCACAAGTATACATGGGTTAATCACGTAAGCGATAATTAGGATTTTTTACATATGACCGATAGATGCGGTATAAAAGGAACCGGAAGTTCGAAAATATTTATATTAAGTATATGGGGGCTAATGGAAGTATTGGCCTGATTTTACCCATTTTTGCCATAAGTTATAGTGCGATTTCGAAAATTAAAGTAAGATGAAATACTTTGAGGACACTATTTGTGCAAAGTTTTATTCTGTTAACTTTATGGATGTTTGATTTATATACTGTAAAGTGAAAGAATCAGACGGAATTTAAAAGTTTGTTACATGGGAATTAGGCGTGGTTGCCTTCCGATTTCACCCAAGTCTAATAGGAATGTTTGGGTAAAATCACACACCAAATTTGGTTGAAATCGGTCGAGTAGCTCCTGAGATATAGGATTTCACCTAAAAGTGGACGGTGCCACTCCCCTTATCTAATTTTCACACCACATCCTAAAAAGCCCTTCTCTACCATCTTGGTTGTAAAATTTAATACTTGTGGCTCATTTATTCATTGATTTATTGTGCTTTAGTAGTTTTCAACACAACCGTTATATGGAGAGTTGGCGTGGTTACTATCCGATTTTGCCCATTTGCCAGAGTTTGAAGAGGTGATGAAAAAACAGTCACCGTCATTTCAACTCGTCTCGTCATCCGCATCATTTATATATAAATAACCCTAGATATAGTTTTGGGTAATACAAACAACCGTTAGGTGAACAAAACTACAATACTCTGTACATGTTGCAAGACTATAAAAATAATGGAGGTGATGTCCCAAAGATATTTACAAATCTAAATGGGCAAACCATTTTAATATCAACAAATGATATCCAACAAGTAAGGAAGGGCTCTGCTGGGGTGTAACCGAACATTTCCTACTCTTGCTACTTGCAAGAATCAAAGCTCGGGAAATTCCTCCTCGTGCTGGCACAACTTTATATTAAACAAGTAAGGAAGGGCTAAGTTCGGATGTAACCGAACATTTTATACTCTCGCAAAGTCAAATGGTATACTCGTTTGAGATTTCTTTGTGGATTGGCTGATATTTTCGGTAGAAGGTCAACTATAGGCACTGGACTTTTCGTCACAAGGTGGCATACTTTAAACGTATTATTCACGCAAAGTTTACCCCGATATAATCATTGTTGCTTGATATGCATAGTGGAAAGTGAAAGAATCAGATGGAATTGAAAATAGTGTTATATGGGAAATAGGAGTGGTTGTAGTCCGATTTCGCCCATTTTCGCACTACAACATAGAAATATGAAAATAACGTTATGTACCGAATTTTGTTGAAATTGGTTAAGCAGATCTCAAGATATGGGTTTTCACCTAAAAGTGGGCTGTGCCACGCTCACTGTCTACTTTTGAACCCGGTTCCTATAAAATCATCTCATACCATCTCAGAGATAAAATTTAATGTCTCTGGCGTGTTTAGTGCTTGATTAATCGCGCTTTTAGTAGTTTTTGCAGTACCGTTATATGAAGAGTGGGCGGAGTTGCCACCCGATTTCAACTATTTTCACACCGTCAATAGAAATAATAAAAACATTTGCTTCCACAGAATTTTGTTATTATAGCATTAGCGGTTTAGGAGATATGCACATTAAACCTATAAGAGGCGGGACCACGCCCACTTTAAAAAAAAATTTTTAACTACAGATGCCCCTCCCTAATGTGATCCTGTGTACCAAATAACAGTCTTGTATCTTATTGCGGAGCTTAGTTATGGCAAGTTATTTGTTTTTGATTAATGTCGTTTTGTGGGCGTGGCAGTGGTCCGATTACGCCCATCTGCAATACCAACCGTCTTACGGTACCAAGAAACATGTCTACAAAATTTCATAAAGATATCTCAATTTTTACTCAAGTTAGAGCTTGCACGGACGGACGGACAGACGGACGGACGGACAGACAGTCACCCGGATTTCAACTCGTCTCTTCATCCTGATCATTTATATATACATAACCCTATATCTAACTCGATTAGTTTTAGGTGATACAAACAACCGTTAGGTGAACAAAACTATTATACTCTGTAGCAACAGGTTGCGAGAGTATAAAAATTGGCGAAAGAATTAAACATTCATTGATCGATGAAATCGTGAATAAATTACAATCGATCAGCAAAAATTATATTATTGTAAAAACCTCTTCAAATGAGATATACAATATGAATGTGATGTCAACTCGACCGAAGAGACTGAATTTAATATATTGTGTTGATGTGGAAAACATCAACCAGAGAACCGGAATTCTTTTCGCTAGGTATATGAGGTTTAGACCAAGGTATAGACCAATTCCATTGTAATTCAGCGCTAAGCCACTTAATTTTTAAGAGAACTTGTCCTCTTAATTTCACTAAAATATCGCATATTTTGATCAACCTAAACGGTTAAAATACAGGTGGAAAGACGGAAATCATTTAAGGTGATTAATTTTGACATTGCTCAGGAATACTCGAGAACATATTTTGAAGCAATTTTATATATAAATAACCCACTGACCAACATTCTCACAATAAAACTTGCTAGAATAACGAAAATCATTATAAGTAGTATATAGGAGTTGGGGGTAGTATGGACCCCATTTTATCAATGTTTGCCAATACCACATACAAAAAACATGCCACAGACTAATAAAATGCTCCCAGGAGTTCTTTAAGGTACCTCACATACCATCACCAATCATATGGAGTAAAGTCAGCTTTATGTTCGAAATCCTGATATTAGTTATTGGGGGCTGGGTCAAGTTTTCGCTCAATTTTATCCATTTTCAACTGAAAGATTTTCATTGAGATAACTCACATATTGGCTTATACATGCGGTATAGTGTCACCCGGAAGTTCAAAAATTTTTATATTAGGTATATTGGGGCTAAGGGAAGTATTGACCCGATTCAACCCATTTTAAACATACAGACATACTATTATCATGAAAGGATCCTCTCTGAATTTTAATTATATATCCCATATAATGACCGATATTTTCGGTAAAAAGTCAACTATATGTACTGGGGTCCACATTTAATTATTTGGGGGCTTAAACAGTTTTGGTCATAAGGTGCCATACTTTAAAGGCATTATTCGAACAAAGTTGTATCCCGATACAATAACTTTTGCTTGATTTGAATACCAGAGAGTGAGAGAATCAGATGGAATTTAAAATTGTGTTATACGGGAAGTAGGCATGGTTATAGACCGATTTTGCTCACATTGTAACATAAAAAGGTCAGAGAAATGTTACATACCGAATATGATTGAAATTGGTCTAGCTGTTCCTGAGATATGGGGTTTTCCCTAAACGTGGGCAGTGCCACGCCCCTGTCTAATTTTTGTTTTGGTTCCTATTAAGCTTAATTTTACCATCGTTTTTGCAAAATTTAACCCCTCTGACGGTTTTATTTATTGAGTTATCGCACTTTTAGGGGGCGGGGTTATCACTTGGTTTCAACTATTTTCACACTCTGTAGGAACATGTTGCAAGAGTATAAAATCATTTAGAAGAAGCTAATTACCTAGAATACAGTGACAAAATAACACGTTTATTTTTTAGATATCGTAAATAGCGAAAATAGAAAAGCAAAATAAATGATAGTTTTTTGTTTTTAAAATTCGTCGCACTGTTAGTATGACGATGCTGGTTCAATACGTCAAGGTTGTCGTACACTTGTAAGACATGTGCTTGCTCACTGTCTATTTTTATACTCTCGCAACCTGTTGCTACTGCAGATGGGCGTAATCGGACCACTGCCACGCCCACAAAACGCCATTAATCAAAAACAAATAAATTGCCATAACTAAGCTCCGCAATAAGATACAAGACTGTTATTTGGTACACAGGATCACATTAGGGAGGGGCATCTGCAGTTAAAAATTTTTTTTAAAGTGGGCGTGGTCCCGCCTCTAATAGGTTTAATGTGCATATCGCCTAAGCCGCTAATGCTATAATTTTCTCTATTTTTGCTATAAAATTCACTGGAAGCAAATATTTTTAGCACTTCTATTGACGGTAGTTCAAATCGGGTGGCAACTCCGCCCACTCTTCATATAACGGTACTGTTAAAAGCGCGATAAATCAAGCACTAAACACGCCAGAGACATAAAATTTTATCTCTGGGATGGTATGAGATGATTTTATAGGATCCGCGTTCAAAATTAGACAGTAGGCGTGGCACAGCCCACTTTTAGGTGAAATCCCATATCTTGAGATTGAGATGAAAAAAATAATACGTTTAAAGTATGCCACCTTGTGATCAAAAATTGTCTAAATCGAACCAAAACTGTTCAAGCCCCTAAGTACTAAATATGTGGACCCCAGTGCCTATAGTTGACCTTCTACCGAAAATATCAGTCAATCCACAAAGAAATCTCAAACGAGTATACCATTTGACTTTGCGAGAGTATAAAATGTTCGGTTACATCCGAACTTAGCCCTTCCTTATTTGTTTGTTTTTGTTATTTTCGAAATTTCATCTTTCAGAACATTTTATCCTTTGGGCCGGTGAAAAAAGCTTGAATCCTACCGATAAATTCTAACATAACTCATTTTTTATGCCAGATGCATAACATGCTGCGTTAATAGCCAAACAAAAGTTATGGGGAGCGCAATGAACCTAAATTGATAGAGAAAAATAGGATCGAACATACTTGTACTTTTGTGCTCCATGAAATTCACTGCTCATTGCTGCAGTTCCAATTTACATCGATATTTTGAAGATAGTTCTTTATTTACTCGAACGAACGAATACAAGAAAATCTTTATTACTGTACCTGTAGGTACATATGTATAACAATAGTGTACTTTATACTCATCGCTTTTAATTAAACCAGTTTACAATTCATCCAGAAAATTTTAATATTCTTTATAACATTTCCAGAAATGTACCTATTTTGAAATAGTAATAATTATATTCCACTACTTTATTCAAACTATTTACTCCTATTATTCATCCCTAGAGAAGAATATGTTTCTATATATTATATCAGAGAAATAATAGTATCAGTCCATATTTTCATCAACAAAAGCTGCTACAAAATTCTCTTCCAAATTCTCTAACATCTGCCACCAACCTTGGTGAAAACATTTCTCTATATCATCGAATCATCGGAATATAAATCAGGCACTAATAAAGATATTGGAACAATTCTTTGGACAAATACTGCTTTGTACAATCTGCCATCTAAAACTGGTCGAAATTGGACGATAACTTTTCAAGCCCATATATATATTTTCAAGCCTTATTACAGTACTCCTCTGATGAATGTTGGGACTTTTGGGAATTAGGTTGATTTTATTATAAATATACCGGACAGAAGGCAACATGAAGTAAATTAAACGAGTCTATGACTTACGGCCTCTAGATTGACCTAAGATTTATAGGCAGTAGTTCACACGTGCCGTAAATGGCATCACTATAGCAATCAATCGCTTTGAAGCTTTAAGTAATAATTAACTGTGCGTCAATAAATTCCTCAGAGAAGAAGTTCCTGTTATTATCGTCAAAACAAAATAATGGACTAGGAAGGAATTGGTCTTGACGGACTTAGATTTTGTTGGTAAAATATCTACTAGCAGCGGGATTGATCGGCCATTAATTACGCAACCCCAATATGGTCGTCTTGATGCAGCAGGACGCAGCTGAGAAGGGTACAGATAAATAAGAACACCGCACTCCAGACTATCATACGATCAGAGTGATCCTCTGCCGTACAACACGCACCATTTCTCGAAATTACTTCTGGAATGCTTTCTGCCGCTACAACAAAAACAACAACATAGTGACCCTCGAGCATCTTCGTTCTGGATATACCTTTCCAGAATAGTCCCCGACATACTAAACATATGTCCTGCGTGCAAAGAGTCCCCGCATGACACTAAACACCTTTTTGGATGTCCCGCTAAACCCACTCACTTAACACGCCTCTTCCATTGATCCATTCGAATCAGCTCATTTCCTGGATCTATCGCTACTAATTTTCGACAGGCACTGAATGTCATTCACAGTGGAGCTATTAAAACCATCATTAATTCCTTCCCAGTAGATGGAGTACTTGGAGTCCAAACACCGCCTATTGCAGAAAAAGAACCCGAGTTGCCGCATGAAACTTCGTTTTGAGTATTGAAGCAGGTTAAACTCTTACTTTCCAGAATAGACCCTGACATACAAAATGTATGTCCTCCATGCAATGAGTCTCCGCATGCCACTAATTACGGGTGCGTTCGAGCTACATAATAATTGCAGCAGAACAGCTACTGTGTTGCATATTTGCTGATACTCTGCTGATGTGCAGACAAAATTTTGTGTTGCCGATTATTTGTATAAACTGCGTGCAAAAAGTGACAGTAGAACGTGATGCTGTTGCAAGTGTTGCCAAAAATTCACGCAGAACGTGATACTTTGACAAATTCGCAACACTGCTGTCGTAATTGCCATCTCGATATAGTCCTAACCCGTCAAAACAGCTCGTTTCCTGGGCCTACTGTTAAGTGATTTCGATGAGTTAACTTATTGCTTTGTCCAAATAGTCTGGATAATCGTTACAACAACCACTTATCGCTAAATAATCTGGTTGACAATTAATTGTTGTACTTTTCTCCCAAACAGGGGTTAGGTACTTACTACAACAATAACATTTATCTCACTAAAGTTTTATGTCAAATAACACCGCTATAACTGTCGGTGATGATGTTTTTTTGAGGAAGTTACGGACCTGATGAAGCAATTACTATGTGACAGTTTATTTTATAAACAAGTCAATTATTGCTAGGAGTAAGCTCTTTTGCTTAAATATTAAAACGTATATCAGATTACATAAAGTTTTGCCAGTTTGTTGACTCTTGAGACACTTGAGAGAAGTTCCAGTAGTGAAGTATATTAAGTACCTTTCCGTTTCTTCATGCCATTATAAAATTAAAAATTATAGTACGAATTAAAATGTGAATTTAAAAACAATTCTTTAATAGGTCTTAATAGGCAAAGTTTTGCTGCTGGCAAATTCTTTGTTGAATACAGAAGAAATGCATTTGAGCACGAAGCAGATGAAGTAGATTCCGGACATTTTTTCGTTTGACAAAAGCGCAGTTGCGGCATATTTGATATATCATCAATCCGTTGGATCACTAAAAATATTAAAGTAAGATTTAAGATTTTGTTTAAATTTTATACAATATTTGCTATAATTACCCAGAAAATGATTTTGCATGCTGAGACGTTAGTTCATCCTCTTGGTTCCCTAAAGCTTTCTTGACATACTGCAAATAAAAATGAGACGGAAAATATTTAAGGAAACAAATCGAAATTTCTAATTTTATTTACGGCAAATTCATTATTTAACAAACTTACCATTGGGTTGAGTAAAATGTCCTCTTCCATTTTGTTAATTTGCCTTATTAAGTCCATCGTTTGTGCCATATCTTTCTGAATTTTAAGGAACATTTCGGGAGAATTATATTTTTCAGGATCATCTTTAAAAACAACCATGCCATCCTTTTTATTTATAGTTGCATAAATTTCGCCAGATTTTATCTTAGGAAAGAAACAACAAACATTTCATAGAAGATGTGTTACTATGTTCAATGTGCAAAAAAACCAACCATATTGAAAATATATTTTTCCGCTTCGGCCGCATCTGCCAGCTGAGCTCTACTAGCGACATCCGAAAGGGAGAGCGTCAGAAACGTTTTGGTTAACCGCTGTATGTTTTTCTTATAAAGCGAAGTTACAACCTGCAACACATTTCAACTTCTAAATATGTATAAATATGTAATTAGTCGTTATCTTATACCTGTTTTACTAAACCCATATTTTTATCCCGAATAAAAGTTTCGCTAGATTTATTCATAATAATTCGTAGTTCGTCGCTGGATGATGTCACGTAAGCAGTTGCCAAGTCATGATAAGACTGCGCGAGAGGCTTCATAAATCGCGAAATCACTGGCGCAGACGATTTCGGTATTGGTAAAACCTAAATAACAAAACATAAATTATATTTAAAAAATAGTTAATTACGAACGTTATGGAAGCGTCTACCTTTCCGTGTAGAATTAGTGAAACCAGCACGAATTTTTTATAGGCTTCTAACATTATGTGTGACATGGCCGCAGCGGGAGTGGATATACACACTTCGAAGAAATACAAGGCCCGATCGAAGTTTTTAACCGCAGTATATATCATACCACCATAGTAATAGTAGAGAAGAAAATATTTGGCATCATTATTGGTATCCTAATAGCAAATTAGAAATTAATGTTGATAAATGCAATGTATTCATAAAATAAAATGATAATTTAATTGACTATTACTCACAGCCGAGCTTTGCCCTCGAATTTCAGATGCCGTAGATATGGTGGTTATATCAACATCTAGAAAGCTCAGTGCGGTTTTGAAACACTTCGCTTTCAAGCTCAGCTGGCAGAGATCAGAGTGAATGCTGGTTTGCTGTGAGTCACAAAGACGAATTTTTTCGATGGCTTGTGCAACGACTTTAATTCCCTGAATGCAGTGTGGATGATCAACGATAAGGCTCGTAAACATGTGACATAGATCGTAGTCTATAATATGTATTAGAAATGATTTGCAATTACGTATAAACGTTACAATATAAGTTTTAAACTTTCAACACTTACAAGTATACGTAGCATACCGCACTTGCTCACCGTTGCACTGACTGATAAATTCTTTATAGAGGTTGAACAATTGTGGTAGATCAGCATTCACATTCTAAAAATCAAGTGTTATTTAATAAAATTAATTTATTAAATATTAAAATATTTGTTAACTAACCGCAGCGCCATTGAATTTGACTAGCAAAACATACAGCACTCCCAGGGAATGTTGTTGAAAATCTAACGTCTCCAGGACATTATCTAGCAAATCCCAATAACGTGAGAGTATTTCGACAGATTCATTTAATTGTTCCACCATAATGCGGAAATTTCCTATTTGAAGACATTACAATCAATGCGCAAACTAATTAGAAAAACATTTGTAATAAACTTATTTTGCCGGTTTCTAATGCTACATTTCTGAACGGTGCATGGTCTGAACCGTCTAGAGCAGTGCATTGTAACCCACCTTCGCTGCTTTTTGTCCGCACATTGTTAACATAGTTTTCTAATGCACTGGCCATCGCTTTGAATTCGGTAATTAAGGTAACGATTTAGCAAATATATAGACGATTGATTTGACTAAAAATTCATAATTTGCCAATTGCGAACAGTTTAAAATTCCGCTGTGTCGTATTGCCTTATTCTTTTCGGTGGTTGATTTTTCGCTTTTTCAATGACAGCAACCACAGTAATGTCTGGCTTGCTATATTTTGACAAAATAAAAAAGCAACTGCTAGAAAGAGATAAATATGTTACGGAAAACGTTGATGTTTGAAATGTTTATTTGACATTTGAAGTAATTTTTTTTTTGTTATAATGACTTACTATGGATTGGCAATACTGCTTTTAAAAGTTGGGTATTCCTATGGTATATGTGCGCACTCTATATGAGGTAATTCAAAAGCATTTTTTTAATCCTTTGGACTTTGTTAACAAGTGAGCAATTCTACGCATTACGACATACTTGTCTGAAAATTGAAAATTTTTTTCAACTTCGATTGTATGCACACAAGCTTTTATACTAGTAAATCGAACACAAATGTATGTCGTGTATGGCCAATTTTAATGAAAGTCAACTGTGGTATTATTTTTATTAAAGCAAAAAAAAATAATAATAACAATAAGATATTAAGTTTTAATGAAAGTTTGTGCTAATATTTTGTTGAATCTCATAGTAAATAATGCATAATATATATTTGCATAAGTAATATTTTATTTGTTGCAAGTTGTAATTGAGATATTTATGTCTTTTATTACCAAAAACTTTCAGTTTTATTAGGTCGATGCCATCTCCGAAGTGATAATATCTAAATTAAGTAAAAATGTTATATTCTAGTTAAAGTTTTAATAATCTTATGGCTTCGGGACTTTCCGCTTATTGTGAATCGTGACAGAATAGTAAAGAGTACTGAAAAAACTGTTCGTTTTTTGTTTTTAGTCCCTCTAACAAGACATTCGTAAATATTTATATTTTTATCATAAATTTTGCAAAAAAAATTTCAATAAAGACAAAAACGTAGTTTAAATGCTGAAAAGTTGCGACTGAGTAATTAAGATGTAATTGACTTTTATTCAGATTCGGCAGGAACGAGGTCAAATATTGCAAATATGGAGTCGACAATAATCTATGTTTGCAATATCTGTTTTCGGCAATATACACTAATCGAGGACTTACGAGGACATTTTATTGAATACCACAAATGCACACCAAGAGTTGCAGAAAGTTCTTCGACAGAGGGAAAATCTGTAGAATTAACTAATAAAGTTTGTCAAACTATTGAGACAGGGGGGGAAGCTCAAAAAGAGGAGTGTGTGAAACTGGAAATACGGCCAATGCCATTTAAAAACTTTCGAATTGTGTTACGTTCCAAAATGATGAAGGGGTATATAAATAATATATAAAATTATGGGTCTTCCATAGGGTCTGCCATTTTTAATATCCTCACATTTCAGTTGTCCTGTGACGAAGTCATGCCCTTATAAATTTGAAAACGAAATAAAACTTTCATTGCATACTAAATGTCATACTTGCCCAAATGCGGCTCAGAAATTCAAATGTTATGAGTGTAGTGTAGAACTGACAACTTGGAGACGTTGCACTGCACATCTGTGGAAAGCACATCAAATAGACGTGGACCTATTACAATGTCCACAATGCGAGTACAAAGCGCATGCGTCTGGTAAGGAATCTGCTTAAATGCATAAAAATAATAATTTACACATTTTCTTACAGTACTTGTTTGGCGCCACATGCGGGCCCACAAAAAGTGGCGAATGCGTGTTCTACGCTCTTTACGCGCAGTTCAGCGCAAACGCTTACAGCAAGACTTGAAAAATTGCGATGTGAACGTGGTTCAAACAGCCCCGGTGAATAAAAATAAGTATTATGCAGAGAAGACTTGTGAAATATGTAGTCGGAAATTCGTAAATGGTAAAACACTTTCAAAACACGTTAAAGCGGTGCATAACAAAATTAAACCGTTTATATGCAATGTGTGTGGCAAAAAAATGGCGCGTAAAGCCAGTTTGATTGTACGTATTAATAATTCTGCTGTGCTAGTATTCACATTGATTATTATTACTGTAGATCCATATGCGCCAACATACGGGTGAAAAGCCACTACATTGTAAGGTCTGTAAATTTTCGACCAGAGATCCTAGCGTGTTACATAAGCATCAGCTGCGCCATGAGAAGGTAAGTAAAGTATAAGCAATTTAGGAATATTATAAAAGGAGTTCTTATTCAAGACGGAAAAATTAAAATGCAAACACTGCGACTTCTCCTGCATTCAAACCAGCGCATATAAACGACATATGCGTTTGAACCATTCGGAGGAATATAAAAAAATCGCATGTGACTTGTGTAATTATGTTACTATAAGCTCAGAGCGTCTACAGGCCCACAAAAGTGATCATCTCAAAGGTTTAATTGTTAATCACGAAGGTTGGTTATTCTATATTTCTTTGAAAACATTCTTGGTATACATGTACATTTCTAAAATCATACCTCATATTTCAGACTCTATGGATGCCACCCGCTCCGGCACTTCGAAAAATCTCCACAAATTACGGAACAAAAATGAGGTTCCCCTTTTCAAGTCTTACGTATGTATGTTCTCCATTTTCTAAACCTTCTTTTTCAGATGTCTGCTGATTGTTTTTTGCCAATTGAAAGTATTGATTCACTGCCGCATGAGCCAGCTGTAGATACCGGTGGTGTAACCATACCCGCACCTTCGGAAGATACACAGTTTCCCACTTATTTAAATAACTGATATGCAAAGTAATTTTTTCTTTATAAACATTTCTTTATTTATTTCATTTCTTATGATATGATTTCAACTTTCAGAATAATTATTTTTAATTTTATTTAATATTTTTTTTGTAATTTACTGCACTAAGTCTGAAAAAATCTCGCTAAATATTGGTATGTTTAATTATGAACTTTATTTCTGTTTGATTATTTTCGCAGATTACTGATCAAATTTAGTGTATTTATTTTTAATAAATTGTAAGTTTAAAAATTTGGATTTAACGTTTCTTGTTTATGTTTATATTTTTATTACACTGAATTATTTCTTAACCAACTAAATTTGCTGCTGCGTTTTCAAGTACGCGCTATACATAATCTTCAATTTGAACGCTTGATTTGTTGTTTTGTTCTTTTCGTATATCTTTATTTCCTTCTAATCGCATTATTAGTTGCCCTCATGTTCATTTTGTGTTTTTTTTTCATTAAATAATGTTATATTTATGATCGTGTTCTATATGTAGACTTACATTTATTAAATATATGTATATACTTTGAGCAGTATATGTAGGTGATTTCTCCTTTATGTTGAGATTTATGTCCATCACTACTACATTGACTTCATCATACTTTGCTAAAAAATAAATTCATAGTTGGTCTCATACTTTCTTCCTTCTCATAAATATGCTTCTTATACAGTATTGATCTGAAATATTTTCTTAAACCGCGTTTTCCCCAGTAAAATATTTTATTCGCGTATCCTCAAAATAGTTCACAGAGTAACGTAAATATGTTTTTAATTTGTGATTTTATTGTCTGCGTATGTTTGTATTTGATTAAAATTTCATGTAAATATGTATGCATGCAATATGTAATTATGTATGCCTTTAAGTCTAATTTCTAATTAAGAAGAAATAAACTCCAATTCTCCAACTCAAATATACATATAAATTTGCTACTTATTTTGCTAACATTCCTCAACATATTATCTAACAGGAAAACTCGTTCACGCATTTAACTATAGTGAATTGATTTGATACCTTAACAAATAAATGCATATTTATTTGACAAACTCAATTTTTCATAAAGCACTCAACTTAAGCTATAATTTTTATTACCTTTAGGCAGTGTTTACATTTTATAAGCTTTTCGGGATTTTTTAATAATGTTGGAATAAATTATGTGTATACTAATATAATCAATCGTTATTATTAATAAGCCAATAAAAACAAAAACAACGTTCATATCCGGTATTTTAACCTCACTTTGGCATTTAATTAACTTTAAAATGCTCCTTATAGATAGACACTATCGGAGTGAGATCAGTGCTGAGAAAAGCTTATTGCACAGGAGTGTATATTCTCGACCAATATCGCCAATAGATAAAATTGTATATTTGCTAATAGATTTCATCTATAATAATTTCAATTCAAAGAAAATACATTCATTGTGTCTGTGTGGTATTAAAGCTTGATGGAAACAACTAGGGACGGAGTTAAGTATAAAATATTTAAAGTGCAAAAAGCCTAGGGTTTCAAAGACTTCACTTTGTTGAATTGCTGTTTGATGCTTAATGGAGTCTTATAAAATTAAAATATTTTTAACTCTGTTATTTCTAATCGCCTATGCTCTATTAGATTCAGCAGCTTTGAATTGGGAGACGGCAATGTTCCTATGACAAATGTCAAATGTTACTATTTGTTAGCCCTTTATAACACCAGTTTAGTTAAGCGGAATCAACCAACGTCAGTTGAGTTGATTAGTTACCCCAATAAAAACGATACTCAAACCTTTCTTTTCCAATTGTCATGTAGAAATACAAGCAAAAACTTGTACTCTCGTTATTATTATTTGTGTAGGAAGCCATTCTGGCATTACTTGGGTTATATATAACTAAAATCAGTTTTATAGGTATGCGTCAAAAGACCCTCACTGTACAGGAAAACAATAGCCGATTTGAAGTTATTGCTTTATATACATTTGCTATTTTAGCTAGTAATATTTTGCTGATAAATTATAAAATAACAGGACCCTAATTAATCAAAGAGTAGCATAACGTGGTGTCGCTCGTCTTTCATATTATGTGATGGACCGCAGTTGTATCTACATATGTACCTATGTACCAGAAATATGGAATAATTCAGTCCAATAAATTCGATGTGTTTTTAGTTAAAAACAAGAAAAAACGTGGACTTCGTCTGCACCAAAGTTATAATACCCTTCACAGGTGCATTTCTTATAGCATACAAAGATTTTTATCTTCATTTTGATCGGTCAGTTTATATGGCAGTTACATGCTATCGTGGTCTGATCTCAATAATTTGTTCAGAGATTATAACATTGTTGTGAAAAATAATCCATGCCAAAATGCCGATATCTTGTCAAATAAAAAAGTTTTCCATACAAGGAATTGAATTTGATCGGTCAGTTTGTATTGCAGCTATATGATATAGTGGTCCCATATCGGCCGTTCCGCCAAATGAACAGCTTATTCGTTATTGTATTTATGTAAATACTTCATAAGATTTCCGACGTTTAATTCTCGGTGTTGCAAACTTCGTGGCAAAATGAATATAGCCTGTTCAGAATACAATAAAGAATATTCCGTAGCGTTTCAAAATTAACCTCTTAAGAAGTATTAACATCAAACATATATAAGTGAGTTAGCAGTGGTTACCCATGCCAATTAATGAACACATTATGACTGATAATTGACTAAATTAAGAGTCAACCTGAAATGCCTATAAATTTCCCTTTTTTGCTGTTGTATTTTTTAAATATCATCCAGCAAGATACCATTCACAAGTCACCACCACGACATTTGTACCATATTTTAATTGATAATATTTATGGATGCTTGAGATAGTCCACTGAGAAAAGTTTTTTCGATTAAACGAAATTAGTTGTCCCAATTTTTTGTCAATTTTTCTCATGGAATAAATACGTTTTTCTTGACGTACTGATCTTTTTCGCCAAATATTGTTTATCGGCTGTATCGTGTTCGATCGAGCCTATATGGGCTTTTCAGACAGAGTCTTAATTAAGTCTTCCATATCAGCATTGCTGTTTATGATACTTTTGGGAGAGCTATTGTGATCGGATCTATTAACCAGTAATAATAATAATAATTAATGTTATTTTAACTATAACACAAAAATGTAGTACACTTGGCGAAATATTTTTCTGATTTGAAATACTCTTTTGGTTGAAAGTCGAAATTATACATAGAAAAAATATGAATTGATAATTTTTAAAATGATTTTGCTCTAAATTCAATATTTTTATTCCATTTATGTTTATATAATTTTAGTTTTGGACATGGAACTCCAATAGTGTAATATTAGTAAAGAAGAGGTTAAAATTCGAAATTAAGAAGAATTATTGTTAATTGTTTTTAATGGGTTTGGCAGTTTATCAAAAATTTCAATAAAAGCAAAAACAATTATGTACAACAAACATTAATTTGGCAGTTATGTGTTTATGGCCTTTTATTCGCCGAAATCTTTTCCAAAATTAGACGTCTTTGATTTGCTTATCATCTGCCCATTTGCTGTTCGAACTTGTAGTTAAATTTTCAAAAAATTTTGTTAACAACAACAAAGTTATCCAATGAAATTTTTTTTAGCAAATTCTTGACAAGGCCTTTAGCAGATACCTCATTAAAGTAGTGTATCTCTCGCTTTTCTATTTGTATGTGATTTCCCTACGCTTCAAGCTTTGGCGAACCATAATGTTGTTATTATAATGGTATTTCTGTTTTTATGTAGTATATGTATATAAATGGTCTTCTACTTAGTATACCGTGATTTCATGACTTCTTATATAACTTAGAGGAGCTACAATGCGTGATTCATCTTAAAAAATTATGCTTATAGTTTTTAAATACATCGATACAAGTATTTTTGGTTTTAGTTCATAAATCTTATCACTAGAACAACAATTAAAAGTCTTTTTCACAGGCTGCACACACATCACTCACGTCTACTTACATACATAGGTATATATAGTAATCCTCCAGAACTTGGTCTAAATATTTTTTACTTGTGGTTATTGCAGCGCACTCCCATACATTCATACATTATTAAAATATTCGCACTCTGAAATATTATTTGAACCTCATTTGCTTCACTCTTTCATTTGAAAACTTTTCCATTTCTCGAAAAGCATTTATTGCCTACTTTTTCTTGCAAAACTTGCTTTTGCACTTTCAAATTGATAACGCAAATAACGGTTTAATATTTTCAATAGTAGGCAATCCTTACATTTAAATTCTATTTTTTTAGTTTGCTTCTTTCTGTTTAGCACCAGGGCAATCGTATCTGATTATTTTGTTTTTATTTATTATATTTATTACTATTTTCTGCTTTGCTTACTAACATTTCTATTAATTGTTTATGTTGTGCGTCGCATAATAAATGCTGGGAATATTTACGAGTTCCTAAAACTTATGTGACCTCACAATGGGTTAGCGTTACATTTTCAAAGTCCGGAGGTTAGTTATCACTACTTAATATTAATATGTGTATGTAAGTATGATTTGTATAGTTCGGATTTTTTTATTGTGCTAAATTATATAAATTTATTTAATCTTCCTCTGGATATAGTTTAGAAGAAGAGCAACTAAAATTGGTCCAGGAAGACCAGAAAGAATATTAGAGCAACACGATCCTTTGAAAGATTGTCTTGGAGAGCAGTTACTCTAATTGAATTGAGAAGAAATAGAAACCTAAATATGTTAAAAAGACGATTCACGAAAAACCTCTTCCATAGGCGTTACTTTATTTTCACACAAATTTAAAATTTGTATTCACCCAGATATTAGTATGGATGGTGACAATGTTCAATTTGTATTACATTTTGGAATAGTTTACCATCTTCGACGTTATATCAAGAATTTCCAGTATCTCAAACGAAAGGTCTAACAAACCTAACAGGGGTTCCGACTGTTGCATTGTCTAGAGTGGCAGAATTTTAAAAACTTGGTCCATAATTTCAAGCCAATAATTCAAATATCTTTACTCAAATTCAACTACCTCCTCTTTCAACTGAAAGCGGAACAACTCTGGCTACATTTTAGGAAAAAAGTCTGAGGTGCATTTCTGATTAGTTTCCCAAAAATTGTTGCATAGTCTTCACTAAAGCAAAGAATCGATATGGGTGTTTGTAAACATTATTAGCGCAAAGTCTTGAAGAAAACAGACTAGTAAAGTTGTGAAATAGAAGTTAATATCGATTAAGTTATATTTGTATTTACTAATAGAATCTGAAAACCCATTTTACAATATAATTTCAATGCATTGACCTTTTTTCAGAAACATCAAAAAAAAATTTTGGATCCATTAATTTAAGCTCAAAATATATTTAATTGGTAATTGGAAATATCATCCAATGAACTTGAAAAGCGAAACGACGCACTTAATTTGATTTAATAAAAGATGCTGCAAAAAAAAAGGTCGATGAAATACAAGTAGATTTCGAACATACAAAGTGAAAGAAAATAAATAGATAGCAGCGTGAATAATGAATGTATTTCGGATTGCTCTTGCCATAAGTATTCTCAGAATTACCTATCACTTTTTGGTAATTTAATAAGCGATCTGAAAGGTGTCTAATTTTTGACTACCGGGTTTTATTGAACCCCTCCAGCACCGCTTCTCAGTCAAAGCAAAAGCTTCCTAACCTAAATGTTAACTCAATTTGAAAATCAATAAGATTATTACACGGATTAAGTATATAACACAAACAACCCACAATTTTTAGTATGATTAAAGCTTCTTTTCGAGTCGTGTGTGCATACACACATACATTCATAAATGACATTTGCACAGTACATTTTTACATAGCTAGACTAGGATTACATATTGTACACACGTATGCGCTTATTTATATAAAACATTTGCTGGGTTTGATCCTTGTCTTAATTTTCGGCTTAAAATGAGTTGTAAAAAAGTATATTTTTGCCTTTTCTTATATTGAAAATAGAGATCATTGCGTAAAGACGAGAGCTAGAGTTGTGTAATATGAAATTTTTGTTGACGGGTAAAAACTTACATACGAAATTTTCGAATAAAATTCAAATGCATAAAACAGGTGAATCGGGTCGAACACATACTCGCATGAGTTTTGTGGTTTGTTTGTAGCTTCGCATTTAAACGAATACTCGTGTCTTCGCCATTGTCGGCATCGTTTTGAATAGTTCCGGGGCACAATTCTGCACGAATTTGAAAGTTGCGATCGAAAGTGGTCAGACTGTGGTCACACGATCGATTTCAACATATCGCACAGAATTGTCGTTTTGTCAGCAAATTACTTCCTTCTCTTCCAGTACAGCAGTATCCATAGAACTCAATGATTTCAGGCGCGTCTGCAGCACCGATGATCCACGAAATTTGCGCTTGATTTTCCTGCAATGGAAAGCAAAATGTCTAAATGAGATTTTTCTGCTTGCCCTTTAATGATGTTCTGGGAGATGCCACTCACTTGTATGCGAAGGCGGCAAACGCACAGCACAGCAACACAATGATGAGACACAAGGTGGCTAATATCTCAGTGGGCAGTTTCATAATGGCCGAACACTGTAGGAAAGTCTCATCGTCTCCGGAAGGGCAGTGTACAATGCCGTCGCACCAAACGCTCGCGTTGACGCAAGCACCGAGCTCGGAACACTTGTACTGACAGTCTTCTGCATGAGTTGAAGAAATAATTTATTTTGCCTGGCAATACAAAGCATATAAGTACCAAGCCCACCTGCAATACTTAATATTGGTCTAGGAACCAATTCCATCCAATTAAATGTAAAATCTCCATTCTCAGGGCGTAGATATTCCACACTAATGGCTTTTGAGCGATTCGCAATTGAGTAAATGGGTCGCTCATTCCAGCCAGCGCTAAAAATTTCCACAAACTCGTAGGCCTTTGAATCGGGTGAGAGCGGACACGCCGTTATAGTCAAACCTAAAAAAATGTGTTTTATGGTAAGAAAGGACCAAAACAAGAAGTTAAACTCCACTTAGTCTATTGTATACAGTCCAGTACTCGTTTTACACTATTTTTAAATTTACCTTCAGAAGTTGTAAGCACAACTCGCGCCTTTGTTTCGCATCGATAAGAGCTGGTACCCACTATGGTTGTATTCATTGCTTTTCTGGGATTGTATTTACGCAAAAATATTGATTTGAGGCGCACGTATAGAAATTTGTTACCATTGGATGGTTCTATTAACCAAGGTCGCGTGCGGCATTCCATCTAATAATGAAAATATTGAATATACTAATTCGGTTTTTATAGTACGAGGTAAACCACACTCACATCACCGAATGTCATGTGGATAGTGCCACTGGGGCCGAACTTGCGTCGCCCATCTTTGCAGCTTGCTGGTCCTTTAATGAATTCAAACATGCCCTCGAAGTTGATGGCATCCGGATCGTCAAGTGTAGTCATATTTATCGCAGTAAAGTGGACTTCGAGATCACGACTGGTTGAAGTGTACTCTACAGGTAGATGTGACGAGTTCGAGGAGTTGCATAGACAACCGCGTGGCAACAAAATCGAGTCGTGGTAGGGACGTTCAAATATCTAGAAAATTTAAATTAGCTATTAGGAAAGCAGAGATTTTTCGAATGATAAAATTAATATGTTTCTAAACACATAGTTCTGTAGGGATTTAACTATTTCCATTAACTTTACGGCTTACTTACCTCGATGCGAGCATTAGTATCGCCATAGCAGAAGGAACGATTTATGTCCTCATCTACCCGCGACATGCATGGCCTATTTAGTGTGGTAACTTTTCGTAATTTGATGCGTATACGCTCACCTCGTTGACCTTCAAACTTGTAAATGCATTTTAAGTTTCGTGTACCGCCACGCCCAAACAGGAATATATTGCGCACGCTGCGAAAGATGGCTGGGTCTTTCCGATCCATAAGGCTGCTGACGAATTTACGATTACAATCGTTCTCGCCGCCAGCTAGCGGAAGACCGTCTTGATGCAGATCGATGAATTCGTACTTCAATTTGAATTCCAGTGGACTAAATGTAAATAAAAAGTTGAACTTATGTATAGAGTAAAGACTTCCGCATCCATGTAGTTGACACTTACCGCAACACAGTAGACTCTGTGTTCTTCAGTTCAAGTGTTATGCTATCGCTGCTTGACACATAACTTTCGGATATCGTGCATGGCCGCGCATAAGTCTCGTTGATATTCGAACGATCACAAGTGCGTGGTACAGTACCGCGGCAATAACGTGCAATAACATTTGTCGAATTGTGACTATAATGTGAGACTAACGGGTGTGTAGGTACATCGCTAGCACTGTAAAATAATATATTTAATATCAAATTTCGATGGAAATATTTGTTCCCTTACCAGTTAAGATCTTTACATGCCGGTGGTTCCCTTAAAGCGCCGTCCCAGATGCGTAGCATGCCACTACAATCCTCATGTGTTTGCAGCACGCCAATCGCGCCTACTGATGTCTCATCCATCTGCCCGAATTCAGGATCTAGGTTGAATTTCATCATCGAAATCCACACCTTGAAACGGGAGAGCGGTTGGTTCATACCTTGTGCACTTGTTCGGCGCGACAAGCTCAGATGATCGAAAGTTTTAAACACTCCCATGCCTTGCAAATGATAAAGGCAAGTGGTGTTTGGTGCCAGTGAATGCTTTGGGTTTTCAAGTATACCACGTCCAGCACCGCGTATCCAAAACTCACACGGTTTTTTGTTCTTCGAATACGTGGGACTCATTACATCGACGAAAACCACTTCAACCTGCAAACATTTTGTTGAATAAGTTATTAAATTGACTAATCTAACACATAACATCCATACGTCTAACTGAAACCCGTAAAGCGGCAACACTTGTGAAGATGTGCCTGTGAATGTGCCAAAGGGCGAAGTTGTAAATTCCACTAACAACTCTGGTCCACTGGACACTGCTGCCGGCACCGCTTGCCCGCCGCCGCAAAACTTCAACACTACTGGGTCACGTGTTGTATAGCCATCGTAAACCGTCACGTAGTCCTGTAAAAACACTGGAGTTAGTCGTCTCTTGTATTGAAAACCGAAAAAAACTAGAGAAATTGCGACCAATTTGCTGACAGAGCTGATCACAAAAACTGGAAAAATTAGGTTTGGACAGCGGAAGTGGAAGATTTTTATGCCGATACAAGAAAGTTCTTGTTCTTATACCAATTAAGACAGTGAGGCAAGGAAATTAGTTAATGGTGCCTAAGTTGGGCTACGAGGAAAAACTACAGTGTGTCTCCAGATTATTAGAGCAATTACTTTTGGAAACAATCAAGTACATATATATATAAATATTATATATATATAGGTATGCTTGCAGTTTAAAATATAAATAAATGTTGATTGAAACTGACACATGTTTTAATGGAGGATGCCTATTAACGTAAACAAATAACTACAAATAGATGCAAAAGCGATAGAAATAAATGTATAAGCCAAGTGCACTAAGGAAATTTTTGATTCAAATCTAGTTCAATACTAAGGTAGCTGGGTGAGGTGGGGGGCTAAATTTGTTGCCTTTTGTTTCTTGATAATTTAATTGGCGTTCTAATTTCGGTGTCTGTGTGTAGGTTTGTTAGTGTGGTTTACTAAAAGCCGAGCCATTATTTATTGATTATTTGCGAAACTGAAACATTTAGCTTTAGACTATCCAACATACAAACGCAACAGTTACGTTTAATACGAAGACGAAATGAATTGCGGTTTCGTAGAGTAAAAGCAGAGACTTACTCCATAAACCCTTCAGGAAAGTCTCTGTTAAAAGACACTTCAGTACCTCCTGTTTAACATTTCTTGAAGTCAAGTTGTTCAGAATGATTGTTTTCTTAACTTGCGGCATTAGAATAAGAATACCAAATTCAATCATAGAAATAGTAGTAATCAACAAAACAGATACATTTAATATTTCTAACCGCCACTTCTTCGTACTGGGCTTTTGACACTATTCGTGTCACTTGTTTAGTGCAATGTGGATAAGCCACAATACACTTTTCGGTGCAATTTAACTAATGTAAATTAGCTTGTGGTATCGCATATTTGATTGCCCTTTAAGTATAATAAATACAAACTGAATCGTATAACATATGCTAATAGTAGTCGAAATTCGTTATATTTTTTTCCGAGCTCATTATTCATCTTTTTGTCATAAAAAATTCGGCATTAAAATGTAATTGAACTTCTTCGAAATTTCCGGAAAAACTATTTTAAATCTTATGATGTTTTAATATAGCGAAGTAATAAGTTTTGAGTAGTTTTAAGAATAAATTTTTATCTAGTGAACCTCTGTCCCAAGTTTAAGTATTTCAGCTTAATTTATAACATAGTCGTAGCATTTTGAAGTTTGCGCTTAACAGCATTTTAAAGGCGTGGAAATAATTCGATCCAATATCATTCTATTTAGAGGGTAAATGAACACGTGTACAAAGTATCAGGCTTCATCAAAATATCACAATTTTTACCCAAGTTATCGCTTGTACAGGCGGAAGGAAGCACGGACAGACATCTAGAATTCAACTCGTATTTCGCTTAGTTTTAGATGTTACAAATAAGCACCCAACCGTGCAACATGTTGCGAGTGTATAAAAATATATCGAATTTAAAAATCCAGGATTCCAGTGTTGATATGTAACAATAATGAATAACTCGATTAAATATTTTAATTTTTTTTTTTTAAATATAGCCGTTGCCAGAAAAAATATTAATTTTGTGAGGTGTAAATAAAAATTTTACCATGGGTAGAACGCCATGTGCAGATGTCTTTTCAAAACTTACGATGTTGGAAATGTGTAAAATATTTGTGATTAAATAATGGAATTTAAAGTTTCATACTATATAAGATTTCGCAGAGGAGTTCGAAGCCAGTAACACGGCATTAATGTCTCAAATAAATAAATGTCAATATAAAAGTACACTCTGACGAAAAGTCAAGTACAATCTTCAGTGGTTCAAACCCAGTTGAAGAACTGGATAAAGAAAACTGCTTGTTTATCCACAATACAACTATTAATGTGTTTGAGTGGCTTAGGACCAACAAATCACTTTATGTAGAGATAATAATAAATGTTGGCAAATCTAAATAAATAGGTTTTACTTAATGTAATTGACATATTCTACAATATAAAATTTCTGTACTTTTTAGCTTAACTTTCCCCGAAAACGATAAAATTAAAAAAAAAAAATAAATTGTTTAATAATATATCATATAGGAAAACAGTTGTTATATTGGAACTTCTATCGCGTACATTGGCACAATTCAACAGAACGCTGACAAACTTTTTTCACATACTATGTCAAAAAAATCGCTTTGATTTGTACATTTGATTCGATTTTATATCATATATTCATATCGATTTTGTTGTAATGAGGGACCAAACCGAAGATACATTGACAATATGAGACGCCTGCACATTTCAACAGGTATGGTATACAAAGCTTCTTTACATTTTTCATAGAGCATGTCGCAATTGGTGATGGTTTATTGAGCTACAACTTGTTTGACATACTTTCATAAATGCTCAAAGGGATTGAGATCTGAACTGGACGATGGCTAGTCAAAACCTGAGTTTCGTTCAAATAATTGTTTTGTAAGAAGTTCTCTGAGATTTGGATCATTATCCTGATGATTCGACACGACGCATTCTTTGACTTGAATAATGGGTTCTTCCGGGAAATGCGACCATGGAGACTAGTCTCACCCAAACTACAAGCGACAGTGCGTTTTGATAATTTCTAATTAATTTTATTCCAAATTTTCCTCTTGATGTCGGCATCACTCATTCGCGGACCGCGTTTTGACATGCACACAATCTAGTGATCCAGGTGGATTGAGTTTTGCATGGTCTATTTTTACGAGAAACATTTTTTGTATGGTACCGTTGAAAATGATTTAGTGTACCAAATACCTTTTTCTTGGATCAATTTAACTGTATTGCAACAGTCTGATACGTCATACCAGCATCAATAATTGATTCGTGCATAGCAGGTGTACAAATTTTAGCGCTACCTATGATCTATGACCAATGAGCAATTTTAAAACCGAAAACAATTATAACTTAGTGCAAATTTTGCAAAAATATTTAAATCAAGATAAACTTTTGTCTAAATTGCTTAAAATAAGCTGTCACGTCAGAATCAGCTCCTGAACTTTCAATTATTACCGTTATCTCGTTAGTCTTTGATAAAAATCGGAAACTTGCAATGGCAGAACTTTTGTTCCCAATTAGTTGATAGTAGCTGTATGTGGAAAATTTCGCATTGAATTCATGAATGTGAGATAATCATGTCCGATTTTCGAGAGTGGTATTATGGTTCCATTTCAATAAGGTATACACTAACCATTTAAAGAGCTTGTATATGTTCAAAGGCTTTACACCATAAAGTTCTGGTACAAGTTCGGGTCGTTACAAAAATAAAACTATAATACATCTTTTAATAAAGTTATTTTGTGTAATGAATATATTAAATGAGCGATTGATCAATTTTCAGCCCGCAGGGTTTCTATTGGTAATAATGAGGCTGCTCGATCCAAAGATGTTTTGAGACTCTCAAAATTTATGTTGGGTATTTGACAGGCCATTTTCTCCAACTTTGATTTTGAGCCCAGCTGGGTTGTTTTGGCCTATATTCTGGAACATAATCTTGCTGGAAGATCCAATGCTCTACATCGAAGAGAGTATTGCTAAACTGCTTTTCCCGCCTGCTAAAATATTCTGTTGGTAATCTTTTGCCCCAGTTTAAACCCCTCTTTTTAAAAAAGTAAAAAAGTTTAAGTTTACAAAAAACTTCTTCAACAATGAACATTTTTTCATCTGTAAAAAGAATACTTTCGTGGCCATTGACCACGTGCCACTAAAGAAGCCGACCAGCTGATCGGTTCACCGACGGTAGACTTTCGTGTGGAGATCATATCGAATAAGTACCATGCGAGGACGGCCACTTATCATTCTGTTATCAACTGTAGACTTTTGAGAAAAATGATCAATAGTGCGATAAACAAATATTATCGAAATACTAAATTTGATGTTAAGCTCATCAATTTCACTTGCGCGTTTTTCCACAATTTTGTAAAACAAAGCTCGCCACTACATTGTTTATAAGCAAAATCAAACACTGAAATGATTATTATACATTTATCTGAGTAGACATTGCAAGCAAGTTATAATAAAAAATAACGGGACTTTTTTGAGTAAAGATGCTCTTCCGCTCTGCGTGTGAACCCAAATCAACAGGAATTCAAATACCATCTCAGGTTTTTTATAACCATCGGTAAAGTATATTTAGAATCATGTTTTACACCTAAAAGTGATTTCAGAAATTGAATAACAATACATATCTTAAATTCAATGCCGAAATTATGTATATTTGCCTCATAGTGATATAATTTGGATAAACGCTGGAGCGCGGCAATCGCAATGTGCTTGCCAATTTAGCTGGAAGTGTGCAAGATGAATAACGGTAGTGCCCGCGCAAAGATAGCAATTAAGCGCTGCGGCGGTCTCTAGTAATGACTAGGGCAGAATTCACATTCATTGTACTGATGTTTGCCCCTATGCATGCTGGTCGTTTAAAGCGCCCGTTGACGGTCCATGCTTTGATCGGTTGGCAAAAGGATGCGGCAAAATTCAACTGCTGGTGTCAAAGCTAATGTGCAATGTTCGTCCTGCTACTGGGCAATCGAGGTGATGCTGGTGTCGTGTGGTGTATTCTGCCGGTCATCCATCAAGTTTTATTGCTGAACCAAAAATTATAGCAACTGCCGTTATGCAGACACATACCTATGTATGCAGTGTGAATAATGAGAGTTGAAGACTGAGAAGGCAAAAGGAAAAAGTGGCACCAAAGCAAAAAATTGTGAGCGGAGAGAATTTTTACTGTCGAACGGTAAAATATTAGGAAGTAACTAAATGCGGTACAAGCGTAACATGTGGTTTTCAAGACGAAATAAAAGACATACAATTTAATGTTACGGCCAAGAATTAAGCTTTATTATAAAGATAGTGTTTGCCACTTTTCTCAATTTTCATCCCCTTTGTAGCAATTAGGGCCGTATGTCAGCTGTAATGGTCCGAATATTCTCAAGCGTCAATCTTCTCGGGCTTATCTGCGTAGACAAGCTATTTCACTTAACATCACAAAAATAGTCCACCGTTGCTAAATCGTAGGATCTTGGAGGCCACGCCACAAGTCCACGATGCGATATAATGCGATCACCAAAAGTTTCCTTCAATAAATTGATTGTTCAGTTGACTGTGGCATGTAGCGTCGTGTTGTTGGAACCTAAGGCCGTCCTCATCGACATCTTGTAATTCAGGCACGAAAAAGGCATTAATCATGGCTCTATGGTGTTGACCATTGACTGCAACATAATGGACATTTTTGAAGAAATATAAACCAATGATTCTCTCTGCCCATAGAGGATGCGCGTTATTCACTAGAGTATCGTGGTGCGAAACCGATCCATTATTGCTCGACATACCGACTTTGCTGGGAGATTATGTCGATCGAATATTGGATGCTGCGCGCGATGCATCGGGCGTTTCTAAAACTATATTATTTGTATTCACCGATAATTTAACCGGCAATTATTTTGACATTTTACTTACGAACTTTAAGTGTGTGGGTTTTGAAGGAAGTTTTTTCTTTTACTGCTTATAGGTCCTAGAAACAATGTCTTTTAAGAGTGCTGAAATGTGGATTAGATATCGCTCTTAATCGATGGCTTTACAAATACAAAATTTTTATCCACACCCTCAAATGGTATTATGTGCTTGGTGGGATGAGGAACATAAGCGGAAGCACTTAGTTCAGTAAGCCTTAAAGTGACAAAACAAAAAAAAAGTAGGATAATGTATAAAAATTGAAATGGAAAGCTGGTAAGAGAAATAAAATCGCGAATTAAATAAGTAAAACTGCAAACGAAAGCCCTAAAAGGATTGTTGGTGTGCAGCGAAGCCATTAAGTGGGAAAGTAAACACGCTGCCCTCGACACTTAGCGGCAAGACATGCGCTCCCATTATGACGCTAATACGCCTCGTTGGAATGCAAACTTTACTAACTCAAAAAACTACAAGGGAACACCGGCAAAAGAGCAACGAAACTTGGCAGCTACAAAAAGTGTGCAAACGATGGGAAAACTTTTGCCCAACAAAATAAATCTGTTAGCAACATAGCTAAAAGAAAAAGAAAGCAAACTAGCAGCACTGCCGAAAAAATTTAAACTAGAGGACGTACGAAAATGCCAACGCTGTTGATGACCGAACGGCAGGAACGCTGCTGGACGCCACTCAGGGCCAAATGGTGCTCATGCATATGATGAATTAGCGTGCTTAAGATTCGCGGTGGATACACCCAAACACCCGCAACATTCTATACGACCATCTGGCCTTTGAGCGCGTTGGCACGGTGCAGCTTTAAACGGATCAACACTACTTTGTTTGTACGTATGGTGAAATGTATGTGTGGATGTGTATTTTTGTGAGGATGTATTAACACATATGTATGTATGCTCGTATGATATGGATATCCGGTTTGATTTACACATGTGCCGTGGACACATATTGCAGCAGACTTGCTCGTGCCGACATAAAGCAGAGCATTTCAACTGTCCGAACATGCATATGGGAAGCATATGGACATGTTTGTAATATTTGTATGTACATATGTTGGCGATTTAGGTTTATACCGGTAATTGACCTCCATATGCCCAGCTGTTGGAGATCCGATTTAACCATAAGTGTAATTAGAATTCCAAAAATATGTGTGTATGTAAGGGCTAACCCCTTCTTCTTTCTTTCTTTCTTTTCTAAGTTGATTGTTTTTTTTTCAGTTTTAGTCGTAAAAATAAGGAACCAACGTAAACAAGCTCTTAATTTTCATTTTAAACTGAAATTGTGCTTAAAACATTTTCCTTTGGCCATCTCCAAAGCAAATAAGCCCAGATCTGTCAGTTAAAGTTAGGCTTCAAATAAACTGAACAATTATACAAGTGCTTTACAAAATATGTGTTGATTATACGACATGTCTAGACCAACTCCATTCATATTCAGCGCTAAGCTATTAATATAATTTTATAATTATTAAGAAACCTTGTCCACTTCATTTTATTAAAATATCACACATTTTTATCAACTTAAACGGTTTATACAGAGAAGAATAAGATTTAAAATTGTGTTATATGGGAAGTAGGTGTGGTTGTGTGCGATTTCAAATTTTTGCATTGTGACAGGAGTCGAGTAGGTCCTGGGATAGCTCCGACAAAACTTTTTTGTATTATATCGGGTGTAAAATTGTATGTCTCTAACGCATTTATTTATAAATTTATTAGATTCGACTAACATTTTAGCATTACGCGTCTACTGCAATGTACTACATGATAGTAAACTTTTTCGAGTTTTTTATGAAACTGTACCTAAAAGCTGCATAAAGCTGCTGTCCTAATAAATTGGTAGTTAATAAATATGTTTCTTTTTTTTGTTTAAATAGCCGATATTAGTCAACTTGAGAAGGCAATACGAATCTAGTAATTTTACAATGAACCTGGCAATTATCAAATTTACTAAATATAACGACAGAATGGCTTGCCATTGAATTCTGTTTTAGTTTACGAACTCTTGTACCAGTTTGAGAAATACTCTAAATTAAACAGAGATTCTCAAAAATATAAACAAAGAAATATTGTTTGCGTTAGCGTTTTTATACTTTACTGAGATCAGTAATCATAAGCAATATACATAAAATACTGTTTTAGTACCAGGGCTAATAAGGGTAACAACTTCAGGCTTCATAATTTAAAAGAGTAAAATAAGCGAACTACAAAATAGCTGATTTATTAAGGCTTCATATCAATGATTACTATAGAAATCCACTGTAGCGAAGACGCAGTAAATAGTTTGATGTAATCGATATTTTGAAACTTCGACGGGAGCATCATAATTATATCAGGTAAAACATATACAAATTTTACACTGGGCCATGCAAATATATTGTACTACGAAAGAAATTACCAGTATTTTGGCTTTAATTGTTCGTAAATAGTATGTCATGATATTCGTTCAATTTTACCGCGTAGACTGCCTTACATTGACGTATCCCATATAAATAGTTTCATGTAGTCAAATCGGACTTATGTTTACAATTGACAGTCGTTTTATTGATTGATTTCATCTCCCAAAGTTCGTCCAATTGAAGTAATGGTTCGCGCGCTGTAAGACTTGTTGCACTATTCAGTTTACAAAAAATGCAAAACCACATTATGTAGCAACTTTTCCTGTATGCAAGAGTGTCCGGTGAGTCTCTAAATTATTGTTTGTGTTCCAAATGATGCCACTTCTCTTAGACATACCAATTAAAGCAAAAAGCGAAGCAAGATTTGTGTTTGCTGTTAACATGTTCGCTGAATACATTAACAACTGATGATAATGTCATTGAACTTGGAGAGTCTCGAGCTAATCGATTCTCTTTGAATACTCTCACATAACTGTGCTGTACAGCACTCGGGTAAAATTGCTAGTACGACACGCATATTTAATTAGGACTGGTTTGACCACCCACATCGAAATCCTCAGTGTTTAAGGAGGGGGGTGTGACGTGTTGGCGGCTTTCAGGTGTCATGTAATTAAATGCTGTTATTGATTAATTAAAGGCAAATAGAAAGCGGACCTTTATTTATATGTATGCAGTCGAAGAGGTGCGGTGTGTTTGAAAATAATTGTTTCTCGTTTATAAGATTTATATGCAGTATGTTACGTACGTGGTAATGCATTTGTGAATAATAGTAATTGCAATAAATGCTAATTCGGCGATTCATGTGCAAAATTACATGTAAATAAAATGAATAAGGAGTGGAGTATGTGCGAAGGCAGTACATTCAAGATAGTCTTTAGGATATAGTGTTTCTTAGGTCTTTGTACTACAATATTGAATATAATAATGCTTACCCTTACTTCAATATTATGAGTTTGTGTATTTAGTGTTTACAGTTAATATATTTGATTTATTATTCTACATGTGCTACTTAAGAGTGACTTTGATAAGTAGTTTATGTGGTCTCTTGCTTACCGTTGACTTCCATTTGGGCCTCAAGTGGTCCTAATTGAGCATAACATTAAATTGCGTGAAAATATATAGTTTATTATTGTCTTTTATTGGTTAGGAGTTATTTGTTTAGTGGAGACGTAGCGTATGAGTAACATTTTTAGATTATAGTACGGTGTGATCAAAGAAGAATTTTAGTAAACTATATCAGTACTCACGCGTGGTATTTAGTCTTTGAAAAGTTCAAATATATCGCTTTCAAAAATGTAATCATTTGGATTTTTTAATATATCGAAAATCTACTAGCCGTTATGCAGCACCCTTTGCGCGATTACGAGTATATCATTTTTCGTCAGTAAGAAGTGGGAATGGTTTTATAACAACAAGCATGGGATATAGAAGTTTGTTAAAAATGCTCCAAATCACTTTACATGTTTAATAAAAATGTATTTAGTTCTTTATTAGTAGTCCTTCATCTATATCATCATGTAAAGTTAATACTTGATCCATGTTCAGATAGATGATAGTTGTAAAGTGGTATCAAAATTTAGTAGTGTTTTATGGAATTTTTGTGGATATATTTAAAATAAGGTTAGGTTTTTATTGTTCTAAGCTTTAATGTAGAAGGCTTAATCTTCCGCAGGCACAATTTCTTATTATTCGTCAAAAGCAACAGCAATTATATTATATATGTAGGTATTATGTAACATCACACAAATTTAAAAATATTATTATGCTGTAGATCCGAAACCAAATTTGTTTGTATTTTTATGAACGAGTGTTTTACATAGAAAAGGACATATCCGGTCTACTTATGACCTGTTGCATACATTCGTCAATATTTGTACGCAGCACGAGTTCCACTTTGTTTTCCTACGTCGCAACCATAAATATGTTATTCAATAATTTCGTGATTGAAATTTTAAGTCGACATGCTTATTAAATTTCGTGTACAGCATATGAAAACACCTCAAAGTGGCTCACAACATCGTGGCCGTATAATTAAATAACGGCAAATTTACGACGCTTCAAATTTATAAGTTTGTATGCAAGGAAATCTTCGAAAGAGTGTACGTAAATACGAAAAATGAAAGTAAACATATTTCATTGCCGACTGGTATTTTGTTTCTACTTTTTTCCAGTGTAATGAAAATTCTAAATGTTTTCGTTTGCTACCACCTCTTGCCTTTAGGTGAATAGCTTAAATAATATCCTTTTGGTATTTCTTTAATTATAAAGTGCAGCAGCCTTACAGAATGTAAAATATTATACACAGAAACTCCTCTCTATAAGAAAAAAGGCGAATAAGTAAAAGCAAAATTGTCTACGGGATAAATCCTTTGAAATGGACGTGCTGGCTCGGGGGAGAGTGCAAAAGTGTAAACATAAAAAACAAAGGCGGATTATCCTTTGGGAAAATTGGCAATAGCGTTGAATAAAGCTTCCGAAAAGCATCGCAAAGCTTTTGAAATGCTAAATGAAAAGATAATTTGAACGCAATGCGCGGAACAGCTTTGGAAGTATAAATAAAATCAACTTGCCATAGTGTTCTTTCGATTTTTACTTACAGACAGCTCCTTTGCAATAGCAGTGGAGAGGATTTTTGAGAAAATACGATATAAACTTTTATTCTGTAAATACTCATTTTATACAGATCGAAGCTCACTCTTCATAGTTTATAAGTTTTTCGTTGACTACTGGATTTAATTTTACATTAAAATGGGAAGTTAGTACCTTTCTTTATTGGTTTTGTATTTGTTTTAACATAGTTTGAGCTTTTAAAGTTTTCGCCTTTCGATAACTGACACTATACACAAATCTCCTTATTGTCGTTAAAAATATTTAATACTAATATAATGTTTTCATGTTGTAGTGTAGTGGTATTAGGTTAAATTTTCGTACCTGAACATTGTCGCATTCACTCCATGTTTTTAGACGAGGCTCAAATTTCTTATCCTTTTCGCTAGTGCTAGGCGGTGATTTGTTGCCGATTCCTGTATCTTGAGTGGATATCCATACTAAATTTCCTTTTAATTGCCTCACAAGTATCATTGCGTGTTTGCCGTGCGGCACCTCATGCTGTAAAGAATATCAAAAATAATGATTGTATTAAAAATTTGCTAAGTGGCAATCGTGCTCAAATATTTGCGATATAAACATTTCGTAAATTTTATTTATTTTTAATTATTAATTTGAAAAAAAAATCTTTGTTGTATTGTAATTGTAAACTATTAATTCCATTCAGTCGAATACCGAAGCAGTAGAGTTTATATGCTACGCAATAAAAATTTAGCCGAAGTCAAATTCAAAATTGTGAACAAATTTCAGCTTTAAAATGTTTAAATACTATTTTTGAAAGATTAAAAGCGGGATAATATTTTCAGGTAAGGGAGAAACATAGAACAGGTACTAGACCAATATCTAGACCGATATCATTTATATTAAAATTGAATCACATTATATTTATGACAACTTAAGTGGGCAATAATTTCACTAAAATATAATATCACATCTATTTATCAATATAAATTTTATAAAGACAACCGAAAAGTTGAAAATTATTATAGTGTGGACAGGGAAAGGTCTGGTCTGATTGCAATTTCAAATTATAAATTTTATTTTTTTTACTTTCTACTCGAAATCTTTTTTAATGATGATATCTACAACATCAACCTCCTCAGAGTGTCCAGGAACACGTGTGCTAAGTTTCAATAATATACCATATACTATATAAAACAGATCTTCTACTGAACCTACAGACCAAAGATAGAGTTTGAGTTTTGAAAATATAGGTAATTGACCTTAAATTGAATCCAAATACCCACAGTGAACTATATTGTACTTGGGACTGGTATAGTTACTGTGTACTGACCTTGGACTGAGCCGTCAGTCGATCAGCAGCTGAAACAACATTCTTTAAATAATTAAATCTATCTATGTTTGGTTTTATTCTTGACGACTTTATATACAACAACCTGGACGTCTGAACTTCAGATTAAGGGAATGATTTGTTGAATACATTACCATGAGTAACGTTTTATTTTAAAAGACGAGGCAATACCTGCAAGTGTTGGCAAAACTTCATATTAAAGAATTCAACATTGATTATTCGACGAAATCCTAAATGAATTACGATCAAATTTTGTATTTTATTAAATTATATTACAGGTCATAGACTCAATTAGTTTTATGTTTATATTTTACTGACATAAACTTAACTGAAGTGGCTACATTTAATATATTGAGTTGATGTACAAAAGATCAACCAGATGATCACAATTGATGATATTGTGGATATGATATTAAGACCAAGGTCTGCACGAACTCCATTCATGTTTAGCGCTAAACCGTTAATATAATAAGCCTGGTTCGAATAATGGAAATTATTATATGTAATATAATATTTATAATTTCACATATTTTCGGTATTATATTATAATTCGGTAGTATATTATATCAGTTAAATATTGACCTATACGTACAGTACGAGGTCAAGCGGAAGTTTGAAAACCTTTTATTAGGTATATTGGAGTTAGGTGTATCAGAAACAGATTTCCTCTGCTTTTCATTAAGGTACCATACCATCAACAATATATACCATAAGCAGTAAAGTCAACCGGATGTTTGAAAATACTGATATTAGTTGTATGGGGGCTAGAGCAAGTTTTCACAAGATGTTATCCATTTTAGGCAGGGCTAAGGGAAATACTCACCCGATTCAATCCCCTTTTTACATACAGACGTACTATAATCAGGAAAGGATTCTCTCCTAATTTCAATAACATATTTCACACATTGACCGATATATTCGGGTCCAAATTTCTGGTATATGAGGGCTTGAATAGTTATTGTCCGATATTGATTTTTTTTAGACCTGAGGTGGCACATCTAAAATGCACTATTCGGAAATAGGAACGGTTGTAGTTCAATTTCGTCCATTTCCGCACTGTAATATAGGAATAGCAATATAATATTACTTACTAAAGTTGGTCGATATCGGTTGAGTAGGTCCTGAGATATTGATTTGCACCTAAACATGGGCGGTGCTACGCTCATTTAATTTTTGTATTGGTTCTTATTAGGCTTAATTATATCATTCTATGTGTAAAATTTAAAGCCTCTAACTTGTTTAGTTAATGAGTTATCGCACTTTTAGTAGTTTTAATCAAAACCGATATACATGAAGTGAGCGAGTTTATCACCCGATTTCAATAATTTTCACACTTGTCCTGGGTGAATTTGGTCATTATAGCTGTAGTGGTTTAGGAGATATGTACATTAAACCTATTAAAGCGCGGGGTTACTCCCACTTTGTAAAAAAAATTTGAACTTCAGATGCCACTCCATAATGTTTATTGTGGAGCTTAGTTATAGCAAATTTATTGATTTTCGATTAATGGCGTTTTGTCGACGTGATAGTACTCCCATCTACAAATAAACCTTCTTGTGGTGCCAAGAAACAAGTTTCATTAAGATATCTCACTTTTTACTTAAGCTGCAGCTTGCTCAGACGGACGGACGGACAGACAGTTATACGGATTTCAACTCTTCTTTTCATCCTGATCGTTTATATATACATAACCCGATTACTAACTCGATTCGTTAGAGTTGATACAAACAACCGTTAGGTGAACAATACTATTAAACTCTGTAGGAACATGTTCCAAGAGTAGAAATATAATTATACCCTGAACAGGGTTATTAAGTTTACCAAGATGTTTGTAACACTCAAAGGGAAACGACGGAGACTCTATAAAGTATATACATATATAAATAATGTTAACGTGTTAAACTGAGTCGATTTAGCTTTGTCCGTCTGTTTGTCTGTATATACGCGAAATAGTTTCTCAGTTGGTGAGCTAAGAAGCTGCTCATATGTCGGAATTGTCAATAATGGACAGCTATAGCATACATCATACTCTGTAGCAGCCGTACCTACTGGCCGATCTAGCTCAAGTCCTTGTATGGAAAACTTTTTTATTTGGAAAGGTATCTTCACAAAATTTAGCAAATATTATTATCCAAGGCATCGCAACAATCTTTAAATATATTGTTCAGATCGGCCCACTATAGCATATAGCTGTCATCCGAAATAAGCGATCAAAATCAAGATTAAGGTTTTTTATACCCTTTGATGCCATAAAAAATGCACTTGTGAAGGGTATTATTACTGCGGTTCAGCTGTTAACGTCTTGTCTTGAATAAGACACGAAGAAAAGATAAATATGGTTGAATATTTCAATACAAGCAATAAAAAGAATTACCATTTCCTAGAGGGACTTACTGATAACTTGCTAAAAGTTAAATATACATACAAACACATTTGGCTTACCACTGCTAAAAATAATTTTGTCATAAATCACACGGTGATTCCACCACACTGTTGTCCCCACACGAGAATAGAGAGTATGTAAGTTTCTCAATAATCAGCAGAAAATTCTTTGGTGGAATTTCAATTTATTTTACTCAATAAATTTTCACAGGAAAACCCCGACGCTTTTCAATACATACTCACATATGTAAGTTTATATTTTGGCACTGTTGGCTCCTAGCAGAAATACGATTTATCTCTAAGTGATGGCCGAGATTTTTCCAAACTGTACGACTTCATTCGTGCACCTGTAAGTTTATTTGCTTTGTTGAAAACATGTTATTCCCGTAGATACAGTATTCCATAGATAAACACGAAATGTTGATACGCTCTCTTAGATTAAATAATTTTTCAAGTTTTTGGTTATAATATATATATACTTAAGTAAATATATACATATCTCTATCAAAGTATTACTGTATAGCTCCCCTTTAAATTTGTTAAATAGTGCAATGATATTATATTAAGAGTCTTTTAGTGCTCTTAATATTTGTACCGAAAAGGAGAAAAAAGAGAGTTGCTGTGAAATCATAAATGGCTGATAGATGCTTTGGCCACCACACAAACGTTTAAGCGCACTGACTTGCACAGAGGCAGGCATTTCAACAATGCGATTCGATATTCCAAGTGCTGACTGCAATATAAATAGTTTCGTGTGCTTTGAAAGCAATTCGTAATCAGCGTGTGATTTATCTGTTTTATTACTGCTGCTGTTGTTCCAATAGTTTTTGCCAGCTGTTAAAGAAAGCGATTTCGCCCTTTGGCAAATTCAAAAGGCGGCACTCATGGGTACGAAGGCGTATGAGAGTGTTGTCCTCGCGAGTCTTGGTAGTTTGATTCAAAAAATTTCGTGAATTATGTATATAAAAGAAATATGATACGCATTTATACTGCAAACTAAAGATATTGAACTCATATTGCAGACTGTTATTAAGTGTTGTTATAACTTGAGGCAAAAATTTTAGTACGCATCAGATAGACCCCTTTAATTTTTTTTAACGATTTTTAAAACATTAAATTCTTATAAATTTTTTAAAATATTCAAAAAAATGTATGGAAATATTATAAAATTATTTTTCAGCACTTGCCGAGCTCAATGGAGGCTCATAAGTATATCATGGAACAAGCTTAAAGCTATTGCTATGGAGGTTACTCCTAAAATTATGTGTTTCTAATGGAATCACGACTAAGTAATCGTTGAAAATGTTCCGGAAGTATTTAGGCGACACTAATTTATCACGAATAAATGTATTTGAGTGGCACATAGCATTCAGTGAAGGTCGAGTACTCGTCAAAAACTTGCCTCATGTGAGTCGTCCATCCACCTCTGTAAATGACGATAACATCGAAACAATTAAAGAAGCAGTGCCTGAAATTCGTCGTGTTGGCATCAGAGAGATGACAGAGTATCTCAACATCTCTTATCAATCAACTTAACACATTTTGGTTAACATAAAACCCTGAATCTTTTGTAAAAACCACTTCAAGTAGATATCGTAAAAGAGATGCTTGACAACGTAACCGAGAAACTCTATATTCATTAAATGCATCATTCCTAGTGACGAGGCGTGAGTTATAAATATGACGTCAGAACTGTCCAAAATTCTAGCGAAAAAAAATTAGCCGGAGCCGAAACCGAAAAAACCAAAATTTTCTGAAGTAACTGAAGGCAATACCCAGACTTATAATAATGGGATAAAAATTGGGATTAATTGTTGTATTGGCTCAGGAGCCTATTTTGAAGGTGATAATAAAGATTTGTATTAAAAGATGTGTACAAAAGAAAGCAAGACAAATCACGAGCAAATGATCTTTAAAAATACTACCTTAAATATGTTTCACCTTTCTTCTATGCTAAACCTAACCTCAAATTAAGGGAAAGGTCAGAAAATGCCTCTAATTTAATTTCATTACGTCTTGAACAAAACTGCCGTTATTTTGTTTGACGAAGGTTGACCACACCGAGGAAAGTTAATGATATATCAGCCAGAACGCCTACGTAAATGAACTAAAAATATAAGAAAAAGTAACAACAATGAGTTTAAAAAGTGTTTTTAATTTGTTTGTTGGAAATTTAGGAATGTTGCGTTAATGTACTTTCTGTTTTTTATACATAGTACACCCATACAAACTGACCAACTTTAGTGCGGACAAGGACATGACAAGAAACTTAATCAAATAATATGAAGAGGCAATTTGAAAAGTGAAATGACATCAAAATGATAGATGATAACAGTGAATAGAAGAGGAATAATGTTAGACTTTGAAAGGCTCTCATTGAATTGACAGTAAAAGAAACATGATAAATTTGAAAAAAAAAGAAAAATGAAGAAAATTACATTGAAATGTAATTAAAATGCTAAAAAGAGGAGGAGAAACATGATAAGAGCGGAGGCAACCTAAAGAACTTTTGTACATTCAACTTTAATGGGTAAAATGTATATAAAACGCAGGTATAGTAGAAAAGTAAAAGTGAGAGGCTACACAGTATCAAAATAAGTATTACAAAGTTGTATGTATTTAAAGTCAGTTGCATACTCTAGTTTCAGGTTACCGCTGCACCGTCTTTCACGCGGAAAGCTTCGTTCGCTGACTGTGCGCTCATAACCAGTCAACGAGTGCACGACTTCATTAGCAAAGGTTCAAGCTTTTTTGTGATTCGAATTGTCTGGGTGCCCGGTCACCGCGGAATCGCTGGAACCTGCAAGACCGCTGAGCTTGCTAGAGGGAGCACCCTCACTCCAATTTCATCCGATTGGAAGCCATTCGGTTATCCGGTTGTCTTACTTTCTAGCGCTGGACCTTAAGACTTCCAGTGAGCTCGGCAAGCGCTGGTCAACAATCAGAACTTGTGCAACTGCGAGATCTTTCTGGTCTAAAGTAAACCGAAAGAGACCCTCCGAACTACTTGCTCAAAAAAGTCAATCTCGTCGCAATTGTAGCCGTTCTGACTGGACACTGTCCAATAGGTACACACACGCTGCGACTAAATATCTTGATAGACGCTCTTTATTAAAGCTTTCCCTTTATTACTCGGCTTTTGCCAGACTGAGATTGAAATATCTCGGTAGACACCCTTTTGGAGAACCTTGCAAAGGGGCTAGGATTGATATTGATTGACCGCCTTAATAAATTTGTGGTGAACTCAAAACGGTTCGGTGATCTAGGAGGTGATGCACACACAATAATAACACAAACGACAAATATTATATTTGTCTAAGTCTGTAAACGTCATCATTCTTTTCAGAATACCTAAAATTCTAACGAGTAACACAATACCAGTCTTTATTGACCATTTCTTAGTATTCGTATCAGATGGGAATCACAATGTCAATTTTTTTATACCCTTTTCAGTTTCTCTTTGCATAGGGTAAAGTCTGATAGTTACTTGCTCTACAAATTTAATGAAACATTTAATTAAACAACAAACGATTCATTTCTCAGCATGGTCTACTTTTAGCTCAATACGCTTTACCGAGCCATTCTCCAACTTTTAAAACGGATCTGAAAAATACAAGTACATTTCCTAAACTTCTCATTAAAATTCAAGAGCTTTTAACATATAGGAAAACCAAAATTATACGATAGGTGTGGCAGTAGCAGCGGAGTATGAGCCGGTGCGTTGTCATGGTGGAAGATTATGTATTATTATAAAATATCCGTTTGGTGAACAAAATTAAGATTTCTTGTTAATATTGTGAGACCATAGAAATGCTTCTGATTAAATCAATTAGACCTCAGAGTCGATTTAAAACTGGTCGGATAACACCAAAACCGCTAGTTGGAGAATCTGCTTTGATTAAAAATAAAGGAGTGTTTGCTAAATAGTTCTATTTATGGTAATTACAAATGCACACTACATATTAGGTTGGCCGTTATTTCCCTTCCGCTTTTTTGTCTTTTGAATTCCGCGGCTATGTACAAAGCGCTACAGAGCTCGTATCTGGCAACACTATACATAATTAGAAAGGTCTTGACATAACCTACAAAACAACGCTATGCATGATTAGTTTGGATATTGCGTTCAACAGTTATAGACGTGTAAACATGGAGTTCACTAACGCCGAAATTCGCGCTATTTTAAAGTTTTCCTTCGTTAAAGGCAAATCCGCTAGAGAAACGTTCCGTGAGATTAATGGTGTTTTGGGGGATGGTACTCTATCACTTCGAACCGCGGAGGAATGGTTTCGACGATTCAGAGCCGGTGAAAACGACACCATGGATAAGCCAGCCGGCGGAAGACCTGTGACGACAAATACCGATCAAATCATGGAATACATCGAGTTAGACCGGCATATGGCATCTCGTGACATCGCCCAGGAGATGGGAGTTAGTCACCAAACCATTTTGAAACATCTGCAGAAGGCTGGATACAAAAAAAAGTTTGATGTTTGGGTGCCGCATAATTTGACGCAAAAAAACCTTCTGGACCGAATCAACGCCTGCGATATGCTGCTGAAACGGAACGAACTCGTCCCATTCTTGAAGCGGATGGTGACTGGCGACGAAAAATGGATCACATACGACAATATCAAGCGAAAACGGTCGTGGTCGAAGGCCGGAAAATCGTCCCAAACAGTGGCCAAGCCGGGATTGACGACCAGGAAGGTTTTTGCTGTGTGTTTAGTGGGATTGGAAGGGAATTATCCACTATGAGCTGCTCCCATATGGCCAGACGCTTAATTCTACCATCTACTGCGAACAACTGGACCGCTTGAAGCAGGCGATCGACCAGAAGCGTCCAGAATTGGCCAACAGGAAGGGTGTAGTGTTCCACCAGGACAACGCCAGACCACACACTTCGTTGATGACTCGTCAGAAGCTACGGGAGCTCGGATGGGAGGTTTTATCGCATCCACCATATAGCCCGGACGTAGCGCCAAGTGATTACCACCTGTTCCTGTCCATGGCGAATGCCCTTGGTGGTGTGAAGTTGAACTCAAAAGAGGCTTGTAAAAAGTGGCTGTCCGAATTCTTCGCAAATAAGGAGGGGGGCTTCTACGAGGAAGGTATTATGAAGTTGCCGTCTAGATGGAAACAGATCATCGAACAAAACGGCGCATATTTTAACTAAATCCGATCACTGTAACACTTTTTATAAAGTATTGAATGAAGAGCAAAAAAGCGGAAGGGAAACAACGGCCAACCTTATATTTATCTTTGTAACAAGTCTCCCCATATATTATATTCAATAGTATATTATATTTAACTATATATGTAAGTTACCGAGATGAAGATATCATAAATCATTGAGAGTGAGTTATAAAATAGTTTTTTCTATTTTCTGTCACCTCGTTCGCGTTTGTCTACAGTCCCATTAAATATATCCTAACTCAATAGCCCCCGGGTTTACCTACCATATGTACAAAGAGACAAATCTATTGAAAGATTTTGCTTTACGGTGCTAGTTGCGGGAAAAACTTTGACGTTTACTAAACTTATTAACACTAGACATGACTATGGACAAATTGAAGGAAATGTCCTGCTGCTAATGTGATTGCGAGTTTTGGGAGACAGTAAGTGGTAAAGAAGTCAATCACTCGTTAAACTTCTTTTTATATGCCGTGTGCCCATTCGTTTATTTACCCACTGATTTAATTTGTGTGTTAAATACAGACACCGGCTTATAACCTTATTTCACCGACAAAATTTTGTATGTGCGGCCGTTCATGTAAGTCTGTGGGATTACAGAATCTTCTGCAAACATGACTGTCTTTATTTGTGTGTTGTTCTATTTTACTTTGACCTGGTATTACTGGACTGTGAACTGAAAATAACAGCGAACACTTGGCCATGGTGCTATTGGGCACAGCTGGATAGCACATGAGGAAAATCCTCAATCTCATAATATGAAAAATTATTTGCTTTGAATGAAAATAGGCATAGCAGTAAGACATACAAGTAAATATTTATAAACATTAAATGATAGCCAAGCAAATACGAAGATATGAATATATACTAACTTATCATTAAATTCACCACACCTGGGCGTATACATGACTTTATAGAGAAGGGTTCAGCTAATGCTTAGTTCTGAGGGCGCAAAGGTTTTATAGTGTAATTTCAAAGAATTTGTTTACTTTACATCAGTTTCATAATTATAAGCAAAGACATTCGGCGCATCCTCTCTACAAATATTGGTAATACATTTCGGGCTTTCATCCAAGACTTATGTTTCAGATAAAATATTTTACTCGTACGCTTCCTTCCCTAAATTTCTCAAAATATTTACCTACCGACCACTGTCTTTTAGTGCCATTTCCATTTATTTGACATTCTTGATCGTTAGTCATAAGCGAGTGGCGTTCATTACATTGAGTGCTTTTCGAGATTTCCGTGCTCAGTTTCTGCTATTTGACTTTCGCGTACCGTCTCCTTGCCTCAGTGCTCACTTTTGTTTTTGTTCGAATGTGGTTTTTGTGCATTTAACGTGTTTTCTAACACTCTTCCGAGGTATGTTCTTTTCAATTTAATTTTTTTCTCTTTTTCTCACCGGAAGTTTGGTTTGCCGTGGTAACAAGAAAGCTCTTGTAATCAATTGAAAATTAATGTCTGAGTCGAATTAAAATAAATTTGTATGTTTCGCTTGGCTATAGCCATGCATTCTCTGCAATTTGGTTCCCTAGCTCGTCGGCGATTTGCCATTGAAGGCGGCAATGTTGGTGGTGAGTTCCACCACGCTGTGAGTGATTATGTAAATCAGAATGTTTTTATAGCTTTATCAAACTCTTGGCTTGCAATCCTAAGTACTGATTAGGAATTTCACGCTAAATTGCATGCTTAATTGCTTTAATTCAGTATATTGGATTTGGAATTCGATTCGATTTGCAATATACACTCACCTGTCGAACGGCGTAGTAGCATGTCAGGTTGCGCGGATAAATACCAGGGAAGTTGGGCGATTGCAGACGGCATGTCTTCCTGTCACAATCGCTGAAAATGCGTGAACAATATGTGCCCGGTATGAGATCGCCTGAGTGAAGAGAGGAAGTAGAACAACGATGAGTTGTTTGAATAATTTGAAATAAAAAATTATAATTTTATATCAGAATGTTCAAAAGTTTCACTCACCCAAATAATACTTTGGCTCCGTGTAGTTGAGTCCGTCCTTTTCCACAGCTGGCTGCAGCGAGCTCATGAAAGTTTTATTGTTGGCATAGGCGCTGAACAAGCTGAAATCCTGGCCATAGCGGTCTGAACGCGCGCCGCTAGAATTTGTGAAATCTTCGATTGCATTTTGATTATGAAAACTGCTGCGATTATACCACTGCTGAAGTTCTGAAAACAGGGAGGCCATGAAATGAGTAAGCACACTGTGTACTGACGCTTAAGCGCTTAATCGTTAGTTAATGCAGAATACTTTTTTTCTTTTCTGTGCAAACAATTTGATATTTAAACAGACTTCTGTTTTGGACGCCATTCCTTGTAGAATGAAATCAATTTGGCAAACGATGTGAGATTTTATCAGTTGGCAAAGTATTTTCCGGCATTAGCACATTACCTTTTTTATACCCTGAACAGTGTACATTAAGTTTCCCATGAAGTTTGTAACACCAAGAAAGAAACGTCGGAGATCCAATAAAATGTATACATAAAGGATCAGCATAATGAGCTGAGTTGATTTAGTCTATATATATGCGAACTAGTCCGTCAGTTTTTAAGCTATGGATCTGAAAATTTGCACCTGTGCTTTCCTCATTAAAAAGCTGCTTATTTGTCCGAACAGCCGATATTGGACCACTATAGCATATAGCTGCCATATAAACTAAACGATCGGAATCAAGCTCTTGTATGGAAAACTCTTTCAGTTGACGCGGTATCTTCACGAAATTTGGCACGGATTATTATTTAGGGCAATAATGCAATATCCGAAGAAATTGTATGGATCGGATGACTATGACACAAAGCTGCCAAATTAACTGAACGAGCAGAGTAAAGTGTGTGCATAGAAAACTTTTTTATTTGACGAGGTATCTTTACGAGATTAGATCGGAATCAAATTATTGTAAGGAATGTTTGTATCTGTGAAGCGTATTATAGCTTCTGTGCAAGTGCGAAGTAGACATTTTTTCTTGTTCGGTATTAAGAATGCGTTTAATAAAGTGTTCTGAGAATGTGTGTGTATGTATAATTAAATGAAGTTTGTTATTTTTTTCTGAAATATTCGGTTTTTTTTTCTTCCAAATAAACAGTTAATATGTTCTTGCCATCGTTGACGCTCAGAACTTTAGAGTTCTAGGAAACTCGTGTACCCCAAATTAACATCACCTGATGAAGCCGACTGCTAACTAACCGATATACTGTCGAGTTAGTATTTATCATCCAAATATAATTAAGTCTAAGTCTCCATTTTGAATATTCTCGCTGAAGTAGCCGCCGAAAACATCTTACATCTACATTTACGTACATACAATTAAGTCAATCGTATCTTAAATATGTTTTTATACTTTTGCAACCTGTTGCTACATAGTATAATAGTTTTGTTTATCTAACGGTTGTTTGTATCACCCAAAAAAATCGAGCAAGATATAGGGTTATATATATATACATTATAAGGACGATGAGACCCGTTGAAGTCCAAGTGACTGTCTGTCCGTCCGTCCGTTCGTGCAAGCGATAACTTGAGTAAAAACTATGATATATTAATAAAACTTGGTACACGTATTCCTTGGCAAAGTGAGGACGAGTTCGTAGATAGGCGGGATTGGACCAGTACCACGCCCACAAAACGCTGTTAGTCGAAAAACTATAAATTGCCATAAATGCCGCAAATTAAGATACAAAACTGAAATTTGGTACAACGAATTCTAATAACAAGGGTCAAGGGGTGTGATTTGAAAATTTTTTAAAGTGGGACTATTGTTTCGGCACCTCTTACAAAAACATGAAACTTGGTGAAATCGAATGATAACCGCGACCACTTCCCGTATAACGGTTTTGTTAAAAACCACTAAAACAGCGATAAACATATCTCTACCTACTAATTCGGTAAATGACATCATACATTACGATCCTATGTTACATTGTGAAAATAAGCGAAATCGGACAGTAACCACGCCTACTTCCCATGTAACACAACATTAAATTCCATTTGATTTTTTTACTTTCCAGTATACAAATCAAGCACAAATTAATATACTGGGATCAAAATTTTCACAAATATTTCCTTTAAGATATGCCATCTCAGGTCAAAAAATTGTCAAAATCAGATCATAACTATTCAAGTCTAGATACCGTAAATATGTACCCCAGATTCTATGGCTGAGGTTTTGCTGAAAATATCGGTCAATATGTGAGATATATAATTGAAATTCGGGGAAACGTTTTTTTTAATAATAAAACACCCTTCTGTCAAAAATGGCTTGTATCGGGTCAATACTTTCCTTACCCCTAAATACCTAATATAAAGATTTTTGAACTTTCAGCTGACTTTATGCCACATAAATATTTGTATGTGCTAGTTATTTTAATGAAATTAAGAAATCTTGTGTTTCTAATAAAAGTGTATCTTTGTGCCTAAGGTGGATAAAATCTCGCGAAAACTTGCCATAGCCTCCATATAACTGATATTTACGATTTTGAAACGTCCGGCTAACTTTACTACACATTTTTATACTCTCGCAACATGTTGCTACAGAGTATAATAGTTTTGTACACCTAATGGTTGTTTGTATCACCTAAACCTAATCGAGTTAGATAAATGATCAGAACGAAGAGACGAGTTGAAATCCGGGTGACTGTCTGTCCGTCCGTCCGTGCAAGCTGTAACTTGAGTAAAAATTTAGATAATTTTATGAAACTTGGTATAAATATTTCTTGGTAGCGTAAGACGGTTGGTATTGGAGATGGGCGTAATCGGACCACAGCCACGCCCCCAAAACGCCATTAATCAAAAATGAATAAATCGCCATTACTAAGCTTCACAATAAGATACAAGACTGTTATTTGGTATACAGGATCACATTAGGGAGGGCATCTGCAGATTAAAAGTTTTTTTAATAGTGGGGGTGGTCCCGCCACCTAATATGTTTAATATGCATATCTCCTAAACCGCTAAAGCTATAATAGCAAAATTCACCGAGAACAAGTGCTTTTAGCACTTCTATCGACAGTGTGAAAATGATACCAGACAACAATATAAAAACGTTTCTTCGAGTGCTGGACTTGATGAAATAAACTACTAATTTCTAAAATATAAATATAACTTAATATTATATATTATTATGTTAGTGAATATCTAAGTAATATTAATAACTATAATAAGGTAAAGTAAAAAGTTCGTTCGGTTTTTATCTAAGAGATGGCGTTATTGTCCATAGTATTAGTGTTACGTGTCGCATCATGTCATACTATACTGAAGGTTCTAATGCACCCACCTTATAGTCCGGACCTGGCACCAAGTGATTACCATCTTTTCCTGTCCATGGCGAACGCGCTTAATAGTGATGCTCCGAGTTTTTTGCCAATAGGGACGCAGCCTTCTACGAGAGGGGTATAACGAAGTTGGCATCTCGTTGGCAACAAGTTTATGAACAAAACGGCACATATTTGACTTGAATCGGACAAATGCACACAAAGTTATCATCTTTTGAAAAATCAATAAAAAACCGAACGAACTTTTTACATTACCTAATATATAGATATACAAAAGTACGAAAGCTGTGTGTACAAAAATATACCATAACGAAACTATTATACTCTGTAGAAACATGTTGCAAGAGTATAATAAATATCAGTACACTGTGTTTGTAGTTTCAGTTACACCACCTATACACCGAACAGGAAAAGAGTCATAGCAAGGAATCAATTACAGTGAAAGAAAGCAGCACCTAGGATCCAACTTTTCACACCCGGACGGACTGAATTATATAAGTATTATCTATAAGTATTTTATATATTAAGCCATTTATTATTAATTAATTATGCCTAGATTAATTGGAAAATCTGTATTACTAAGTCGTATTCAGAATATAAGACGTATGAGAGTTCTTCGTGCAAACTCTTTTTATAGAGATAGTGAGCAGTCACAAGATACTGTAAGTCACGCTAATCGTAGGTTAGATTCCGATGTACGTCTGTCCGAACAAATTATCAATACAAATCAACATAGAACCAGGCGGGAAAATCTTGAGGTACAGTCTTTTGAACAAAATTTAAATACTGTTCAACATAGGGCAAGACGTCTAAATTCCCAAATCCGCTCTGAAGAGCGAAACAGAAATACTCGACACACAAATTCGATCTGAAGAGCAAATAAGAAATACTCGAGGTCATAGATCTCGTCAAGAAAGTCCAGAGGTACGTTATGATGACCAAAGTAAGAACACTAGGGATCATAGAGAACTTCGCGCAACAAATCCTGAGTATTGGAATTTAGAGCGCATTCGTGATCAACTGCAAAGAGAACATGCAAGAAGAAATCCTAAAATAAGGAGAGAGGAGCGTGATAGAGAAACACAACGTCGACAGTTTAGTAGGAGGGGCATGAGGGAAGAAATTTTAAATCAGAGACGTCTTAGACATAGTCAGGTTCGCCTTCGTAGAAATAACCCGGTCAATAGGCAAATTAAAATCCTAAAGCAGTCCCAACGAATCCGATTAACGAGAGAAAATAATGTTATAGAAACTGATTATAGTGGCAATTTAACATATTTCAAAAATATTTATTTCAAAAATATAAAAAAGGCCCTACTGAAATATGTATTTGCCGCGGCGGATTATGGTTTTCACACCAAGTACCCAAACTAAATTTCAAAACTATTGCGTAAGGTCACCCGAATGCAGCATCCGCCTTCTTTTTAATGCAAACATTTCTATCACAAGATGCAAATTACAATTTTTGTGCTAAAGGTGCGTTCCAAAGTAAACAGGACCTTTAAAAAAAAATACAGAACAAATGGTTTTATCGGCAAAATCAATTAAATACTCTCCTTCTGCTTTAATACAGCTTTTGCACGGTCCAAAAGCATGTCGAACGAGTGTTTCAGCTCGCTTCCCGGTCTGGCCGTCAGTATGCCGGTGCAAGCCTTTTGAATGGCCTCCACGTCTGCATAACGCTTTCCTTTTTTTCCGAAAAGGTAGAAGTCGCACGGTGCCATATCAGGTGAATACGGGGAGTGGTTGATTGTTAAAATGTGATTTTTGGTCAAATAATCGGCCACAAGCGTCGATCGATGAGACGGAGAGAGATCTTTGCGATATTCGGGCCGAACACGTCGAATAGGCAATCATCGCCATAAACTTGTTTTATCAATTGAAACGTTTCGGTAAAAGTTTTACCAATTTTAAAACAAAATTTAATGTCTTTGTTCGAAGCTCATTTTCGCACCGATGACAAAAACATACTGACACTTAAAACGCAATAACTTCACTTCCAATAGGTGAGATGTCATGAAATTTTTACTGGAAGTCGATAAAGGATAGCAGATTCTAACGCACAAGTCGACGTATAGATGGCGCCACTTTTGATGACACATTTGATGCACCAGCTTAAAACAAATCGCCCATTTTCTGAGTTTTTTGGCGGCGGTGCAGGTGTAGGAAAGAGTCGTTTGATATCTGCAATATATCAAGCTCTTAACCATCGTTATAATTCTACACCTCGATCCAACCCAAGTTCCTCAAAAGTTCTTCTTTGCGCACCTACGAGTAGAGCAGCATTCGTAATAGGTGGACTGACACTTCACTCAATATTATCTTTACCTGTTAATCAGTTAAATAGAGAGTTGAGTCCACTTAGCAATGACATAGTTAATTCATTGTATTCCAGACTTATCGATTTAAAATTAATCATAATTGATGAAATATCGATGGTAGGTGCTCGTATGTTTAGCTCTGTTAATGCGAGATTAAAATAAATTTTCAAAACAGACAGCCCCTTCGGTGGTATACCGACCATAGTGTTTGGTGATTTGAAGAAACTCTCACCTGTTGGAGATAGGTGGATGTTCTCTTCTAATCCCAATGATGCATACAGCACTTTAGTTGCTTTCCCCTTTGTGGGAGTTACATATCACTCATTGAAGCTCGAGTTGTTAATTTCGAGGAAGTTCCCGATGATGCTATACATTGATTTTGGCCCAATGGAGAGACAAATAATTTTAATGCCCTTAAGCTCAGTCGAATCCCAACTGTAGCTATCCTTTCAACTGCAAAAGACTCAGTTAAAGGAATTGGTGTAAGTGAAAATGAGAATATTTTGGAAAGAGTTAAACTTTTGTATGAATTGATACTTTTGTATGAATTGATACTAAAAACCTCCGCCAAATATATGATTACAGTGAATATTAACACGTGTGATGGGTTGGTTAATGGGGCAGCTGGAAAACTTATGCAAATTGACTTTCATTTTTCAACAATTCTGTGGATTCAATTTTTGGAACCTTCTCTTGGTTTGATAGCACGATCAAAAAAGCCTCATACTCTAGAAAGTTCTTGGACACCAATTGAAAAAGTTCTAAAATCTTTTCAATATAAAAGAAATGAACAAATTTCAATTGAAAGAAATCAGTTTCCAGTTATTCCGGTTGGGGGAATAACTATTCATAAAAGTCAGGGTGCCACATATAATAAAGTTGTAGTTCATACTCGACCCAGAATGCTCATAATATATGCAAAGCATAGCATTGCTAGCTCTTTAGAACCAAAGGCTGTAAAGAAAATTTATTCAGGCCGCAAAGTTTTAGAAGCGGTTTTGTTTAAATTTTTCAATATTAATATTCTGGTTCTATACAGAAACTCAGCTTTCTCTGTCAGACATTTAATTGTAGAACTTCGGGAAGTCATTACTTCTGAGTTATGCGATCATACTGTGCTAATTGTTGGAGATTTTAACTTTTGTTTAATGTCTACAGGGACTACAATAAGAAATCTGCCACAAAAAAAATACTTTAGTTCCCTGCTTGGTGTAGAATATTCAACTACACCTGCCGGTACACAAATTGCATGAATAATCTAATTAAGCAAATTTAAATTATATGTATAATTTGTTATTATATATATATAAGAAGAAAAGAAATATAATTTGTATATTTATATAAGAATCTCTATAAAAATTTGTGTTTAATATTGTAAGTATTATATACAAATGAATACAATAATATAATTTTTAAAGTTGTTAATATTTATTATATTTAAGCTAAACATGTATAATAACATCGATAAAATAAATAAGGATGTCAGTCATCAAAAACAAGTTTCTTTTCATATTCCCCAATCATAGGATTGTTGTTATTCATTCTATATAAAATAAATTATAAAAAAATATAAAATAAAAATATATAAAGAAATCTCAAACGAGTTTGCCATTTGATTATACGAGAGTAAAAAATGTTCGGTTACATCCGAACTTAGCCCTTTCTTACTTGTTAGTAAACGTCGTTGGTTTTTAAAATAACCTAATCTAATTTTTACTAGAAAAACAGAATATTTTTTAGTGCAGGAGCCTTTGAAAATGGTAAAAAGTGAAAGAAATTCTCTGTAGGTTGAAACTCCTTAAAAACGAAAGATAAAATAATTTACGGCCGATCTGAATTCGGGAAGAGGAAGAGGAGTGGTTGAAATTTCAAGGGTCAAAAACACTTTAGCTCGATTTCCGGCAAAACTACGAGACAATTTTTTTAATAAAAATCTATATATTTTTTATACCATGAGAAAGTTTCAAGGAATATAAAGCGTACTGACTCAAAAAAATCTGAGATTTTGAAGTGAGAATTATAAATATATTAGTGCTTTTTTAAATTTTGTTTGAAATAAGCTTTCCTTCTTAGTATTTTAAGTGAAAAAAATGTAGTGTGTTTGGGACATTAGAAAGTATGTTTACATCTAATTTCGGGAAAAAAATTGTCTCGTACAAGATAAAATTAGAAAACCAAACACTTGTATACTAGAACTTTTTCAGTTATGTGCAAAAGGTGTAAATTAAAGTATGCACATATATTCTATAAGATTTTAAGTTTTGCCGGAAATCGACCTTCCTCTGTCTGACTTCAAATCGCCGGTAAATTTGTTTTCTTTTTATTTTTGTATTTTATCTTTCGTTACCAATCGGTTTCAACCTAATATGCTTTTTTTAGTATCCTATCCTGGTCTATTTTACCAGCGTATTTTATCGGTGACCATTGAATTAGATAATCTATTCCCACAACACTGAATCGAAGTTTTGCTGTGCTATTATTTCTAAAAACTCTTCCATTACGCTTATAGATTTTCTATGAGCTTTTAATCGAATGAATATGTCCTTAAGAAGATTTGTAAAACTTTCATTAGTACCTGATATAAAAATCTTTCAGTGAAAAACATAAAGTTTGTTATAATTTATTATTATATTGAGTAACTATGATTTCTAACAAATTAAAATTGTTTACCAATTTTAAAGAAATCCGAAAAGTCAAAAGAGGTAAAAATGTATTATTCTTCCCTTCATATTCATGTCTTTAACCTAGAATACCCTTTTAACAATTTTACACCGTGGTAATTTCAGTTTTATCAACAAAGTTTTGAACTTTGAGCGGATATATTCATTGAAAGCTTCCAAAATACAATTTCTACAACAGCCAAGTAAAAAGATTGGTCAAAGAACTTATATGTCCACAAATTTATAAGTAACATATTTCAAAAACCAAATGAAACCTATAGCATCGCACTATATTTTAATTTGTAAATCGGAGATCTTTCTATATGATTAAAGTTGTAACACTTCGACGACTTTGATTTCGAACTACTTTTGAAATTCAGAATGATTAGGCATTGTACAAGAATTTGGTGTGTTAATATCTTTCAGACGGATCCACACTCCTGAGAGAACTTTATAAATTACTATTACTATTTCGATATATCGTTTTTTTTTATACAGATCGAGTTGGTTTCATTCAAGCCCGTATTGTGTTTCACATTATTATTATTTGAGCAATAAAACTATGAAAATCCTCTTCGCTTTAGTATTTAACTCAGTACTTTCGAAAACGAAAAAAAATGTATCTGTACCTAAATTAAATCAATATTCGTTTAAATTCGAATGCATTATAAACGTAATCGTATGTTAGTAAGTCAACTGACAGCAATATTTATTTTTATTTCTTCACTTCTTATTCTTCTGACAAACCTATTGATCAATCTGAATGAAATGTCTAGATTGTTTTCTTTAACCTCTAAGACTATGCTCACACGAGGACTTTTTCTGTCGCTAAAACCAGTTTTTATGAGGGAGGGGACGACAATGAAAGACAAAGGGACCGTGCCGTACGTACTAGTTTGGCATGCTTTATGTTCGCCTTCGTAACAGTTCGCTGCTACGCAATTCGGCCTTATATTTTGCAATTGCACTCGGTTTCAAATGAATATTTATATTATGTTAGGAAATTAATTAGTTTAAATGTTATTATCTATGTATTTTTTGTATGTAAAATGTAAATTTGTATGCAAATATGCATACTATAATTGAGATATATTTCAAAAGGGTGAATGAAAATAAACATTAGCTAATCACAAATGTTTTTCTGCACAGCCTACATGAAGCGTACAAGAATTTGAGAATATGATATTATATGAAAGAAAATTGTCCGACTCAAGTTGTCGGACTCGTATAGCTCGTGTGAACGCAATGAGCCACTTGAGCCGATAATGTGCGACAAAACGAATCCCCGTCTAAAATCGGTCTTCGTTTTTCCTTCGTTTAAAATCTAACCATAGCCAAGCATGTCTTCAGCATCATTTGACTTTCTTCGGTTTATTTGACTTCGAAATGGGGGACTTATCAACAAATGGTTAACATTCCGATATATAACTCGAGCAATTAAACATACTTAGAAGTATTGACAATGACTCATCGGCTTCTTCTAGGCAGTGCTGCCAAGTTGTTTATTTTAGAGTGATATCGCCAACTGCTGTTGGAGGTTTTTAAATATTTCGCTTGGAACTTTGTAGTGCATAGCAGGGGTAGAAACGGCTCACAACTTCCCCTTCGCCCAAAGTTCGGTACGGCTTATTTCCGTCGAGCTTTTATAATTAGGATAATTTTTTAGTGAAATGAAAATGTAAAAAAATAAAATATTTGCCTTGCTCTCATACATACAGGCTGAATAAAAATTTTAGCTTTATTTTTGGAACTTAAGCTGTCTAATACTATAATAAACTATACACATGGAAAGAGTTGTTATTACAAACTATGAACATACCAATACGAAAATATGTTTCTAAAAAAATAAAACGAAATATTTTCTATGAAAAAGTTTGTCGTCCTGTTTACCAACTATCAACGCTTTTCCTTTTTGTGTAGCCCAAATATGTTGTTAAAAGTTACACATTTTAAAAGTTTCACTATTTTCAACTTTTGCTATGTAGTTATTTGAGTGTATTTTTTTAGATGTGTGTGTGAGTGCGTACGTGTTGTGACACACTGTTTCCCCAACTGAATGTATTAGGTTTATTTTTTTTTTTTTTTAATCTCAGTGTTTGCTTATTTCAAATCCATTTAACCTATAGAGACCCACGCAGCCAACCAGCGAAGTGTAGAAAAGTTCACTGGAGAAACACAGTGGAGGGGAAGCAAAATAATGCAGGAAGCGCAAGCGGATGAGAGCAGCAGAGCGTTAGTGGGTGGCCCGTTATGTGGGTAGCTGGTGGACGACGCAGACAACAAAGTGTTCGTCTTATTTCTGTTGCATTCTATTTACCTTCGAGCTTGATGCCGCCGTAGCGCGTCACCGAACTGTCCTTCGACAGAACCTTGTATCTAATGCGAAAGTCGAAATTATAGCCGCTCTGGTCCCGCGCCAGCCTGCGACACACGGATGCAGCGATAAAATTGGAAAGCGTGCCAATGGGCCGTGCAGCGAATGGGATTTGAAGTGGCGTTGGATCGTGTGGTGGCAGCAACAACAAAGTTGGTATTGTCCGTGAAGCAGATATGGAAATAGAAGAATGAAAATGGCAAAAATTGAATGGAATTCGAACAAAAAACAGCTTAGACACAATGGTAAGAAAATGTATGCAGGCAGATGAAATGAAATGCAACGAAATGAAATGCAATTGAGTAACTGGTAGTTCCTTGCTTGCTCAGATTGTTAGCGAAAACTTTTTAGTACAAATCAGTGTAGCATTTGTAATTTCAATTTGTCTCATTGCAAATGATTTCAAGTACATTAAATGAAATGTGGGAGAGAAAGAGAGAGAGTGGGCGGGAGATGTCGCGAAAGGTGTGAGAATAATTGGTTAACATTAGTCGTGAATAAAATGAAAAATGTGTACTTACTTATTTAATTTTATTGTGAAAATCAATGATCTGGTTTCGCTGTAGAATAGCACTGGGCCCCAGGATGTGCCGCACCACATGCCACCGATGGGAGTGCGCGCCGATTCGGCGATTTGCATGTAACCATCCGGACAACCGTCATGTAGATACGAGGTGAAGCGTCCGATTGTGAAGCTATCAAGTGTTACCTGTAAAACAATGTATCTGAGTCAACAAAAATTGATGAAGGTGTGCGCAAAATAGTTTGAGCAATTAGGCTAAATGTTGTACGACCGAACTTAGCTGCATGTATAGTATAGAGGAAGTAGATGTGGTCCGTTTCTAAACGCTTTTATGCGTATATACCAATACTAAGTGAGATAAGCCTTGCCAAAATTACTTTTAATTGGTTATTTTATTTTAAGATTTTTATTTATAATCCGTACACGTGCATGCTTAGGATTGGCGTGTAAACATTTCTTCTATGCGTGATCCAGGTTCTCATCTTCCTTGTGATGTACTCTCTGTCTGAAATGTTATGAGAATTTTCCCGCTCTCACTTTTCCAACGCTTCAATTTCTAGCCGAGAAAAACTTGTCTAACTACAAGTCATATGTTGGATAAAGCATCGCGAATATTTGTGTGTGCGAAGATTCTTAAATCCATCGAAACGATGGCAAAATGTCATCATTTCGAGTTGCTTTCGGATTATCCTTGTTCTACGGATCTGAAGCCTGCTACTTTCTTCTGTTATCCTAACTTAATAAAATTAATGGTCGCTGGTAAAAAATAGGGGCACAAAAGTCTATTTTCAGGCAAAATACTACATACATTGATGGTAGGTCGTTGTAAGCCGTGTATCACCCTCGATAACAACTATGAATACTTTTTTATTATCCAGGGTCGCTTCCCAAAAAAAATGATTTATTTGTAGAAAATTATGCAGACTTCGCATGACTAAAAGCTGGAATCGGACTAGTTGGAAAATGGTGAAATTTCCTGCTGGCCGAGGCAGTGACACACTGGGATATTGCCACTTATGTGTGCGGTAGAACATATTTCAGTTTGTTGAAAAAGGCAAACAACTCAACGTCAGGTACCAAGGTAGTACTATGGAGTACCTAATAGTTGAGGGGCTTTCGACGCGCCGAAACAAATAAATTCCCATTTTAGGTGTGAATAATGGCGAGTATGTTGAGTGAGTGCGAAGTGGACGTGTTGCAGCATATCTGCGACTACGCGTGCAGCAGTTGCACAAACAATTGGACATTGAGTGAAATATTCACCAGTTGAAGTGTAGCATTCTAGAAAATATTACATTTCAACACACACTTATTCATAGATAATGCGAATTCGGTATGTGTGTGCCACTTATCGTTTGCTGGGAGAGCAGCTCGTTTGTTAGCTCTGCTGGCGTTTGATGTTAACACCAATCAGTCAGTATGTTGCACGTTCGCCATTTACAACGGAGCGTTATACTTGGTTGATGGCGCATTGGCGCATTCACAGGATTCTGCCATTTGTGGTTTTTCACATAAGCCCCGCTTTGTTAGGTAAAATTAAGTGGTTAGTATCTTAAAATTTCTAATTTAGAATAATTTTGTTGCAATTATTAACCCTTTTCATAGTCATATGAGTTAGTCGTCCAATTTTTGCATAATTGTACCAATTTTTATATATTCCTTTTACGCTTCAATTTCGTCTAAAACAAAAGCTACGTAAGTTACTAGTAAGTATTCAACAAAGTGAAATAAGTAATTGACATTTTTATACTCTTGCAACATGTTGCTACAGAGTATAATAGTTTTGTTCACCTAACGGTTGTTTGTATCGCCTAAAACTAATCGAGATTTATATAGAGTTGTAAAAAATGATCCATTTCGAGGTTTCCTACTTTTTTAAAGAAAAAACACAGAAAATTCAAATTTAATGGCGAACATTCTTTGGCATTTATTTCTTGAATATTATCTCTTGGCCGCGGCTACGTCTCAGATGGTCCATCCGTTTAGTCCAATTTTCTATGACTCGTTCGAGCATTACTAGTAACTTGCGAATGACACGTGTGATGTTTTGCTCCAAGACCTGAATCGAAGCGGGATCGTTCGCATAGATTATAGATTTTACATATCCCCACATGAAAAAGTCTAACGATAAAGTAAACGGTAATCATGACGCTATAACGGTCGCTATGACGGTTACGGTCTTACCGGTATAATGTGTGAAGAAACTACACCAATCCGTTGGTTTTGCTGGATGAAATCGCAGCTCTTGAATCTCTTCAGATTGCTCTTCGTCCCAAATGCGGAAATTTGTTTACATACTCATTGAGCCAGAAAATAAATCGCTTAAGTACCACTTCCAACAAAACGGTATCGGCTATAATCACGCCTTTTACTTTCCAGTATACCAAGCACCAATGGATAAAACTTTGCACGGCTTTGTATCGGCCAATCTGTGACGTATATTTTAGAAGCCCAATCTTTAACTGATATTAATGTGCTCGTGAGCACAAAATAATAGAAAATTTTTCGAAATTTTTTTTTTTAAATAAATAAATGAAAATACCGCATACTTGCAGCTTGTGCTAATTCATGGAAGCAACTTAACATACCCATGTTTTGTACTCCAACTGACAAACTGCAACGAGAGGAATGGGAAAAAGCGTGCAACTCAGTTGGTCATCGAGAAAACATACTTATGTGGGCTACATTTTAAGGCGGTGGAAATATACGAATCTACCCTTAAAAGAAGATGACTAAGCCTCAATGCAGTACCTTCATTAAAATTACTTTTAAGAAAACAAGTAAGAAACACTCATCTTCTGATGAATAGAAATTTTACGTTTTTACTTGACAAACGTTTGCGCGAAAATTCTAACAAGTGATCGGAAGCTATACATAATATAGTTTTTGTGGTGAAGAATTTGTGTTGTGGAATTGGTCTAAATTTCTCGTACCACGCCTGTTTTAATACTGCTCTTGCTAACGTAGTTGTTCAAACCGAGTGAGTGAGCTTGCTGTGCTATTATTTTCGAACACGTGTGCTAATGCTATAAGATGATGATACATAACAAAGATGGACATAAAAATATATAACGCGGTTTGGAATGCGCAGATTTTATCCAACTTATTAATAATAGTTTTGATATTTTTAATTCCAATCTTCGTTCCAACCAAACTCCATATAAAATGCCTTTTGGAAAAGCATTTTTGCTACAAAACGATGTGCTCTAAAAATGTCAAAAATAATGTATGAGGCTTTAATTCCAAATAAACGTTGCATAGCTCCTTTTCAAAAGGGAGTACTTATTTCCACTTCGTCTCTTAAACTATTACATTAGTAGTTAAATACCAACTTTGGGATATAGTATATTTTAACGCAGCGCTTGAATCAAGACATCTTGGAGCATTTTTTTATCGCTATGAGAATGGTTGGGGGATAATATGACTATCCGAGTACGATGCAAAATGGCTGACATTAGATCCAGATCCGGAAAATTTTTAAAAGATGAGAAATACCTACACGAAGGACACTTTTTAAGTAAAGAAAATTAATATTCAAAATTTGAGTAGTACAAGCTTGGGTTTATTTTGTGAATATTTTTCTCCTATAATAAACGTTTTTAAGTTCTAAACGATAAATGAAAAATACAACAAATTCACGGTATCTTAATATTTATGCACAGACAGACGGATGGACGGACAGACAGACATCCGGGTTTCTACTCGTCTCGTCATCCTGATCATTTTGTAATTAAAAAAAAAAAAGGCAACTCTGTCACATATTGTAACAAGAATCAATAAAGCTACTGCTTGCTGCCTTTTTCATCGCAACTCTCAACTAACGCGGACGTGATATTGGTGACCCGTTTTTAAAATCAAGTTTTTTGTTTTAATTAAGATTATACGCAACCTTCTGATGAACTTCAACGATAGCTTGTTTGTAACGGATGGAGGAAGTCCGTCATTCCAAAGTCGGGAAAGTTATCTCGAGCATGTTTAATTTTAACAGATCTGTTTGCCTACTTTGTCGGTCATCACGGCTTAATCCTCGACTTACAAGGTCAACGCCTTGTAGATCGCACAACTCTACTCAACGCACCGTGCTCATTGACGAAATTTACAACTTCGACAATTTCTACAATATCACAACTCATAAGGTTTCCGGTTCCACATCATTGGGTGCTTGAACAAATGCATCCGTAATCCACCACTAGCCTACCTGCGCGCGACCACGACGTCTATCGCCGGAGAAGCTAGCAGCTGCTCGTTTGAAATTTGAGCTCTTAATAAAACTCGGTATTCGTCATCCTTTCTACAGTAATTGGGACAGCCCGCTGCATTTAGTACGCCTGGCGGACGGATAATGGAGGCAATGTGGAGATTACAGGGCTTTGAACGCCGTAACCGTGTCGGAAATATATCCGCTGCTGTTCCTATAAGATTTTTTCCCAGTTTTAGCAAGTTAATTGTATTTTCTAAAATTGATCTGCAGAAAGCTTTCCACCAGGCGCGGATACTTCACAATGACGTTTGAACCGCTATAAGCACTCCTTTCGAGTTGTTTGAGTTCACTCATATGACATTTGGCCTGAGGAACGCTGTCGAAACGTCTAATCAACGAGGTCTTTCGCGAACTCGATTTCGCATTCGCATACATGGATGATGTTTATATCGCATCGAAATCTATTGTGGATCGTAAAGAACAATTCCGTTTAGCCTTCAACGTTGACGCAGCTTGGATCACTTTAAACTTTTTTTAGCGTTGCTCAATTATTATCGCATATTTTTGTCAAACGCGTTAGACATCTAAGGAGCACTTTTTGCGATACCGGACAACAAGAAAAACGACAACAGCAAACTGATGTAAAACCAAGCTCGCGAATTGTGATATGCTAGCACATCCACTACCACATGAAGAACTCTCTCTGTGGGAGTCGCTTCGGATTTTGCAGCCAGCCCCGCTCTGAATTAGATTGTTGACGATACTTTTCAGCACTAAAATTTTTTTAAGGCAAGTTTCCGCTACAAAACGCTACAGCAACGCTATCTATGACCGCGAGTTGATAGTCTTTACTTTGCAATGCGCCACTTTCATTACATGGTAGAGGTTCGTGTTTGCTATGTGTACACCGACCACAGGCCGCTCGTCTTTGTCTTTCACCAACATTTGTATAAAGCTTAAGACAGACAAGCTAGACAACTGGACTTCTTATAGCAGATTACAACTGAAATTCGGCATATTTAAGGCGAACACAATGTTGCAGCTGACCTGCTCTCTCGAATACAATCGCTCACCGAGAAGTTGGTTACAACGCAGGGAGAGTCCCAGTCAAGGCAACAAGTATTGTTCGACTGTAATTAATCGCTTCACTCGTTGGCCAGACGCAATATCAATACCTAACATGACAGTACCGGTTGTTGCCAAGGCCAGCTCAGTGGCTGGATAACGCGTTTTGGAGAAGCCATCGACATCACGCCCGACCTCGGTCGCACGAGCTCGTGCAATGCCTTGAAGTTTCACACCTGTGAACTACACCATATCTCACACAGGTTAATGGCCTGATTGAAAGGTAGCTTCGCAGACTAAAATCCACAATTTTATGCCACAACGTAGACAAATGAACAGCTTATATATCAATATATATCCTGCTTCGTCTCTGCTCAGCATTTAAAGACTACATCAGTTGTTCACCTGCAAAGCTAGTTTACGGAACTGTGTTTCGTCTACCGCCCGATTTTTTCACTAGCAACGGTCGTTCATGCAACGAAATTTAGAAATTCGCCCAGTGAATCCCGTTTGGCACACTACGCAAAGGACATTCGTTCACAACAGTCTGAAGTCATGTGATTAGGTTTTCATTCGAGATGATCCCGTCCGACCATCTTTATTAGCACCCTAAAAAGGACCATTCAAGGTTATCAGTCGTAAACCGAAATAATTTGTCATCGAGGCAAATGCTAATAGAATTAAATTCTCTACGACTCTCTATTAGGGGGTTACTGTAGTGTCCTGTGCCGTGCGTTGCGTTCGCAAACCTAAGTAATAAATTTGTAATTAATTTTAAAAATGCAACTCTGTCACATATTGTAACAATAATCAACAAAGCTCCTGTTTCCTCTCTTTTTCATTATCAACTCTCAACTAACGCGATCGCGCCTTCCTCCATCCTTTCATACATAAAGCTATATCTCGATTAGTTTTAAATCCGAGCCGTAGCCGAAAAGGCTACATTTAATATATTGAGTTAATGTGGAAAATATCAACCATAAAATGGAAATTATCCATAAAAGGTTTAGACCAATTCCATTCATATTCAGTAGTACACCACAACATTTTCTTTAAAATGTTGCACATTTTAACATTTTGGGGCTATAAAAAGGCGCGGGGATGATTGCATAAATTTTGACCTTACTCAAGTATACTTGAGAACATATTTTATTAATATATAACTCGCATACTGAAGGAGATATTCATCATAAGGCTTTTAAAAAAAACGAAATTACTATTTGTATTTGAAATTATTATCTGTTGTATGTTGGAGGGTGGGTAGTTCGTATATATAGTATAATGCCAACCGGAAGTTTAAAATTTGTATATTAGGTATACTGGGTCTAAGGGATGGGTTGACCCGATTTTTATTTATTTCTGGCATAACTACATATTATTTATTAACATGTCACATACTAATAATATGCTCCCTGGGTTTCATTAAGGTACACTTATGTTACCATCACCAATCATATGGAGTAAAGTCAGCAGAAGTTTTCTCCCGATAAAATAGGTAAATATATATGCGGTATAAAGTAAAATGGAAGTTCGAAAATCTTGGTATCAGGTATATGGCGACTTCGAATTCCAAAAAAATATTTTACAGGTTGACTGATATTTTCGATTAAATGTTCGCTGTAAGAACTGTGGTCCACATATTCGGTATCTAGGGTCCTGAACAGTTGTAATACGATTTTGACAATTTTTGTCATAAGGTGGTCTATTTTAAGCGCACTCTTCGGGCAAAGTATCCCGATACATTCCTTGGTGATTGATTTGCATACTGGAAAATGAACGAGTCGAATAGAATTTAAAATTGTTCCTGTATTTTGTGCGTGGTTGTACTCCAATTTCACACTGGAACATAAAAATTTTAAGATAGTATCACATACCAAATTTGGTCGATAATGGTCGAGTAGGTCCTGAGATATGTGATTTCGCCTAAATGTGAGCGGTGCCAAGCCCATCGTTTTATTTTGACCTGGCTCCTCTAAAGTCCACTTGTACCATCTCGGGTGTAAAATTTAGTGTCTTTCGCTTATTTATTTATTGATTTACCGCGCTTTTAGTAGTTTTTAACAGCACTGTTAAATGGGGATTGGGCGGGTTTATCATTTAATTTAATCCGTTTTTACAGTGTCGGTAGGGGTGCTTAAACGATTTGTCATGAGTGAATTTAGTTATTGTATCTTAAGTGGTTTAGGATATGCATATGTTCATTAAACCTCTTAAAGGGCGGAGTCATACCCATTTTTTTCAAAATTTTAGCCCAAAAATGCCCTTTACTACTACGATCCCCTGCGCTAAATTACAGTTTAATATCTAAATTTAGTGCTTAGTTATGGCTTTTAATAGATTTTCGTTTAATGGCATTTTGCGGGCAGTAGCAGTGGTCTGATTACGTCCATTCACGAACTCATCCTCACTTTTTTGTGAAGGAACACGTGTAACAAGTTTCATCAAGATATCTTATGTTATTGAAATTCGGAGCAAATCCTTTCCTGATAATAGTATGCCTGTATGTCAAAATTGGGTTGAATTGGATGAAGACTTCTCTTAGTTTATATCCCATATATCGGCCAATATGTGAGTTATCTTCGTGAAAACAAGAGCGCGTGTTTTACTTTTAACAATGTAATTTTGTGCCTAAAATGGATAAAATCGGCTGAAAACTTGCCCTGGCCCACAAATTACTAATATCACGGTTTTCGAACATCAGGCTGACTTTACTCCATATATATTGTTCATGGTAAGTATACATTCAAGAAATTCAGGGAGCGTATTATTAGTTTGTAACACGTTAATAGTATGTGGTATTGCCAAAAATACCAATTTTCGTTATGGTAACAAGACTTATACGAATATGAAGTTCAGTGTGTGAGTTATAGGTATATTTATAAAATTGTTTAAAAAAATGATCTTAAGTATACTTGAGTAATGTTCAAACTACTGCAATTAGTCCGTCTCTTTCTCTGCCCCCAATATAGCATATACTATGATTTCCGACGTTCCACCTGACTTTAAATCATACAGGTTTGTCAAAATATGTGATATTTTAATGAATTTAAATGGACAAGTTTCTTTGAAAATTATATGGTTTATCACTGTATTTGAATAGAATTAGTCTAAACCTCGTTTTTTACATCAACTCAATATATTAAATTAAGCCTCTTCGGTTGAGTTTATATCACATATGTCTCATTTGAGAATGATTTTAGTATAACTTTTGCTGACGGTATGTAAAATATAGTAAGTAAAATAGAAAATTTGATTGTAATCACATATTGCCGCAGATGTCGGTTTTATTACAATTGAACCGTTTCAAATACTCCTTAAAATCATAATTTTGTTATTGTTTCTGATTGTTTGTAAGCTCTCGCGGCACCACCTTCGCTTGATATCTTTAGAGTGTCAGCTACCGCAAACAACTTTACTTTACGGTCATCCAAAATTACTTTGTGGAATTTTTTGATGTTTTCGTCGGTAATAGCCTTTATGGGCCATCCACTGCGTGCATGTTGTTGTTGTAACGGTTACCTAATCCCCGCTTGGGTGGTAAGTTTGAGTTTGGCTGTCGTCGAGGTCATCTAACGAGAGGCCGAGCTGTTTTAACGGGGTCGGACCATAGGTAAATGAGTGTTAGATGAGTGGGGTTCGTTGGTCATGCAAAGAGGTGGTTAGTGTTATGCGGAGACTCATTGCTGCTACGGTATCCAGAACAAAGTTGCGCAAGGGTCACTCTAGATTCTCGTGGTAACTCGAGCTCTACGTCTGCGATGGGTGGTGGTTTGACTCTAAGTACGCCATTCACTGAGTGGCGGTCAGTGCATGTCTAAAGTACGTTGTGTCCGAGGTTTGGTCGGCGTACTGTCCAATGTCGTCGACGTAATCAAGGAAGGACCTCTTGATGTTCCTAGGACACGGTTCCACTTCAAGCAGACGACTGCAGGTGTGGTTTCTACGAAAATATCCCAGCAGAAGCTGCTTAGAGAGAAGCTCGTAATGTTCCTTAACCGGAAGCGGGTTCGATTGGGGACATCAAGAGACATACCGTGATAGTTCGGAGTGCAGTGCTTTGACATGGCTGAAGCTTCTTCGCCTGCGTTTCACTACATCAGGCGACCATATTGGTGTAGCGTAGTTTAAAACCGGCCGGCTGATTGCCTTTTCCCCAAAAGCTGCCGCCAAGCGATTTGAGGATTTTGTTGCGGCTGTGTACTTTGGTAGTTGTCGCGGTTGTATGAGGAGTGAAGGAGCACAGGCTGTCAAATGTAACACCTCAAATTTTAGGATTGTTGACCGTCGGAATTTTAAAGCTATCGACTGAAATGCTTAGTTCCAGTCTGTAATCCTTCGCCCAGTTTGTAAAAATGGAAGCTGTGGATTTAGTGGGGAGAGTGTTAGTCTCCTTGCAGTGAAGAAGCGAGAAAGGTAGGAGAGATAGCCGTTTCGATCACATGCCATTGATTTCATGAGCGTGCATCGTCCTCGGTGCTTATTTCGTCTCGTTTGAATTAGCAAGCCACTTCTCAACTGTTGATTTTTCTGGTGTAGAGTCCGAAAAATGCTCATCAAGCCAAGCCTTGGATTTAACGTTACTTGTTTTGTCAAAAAGCAAAGTTTTTTTAACACACGAATTTTCCTTTTATAAATTTTTTAAACTAACCCACGTTGCTTCACTCAAAATGCTATATCTCATAAATTAATAGTTCCACAGCTGTCAAATTTATACCCGTATATTTTGAAGATTAGGGCTGACCAAAAATCATATGGATTTAATACCAGTAGTACCATCTATGTTTCATCCACTATGCTCTTTCTACTTAAGATTGGCTGATGGCTGATGTAGGATACCTTATCATAGCAGAGGCCGTTTCTACAACACTACCGTAACTGGAACGGACCCGGATTACTAATCAACTCAAAATTACTTGCTTTATGCCGCAAGAACAACAACTAAACTCTTTCGAATGGCAGCTAAAATTATTGAGCAACTTTGCCTGTCTAAAGTTCACTCGGGGTTTCATAACAACTGCAGAGAACAAACGCTACTAGTGAATATTTCAGAAAAGCACTTGCTTTCATAAGTCATGAAAATAATATGCAATATAGCTTTTCATTTAAAAAAATAAATACATTTTTTTCTAAAATTTTCAATATTTTGTTTTTGCTTAGACACACTACATTTGTAATCTAATCCTTCGCGAATTTATCATAGAAGTCATAAACCTTTGGTTCGTATAAATGGATACAACTGCAGAATTAGAGTTGTCTTTGGAGAACTTGCTTCAGATGGCCTTGGGAACCGAATCAATAATCGGGGTTAACACAATTGCGCTGCATAGTTTGCTCGACTTGGTGCTGAAGAAATTAGGCTGTGAAAACGAAAAGGTCTCGATCAATGGCTACGATGCAATGGTAATTGAAAAACTCTTGCAGGAGTCTTCCATTTCACCGCTTGCGTTTGAAACTAACCAAATGAAAACGGTAAAACAATTTGACTGTTTGAGTCAACTGGAAATTACGGTCAAGGATTTGGAAGAAAAAATAGACAAACACTTAGAGGGAGTGCAGCACGATAACTCGATAAAAAGCTTTAATAATTCATTTTCCAATTCTCCGATATTCAGCCGGGAACATATTTGTTCCACCTGCGAACCAAATATGAAAGACATATGCAACTTTATTGCTGACTCCAAATTCAAGCATAAAATTTTAGAACAAATTATCCTACCTGTATATAAGCACTTACAAGCCATGTCAAAAAAATTGGAAGATTTCGAAATCGAATTCGTAAAATGGTTGGAGTTCATGGAACAACATTTGCAAACTATTAGTCTAAAAGACACAGTTATGATACGTATTCTAGAAGTGGACGAAGAATTGACAAATTATCGTAATGAGTTTATGAATGCCATGGAGGATCTACAGGATATATTAGATACCAAGGTAGACCGATGTGACGTGTTCGCATTACAAAATGTTGTTGAACAAAGAGTTGAGGTTATCCAAAGAACGATGCGCGAATATATCGCTAAAGCTATGAAAGCTAACACTACGGTTTTTGCTTTAGAATCAAATACATCAGATCGAAAGGTCTATGAAAAAACTCCGAGGACTATTGAAATAGATCCGATATGTGATTGCCAAGTATATGCTCAATCGAATTCGGGACTAAAAAAAGCTCATGAGCAGCAGATTGACTTCGACTCAAAGAAACCCAAACTTAACTTTACAATTAAAAGAAGTTATTCAAGTTCAAGCTAACTTAGCTTTTGGGCCTTAATCAGTGAGATTGAGTGAGGACATACACATTACTAAAAAAAGTTTAATACACTTTTATTTTTATCATCTTGGAAAAATGCTTTTAAAATCAACTCGCCTTAACGCCTATAAAACTAACTTTAACAATAAAAAACTCGCGAATTGGAAACATATTTTCAATATGAATTGTATTGAGATTGTCCAACAATTTATGATAAAATTGATTCGTCGAACATCAGCATTCATTATTTCATCTAAATATTATATATATGTATATGTATACAGGAAATCAGGAAAGCCTTAAGTTACAAAAAATTCAAAATCGAATTTTTTATTGATTATCATGCATTGTATCATAATACATATTCCTTTAAAATTTTATAATCCAACAACCAATAATAACGTTGTATAAACAAAATTCAAAACGCCCTAAGTGCAAGCGTAACAAATTTGCCAACCAAGACAGTAACTTACGTCTTCTTCTCTATCAGTTTTTCTTTTATTGTATTTCTAATAAAACATGCTTTGTTTTGGTTTTTTGCTTCTGTAAAATTTATTAAATGTAACTTAAGGCTTTTTTGATTTAATGTGATTATATACATATTTCAATCTACTATAATTTTGAACTTTGAACAATACTGGGCAAAAGGGTGTGGGTCATAGCTAAAAGTGCCGACACAACAATCAAATCAATTCGGCTCATCATGCACAATAGGTGATCGATTCAAGTACCAACCATTGTCAACTGATTTGATGCAACACGAACAATCTGTTCTTCGGCAATCTGGATCGAGTAAACGGTATAGCCGACTACGGTTCAAATGAAATCATATCAGGACATTGCGTTGCGACCATAGATTGAACTGAACCAATGTATACCTAGGGCTTTTAAAATCAGACTCTTTTGTAACCCAAACCGGTTTATTGTGGGCGAGGGGACGACAAGGAAAGACGAGGGAACCGTGCCACTCGTGTTCGGGTGGCACGCTTTGTGTTCTTGTTCGTAACAGCTCGCTGCTACCCTTTTCAGCATTACTTTTCACTTTCAAATTCTTTGATCGATTGCAAGGGCGCTCGGTTTCAAATGAATTCGTTCACAAATTTGACTTCTGTTCTGTTCTGTTCTGTTATCTATTTTTATACTCTCGCAACCTGTTGCTACAGAATATAATAGTTTTGTTCACCTAACGGTTGTTTGTATCACCTAAAACTAATCGAGTTAGATATAGCGTTATATATAAATTATCAGGATGAAGAGACGAGTTGAAATCCGGGTGACTCTGTCCGTCCGTCCGTGCAAGCTCTAACTTGAGTAAAAATTGGGATATCTTTATGAAACTTGGTAGACATGTTTCTTGGTACCGTGAGACGGTTGGTATTGCAGATGGGCGTAATCGGATCACTGCCACGCCCACGAAACGCCATTATTCAAAAACAAATAAATTGCCATAACTAAGCTCCACAACAAGATACAAGACTCTTATTTGGTATACAGGATCACAATAGGGAGGGGCATTTGCAGTTAAATTTTTTTTAAAGTGGGCGTGGTCCCGCCCCTAATAGGTTTAATGTGCATATCTCCTAAACCGCTAATGCTATAATAACAAAATTCACTGGAAGCAAATGTTTTTAGAACCTCTACCTACAGTGTGAAAATGGGTGGCAACTCCGCCCACTCTCCATATAACGGTAGCGATAAATCAAGCACTAAACACGCCAGAGACATTAAATTTTATCTCTGGGATGGCATGAGATGACTTTATAGGAACCGCGTTCAAAATTAGACAGTGGGCGTGGCACAGCCCACTTTTAGGTGAAAACCCATATCTTGGGATCTGCTTAACCGGTTTCAACCAAATTCGGTGCATAACGTTCTTTTCATATTTCTATGTTATAGTGCGTATTTCCCATATAACACCATTTTCAATTCCATCTGATTCTTTCACTTTCCAGTATGCATATTAAGCAACAATGATTATATCGGGGTAAAACTTAGCGTGAATAATACGTTTAAAGTATGCCACCTTGTGACCAAAAATTGTCTAAATCGAACCAAAACTGTTCAAGCCCCTAAGTACTAAATATGTGGACCCCAGTGCCTATAATTGACCTTCTACCGAAAATATGTATGAATAGAATAATAGAAATATTTTGAAAAATTGTAAATAAGGAGAAAATTCAGATACTCAAAAATATTCAATTTACATTTTTAATGACATATAGCGGTATTAAATGTAATAATGTACTACTATACATAAAATAATTCTAATAAAAATGCTAACTTTACATAAAACATTAAGATGCTTTCATATTTATTTCATTTAACCGTAAAGGAGTTAGTTCGAATATTATTTTATTTTAAATGAGAATTGTAATTAATTCAAGGATGTTTTATAATAAATAGACACAAATATGGAGTAAAGAAATTATGAATTTTTAATACTTAAAGATTAGGAAAGTCCTGTTATAAATTTGACCTTGAAAATATTAGTAGCGGGTATTCAATACATTCTGGTGGATTAGAGAATTCCCGTCTTAAGTATTTCTTTAAAACTATTAAGCGAGTGGGTATTATGCATATTGTTCTACCACATTCATGCTAACTCATTGCAAACAAAATGTGGGACCACCATCCCAACATACAAATTAACTATGCAACACACTCTAAGTGTCGCGTAGCCAAACCGCACAAACATTTTCGAAAATTTTATGTGTGTGAATGCATAGAGCGACAGCAAAAGAGAATTTGCCGAAAACGAGGGTCAAAAGAGTCTGTGTGTAAAAGCCCACCTACGGATAAGCCACGAGAACAGGCAAATTTACTAGAGTAATGTAGGATTGTCTTAAATCATGTGAGGCATGCTCGAGTAAAAATCTATGAACTGTGGGTATGAGCGCATGTGGGAAGGTTTCGATGCGGTTTCGATAAGGAATTAAGACGAAAAAGCCCCCAAGATAGTGGCATATGTCACTTTAATAACGAAAGGGTGCCTACACACCATTAGCAGTATTGTGACCTCCGCTCGCATTCAATGCAGAAATCGAAAGTGTTGAAATTTCCGTCAAGCGTAGGCATCCTAAAGGATGACTATTCCTCATGGATTTCGTGGCGGAACATCTAAACTACTGAACTGATTTAGTTAAAATTTAGCACACTACTTGTATGTCTAGTTTAATCCAACTTAAGGGACACACTTAGTGTGACAGCCTAAACAAACGTCGATTTTTGCGAAATAAAAAGAAAAACCTGTAGGGATTGTTTTGAAAATTATATGTACTGAAATTTGTACAGTGAAATGTTTGAAAAAAATAAAAATATTAAATATTTTTTAAGTGATATGAGATCTTGAACGGCGCTAAAATAAATAAGGTCCTCCACTGCGGCAGTGATTCCGGCCTTCTCTGTGGATTTAACCTAAAAAATATCAAAAATTGACAAATTGGTGGCGTTTTAAAAAAAAATTGAGTTTTACTCCAAGTTTTGATTGTTTTGGCCCGCCAAATTCGATTTTTGATCAGATCAAAAAACCGACACAGTTCTTGTATATAGAATTATATACAAAATAGGCAGAACAAAATTTCATGACAATCGGATCATTTTTCTTCGTGTTATCATTGCAGAAAATTCGAAAAATGTTGTTTGGAGAAAATAAAAATAAACTAGGGAACCGGATTGATCTGAGCGGATATAATTTAATTGGCTGTAACTAAAATTGTAGCTATATTTCGACACATACAAATTAGTTAAAATTACAAAGAAAAAATATATTAATTATTATTATAACTTTCAGGAAAATGCAAAATGGAATATTTATTTTTTCTATTGACAAATATTTGTATCAAGCATTTTCAAAATTAAATCTCGAATACAATTCTACGAATTATTATACCGGCAATAACGCTTTCGCCTTATTCGAAAACAATATTTTCAATATATTGAATGGTTTACCATATTATAAAAGTATTTAAAAGACCCAGCAACGCGGGTAACGTATGTAAATACATATATATGTAATGTATATGTATATATACTTATATGTATGCCTTAGCCATTTTACTACTATGGTTGGTATTACGTTTTTGATATGAAAAATAACAAACGCGGGATTTAAGCTGTTAAAAAATGAAAAAAGCTCATAATTATATAAATTTGATGAAATTTGTACGCCTACATGTGTACTTGTGAAAGTGGATGTAAACAAAATTCTCCATCAACACAAAAAACTCCATAGGAGGTGTTATATACATTTTTTGAATTTGTTTACTAAAAATTTTGCTATAAATTATGATATTCCTTTACTGTATATTCCAACCATTTTAGGTGTATGCCTACACATACACACACATTCATATGAATAAATAAAATAAATTTAATAGCTCGCAAAAATTCCTTCTTTGTTGTGGTCTCCCCAAAGTGTTTTTGCGCCATAATTTTCATAAAATGATTTGCATAATTTTACCTCAAAGGTAATGCCTCAACTTTTGGCATCCAAAATTTGTGTGAATAAATACGGTAGCTCGTATGCGTTTATATCAAAGAAAATATCATCAAATTGTTTGCAGCACACTTTTCTGCCGAAATTTTTGAAACATTCAAATTTTTGTGAAACATCACAAACACTCATACACCCCAGTTGAACCTTGCACTCTCACTCGTGATTCGCACGCTTCAGCGGATGTTTGGCGCCGGAGATACTTGCTTGGGCAAAAGGATGCACAATAAAAATAAAAATGACAACAAAAGCAGCAAGTTCCGCTTTACATTGGAAATTTTAAATTTAAAAATCTTAAATTTTTTAGAGCTGGCTGAAGAATTTCAAAATTTAACAACAGAAAGTATAACAGCATGACTACTTTTCTGCAATGTGTTTTTTGTTGTCGATTATATGTTTTCAGTATATATAGAAGATTATTGTCTTCAAGTATATTCTTCCTTTTAACAACTACTCAATCAAAATTATAACTTAACACTAAAATAATTATTTTATACATACCTGAACGACGTCGCCATGTTGGCCACCTGCGGCAGTAAAAGTCAGTACACACACGTACGGTAGTCGGTCCTGTTTGGGTCGGTACAGCTCCAGAGAGTAGGTTAAGCCGATATCTCCATAGTAGGTGCGATTACAACCTGCGATGAGATAAGTAATGTTTTAGCAAGTGAGGTGAAAAGTATAACTTGATTTTAAATTTCTTACTGTACTTTAGAAAGTAGACATTGTCGGTATTAAAATAAATCTATAGAATGTATAAATATTATATATAATTATATTGTATATAGATAAATGCATGTTTTATTAGAAGCCGAAAACGAGTTCAAGTATGCAATAGCTTTACCTAAGACGAGCAACGGACTCCGCCCTCTTTGATGGAAAGGTGAACATTATCCAATAGCACATTTAGCTCTCAATAGCGATTTTCGATTGACTTTCATATTAGGTACAGTATATACATATCTACTTTATATTTTAAGAACCACCGTTATATGTGTCATTGAAGCATAAACGCCCTAATAAGTAGATACAAGTATAATATATACAATCATTGTATATTGTGGGAAAAATTAGTATTGTCAATTCGAGATGGATATTATTGTTAACTCTGATTTCTATTATAAATAGTGATGGGGACTATCGAAAAAAACTATCAAGTTATTTGATAATTCAGCAATTTTCAGTCATTAGATAGTTTTCAAAAAATCATTCTTTACTAATTTTTCGTTCATTCCTATTTTTTCGATTTTGAACGATTTTTCGAATGAATTATTTTTCAAATGAATGATTTTTGTGTATGAAAGTGTCTTCATCTACTGTTAATAATATTATATTATATTAAGCAAATTTATGAATAATGCTTAAACTGTGTGTTTGTTTGGTGTTAAATAATGGAAATTTAATAGAATGCCTGTATGAATGGTAGAAGTTAATAGATAATTAAAATATATTTAAGTGAAAAATATTCATACTATTCGTAATAAATATAGATTTATGAAAAATGTAGTTACCATCCCCAAGTAAGTAAGATGAATGAAAATAGATTCGTGTGGTCATTGCTGATATTTGCAAGCTTTATTGACAGTTTCCAGTTGGTTGGAAAAAATTCCAATGGATTTGAATTAAGCAAGTTGGCAACTTGGTCATGTATTGCGATTCGAAATTGTAGTTATGTATACATGCACTTAAATGAACAAAAAAATTAATTCGATAGTCAAAATCATTCAGTTATTAACTATCGATAGTTCAAATCATTCGAAAGTTCCCAACACTTATTAATTAATTGGTTGATAATTCTTGATTGAAATGTTTCTATTTATACTTATGTTATAATTTTTCCTTTGGTGTATTTTGATTGATAAAACGTCGCATCGACAAACGAAGCCAATATGGTAGAACTTTTTGGCTGACTAATTTGATATCAATATTATATCACCGAATTTGTAATTATAATCAATTTGTTTGGGTTAAATGTTTCAAATATATGGTAACTCTATCCAAAAATATATTCAACTTTTAGTGCACTCAATCCACTTTAAATATTTCATTTATTGATTAATCGTTTGTTTTTCCAATTTTATTCAATTAAGAGGCACACGTTTTGTGACTGCCAAAAAAAAAAACTGATTTTAGGGAATTTTCTTAAAGAAAACTATAGATTAAATCTTCAATTATTTTAAAGTTATGTTTACACATAATAAACACATTTACACAAAAAGTAAAAAAATGATGTATTGAGCGATTTATTCGATGTTTGCCAAGTAACTAAAAACAAGAAAAAATGTTAACTTCGGCTGCAGCGAATCTAGTGTACCACACTGCTGAATTTCTTATAGCAACTATATGTATAATATTACTATTTCTGAAAAAGTAACAGAAATTGTAAAATAGCAATGCCTTGGGTTATAATCTCTGCTGAATTTCGTGAAGATATCTTGTCAAATGAAAAGGTTGTCCATTTTAATATTGTTCAGGTATACTTGAGAACTTAGTTTTAGATGTTTTATAAGTATATAAATGTAAGCCTACATATATTGCACATGGAGTAAAGTTACCCGGATGTATCAAAATCGTGAATCACTTATATGGGGGCTGGGGCAAGTTTTCATCCGGTTTTATTAATTTTGGACAAAAAGATACACTGTTGTTAGAAAAACATGCCTTCTCAATTTTACTAAAATAACTCCCACATTGGCCGTATGTGGTATAAGATCAACTGGAATTTCGAAAATCTTTATATTAGGTACATATATGGAGGTTAAGGAAAGTATTGCCCCGATTCAATACAGGCAAACGGGTATATTATAATGAAGGAAACATTTTTCCCAAATTTCAATAAAAAACTCTTTTAGATTGACCGATATTTTCGGCAAAAAGTCAACCATACGCATTGGGCTCTACATATTCGGAATGTGAGGGGTTGAATAAAAGGTCTCAAAGGCACTATTTGTGCAAAGTTTTGTTTAAATGTGTTCATTATTGCTTGATTTGTGTACTGGAAAGTAAAGGAATCATATGGAATTGAAAATTGTGCTATATGGGCAGTAGTAGTGGTTGTAGTCTGATTGCGCCCATTTTCATACCTTGACGGAGGATTGTCAAGATAATGTTGTTTACTAAATTTGGTTGAATTAATTATTCAACAAGTTCCGGAGATATGTGATTTCACCTAACTGAGTGCAATGCCACGCCAATCGTTTAGTTTTGACCCCAGCTCCTATAAAGCCCTAATGTGTCATTCTGGGAGTAAAATTTAATGCGCCTGGTGCATTTAGTTATTGATTTATCGCGCTTTAAGTAGTTTTTAATAAAACCGTTATCCTCCGACTATTATACTCTGCAGCAACAACTTGCAAGAGCATAAAAACACGTGAAAGATCAACTGGTTGCTTACTGACGGCTACACTGTAACTCCTGAATGCTGGAGTCTGTAACTCCAAAAAATACATGTTGCTCAGAGTATAATAGTTTTGTTCACTAGCGGTTGCTTGTGTCACCTAAAATTGATCGAGATCATGGTGACGAAACGGGTTTAATTCGGAGTGACTATCTGTCTGTCCGTCCGTGCAAGCGATAACTTCAGTAAAAATTAGAATATTTTGATAAAACTTGCTACATATGTTCATTCGTACCCAAAGAGGTTTGGTATTGCAGATGGGCGGAATCGGTCTATTGCTGCGCCCACAAAGTACCGTTAAGCAAAAACACATAAAGTGCCATAACTAAGCACTAAGTTAGGAAACAAAACTGTAATTTTCGACAGGGGATCGCAGTAGGGAGAGATAATAGGGGCCAAAACTTTTGTAAAATGGGCATGCCCAAGACCTCTAAATGGTTTAATGTCCATATATCTTAAACCGCTGAAGCTAACTCAACCAAACTTGCTAAAAAAAGTCTTGTTAGTAGTTCTTCATACACTTTTGAAATCGGTAAAATCAGTTATAACCACGCCCTTTCCCTATATAACTGATATGTTTAAAACGATAACTCCCTTTCATAACCAAGAGGGTAGCAAATGGCTTTAAAGGAGCAGGTGTAAAAATTGGGCAATGAGGCACCGCTCACCTTTAGGTTTTTCCTATATGACAGGAACTACTACCAATTTTAACCAAATTTGGTTTGTGAAGTAACTCAAATATTACTACCATACACTGTGAAAATGGGCGAAATCGGATGACAACCATTACTATATCTATCACTTTACAGTATACAAATTAAATATCAATGAAGTTATCAGAACTCAACTTTGCACAAATAGTGCCTTCAAGCTTTTTAATCTAACGCCCAAAAATTTTCGAAATCGGACTATAAATTTTCAAGGACCCAGATACCAAAAACGAGGACAGCAGTGAATATGGCCGATTTTTTAACGAACATATCGCTTAGTATATGAGTTCTAGTATTGAAATTCGGGAGAATATTTTTGTGCCCTTGTGTCAAAAATGGGTAAAATCAGATCAATACTTCCCTTATATCTAATATAAATATTTTTTTCTTTATTCCGTATCTATTGGTCAATATGTAAGAAATCTTAATGAAAATCCGAAAGAATTCCTTTCTAATTATAGTGTATCTTTAATGTAAATATTAATTAAAAGATATACGAAAATCCCCGTTTTGGATCTTTTCAAGTTGTATAAAACGTTCAGTTCCGTGGACCTCTTGCACCGGCGGTGCACTACTGACCGTGGCAAGTTTTCAGATTGCTAGACAACATCAACTCTTTTTTTCTAGTTTCCAAAGAATTCGTCAGTAACGACCGACGGATACAGGCATAAAAAATAAGGAGACTTAAAAGCACGGTTCAATTATGACTTAAAACTTACTGTATAACGATTATCTTCTATGTTCATTTATCTGATCTCTAAAGGCATTCAATACATCGAAACTAATTTTTAAATATTTCCAGAGATGCAAATTAAGGTAAAAATTCAGGACATTTCAGTTGTCTTCCCTTAAAGTATTCTACTGGGAGTTAAAGTGGACTTTCATTACTAAAATTGAAGGAAATAGTAGAAAGATGAAATCTGCCTTTTATCTGAAAACTTCCATTGCGTTAAACAAAAGGAACATATTCCAGTTGATGACTGTGCAATACGAAAATTGGAGTCAACACCACACACTTCCCGCATTCTTGTTATCGTTTGCTATTTGCATTGTGAGTAAAGTTGTTGACATTCATTAGATGCTTCGCTGCTTTGTCATCTGCACCCGCAAAGCAAGAAATAATCCTCGGTTCGTACGCTGCCGCTCTTGTCATTTTGCGTCGGCGGCGTCGGAGTTAAGAATTGGAGTGAAAGACAATGCAGTGGAGATGACTTGGTCTGCGGCCTGCAGTTATGGCCGCGTTTATGATAAGGACTACGACTCCGCAGCAGCCACAGTCGCAACAGTCTGTGCCATTAATGCGGTTTTATGCGATTGTTCACTTCTGCTGCATTGTCTTACTTTAGCTGTCGCCGCTAGTTCGGCGGTGGCTTCTGGTGTCTGTCATAATTTGCCGAATTACGAATGTTATTATAGCTGTGCTTTTAAAGCATTGTATTTTTGCAGTACTTCTATTTTATTAGTGTCTAAATAAATACCATAAAACCGCAGAGCAAATCGTGAGCTGAAGTGATTGCCACAAAGGATTAAGTGTCAAAGACAAGAAATTGTATTCGAATAGCTTCCTCTCAGCGGACAAAATGAAGTAACATGAAGGGGTACAAAGCATCGTTGCCTTTATTTCGAAACAGCGTTGAGAATTTTGAAAGCGAAGATTCTTTATTTGCATATTGCAAAAAACAAGTTATAACTTTTACAACTTGCAGCTAACGAATTTTTAGTTAATTGAAGAATTTTAACTGAGCAGAACTCTGTTGCACAAACCATTAAAAACATGCGTCAAATGTGGTCTGAACCATTTTAGAAATAATGACATTTATTGTTTTTCGTATACGTCTAAAAGCGGTTGATTTGGACGAAAGCATCAAATAATTTACAAAAGTACTTTGGATGGCTCCTTTCTTTCTTTTAAGATCCGAACCGATCGATATTCATGTAAAGGATTTGGCATGAACCGAATCCAAAGTGTGGAAAAATGCAACGGTCAGCAAGAAAAGTTATGGGGTCTATATATTAAAAAGAGCGTCTTATATTTTTTCATCGATTATCTTTTTATAAACGGGGACTATTATAACGGGTTTTTATAATGTTGAAACAAGAAAAATCGCTAACTTTGGTTGCACCGAAGCTATAATTCCCTTCACAAATACGAATGATTCCATACAAGGATTTAATTTAGATCGATCAGTTCTTAAAAACAATATATTTGGAGATTATCTCGTGGCTAGGGTAACAAACCATTTTGATCGATTATATTGTATGATAGAATTCTGCTATAGTTATACGATGACGGAGAATATAGCAAATGAACAGTTTGGAGAGAAAAGGACGTATGCAGAATTTCCTATTAACATCTCAAAAACTAAGGGACAAGTTCGTGCATATACAAGGTGCGTTCCATAGTAAACAGTAAAAAAGTAACAAAGTAAACTCCAGCGGCGCCATCTATATTTCGACTAGTGCGTTGGAATCTGCTATCCTTTATCGATTTTCAGTAAAAATTTCATGACATTTCATCTATTGGAAGTGAAGTTATTGCGTTTTAAGTGTCAGTATGTTTTTGTCATCGGTGCGAAAATGAGCTTCGAACAAAGAGCGAACATTAAATTTTGTTTTAAAATTGGTAAAACTTTTACCGAGACGTTATCCTGTAGCAGAGGGCACGAGTGGTTTCAACGTTTTCAAAGTGGTCGTGAAGATATAAATGAGAAATAAGCCGAAACCCAAAAAATCGCGCCTGGAAAAGTCAAAAGTGAAGAAGATTGATTTGCTTTGATGATTCCAAGGATATTGTCCACAAAGAATTTTTTCCATCCGGCCAAAACGTTAATGCGGTATTCTACCTTGGAGTTTTGAAGCGTTTGTGCGAAGATGGAAGTTGGCGTTTGTTGCACGATAATGCGCCGTCTCATCGATCGACGCTTGTGGCCGATTATTTGACCAAAAATCACATTTTAACAATCAAAAACTCCCTGTATTCACCTGATATGGCACCGTACGACTTCTATTGTACCTTTTCGAAAAATGCATTTGCCGATGAAAAGAAAGCGTTCTGCAGACGTGGAGGCTATTCAAAAGGCTTGCACCGGTATACTGGCGGCCATACCGGACAACGAGCTAAAGCAATCGTTCGACATGCTTTTGGACCGTGCAAAAATCTGTATTAAAGCAGAAGGAGACTATTTTGAATAAAATTAATTGATTTTGCCAATAAAACCATTTGTTCCGTCTTTTTTTTAAAAGTCCTGTTAATTTGGAACGCACCTTGTACAACGGGCAGACGGACATGGCGAGATAGATTCATCTCGTTATGCTGATCATTTGCATTGTATTTTATAGGGTCTGCGACGTTTCCTTGTGTATGTTACTTCGTGGTGAATTTAATATGCCCATAATATATTCCGGGTATGAAAAGTGATGTTTCATCAAGACAATGATTGTGTCACATATTACGAATTGTCAGCGACGTTTCTCTTTCCTCAGATCACAAAAGAATGTTCGCAAAACAGAAATTTAGCGACAATAAAGAGGTGATCATCGAAAGCGAGACCTATTTTGAAGCAAAAGGCAAGTCGTACTACAAATTTCTCGAAATGTTAGAAACCCATTGTAATCGTATCGACTATTGTTTGGACTTTAATGAATACATATCAAAAAGAAAATCGTTTATACGACCACCTGGCACTGATGAAATATAATAACGTTTGTGACAATGTTTGAAACATGGATACATCATCAAGCCTCAGTCGAATCGGCAGCTGAATCGTTGTTGCCAGTCGGAAAGCCAGATGACTTTACTATATCCCAAGAAAACAGTCTGTCAATATTTTGGGAACCACGTTGAATTATCTTCATCAGCTAAAACGAACCACCTTGTTTAGTAAATTTAGTCCAGCTACACTTGAGTTCGCAAGCGCAACCAGCTTTTCTGCTTTCACAATTTGACATCGCGATCACAGTTAGGCCAAAGACTTTTCAGTCTTCTTAGTAGTACCAGGTAAAAAACGAATCTTTGAATTTTCTTTAGATTAACAAAAGGGATGAAAAAGCTACACGGCGATAAATACATCAGTTATTCTATCAGCGTTCTGTGTAGAAAGGATGAAAAATTATGGGTCTTTTGAAGAAGATCTACTTACTTCGAAATAATTATACAATAATATATTATATTATTATTTTGTATTATATTAATTATATCTGCTTCTTTCTGTATGCTTTTGCACGATATAAGCAATTTAAGTGGGTTTCTATATTGCTTCTCGTATACTAAGTTTACCACGAAGTTTGTAACACCCAGAAGGAAATGTCGGAGACTCTATAAAATATATACATACATACATATATGAATGATCAGCATGACTCGCTGAGTCGATTTAGTCCTGTCCGTATGACCGTCCGTGTGTATATATGCACCCTCAGTTTTTAAGCTATCGATTTGAAATTTTTTACACGTCCTTTCCTCCCCAAGAAGTAGCTCATTTGTTGGAACCGTCGATATCGGAATACTAAAGCATATAGCTGACATACAAACTGAACGATCGGCATTAAGTTTTTGTATGGTGTTACCGTTCATGAAGTAGGGCTATCTCTGAAATGTTTAAATTTTGTATCCTTGGTTGTTGTCTAGCAGGATATCACTCTGTTAGCCAGATTGTCATACGCCTCCAGGAACATTTGACATAAATATAAAATAAACAATTAAAGATTTAATCAGTTTCAAATTTTCAAAATTGTTGTTGTGGTTTAATTTGAGGAAAACAGCGTTGAACAACTTAACTTGTGATTATTTGTGAACACTTGTGGGCAGAAACAAACAACAACATATGCTTCACCTACGTTTATAAATGTATGCTAACCAAACAGAAAATAAATATTAACAAGTAAGGAAGGGCTATGTTCGGATGTAACCGAACATTTTATACTCCCGCAAAGTCAAATGGTATACTCGTTTGAGATTTCTTTGTGGATTGGCTGATATTTTCGGTAGAAGGTCAACTATAGGCACTGGGGTCCACATATTTAGTACTTAGGGGCATGAACAGTTTTGGTTCGATTTAGACAATTTTTGGTCACAAGGTGGCATACTTTAAACGTATTATTCACGCAAAGTTTTACCCCGATATAATCATTGTTGCTTGATATGCATAGTGGAAAGTGAAAGAATCAGATGGAATTGAAAATGGTGTTATATAGGAAATAGGCGTGGTTGTAGTCCGATTTTGCCCATTTTCACACCATAACATAGAAATATTAAAGAAACGTTATGCACCGAATTTGGTTGAAATCGGTGAAGCAGATCCCAAGATATGAGTTTTCCCCAAAAAATGGGCGGTGCCACGCCCACTGACTAATTTTGAATGCGGTTCCTAGAAAGTCATTTCATACCATCCCAGAGATAAAACTTAATGTCTCTGGCGTGTTTAGTGCTTGATTTATCGCGCGTTTAGTAGTTTTTAACAGTACCGTTATATGGGGAGTGGGCGGAGTTGCCACATGATTTCAACTGTTTTCACACCGTCAATAGAAGCGCTAAAAACATTTGCTTCCAGTGAATTTTGTTGTTAGAACGTGAACGGTTTAGGAGATATGTACATTAAACCTATTAGAGGCGGGACCACGCCCACTTAAAAAAAAAAATTTTAACTGCAGATGCCCCTTTCTAATGTGATCCTGTGTACTAAATAACAGTCTTGTATCTTATTGCGGAGCTTAGTTATGGCAATTTATTTGTTTTTGATTAATGGCGTTTTGTGGGCGTGGCAGTGGTCCGATTACGCCCATCTGCAATACCAACCGTCTCACGGCACCAAGAAACATGTCTACCAAGTTTCATAAAGATATCTCAATTTTTACTCAAGTTAGAGCTTGCACGGACGGACGGACGGACAGACAGTCACCCGGATTTCAACTCGTTTCTTCATCCTGATCATTTATATATAATATATATAACCCTATATCTAACTCGATTAGTTTTAGGTGATACAAACAACCGTTAGGTAAACAAAACTATTATACTCTGTAGCAACAGGTTGCGAGAGTATAAAAACAATGCAGATAAATTAAAAAGATATGTGTGCATACACACACACACACAGGCATCTCACAAATCCGACAAACTGTGAACACAAACAAAAGGAAAATCAGCGAATTTATATAAACATTTAACAGCTGTACACGGGCTCTGCGCCGTTATCGGCACGGGTAGGGGATGGTTCAGAGCTAACCGCTCAACCAACCAGCCAAGCAGGCAGTCAGGCGGAATTCAACAAAGTGCCGTTTCAGACAGGGATGCAAAAGAGTCTGATGTTTTTCAAATTTTCTTTTGGTGTCGCTCTGGGCATTCACACGGTCAAAAAGAGTCCAGCAACTCGAGTCTAGTTTTTCTGCATTCCTTTTCACAAAATGTTCGTAAATATTTGTGCGGTTCGACTGCGCAACACCGCGCAACACTGCGTGCTGCGTATTTCATTTGTATGTTGAGATGATGGTCACACATTTTGCTTGCAATGAATTACCATGAATATGGTAGAAAAATATGCATAATACAAGTACCTACCCGCTAAATAGTTTCAAAAAAATACTAAAGACGGGAATTCCCTAATCCACAAGAATGTATTGAATATCCGCTACTAATATTTTCAAGGCCAAATTTATAATAGGAATTTCCTAATCTTTAAGTATTAAAAACTCATAATTTCTTTACTCCGTATTAAAAATTCATAATTTCTTTACTCCATAATCTATATCTTAATTTTCTCCTTATTTACAATTTGTCATAATATTTCTATTATTCGATGCATACGTATTTGCATATTACATACACAAATAGATAACAGAACTCAAATTTGCGATCGAATTCATTTGAAACCAAGCGCTCTTGCAACCATTCAAAGAATTTGAAAGTGAAAAGGAATGCTGAAAAGGGTAGCAGCGAGCTGTTACGAACAAGAACACAAAGCGTGCCACCCGAACACGAGTGGCACGGTCCCTTCGTCTTTCCTCGTCATCCCCTCACCCACAATAAACTGGTATGAGACTCTTTTGCGTCCCAATGTGAAACGGCACAAAGGCAGCCAAGTGCGAAAATAAATGAGCAAACAAAGTGTACATGACAAACAAAATGCATGTAAATTTAAATTATTTTCACTTATACAACACTAACGCAACAACAGCAACACCATAACACAACAAACGTAAAAGCAGTGGCAAAATAAATAAATAGCAGCAACAACAACAATAGTTTGTTGAATAAGTATTTAGCAGCGAACGATGGACCAAAAGTATGCCCGAGCATTGTGGACTAAAACGTTGCCACATGTCATTACAGCACGGAAACACATATGTACGTGCAGCATAAGGACAACATTAATGCGTATATGTGAGTAAACACATACTCTGACAATTGTATGAAATTATGTCTATTCTTCACCAGCTGCTGTTGCAGTGTGCCGGGCAGGTGTGGCATTGTTGCCGCAGGGCGCATTTTATTCACACCAAGCAGAGGAAGAGTGGCGGAGGGAGGTAGGACCGAAGTTCCAACTGAGCTTGCTGTTGCGGTGAAGTGTTGTTGTGCGGTGAGTTCAGGTGTCTGGTGCTTAGCGGTAAGGCCGCTCCCCTTGGCTAGCCGCACACACACCATTTATTATGTTAGATGGCAGTTAAAAACAAACAATAATTAATTTTTATTTAAACTCAAGTTTCGTTTAGTTGTGGCAGGCATTACAGCTATTGTAGAAATCACAAATATTTTCCCTAATTTCTAAAGCTTATGCAGACAGGTTACGGGATGTAAAAACGAGTATATATATCAATATATTTTGACTTAGGCGTTGCCACTGGTATTGTATCAAAGCATAAATTACTGAGATGTTTAGTGCAGTTTCAACCAGGCAGGTTTGAGTAAATATCGTTTTTGGGTGCTCCTCGAAATGGAATAAAGTGTTCTAAGGCACTTGAAATGTTCACTGTGGCATTCGGTGACTATACACAATACACTTTGTCTCAAAAAAAGTAAATGATACAAGCGCTTTACAGAAGGCTGAAAAGATATTGATGACGATGAGCATTCTGGAGGTGCGACCACGTCAACAAGCGAAGAAAACAAACATACATAAATATGTATAAAAAGAGCATACATCTGTTATTTTGAGTCTTGTTGGTTCAGCCAATCCGTCCGACTCATGGTTCGATAATGAAAACATCCGCAATCTTTGATTGATATTTTGGGTTAATCATCTCATATTTAGTGTATACCATAGTATGTTTCGTTTAATTTGTTATTTGTCATTGTTAGTCAGTTTTTTAACATATTTCTTGGGAAATCTCGCACCGCATCTTAAAGCTCTTTGAACATCGTTGTATCTTTTTGCAAAATTTAAGGACCGTATTGGTTGGCAAAAATCCTCCGCTGAACCCTCCACGAGGGTGCCGATAGGAAATAGATACCACAGGTTCACGACGTTAGTAGTGAGGTATCTAGGTAAGGTCAGGCTTCCTATCTGGGTGTTCGGTACTCTTCAATAGTGCAGCATCCAGATAGGAGGTCTTACCATGGTAGGAGGTATATAAAGGGCTGGATCAAGGTGTCTTGCGACCCGTGCCGAGGATCAACCTGGCTGGGGGCCCTTAAATAGCCCAGTCTCGCACGGAGCTTACGGATACCTGGCGCCATCCGTAATAAGATAGCCTTACTTGCGTAGCGGGGGCTATGCGCAAGCGGACATACTTTCCCCTACACTCGTGGGTCCAAAATATGAGCCAAAATATTAACAAAAATAACAACAAAAACAAAAAGGAGTCCGGACCTCCTTTAAAAAGACCGGAGGGAGCGAGTTGTTCCCAGAGAAGAGCAGCGCTTGGCACGAGCTCGACAACAGCCAAAGCGAGGACAGGAGCGAAGCTTGGCCCTGGAGCAAAGGCAAATGCTAAGGGGGCAGTAGCCAAGGCTGGCGCCACGAAAACAGCAACGCTGGAGGCAGCCCATACTAACCTATGTAGCCAAGGCTTGGCAGCTAAGCAGGAGAAGGAGGGAGATGCCAAAAACGATGCTGCCAGCAGTGGGTCAGCCAGAGAGTGGCCTTCCTTTAGGATTGATGACCCAGTAAAGGCAAAGTATGCAGTGAGGCGACACTACGGTGGTAAGCTGAGAGACGGGCAAGAAGAAGTACCGGCTGGTATCATGCTACATGCCGTACGACGAGGTAGCAGTACCATCACAGCTGTTCAAAGAGCTGGTACGAGACGCCGAAGCATCCAAGTGTTTGATTATACTTGGGTGCGACTCCAATGCGCACCATACTCTATGGGGAAGCAAGGATATTAATGAAAGGGGTGAGTTGCTCTTTAATTATTTAATAGGAAGTAAGCTTTTGTTATGTAACAAAGGTAGTACGCCAACATTTATAACCAGAAACCGACAGGAAGTATTAGATATAACACTGGTATCGGAAGAACTGGTGGATAAAATAACACATTGGAGGGTATTGGAAGAACACTCCTTCTCAGACCACCGCTACATTGAGTGTATAATTGAAGAAAATGTAGTTAGGAAGGAGAAATTTAGGAATCATAGGAAAACGAACTGGCAGATGCACATGCAGGAGCTAAAAAAGCGTATTCCTATGATTCCACCATTCCAACTGGAAAAGAAAGATGACCTAGACATCCTCGTTAAACGATTCACAGATTCTTGTCGTCAAGTACTAGAGGTAGCTTGTCCATTAACGTACAGTAGGGGAAGAATTACACCTCCTTGGTGGTCCCCAATACTTAGGAACATGCAGAAAAATTGCAGGAAGCAATTCAATTTTGCCAAACTATCCCAAGAAGATATAGAGTGGGATAACTATCATAACCACCTTCGGGCATACAAAAAGGAGGTAAGATAATGACACAGTCGAAACATAGCATCGGATACTTTCAGAAGTCAGATCACAGCTGGACGGAATGCAGTAAAGAGACTCTGGGCCTCTGGGCAATATTGCCTTCCCCTCCAGAGAGGAGTGGGAAATGGATGTAGTGGATAAGGAAGCAGGGATAAGCTTCTATAGGGATGGTTCCAAGCTGGATAACCGAGTAGGCGGCGGTGTCTTCTCGGCTAAACTAGATACCAAAATCGCCTTCCGGTTACCAGACCACTGCAGTGTCTTCCAAGCAGAAGTCACTGCAATTAAAGAAAGCCTTCTTGTACTAACAAAAAGCGTAATCACAACAAGAAGTGTATTTATATATACAGACAGACAGGCGGCTTTGAAATCTCTGATGTCTCATAGGATTTCGTCGAAGACAGTGAAGGATTGCCATGATCTTCTAGCGGATCTGTCATCCTATTTCACGGTAAATCTGCAATGGGTTCCAGGACACAGTGACATCCCTGGGAACTGCGTAGCAGATGAACTAGCCAGAACAGGCACCTCCCTACAACGAGATCCTGGTAAGGTGTACATAAATATGCCTCTGGCTACGTGTAGATACCTAATCGACAAACATGTCATTAATATAGCCGAGTGTCAGTGGAATCAATCCCTGACCTGCTCAAGCAGCAGGCAAACGTGGCAAGAATGGAATATGAGCCGCACATGCCGACTGTTAAAATTCAAGAGGAATGATATAAGAACTCTCGTAGGAGTACTAACAGGCCACTGTCTAATAGGCAGACATGCAAGTAGACTTGGCGCGCCATATAACGACTATTGTAGAAGCTGTCAGGAAGTAGAAGAGGAGGAGACCATTAAACGTCTTCTATGCGATTGCGCAGCACTATATAGGAAAAGAATCGCAACCATCGGTCGTGGGTTTCTTGACGACGTCTCGGAGGTTGCACAGATAAAACTTGTCTCACTGATGAATTTCATCAGAAGTACGGGGTGGTTCAGAGAGGAGCCAATAGAGTGAGGGGATCACAGTCCCAGTGGTATCACAATGGGCCTCCTAAAGGCCTAAGTGTGTCGAATGACAACCACTTTACCTACCTACCTACCTACCTAAGGACCGTATTGCTGCTTACTTACTCTCCTTTCTTCATTTACAAAATTTAGAACATTCCCTCTGAGTTCTTCAGGCTTTATAAAATACGTTTAACCAGCTTGAGACATAGCTTCCAAACATCCACTCATTGTTAATTTAGTTCTCAGTGCTTCGGTTTGAAAATATTCATATCGTTTGGTGGAAACTTTTCAAGCTTGTACTGTATAAGTACTATACTGTACTGTACAATAATTGTGAAAGAAACCCGCGAATGTTCAAAAAACTGTGCCCTGTTTAGAACTATTTATTATTCCAGGGGTATATTCAAATATAATTTACACTCTTTTGTAGCTTTGGTATATTTGACCATTGCGTTTTTTCATTAGACCTCATTGATCTCAGCCTTTAACAGAACATTCTTTATTAAAGGGGGCTTAGTCCTAGAAACGTTGCCAGTCTTTGTCTTCAATTAATAAAATCAACAATTTAAATTATCTTCTGCTGACTTTTGTGAGTAAGTTTAATTCTCTCGATATATGTATGTATGTATCCATTGGAAAAATATTCTCTTCAATCGACAAGTATGTATGAGATCTTAATCGCATTAAAGTTAAAAAGGGCGACGGAATGTATAAATGTAATTATCTCTCAATATTTGCACAACTACGCGCCTTTACGTGTGTGAGTGTGTGTTGCAGTGTGTTCGAAATTAATTATTTGTTGGTAAATGTTAAGCTTGCAAATAACCAATTTAATTGAAGCACACAACTACCCACAACAAAAGTCAATTACATACTCAATTCACGAGCACATCCTTTTGTAATACACATATATTACATAGTATGTTTACATGTGTATTCGTGAGCTGAATCGAAAAGTTGCCAATTGATACAACATATTTATTTATTCTGATGGCTTAAAGTTCTTCATCTGTGAATGAATAGGCTGCATGGGCTTAAGAGCTCCATCAACCAGGATGATGGGCCCCATCAACGCTGCGGTGTTCTCTTTAGTCTCTTACAGCATTCATTTGACGGGATAATGCATTCTGTTTCGTAGCCATTGAGCCGGCTGACTTCCTTAATGTGACATCGTGCCGGCAACACAACTTTGTAATGCGACAACAATAAACAAAGGACGGACGCTGTATGCTCTCACATGAAATTCATGTGTTTAATTTATTTATCATTATGAGAATTTTAATTACACTTTGATCAATCGCTTAAACAACAACGTGTGTGTGTCTGTTAATGCCTCCGTTAGGCTGTCGGAAAATAATTGCGTGTAAATAACACAGGAGGAATTCAGTAAGGGAAGCGCTGTTGTTGAAAGAATGTTATAACATAATATAATAAGCATATTAATTATTTCATTAGTATTGTTGATTTATTTTAATACTATCAGTTGCGTTGAATAAAATTAAGTTGGCGCATTGATAACCGTTATTTCGTCGTAACTTCGCAAATTCAACCCAGCAGACCATATTGTTCAACATACCGTTATCTAATGCTAGGATAGAAGGTAAAAGCATGTAACCATTAAATTTATCAGAGATATCAAGAAACTGTTTTAAACTAAGGTTTATCGCAAAAGTTATTTTGTATCCAGTATTTTTATGGTATACTCGTACTCTCGCAACTTGTTGCACAGTAGTTGAAATAAGTCGTTTTGGTATCTCGTCATACTGTGTGAAAATGCGTGCAATCGGGTAATAAGCACGCCCACTCCCCATATAATGGTTATGTTAGAAACCACTAAAAGTGCGATAACTCACTGAATAAATACGCCACAAGCATTAAATTTCGCAATAGTAGAGAAGGGCTTTATAGGAGAAGGTAAAAAAATTGGACAATGGGGGTTGCACTGCCCACTTTTGGGTTAAATCATTTATCTCGGAAACTACTTGACCGATATCAACTTTTGGTGTGTGAGGTTACAAAGCCATTCCAACAACGCCTAATTCCCATATAACAAACTTTTAAATTCTGTTTCATTCTTTTACTTTACAGTATACAAATCAATCATCAATGAAGTTATCAGAATAAAACTTTGTACAAAGAGTGTCCTCAAGGTATTTTATCTTACGTCGTAATCTTAAAATGGTCGAAATCGAATTATAACTAATGCCAAAAATGGATAAAATCGAGTATATACTTCTTTTAGCAACCATGTATTTTATATACATATATATATTATACATTATATATTATAAATGTTCCAACTTTCTGTTGACTTTATACCTCATCTATCGAATAAAATCTAAGGAATCTCAATGAAATGTCTTTCTAATAACAGTGTATCCTCTGTATTAATTGGATGAAATCATGGCGATACTTTCCCTAGTTTAATATAAAGTTTTGCCTGAACCCTGAAGGAGTTTCCCATACTTTGATCCCTGTAAGTTGCAAGAGTATGAAAGATCGGCCTTAAGTACTTCATACGAGTCAGGTGATTCTTGTATTTTACAGTATACAAATCAACCGCTAAGGAATATACAGGGATACAACTTCACACATACAGTTTTTAAGGTATGCCATTTCTCGTCTAAACATTTTCGAAAGCGAACCATAACGATTCTACTCGTTTTTGGATATGTTGATATTGCATTACTATACCATAGTATATAGCTGCCATACAAACTGAACGATTGAAATCAAGAAGTACTCGTTTACACTCGAACTTAGTACTTCCTTACTTGTTATAAATTTATTTATTTTCACAGATATATTGACTTAGAATCCGAGTAGAAATATTATATTTTAAAGTCAGTATTATACATAAATAAATCTAAGAAAACTCAGCGGCAATGTAGGACAGGGTTCACTAATTTGCAAATCAATTTGCGAATCAGTTTATTGGAAAGTATATATATATTTCATTTTCGTTTGTCCAAATTTTTTAAAATTTGAAATTGAAATCATGTAAACCAGCTGTGGAATCTTTACCTACAAATATAACGTTGTTGATATTATACTTTAGACAGTTACTGCACTTTTAGTAGTTTCGAATATAACCGTAATCTCTAATAGTGTTGGTACCCAATTAAAAATAAATCATAAAATGCAATGTTTCAGTTAAGTTCGGTTGAAATAGCTCTTATAGTTAGCCACGACGAAAATATACCTGGGAGCTCCACATTGGTCAAGACTATGACAATTATTGAAAATAATGAGAGGGGCCTGGAAATCGATTTCCTTTTTAAATGCACCGAAATTCATTAAGTAAATTATTTTAACGTATACTGGATTTGAAAGAATATTTTCCTGTGAAAAAGATTTTCATTTCATTTTAATGCTTATGTATTGTAAATACTTTTATAAGTATATAGATATTTTTAAATTACGAAATAAGCCCGCTAACAAGCCAACAGCTTAACAACACACGGCTATCACGTTTCCATTTTACCCTTCCTCTCTTTTGTAGTGTGTCATCCACAAGCTAACCTTTATTCCCGACGTGTGCTAACGACATTAATTTAATCCACTTTATTTTTTAATTGCTACCTACTTTTTCGTCATGTCTACCATCGGTAACGAGCGTCATCAATTCCACCCAATCATCGGTAGAGTGCCGCTTTTTGCTCTTCGATCCCCTAAATGACCGTCGTTAAGCCCGAATTCGGGCTATCCACATTAAACACAATCAAATACACCTGCATTTACATATGGTGTGTGCAAGTATGACACTTATCTGCTGACATGCGGTAAAAGTGCTCGGAGGTACTTACGTGTGCAGAAGCGTGGCTCGTCGCTGCCGTCGCCGCAGTCATTAATGTTGTTGCAGTATTTGCTGAGCGGCACGCAGCGCATGTTCGCGCAGGCAAACTCGGACAGTGAGCATTGCTGCTGCGCGCCACTGGCCCCCGGCTTGGAGGTGGCGGTGGCCATCACTGCCGCCACCATGGGCGCCAAGGGCAGCGATGTTGCATCTGTTCTGGCAGTGGTTGTGTTGAAGGTGGAAGACGTGGCTGTTGCCGTTGTTGTGGTCGCTGCCGAGGAAATGCAGAGGAAGCACAACATCAATAGTGGCACAAAGGCTCGGGCAGTGGTGGGGTGGTTAGTGTTTTTAAGGATTGCTCTTGTAATTGTTGCGCCTCCGCTAATGGTCTGAACGCTACTCGCTTTCATTGTTGTTGGTGCGACTGATGTTGATGGTAACCGAAAACCAGCGAACAGACTGCTGTACAAAGTCGACAAGCAAGTGGGCTGCGGCCATTTCAAGTGATTGCCATCAGTTGTGGTTGCTTTTCGTGCAGTTTGAGTCGCTGTGTATGTGTGTGCCACCAGCTTCAACACCCGCATCGCCGTCGTCATCAGCGCTGCTGTTTTTGATTTCGGAACTGCGCTTTTAGTTGTAGTTGTTTTAGGTTGAATTGACCCCTCTGTGTATGTGTATGTTGGGTTGCTTTGCTTTGTGGAAGTTGCACGTTTTATAGTGGCAGCGGCGTTCTTGCGCGCATTTGCAGCGAGGACAGCGTGGCTCCACGGAGCGTATGTGGAATCCTTGGAAGCATCCAATTTACATTGCTGCTCTTGTGGCAGTGCATGTTGCTTCTCACATGTGCGCTGATTGCAGTCTCGCTGTTGCACGTTCGTGCTCTGGCAGTTCTTCGAAGGCGGCGAGTTTTCTTTGTTATTGGTTGTATTGCTTTTATTTTTATCACTGCTGACCAAGGGGCAGTGACTGTGACTTTCGGCAATGTTCAGCATCTGTCTGAGCGGTTGAGCGGTTGAGTGGTTGTTTTGGTGTTTTTGTTGTACATATCCGTTTGTTGTTGTTCCTGGGATTTTAAGGGCTTTTTGCTTTTGAATCTCTGCCGCCATTTTATGGACATTATTGCATCTGGAAATGAAAGTAAAAATTAAAACAGTGCATTTCTTGTCACTGCATGTATGTATGTGTGTAAGTTCGTGTGCATGTGTATCGGTATTTCTGCATGAGAGTATGGACGGAAAGCATTTCGCGTCATATATTAATTATATCACATGTATTACCAGTATCAGTTTGAATATTTACATTCACTATTACAGCCTCCTGCACATAAATGGACACACTTAAAATACTTATGGAAATTATACACCCAAAATTCACTCACGCTATTTACAGTTAATATTTTATAAACATATTTGAAATGCAAACAGAGAATGCTAAATGCCATAAGACCTATTTCATTTATATAGTAAAATAGTACAACACTTTTTTAGCTTTAGAAAAGCCATACAAATGAATTTAAAGACAATATTATATAATATTAGGTTGGCCGTTATTTCCCTCCGCTTTTTTGTCTTTTGAATTTCGCGGCTATATACAAAGCGCTACAGAGCTCGTATCTGGCAACACTATACATAATTTGAAAGGTCTTGACATAACCTAGAAAACAACGCTATGCATAATTAGTTTGGATATTGCGTTCAACAGTTATAGACGTGTAAACATGGAGTTCACTAACGCCGAAATTCGCGCTATTTTAAAGTTTTCCTTCGTTAAAGGCAAATCCGCTAGAGAATCACTTTCGAACCGCGGAGGAATGGTTTCGACGATTCAGAGCCGGTGAAAACGACACCATGGATAAGCCAGCCGGCGGAAGACCTGTGACGACAAATACCGATCAAATCATGGAATACATCGAGTTAGACCGGCATATGGCATCTCGTGACATCGCCCAGGAGATGGGAGTTAGTCACCAAACCATTTTGAAACATCTGCAGAAGGCTGGATACAAAAAAAAGTTTGATGTTTGGGTGCCGCATAATTTGACGCAAAAAAACCTTCTGGACCGAATCAACGCCTGCGATATGCTGCTGAAACGGAACGAACTCGTCCCATTCTTGAAGCGGATGGTGACTGGCGACGAAAAATGGATCACATACGACAATATCAAGCGAAAACGGTCGTGGTCGAAGGCCGGTGAATCGTTCCAAACAGTGGCCAAGCCGGGATTGACGGCCAGGAAGGTTTTGCTGTGTGTTTGGTGGGATTGGAAGGGAATCATTCACTATGAGCTGCTCCCATATGGCCAGACGCTTAATTCTACCATCTACTGCGAACAACTGGACCGCTTGAAGCAGGCGATCGACCAGAAGCGTCCAGAATTGGCCAACAGGAAGGGTGTAGTGTTCCACCAGGACAACGCCAGACCACACACTTCGTTGATGACTCGTCAGAAGCTACGGGAGCTCGGATGGGAGGTTTTATCGCATCCACCATATAGCCCGGACGTAGCGCCAAGTGATTACCACCTGTTCCTGTCCATGGCGAATGCCCTTGGTGGTGTGAAGTTGAACTCAAAAGAGGCCTGTGAAAAGTGACTGTCCGAATTCTTCGCAAATAAGGAGGGGGGCTTCTACGAGGAAGGTATTATGAAGTTGCCGTCTAGATGGAAACAGATCATCGAACAAAACGGCGCATATTTTAACTAAATCCGATCACTGTAACACTTTTTATAAAGCATTGAATGAAGAGCAAAAAAGCGGAAGGGAAATAACGGCCAACCTTTACATTACATTAGCTTCTGTAATCCAGAAGGGGTAATGTCTCCAACGCGTCGAGTTGAATTCAGAAAAACCTTAGATACCCGTTTTAAAACATTTTAAAAAGTGGGTGTGGCCTACAAAAGCTTAATCAAATCAAGCCAAACTTAGTGAGAGCAAGTCTTTTATCCTCCTCATCGGACACTATCAAAATGGGTGGAATTAATTAAATCACCAAGCACCAGGATGATACTTAAGTCTTTCACATACCTAAAAGAAAAATTTCTAACATTCACTTGCTTTTTTCCGTATATATCTTTTAAAGTTTGAGACATCTTAGCATAACTTTCTGAACGTATAATATCGTATATACTATAGTTTAATACCAAAGATTCATACATCGATCCAAACCCTCTCCTAGGGATGATAAACTTGATATAGTGATTTCCGTTTATCCAATTCATGCTAACAGTTCATGTTGGTAAAAATATGATATTTGAATGAATCGATCCTTTGGTTACTTTTTCCTCATATAGGACAAAAAACAATTAAGCTCTTTGGTGGAGTTGATGTCAAATATATCTCATTTGAGTTCGATTTTAATAAAAATATTTAAATCGTCGTTTTGGTCAGAAATGCATTCGCAGTCTTGATAATCCGACAGTTCACATAATTCGGCAAGAAAATTGATAAAAACAAGTAAGAAAGAGATAAGTTCGGGTGAAGGGTTAAGTTCAGTGTATGGGGGGCTTAGACATACCCCATATATTGACTAACATAAGTGGTTTAAAATCAACTAGAAAATTGGAAATCATTATATCGGGTGTATTTGGGCTAAGAGAATGTCTAGACTAATTGCGTTAATTTCAGAATACACACTCTGACTGATATACTTGTATGCGCCATAAAGTCTGCTAGAACAACAAAAATCATTATAATATATGGTACCTGGGGTAATTCTTTGCAAGTTTGAAATCTTTATATTAGGAATATGAAGGCTAGGGGTAGAATTGACCCGATCTTATTTATTTTAGACAAAAGGACACACTGTTTTTAGATGGCGATGCTATTTTAATTTAATTAAGATATTTCTCATATTAGCCAGTGTATACGATATAGAGTCAACCGAAAGATCGAAAATTTTTTAATAAAAACATTTGTTTTGCTTCATTTGGCTTAAGTGGCTGGGGAGATGTATACATTAAAAATATTTGAGGGCGTGGCCACACATACATTTTAAAGTTTTTTTTAAACACAGATGCCACTCCCTAATTCGATTCGTTGTACTGAATAAAAAATATGTATTTTGTTAAAGCGTTTAATTATGGCACTTTATAGGTTTACGATTAATGGTGTTTTGTGGGCGTGGCAATAATCTTTTTCCGCCCATTTACAATATCAACACCTCTAGAGACAGACAGTCACCCGAAATTCAACTCGACTCATCATCCTGATCTTTTATATATATATATAAGTCTATATGTATCTCGACTGATTTTAGGAGATACAAACAACCGTTAGTTGAAAAAACCTATTATGTTCATTTTGCGGAAGTATAGAAATAGTGGTGCGTTATATGACCCAAACTGTACGCATTCAGAAGGGGACTTGAGTAGAGAAATAAGCAGAATGATCAGGAGTAAAATGGCTTAAGTGTAACACTATTTTAAAAAGGCTTTTGTTAACTGGCAGCGTTGGTTAATTATGGTTAAAAATGATTATATCATCAATAATGTAATTACATAAAACGACTTCTTACTTCGTTCCAACTCGTCGAAATAATATTTTTCATATTGCTGCAAGTAATAAAAAAGGAGCTGTATATGACCAGTAAAGACATATACTTATATGGTTCGAAATAAGACTTTTCAAACAAAATAAGGACGAAGATTAGTGTACAGGTATAGTTCATATAGTATAGAATGTTCGTCAAATTGCCAATGCCTCAACCGAAGCGAAAATCGAATGGCCTCAAAATGAAATTTCAGGGTATTTCATGTATCTTTTATTCAAATTATACTTGGAGGACCACTCCTTGAACCTTCGATATAGAGAAATTAATGAAACTAATCAAATTCTCACTCCACGGATGTCATCAATGTACCATTAGTTACTACGGGGAAGTTTGAGGAGCAGCAATGCAGCTAAAGAACAATAAATTAACGGATTTCGATAGATTATGGACAAACATATTCGATTTCCAATTGCTATTTAACTGTTACCCCCAATTCAATCGATATTTTGGATAGCTTTCAAAATTAGAGTTTTCACCGCTTTCAGCCTTTTTATGAATGACTTAAATATTTAAACGGCTCGTTTTAGTTATCCAATCATAACATGATAATAAATTTGCACCTCTTGAATTCCATGAAAACATTTAATATGAATTTTCACAACAATCGAAATCGAGTACAAGGTCGGAACAAAAATTTTAATAAGGAATTACTTGAAATTGTACTGAAAAATTAGTATTTTAATTCAACATATTCAAATTGACTCTGCTCTGACTCTATCGATTTATACATACACACATACATTATGAAATCCTTTAACTGAACAACGCACACACTCAGGCGATCAAATATCTGAGGATAGGGCAGGGATATAGCTAAAATATAGAGCCGCGGAAAATATTTATACTCTGAACAAGGCATATTAAGCTTGCCATAAAGTTTGTAATACGCAAAAGGAATCGTGGAGACCCTATATTATTTAGTGAATTTAGCCACATTCGTCTGCCTGTCAGTCTATCTAAATATACGCGAACTAGTCCCTCAGTTTTTGAAATATTGATCTGAAAATATTCACACGTCCTTTTCTTTCCAAGAAGCTGCTGCTGGAACCGCCGATTTCAAACCACTTTAACTTATAGTTTCTTCTTCATCCTAACTGAATGAAAACAGTCTCTCGAAAAGGTAGTAGCTTTGAAGTACCCAGATTCTAGAAAAGGCAAAAAACCATGTTCTCGTTTAAAAACTTTCGCAAAGTTTTATCCCGATATAATCATTGTTGCTTGATTTGCATACTGGAAAATGAAAAGATCAGATGAAATTTAAAATTGTGTTATATTGGATATGGGCGTGGTTGTAATCGTATTTCGCCTATTTTCGCACTATAATATAGTAATATGAGAAGAATGTTATTTACCGAATTTGGTTAAAATCGGTTAAGCATATCCCAAGATATGGGTTTCACCAAAAAGTGGGCGATGCCACGCCCCTTGCCTAATTTTGAAGTCGATTCTTTTAACGTCATCTCATATCATCCCAGGGATAAAATTTAATGTCTTTGGCGTGTTTAGTGCTTGATTTATCGCGCTTTTATTAGTTTTTAACAGTATCGTTATATGGGTTGTCACCCAATTTCACACTGTCGATAGAGGTGCTAAAAGAATTTGTTCTCAGTGAATTTTGTTATTACAGTTTAAGTGGTTTAGGAGATATGCACATTAAACCTATTAGGGGCCGGGACCACATAGATGCCACTTCCTAATGTGATACTGTATACAATATAACAGTCTTTAATCTTATTGTGGAGCTTAGTTATGACAATTTAACACAACACAATTAAAAAACAAGTTTTTTAGGCGATTAAAAATAATTTTCTTTCTAAGTTTTTTTTCATTGCGTTAGTGTAGCTTTCACATTTCAAGTTTTTCATTTCGACTCTTGTACTTTTATGTGTATGTATATGGTATATGTGTGTACACCTCAGATTTGCGTCGGAAGTTTTCGAATACAAACTTTAGCAATGTGCGAAGAATCGCATGAATACTTTATTTTTTCAACAACAATTTTGATTCATCTCATCACGAAATAATAAAAATGATATTTTCTCTCAACTTGAGCACTTTTTGCGAAATTCGCCTCACATAGGTAGGACGTGTTTGTAGTAATGTAACGGCTTGAAGTTGACTTCTTCACGCAACTATTCTTTTGTAATTTGTTATAGTTCCAAGCATCTGGATTGAAGTGCACTGACGTTGCCTAACACGCGGAAAATACTGCAAAACTTTTTGAGCGAGCGGCGCCACGTGCGCTTCATTGCAGGCCTGTCGTTTGACAGATTGATTGACTCTGCCGCTTGGCAACGACGAAGTGGTATGTAGCACTAGCTTTTGTAGCTTTTGTTACAAGCATCTAATTTAAATTGGCATCACTAGTAACGACGAACGACTTCAGATAAAGGGTGATATATTAGATAAATGGGATTTGAAAATTTCGAGCTCACAACTTTCTTTATTCTACTCGAGACAAGATAGTATAAAAAGTAGCTGTGTCTACCTGAACTCCCTTGTTATTTACAGTTTTTTTGTTTCATGTAGAATAACGCACCTTTTTCCAATGGCTGAAAACATTGAGAGGTCGTTCAAAATATGTATGTCTTGCTAAAAATGATTTAATTCCTGGCTAACGTACCTCAATGATACTTAACCATGGAACTGGATTTTTATACAATAAAATTTGGCTAGTTCGTTCTCCTAACAATTTCAGCCAATTATTAGCAGTGAACTTAAGTACCAGTTACAGATTGCTGTTTCTAATTAACAAGACTTAAGGGGTTAGGGGTAGTCAGATGCACGAAAAAATGAGAATTTTCAGTAATTTTTTTTTGATATTAAGTCATGTTTACATCATTTTACAAAAGTAGTAATATGGCAGTATTATACAATGTTTTGACTTGAAGTCAGGAAGGAATTTTTATTTCCAAAGTTATAGTTGTCTGTGTTGACCCAGTTCCAAAAAAAGGTACCCTTGCGGTGACCATCATAAGTCTTTGGAAGTTCATCTAAAATCAGTCGGATAGAAAAATTAGCTTTATAAATGGATAATCCTGGGCCTGATCGAAGCTCTTTTTTTAAATTAACAAAAGCCTCAGGAAATTTTTTTTCTAGATTTTTGGAAAAAAATCAACAGTTATTTGATCTCAAAAAACAAAAAAATCCTTCGATCAGGCCCGAGTTTATTATGTTTCCTAAAAGTGTACGTTACAGTTGTCACCCGTTTAAAAAACATAGTTTTGAGAAAAACGCATTTAAAGTTTCACACTAGACCTCCCGAGCGCTCTATGTTATTTGTCATATAACTCAAAAAGTAATTACCGGATCAACTTGAAATTTTCAGAAAATATTTTCAATGCAAAAAATTTATTATTTGAAAATTCTGACTACCCTAAGATGTCTGGATGTAAATTTGGTTGACAAGCTCATTTTTTATTCGAAAAGCCATCAAAAGCAACGGATAGGATAGTTACAGTAAAGTACTTCTAAATACAATCAGATGAAGTTCAGTAAGGCGTACATAAGAAGAGAGCGGAAATTTCCCTTATAAATCAAAACCGTCTTGGTAAGCTTATACGAGATTTCCAAACTAAATAAAAATTAACGTGAACATGAACATTTCATCAATATATCTCTACTTTTACTGAAGCCATCGATTGTACGGATAAGCGGACAGACAGTCACCCGGATTTCAACTCGTCTCGTGATCCTGATCATATATATACATAACTCTATATCTATCGTCATATATGTCATATGTTTGGTACCTTATATCGTCCGAGTGAAGCGCTCTACTATGAAATATAGTAAACATTTAATTTAGAATAGTATAACTTATCGATACTATCCTAAACCCCTTGTTGTGCCTAGCACTTCCTCTTCGAAATACTTGAAGAGTTTGTTAAACTACTACGTTTGGTAACGAGATTTGTAAATATTCTAGAGTTCAATTCGTTATGCAGATACCTATTTACGGTGGTTTAACTGCTATTTTCAATGCTATCAAGTTTAATTTGCAAATTTTACCAATTAATCATTTTAAATATAACATAATATATGGTGACAACTGTCAAAAATATCAACGCCGAAAAAAGTACGGTCTAATTGAAAACCACACGTATAAAAAACACCCGTTAGTTGTTTATAACTATTGTAAGGCATGGACGCTGCTCAAATCTTTTGTTTTTAGCAGAAAGAGGAATTTCTCCACTAACGATGGAAGCGCATATCAATTGCGTTTGAGTCAGAAGACATGGTAGCGCAAGTTAGCACCGCAAATGGTGTCGGTCTGTTTAGAGAACTAGTAAGTTCGTTCGATCAAGTTTTATGCTGTATTATATAGTAGATATGTGAGGATTGGTCTAACGACGGTGAAATATGTATTCGATTTCTGAGGGAAATATTCAATAGCTGCAAGTCGTAGTAGCTACCAGCAAACACTCCAGTTCAAGTGAAGAAGAACTTGGTCAATCTAATTAAAGCACTATGGCTATAACTTTATAATTATCAATATTACTATTGAACGAAATCCTAATCACTTTTACACACGCAGATTAATTCACCCAGTTAGCGCTTAAAAGAAGTTTCGAAGAGCAGATTCCTACATACAAGTAGAAAAACCCAAAGAAACTCATCAGAAGTCTTGAAAGTTTGGAAGATATGTATGTTTCTCTAATCTTTCTCCCTTTCGATTCGAGTATAGTATCTATTATACAGAAATATAAAACACTACAACTCTCCGAGCCATACTCTCTTTCCGTTTTGTTTGAATATTCGTGTTTTCTTTACATTCTTTATTTATTGCCACACCACGCTCTGGTCTCCGGCGTGTAATATGCGCACATGAATGAATGTTGAAAATTGATTAAAGTGCATTTTGATCACAACTACAAAGGGGGGGTCATAGCGGAAGAGCATCAATGCTGATACAGAAACAAAAATAAGAAGCGATGAAATCAAAATAATGGAGCATTTCAACAGTAACGGCAGAAACAACTGTTTGAATTGGCGGTTGCCCGACATCGACCACATTCGCCGACATAGATCCCCTTCAGCCCGCCGTTCCGTGGCTGCCACTGCCACAGTCGATGTGGTGTCAATGTGATAAAGCGTTTTTTCTCATAAATACTCTTCGCGCAAAAACTATGAAATATAGTAAACAACAAGAACAGCAACCACACACACCCTCATAAAAGTAACAAAAACTACGCACTGCAGCAAAAATGTCGTCGCTGTTGTCAGCGCTATTGACGACAATGATAACAGCAATAAGGCGAAAATGCAACAACAACATCCATTATGAGGGTGTGTGCACAATCGGAAAAACGACAAACAAACTGACCGAACGCAAACAACCACTGTGGCAGCGCATTGGCGATGATTTATTGCGACCAGTTGACTCGACAACGAGCAGCGCTCAGCCAAACGAGACCAACAAAGATTACAACAATAACAACAATAAATACAAATAAATGAATGAATAAAGAATAATGCAACGCGAAATACAGCAACAATTAAACCAATTTATAAACAAGTAAGTAAAACCTTAGTTCGGGTGTAACCGAACATTTTATACTTTGCAAAATTTCATATTAAAAGATGTCGCGAAAGAATTCAGCATCCATAATTCGACGAAATCGTGAATGAATTACGATCAAATTTGGTATCTTATTCAGTTATATTGTAGGTCATAGACGCAGTTAGTTTTATAACTATATTTTATTTTCCGTCAGCGAAAATCATATTAAAATCATCCTTAAATTAAATTTAATATATTGAGTTGATATGCAAAACGTCAACCTGAAGATCGCAATTGATGATATTAAGTCTAGACCAACTCCAATCCTGTTCAGCGGTTTGCTAGAATAATGCATTATATGTAAATATTGACCGATATAAACGGTATAAGGCCAACCAGAAGTTAGAAAATCTTTTATTAGGTATATGGGAGATTGAAACGATTTTATCTATTTTTGGCATTAATACATATTATTAATAAAAACAAATGCCCTCTGAGCTTCATAACGTCAACAATATATGTACAATATAAGGAGTAAAGTCAACCGGATGGTTGAAAATTTTGATATTAGTTAATACTTGTAGTATTAGGCTAGTGCAAGTTTTAACCATCGCTTTTTTTTTAAGTCGCTTACTACATTTAATTAAGATAACTCAGACATTGGCCGATATATGGGGTATAAAGTCAGCCGGAAGTTCGGAAATCTTTATATTAGGTATATGGGGGCTAAGGGAAATACTCACTCGATCAAACCAATTTTCGACACACAGACTAACTATTATGAAGACAGGATTCTTTCCTTATTTCAATTATATATCTCACACACAGACCGATATTTTCAGTAGAAAGTCAGGCATAGGCTTTGGAGTCAACATTTTCGGTATCTGGGGGCTTGAATAGCTACGGTCTGATTTGGACTATTTTCAAACCCGAGATGGCATATCATAAAGGACATATTCGTGCAAATTTTTATCCCAATATATTAATTGGTGCTTGATTTGTATACTGGAAAGTGAAAATATCAGATGTTTTAAGATGTGTTATATGGGAGGCAGGCGTGGTTGTAGTCGGATTTCGCCCATTTTCGCACTGCAACAAGAAAATGTCCTAGTCCTAGGTACCAAATTAGATTGAAATTGATCAAGTTGCTCCGGAGATATGTAATTTCAAGCACGCCAACCGTCGAAATTTTATACCGGCTCCTATAACGCCCTCTTATACTATTTGGGGTGTAAAGTTTTATGTGTCTGGCGCATTTAGTTATAGTTTTATAACACTTTTAGTAGTTTTTAATAAAACCATTATGTGGGGGTGGGCGTGGTTATCATGTCTTCTATTTTCACGTTGGCACAAGATGATTTCTCCTGTGTAAATTTGAGTGATATAGCTTGAATCGTTTAAAATTCAAGTTTAATTTTTACTTAAGTTACAGTTTGCACAGACAGACGGACGGATGGACGGACAGACATCAGGATTTCAACTTGTTTCGTCATCCTGATTATTTATGTATGTATTGTATATATAGCTGGTGATCGAAGTAGGGGTATTGTTTTGAATAGTTTGTTTTTTGAAGATCACGCGTGGGTCGTGTCACGCTGTCATGACTTACGCCTGAACAACTTCAATTTTATAACGAAAGTTTACGTTCTGTAAAGAATGTGTTTCGCGCACTTCGCTCAACTTATGGTCAACATAATCGGCCTACTGAGCGTACTATTCGCAATACCATCACCCATTCGAGCCAAATTTTATTCAGCGATGGGACCCATTTCTGGCTCAATGGCTATGTAAACAAGCTAGCTTACCGCATTTGGGACGAAGAGCAACCTGAAGAGACTCGAGAGCTGTCATTTTATTCAGAAAATAACAACGGTTTGGTATGGTTTGTGGGCCGGTGGAATGATCGGTCCATATTTCGTCAATGGCGACCGTAATCTCGCCATGATAACCGACTGTTTGATGCCTGAAATTGAAACTCGTGTTAGACTTTTTTCTGTTGGGATATGTAAAGTACAAAGTCTATGCGGACAATCCCGCTTCGATTCAGGTCTTGGAGCAAAACATCACATGTGTCATTCGCAAGTTACTAGTAATGCTCGAACGAGTCATCGAAAATTGGACTCATAGGATGGACCATCTGAGAAGGAGCCGCTGAATTTGAATTTTCTGTGCTTTTTCTTTAAAAAAGTAGGAAACCTAGAAATAGATCACCCATATAACTCCATATCTATGTCGATTAGTTTTAGGTGATACAAACAACCGTTAGGTGAACAAAACTATTATACTCTGTAGCAACATGTTGCAAGAGTATAAAAATGTTGCAAAAGAATTACAATCAAATTTGGTATCTCCTTGCGCTGCTAAAGAGAATATTTTAGTTAACCGATTTTGACAAATTAGTAGCTTCTTGGTGAGAAAATTTTCATATGAACATGGCTATATCTACCCAGCACGTTACGCTGATTATTTATGTTTCTTCCTGTTCAGGGTATAACAACACATCCACCCACCTACACATGCATGTGAAGAGCATGAATGCGCTTGTACGAGTATATATGCACAAACCACGGGGTTTGCGAAATTTAAACTAGTTCAAAATGTGTTAAATTAATTCTTTATAGCTTTTGTCGCTTTGAACAGTTGTTGTGTTATTGTGTTTTTGTGTTTATTGCTTCATCCTTTTAATTGTTTCATTTCCATTTAAATTTAAAGTCTCGCATATATACCTATGTATGTATATGTAGGTGCATGTGAGAGTGTATGTCATGTGTGAAAATTATCTGAATACCACGCCCGTGCTTGGGCGTGCGCAATTAAAATTCATAAATTTTACATTTCATTTGATTTCAAACTGTTTTCTCTGCTTTTGTTTTGTCATTGCTTTTTATTTGTTTCTCATTCTATGGGATACCGTGTGTTGTTGCGCTCCGTGTTTGGTTATGTTCTATTTGCCGTAGCTTTTGGCGCGTTGTTTGCTCGCTTATTTCGGGTCCATCACACATCGCTCGTGTTATTATAAAGTCATCATCATTACGACAGCGTTGACGCGCTCGTTAAATGTCTAGACATACATTTAAATGGAAATTGTCGCAAATTTTGACGCATTTGAAAAACGCTTGTCGTGATTTTATTCGCCCTCCAAAACTGTGTATTCATATAAATATAAAAATAAACATGCACAAAACGCGCTCACAATTACATATGTAAAATAAGGGCAAGGGGATCTGATTTTTGAACGAGTTTGTGTGTTGATAAATGCTAAGCAAACGAAGTAAGGAGGGACTAAGTTCGGGTGTAATTGAACATTTTATACTCTTGCATAACACATAACTCTCTTGGTGTTAGGAAAACTATATATTATAAAAGTTGCGAAGATTACAATCAAATTTGTATATTACAAGTATTAAGTTATATTTTAGGTTATATAATCACTTAGTTGTATTACTATATTTTACTTCGCGTCAGCTAAAATTGTATTAAAAGGTTTGTTGGAATATCGAAAATCACTACAGGCAGTATTTGGGAGTTGAGGTATTCGTGGACAAAATTCGCATATTTTCGGCATTAAACTATAGGCATATATGGGTGTTCAAAGGAAGTGGTGAATTTTGAGTTTTTTTGAAAAGTACTTTTTTATTCATCAATATCTATTTTGTCCCCTCGGACATATACTTGTGCCAACGCTTTTTCCAATCCTCGAAGCACTGCGGCAATCAATTTGCGGCAAAACCCTTTCCTTTCATAATGAGACATTGCCTTTGCTCAAAATTGAGCAATTTCGGAACAAACTTCGCTGCCACACGATTCATTCCCAAAACATTCGAGAAAATGTAATGGCATTAGCCGATTGATATGCCAACATCCTCTCCACTTCCCTGATAGTGACTCGAAGATTTTCAAAAACAACTTTTTTAATTGTTTCGATGTTTTCTTCGTTTGTTGACGCGGTCGCACCTCCAGAATGCTCATCGTTATCAACATCTTTTTAGCCTTCAGTAAAGCGCTTGTATCATTTACTTTTTTTGAGACAAAGTGGACGCATCGATTGCCACAGTAAACTTTTCAAGTGCCTTAGAGCACTTTATTTCATTTTTAACGCAAAATTTAATACATATTCTTTGATCCATTTCTTTCAAAAGCCAAAAATCAAAGAGCACACAAAAACATGACTAACCTTTCTGTTAAACTACAAATCGAAATTGGCTCGTAATGTAAGCATATGATAGACATACTTATGTATCCGATTATAACAAAAAAAAAAAAAAATATCGATAATCAAATATACACAGCCTGCGAAAAATCAAAATTCATCTTTTCCTTTGAACACACCTCGTATATAATAATATGTAGTATATTATAAATATTATACGTTACACTATAGTATATCTGATATTATATGTTCGGTTAATTTTGCTAATTTGCCGATTTGATTAATTTTTAGCAATACTAATACTATTAACAGAATAAAATGCTCCCTGAGTTTTATTAATGTACCTTACATACCATCACCAATAGAAGGAAAGTCAGCCGGATGCTCGAAAATACTGATATTAGTTATATGGGGCTTGGTCAAGTTTTCACCCAATTTTATACATTTTAGGTATAAAGATACACTGTTATGAGTAAAATGGGCTCTCTCATTTTTATTGAGGCCGATATATGCCGTATAAAGTCATCCGGAAGTTCGAAAATCATTATATTATATTATTTGTGCTTTATTTGTATACTGGAATGTGAAAGAATCTGATAGAATTTAAAATTGTGTTACAAAGATTCTTTCTGAATTTGATTAATTTTTAATTTATTTATTGTATGTTAGGTATATCGGTGCTAAGGGAAGTTTTGACATGCTTTTACTCATTTTTGGCATAAATTATTGTGCGATTTCGACAATTTTTGGACGTAAGGTGAAATAACTTTAGGGCACTATTTCTGCAAAGTTTTATTCTGATAACTTCATTGATGTTTGATTTGTACTTTTGAGTGAAATTAGATATCTCAACCAAATTTGGTACCTAGAACTAGGTTGACATTCCCAAGCTACAGTGCAAAAACGCCTATCTCCTCATTGCGTTCACACGAGCGACAGGAGTTCGACAACCTCAGTCGAACAATTTTATGCAATCCCTTTGATATCAGATTCTCAAATTTTTGTACGCTTCATGTACGTGCTGCATAAAAAAAATTTTATTACCTAATTCCCCCTTTTCTATTATCTCTCTATTATATATAAAAGTTTTCTGCTGCTGTCGAGAATCAACTAACATAAGAGCGAGCTAGCTCGCGCTCGGCGGGGGGCGGACGTAGGCGAGCGAGCGAAGCGAGCGTCCGGGAGCGCAGCGGAGGGCGCCTAGTATTATAATATATCTATTATACTACGGATATTTACACACATATTTGCATTTAACAATTTTTTTTAAATTTTTAAATAAATATTCATTTCACGACAGGGTTCGTTATTGCAACAATATAAAGAATTTCAAAATAAAAAGAAATGCCAAATTGCTTAGCAGCACACTGTTACGAACAAGAACACAAATCGTCTCTTCGACTTTACTCGTCGTCCCTCACCTACAAAAACCGGTTTGGGCAACAAAAGAGTCCTCGTGTGAATGTAGTAAAACTAACAACTTCGAAAATGTCATAATGTGCTATGTACGCCTTCTGCTGATATCTTCGCAATATTATAGCGCAATATTATTAGATCAGAATACAGAATAATTCAGTAAGAATTAATAAGCATTCAACCCCGCCACATAGTAGCGTATATTTAGTTTAGTCTGCCGCCATATAGGCTTTTGTCTAAAACGCTTTTTTTGGATATTTGTAAGAAATGTATGTACATATATCGAGGAATTTAAACCACGGAAAATACGGTCACCGATTGCGCAATACACACTCTTAATATGTTTAGCACCGTATATCTAATGTATTTTTCTATCGGAATTTCGAATATCTATAATTTTTCCTAAGATCCAAATACTTTATTTCTCATACTTAGAAAATGGTTAAGCTTAAAATTCAGACAAAGTGATATTCTGCTGCAATAACAACGTAGGAGCGAAAAATTTTGAATGATTGTCACCTCTTTGGTCTCACGGCGTTAACATCAATACAGATCCATAAAAATGTGTAGAGTTTGCATACTTCTAACTAAAAATTCGCAGCAAGTGAAATCCTCTTCAGTTTTTATTCAGACAATCTGTTAGCATGTTGTATGCGCGGATATGTTTCAGTTTTCAGCTGTGTGAGAATGTTCGTGCCTTGCTTTTCGTTAGAGAAGAATAAACAGCTAATTGAAAGGCTGCCATATTGTTATGTAACATCCATGGAGGCGAAAGTAACTGCTACAGCGGACATACCATATGTGGTAAGTATATTTGAAAAACAAAAAAAATTTAAATCAAAAACTAAAACGAGTGAGCTGAGTAGCTTATGCTCTCCATTCATCTGCCATCCGCTTACCGGAAGAAAACTTGATTTTCCTCCGCGTCAAGTTTGCTTAAAAACCGATAGAAAACAACTCGTACTCGTTGCATTAGTTGATAGTTATCCAGTATGCTATAGTTTAGTTTCTTTAAAAAGATAAGAATTAAATAGGCTGTGACTATTGTAAATAGTTACAACAGTTATTTTTTATTGGGACAAAAAGCTGTACTTTGTTAGAGCTAATACATTTTTCTCAATTATTTAAGGGAAATTTTTAAATAAAATTTAGTTTCTAATATATGTGTATGTCTTTTATTATTATACCCGACGTCTTTTATTACACACCAAACAGGGTATATTAAGTTTGCCAAGAAGTTTGTAACACATTTAAGAAAACGTCGGATACCCTATAAAGTACATATGGTATATGAATGATCAGGATGACAAGCTGAGTCGAGTTAGTTTTTGAGATATGAATCTGAAAATTTTCACACTTCTTTTTCCCTAAGAAGCTGCTCAAATGTCGGCACCGTCGAGCGGAATCAAGTGCTTGTATGGAAAGCTTTTTCATTAACATGGATTATAGTCTTAAGCAATTGTACAATCTCCGAAAAGATTGTCAGATCGAGCATTTAGCTGCCATACAAACTGACCGATCAAAATTAAGTCCTTGTAAGGAATCCTTTGTTTTTGGGATTTTTTTTACTTTTATATAAAATTGCCCTGGACCCAGACTTTTAGATTTTCGTCGTCAATATCCAATGTGAAAAGTAGATAGTAAAATAAGCGAAACAGCCTGTGAAATTGGCACTCTATTAGGGCGAACTTTTTCTCACTGTTATAACATTTTGCCTTTGCTCAATTAAACCGCTAATTTAGATCGATTTACAATACAAAATAAAAATCTAATTTACTATACTAAATCTAGTTGAAACTGGAATGCAACTCTGCGAGTTGTTGTCTACGCAGTAAATTTGGCTGTGTTTATTGATAAGATAGCAATCAGCTGATGAATTTTAATCATTATAAAAATATATAAGCAAGCACACAGGCAAACGAAAAAATGGGAAAGAAAAAAATAACAGTTAAGTATTATGAATATACGCAAGAAAAAGGGCACTCATTCAAGTAACCGGCTATGTGAAAGACAAAAACTGGTGTCTCAATTAATCTTAATCTCAAATAATCTTAATGTATTAAATTAATTTGGTTAAGAAACCGATACTATAACTAACCACTTGGAAACCAAAATTCGCCGTTTTATTATAGAAATTCTATAAGTTCGAAACGGGGAAAAGTGGTACAAGATAGGATCCACCGGCTTATAGAAACACCTTTTATTTGTCTTATTTGTCGTGTGTAACTCACAAGTTGTCAAGAAGTCCTCTAATGACTGACTTTTGTTTTGTGTTTTTTTAATTGAATGTATTTCGTGCACGAACTAACCTTACCCCATTAAGAGAAACGGAAATAAACTATGAGTCTTCACATGCCTATTGAGCTTTTACTTTTCAATAATATTCGACATTTAATTTACGCCCATATATCTATGGGTGGAGTTGGTTTGAATAGAATATCTTCAAATCATGTTTCTATTAATCCTTTAATATACCAATAATCATCTCAGTCTTTAATACGTTAGTAACTTATTTCAAGCGGATCGTTGTACGGGCTTTTGTACACATTAAACTGAGCTATTATGATACATTTTATGACATTAATTAGACAAGAACCAGAATGTTATAAATAAATTATTTCCATTTATTTAGGGCAGTGAATTCTGAGTGGAAATCAACAACTGACATTCAGATTTGAAAGCTACAGATTTTTAGTGAAATATATATATCTGTATCTCACATATTATTGGAACGTGTGTACTCTAATTCTAATTTTATAACGGTTTTAAATGTGAAAAAAGCACTCCAGTATAAATCGTATATAATAATCGCCGAATAGACCTTTCAGTATAATGTGAAGAGCGGTTTGGAGTAACTTTACCTTATGGTATCGAAGCTGTTAAATATGGATTAGTACTTGTTAGCAGTGAAGAACTCTGATGGGAACCTCTGAAGAACAAATGCAAACATCGAACCGTTTGAGGAATAAATACGATTTAATGGAGTTTTTCAAAACTGAGTTACATTAGCCGTATAATTTAAGATTTATATACTATTTTTAATTCGCGGGTAGAACTTCTTACTTATGCCTTGAAATTTGTGGCTATTAATTCAATGATTCAATGACGGATATTAAAATTAATTAAGTGCTTGAAGAAAATAATAGTGGGACGGAGAGTTCCCCATGTGCTACAAAATTTGCGGTGGTTTAACCATTGAACGACAAATATCTTTGTGTGCATTTTGTATGTTTCCAGATGATAAGAATGAAGGACACAGGAAATGCTATAAGGAAGCAACTAAAAACAGGAATGGCGCAGCGAGTGTGTCACTTTACTTTAGCCTGCGGATGAAGTGAAAATGACGATTACAAGCAAATGATTCAACCACAAGCTGCTATGAAATAATGAGACAAAGTTTTTCAACACCAAAATAAAGGGAAGCAAGAAACCCGATTCGGTAAAGCGACATAGTTAAAAGGTAAAGTGAAAAGGGCGTCCATTTTCAGTAATGAAAGAGTGAATGTAGTCCCACACATAACCTAACACTTCCATGCCGGCTTAGGCGAAGTGAACACAAATACAGTTTTCGCAAATGAGAGTAACAATGGTTTCCTGCATACATATACCTACATAGATAGAGAAAGCGCATGGTAGAGAGAGAGGGAAGAAGGAAATATGCGTGGGTCTATTCATTGGAAGGCTGCCGGATTGTGAGGAGAAAAACGAATTGTGGATTCACCGACAGTACAAGTGATGGATTGTGGTGACAGCGCCAGCTGGAGTTAAGGCTGCTATAGAAGTAAGGAAGCAGCGGTTGCGTAAACTGATCCAGCCGCGTCAAATTTCACAAGCAAACCAATATTAGATATGTGTACATACATATAAGTATGTAAGGCAGATACATTAAGCTGTGCTGCAATCATTCTGTTAAAAATGCTCTAAAAGTGAAATATGTTAGACTTTAATAGATGATTGACGAATAATAAAATGTTGTAGGCATTAAGACATCTGGATATCAAACCTTGAGTATTGAATTTTACTTAAGATTATCTTGACAACAATTGAAAATGTGCCCATCTACTTAAAGGAATTGTGATGATAATCCACAAGCCTTTGTTAAAACGTCTTTCCACCCTTAAAAAGTATCTGTTTGGTGTGCTCTATGGACAGAGAGAATCACTGGTACATATTTATCCAAAAACGAAGCCCGCCATAATATTACAGTCAATGGGGAACGCTATAAAGTAATGATGTAATAACGCTATTTTTTAACGAAAACTTTTGTTGAGCGCAATTGCTGCAAAAAGTGGTCGAAAATTGGGTCTCCCGGCTGGAATTTATTCGAGCCAGCTGCGGACGTCATTTGCCATAAAGCTAAGTTCTTGGCAACAAAATTAAATTATTTTTGGTGAAAAAGAAATAATACGTATTTTCTTTTTCACCAAAAATTAATAGTATCGGTCCGTACAACAGCCCCCTGTAAAAAATTAGAAGAATCTCTGAGGTTTGGAATAAATACTTGATTACGATTTGTCCTCGCGTTTTGTTACTTTTGCAGACATACCGGAGTATTTTACATACCTTTAATTCACACAAATTGTGAGATGTGCAAGTCTTCCTCACTTGCTTTATTCCTGTTTTCAACTAGTAGGGAAGAAATACAAGTTGTTTGTAGGGAAAACGATGTTGCACTTATGCTTGTCATTGACCCGTTGAATTTCTTGCAAGATTTCAAGAAAAAATCTAAGCAATAAATTTAAAAGGAACAAAGCAGGCGTCGGTAACTGGAGAACCACGAAGTCGTAGTATCTGCAATGATGGGCTTCAGTAGAGTTTTTTTGTTAGTCTCTACACATTTTTATACATATAAAGCTTAACATTTGAGATTGCGCTAAATTGTAAGCTCACCGTACTTCGCACTTAGCCACTTAAAAATATGCAAAATTGTTTAAAAGACTTCTCGCTAAGCTACTTAAGCAAATGCACATGCCTATACCATATATAGATGTGTCTATGTTTGTATACGTGTTTGTGGACACGTGCGTATATTTATATGCATTTAAGGATAAGTGAAGTCACACACAAACATTTAGGCAGCCTTTTATGTTTACGCTGCACACACATACGCGCAAAAATATTTGTAGTCTGAGTTGACGACTTTTTGACGTTGACATCTTCGAGTTCGAGAGGGTCTTGTTTATTTTCAGTTCTTCAGTTGAGTACAGTGGAGTGGAGTGCAGTGGAGTCCCACTCCCTTCCCTTCTAAATTTGCGCCAATCTGCTTACAAAAACAAGAAAAAACGCTAACTTCGGTTGCACAGTTGCTAGTTATAATACCCTTCACAAATACAAAAGATTTTTAACAAGAACTTGACTTCGATCGATTAGTTTGTATGACAGCTATATGCTATACTTATTCGAACCGTACAGTTTCTTGATTGTTTTGTTGCCTTAGAAAATAACCCGTGTCGAATTTCGCGAAAATTTCTCGTCAAATGAAAAAGTTTTTCATACAAGCACTTGATTCCGATCTTTCAGTTTGTATGGCAGCTATATGCTACATAATCCGATCTGAACAATATCTCCGGAGATTATATTAGTAGCTTAGACAATTAATCGTGCCAAATTTCGTGAAGATATCTCGCTAACTGAAAAAAGGTTTCGCTGCAAGCACTTGATTTGAACGGTTAGTTTGTATGGCAGCTATATTATATAGTCCGATATCGGCGGTTCCGACAACTAAGCATCTTCTTGGGCAAAATTTCAGATCGATTAATCGACTCAGCTCGTCATGCTGATCATTCATATACTTATGTATACATTACAAGTTACAAGTCTCCGACATTTCCTTCTGGGTGTTACAAATTTCGTGGCAAACTTAATTTACCCTGTTCAGGGTATAATTATCTACTTAGACATCATACTTATACACTTCCGCACTTCCACATACTCCGCCATGTTTCTTATCATTTCTGTCAGTTATTGCTGTTGCTTACATTACTTGCGAGCAAATTATTCGTACAAGTTGTGCCGTTCTCTGCCTTCGTTGGCACCCGCCACCTAACGTCATTACACATAATAGCTTCTATTTCTGCTTATTTGCACGAAAACTTGGTTTCTACGGAGCGTCTCAGTTGCGCTTGGTTGTTTTGTTTGCTCTTTAGGCGTCAGCTTTTGTTTTCGGGAACATGCAACTTTCACAAAAGTGTCGAAATGCGAAACGAAGTCGCCGAGTTTTGAAAGCATTGAGAAGCATTCAAAGTTTTGTTAGTTGAAGGAATATTTCACAGTTGGGATTACCGAATTACTAAGCGTGAATTCGGGGTTATTGATATGTGATAAATTTAAATTTGCATTTTCTCGGAGTTTAATGGAGCAAAGTGCTTTTGCATGTCCCTACCCTTATGAACCCCATTCACACATGTTTTTGTATTGAGAGTGTTTCATTGTGATTTTACAATAGAAGTTAAATACATTTCGAAATATTCTCCATAGAGTTTATTTGAATATTAAGTTATTGCAAGCTCAAATGCTTATGTTGACTAAAGGGGCGGATATATTCTACATAATTGGGAATTAGTGTCAATCAAATACTGATTTATTATATATGAAGGGCTTAATTCGCAGGTTTGGCCTTGCGAGGTTCTATTTCATAAGTTTTAATTTGCTTAAATCCACCGTCCACCGTTAGGGCAAATCACATATCGAACAACAACAACTCTACTCCTCATATAACGCAATTTTAAATTTCATCTGATTGCAACCTAATGCTTTCAGGGTGTGCCATCTTATGACCAAAAATTATCAAAATCGGAGTACAACTGTGTAAGGCCCGGAAAGGAATTCGGAAGATGTGGACCCCAGCGCCTGTAACTGACTTTTTACCGAAACTATCTGTCAATGTGTAAGGTATATAATTGAAATTCAGAGAGAAACCTTTTCTTATAGTAGGATATAGTATAGGATTTTCAAATATCCGGTTGACTTTACTTCTTATATTATATTGTATATTGGTGAAGGTATGTGAGGTACCTGAATAAAACTCAGAGGCATCTGTTTCTGTTAATAATATGTATTACTTAAATCGAGTCAACACTGCCTTTATCTCCCATCTACCTAATTTAAGAATTTCAAATTTTCTGTTGGCGTATATATGTTATTGTCAACATGTGGGATATTTGAGTAAAATTAACTGAACATAAATTGTTGGATATATCGTTTAATGCCGAAAAGATTTGAAATTGATGTTTGTTATTCTAAAACCTTTATGCCGAATATGTCGGTCAGTGTGTGAGTTTTTTATTTATAAAATTGGTTGAAAATTGTTCTCGAGTATACCTGAACAATGTCAGAAGTTAATGCAACAAGTCCAGACTATTCTCTGTCACCAACAAACTTTGTATAGTAGCGTGGGTGGAAAACAACAAATATTTCGCTTGGTACTCTGAAAAATAGGTTCTTAGACGCCTCTCTAAGTATGAGTTCTTAATTGTAACGAGAATATCCTCAGTCTTTTTTCTAATAGAAGAAAGATAGAAAAAGTCAAATCTCGCTTCCTATTACTTGAAAAAATATCTCCTTTCTTAGATGTTGTAGCTATTTTCGTTTTTTTTACCCACCCTATTGAATAATGATTTCCGACTTTCCCGCTGACTTTAATCCGCTTGCGTTGGTCAAAATGTGTGATATTTTAATGAAATAAAGTGGAAACATTTCCTTAAAAGTTATACAATTTTATTAATAATTATTACATTAAATAAATTTATTAAATTTAGCATCTTCGCTTGAGTTTATATCAGATATATCTCATTTGAAGATGAATTTAATCTAGTTTTAGCTGAGGGGAAGAAATATAATTAAGTGAGTCTATGCTCTATAATACATCTTAATAAGATACCAAATTTGATTGTAATCCACCTTGAGTCCCAGCAAGTTGTAGAAGTATAAAATCTTCGGTTACCACCGAGCCTGAAGTGTGAAGAGAAGATTTTCCTCACCTTCTGCGGTGGCAAGGTGATTTTCTTATGCAATTTGTACGGTTATTTCAGTTAGAATATGAGTTTTAACATAAAGGCAATAAACCGTTAAAGCTCTCTTTTAAGACGATGAATACCTACTCAGTTTAATACAGAGTACCTCTTTATCTAAATTTAATAGCATTGATTACACTGCTCAACAAATCTGAATAAAAAATTTTGCGACCGTTCTGCTAAGAGGTCTATGTGGGTATTTGAGATGTCCTGATTACGAATTTGACTTCAAAAATTTTTCGTCACGTACAGCTATTTTTGTCATTTTAGTAAATCTTGACTACAACACCAAAACCTACGTGTTGGGAAACCAAAATTTAGCAAGAGACAGTCTCTAACCTCACAGTCGCAGCATGACTGCAAATTAGTGTCAGTTGACTCGAAATCGTGCATATGATTTTGCCTAATTATTCATATACAAAAATGTATTTGTACTATTATAATAGCATATATTTTTTTGTACAAATGTTTCCCCACTAATGAAAAACTAATCCAAATTTATGATGAGGGAGTATCTTAAAGAAGATAATCTACTAAATATTTTTAACCATCAACACTTTACTTCTCCAGTTATTTATCTCCATATTTGAGCCAAATGCAGCGAATTAATTTCTATTTTCGGCCTTAAACTACTTTAATTATAGGATCCTGAATAATTTACTGAGAAAATCACTGAACAGCTTGTCCCCAATTGTCACTCCTTACATCATCGTCAGCATTTAGACATTTAAATAAGACATTTGTGCAAAGTAGGTAGGACATTTGTATGAGCAGTAACGACTATTTTCTTTCACAGAAGCTAAATGAAACTGAATGCCAACCGAACTCGAAAGCAATTTCCTCTTTGACTGAACGCCACTTGCAACACAGTTACCATACACACATTTTAGGATGCAAAAAAAAAAAAAGTTCAAAATATACCGAAATGCTTTGGATGGAATTCAAGTCTTAAGCGCTTTGGATGTCGGTACATCTGAACGACATTCAGCAATGTGAATTACATATGATGGACGTGTAATCATTTTCCAGCAAGGGGTGCAACCACATGTCATTGCCGCGCCAATCCTCGTCTAGTTGAGTCGAGCATGGATCTGAGTGAAAATACAATGTAAATAAACATAAACGTAGGCATTTTGTGGCTGAAGTGAGCATACATACATTTGGGGGAACTGAGTAAACCTGCTTATTCGTTTATACTTAAAACTTGTGCCGAATGTTGGTATTGACTGAAGAATAGTGCACAAAATTACTGGTTACCCAGTTGGTAAAAGCAAACTGAACAGAAAATTTTTAGAACTAGGATATCTTCGGCAATTCCTGGTTGTCAGAAGATTTACTGAGTTTATTGTAAGCAGTACCATCCTGACAGCCCTGAACAATGCCGATAGCTTTTTATTCATAAGCGTTTCATTGGTAATTAGTAAACGGACTCCTTTGGAGTCGCGGTCTTGTAAGATATTGTGCATTTTATCGATATTATTTGTTTTGTTTTTATATTTAAAAGATAAAAAAAATTTTGCTATTCTTCACCACAATAGATTTAAGTATATTTTCAAATTTAGTATTCATTTTGATAATGGGAAACATATTACGGAGATAAACATGATTGTGTTTTTTTTAGGAAATAGTACTCAACTAAATACTGAGATCAAGAAAGTATGTGCAAATAACTGCCAATACATCAGCTAAAATTGAAAGCTCTATTGTCCCGAAAAACAAGCTTTGAGAGCGATAAATATAAACCACGAAGTAAAAATATAAAATTTTAGAATATTTATACAAAATTAATATCAGTTTATTACCATATACCTGTAATAGGTTGAGATATCGATATCGGAACAAGTGCACAAGAGATGTCCCACTGTTTCCCTAGTTCCTTGCTCTTGACATTTTCTGCAGTCTTCTCGATCTGTCAACCCTATTCTGCAGACGTGTGTTGCCACCAGTCTGTGACCAGGGGGTACTCCAATTATGGTCCTACAGTCCCTTCTATCGAGTGTCAGTAGGAATTTTGTATATTTCCGATCTACCGGTTTACACATAACTTTTGCAGTTTTGCACCCAAGTAGATCGTTCGCATTTTGATTTTCCCTGCATGCTCTTGTTCAGATAGTCGTACAAGGGTTTACCAGTGTTTATCACATATTCGGGTGAGAGCCGCATTTCACTTTTGGCAATCTCGTCCACTATCTCATTGCCTTCGATGAATTTGTGTGTCCAGTAAAAGTGCAGACGCTTTCTTCTGGGGACACTCTCCACTGTTGCCTTGCTTTCCAAGACACTTCCGATATGCGAGAAGACGCTAAAGCCTTGATCGGCTGTCCACGTAGATTTTAACTCTGGAGTTGTCTGCGGATGCATCAGAGGCTAGCTCCACGGCTTTCCCAATTGCATTGGTGCGGCAGCTTAAAAGGCCTAATTCTGAGCAGTATATCCTTGCACCCACTATGTCCTCTATTTTGAGCCATTCGTATAAATGTTGAATGTGTTGCGCGCAGCTAACATGTCTTTACGCCATCCATATATTTCTATGTGTACTCTGAACCTTCTTTCCCAATTGAAAAGTGGAACAATGTAGTCGGTACTTGAAGGTTCTATATATATATTCTACTGCAGCCAGTAGTCGCCCCGCCGATTTTGCAGTTCGCAGTTTTCAGGTAAGAGGTCTATAGGTGGCATGTTATGCACAGCGCAGCGAGTTTCTGAATTCTTTCCATTCTATTTCGGTAAATAGATTTATGTAGCACCAGTGCACGAGAGACGGAGAAAGTCCCCAGTTGTGCCGAGAAAGCACTGCTGGCCTTTCTTATTCTTTCATCCACATTGTGCTTCCACAGCAATTTGCTATCCAAGACTACCGCAAGGTGTTTGGTGCGGTCTTTGGGAGAGTTGTGCCCCATTTATCGAAGGGAGCCTCTGCGGAGGGACTTTGTACTTCCTAGTAAAAACAAGCATATCAGTTTTTGATATTCAACTCTAGACCCGCTTGCGATACTTAACTGTTTTAAGAGTGTTGGTCATAAAAGTGTGTACATGTCTTAAGATGGCAATGTCTTTCGCATAGGCCACTATTTATATTTACCAGAATCAAGTTTTTGTATGGAAACATTTTTTATTTGGCAAGAAATTTGGCATCGGATAGTATCAAAGACAAGGCTAAATATCTCAAACTGACCGATCAGAATATAGTTTTTGTATGGGAACCTATTTAGTCGTGAAGAATATTTTAGCCACAGTGCAATCGAAGTTAACGTTTTTTCTTGTTTATTCTACATTTGTCACGGTTTGAGGAAATATAAAGCCAACCTTCCGTCTACTTCGCTGCACGAAACCAACTTTTCGTTTATAATCGTAAGCTGGCAAGTTTGATACTGCTTATTGCAGTAACATACAAGTAGCTCAAACTTATGCGGAAGTGAACACACGTAGTGACGGTTTCCTACAGGTACATTGATTGCAACGTGTAGACATATATCACAAGCGATTGCCTTCGTGTTTGCTCATGGATATTGGTAGAGAAGGAGGCATGCTGGTGGTTTTGAAATAAGTGCACTGGTTACCCACTGCTTTGCCAGGACTGTGTTCGTAAAATATTTTCGTCTTTCTCTCCATGCGTAAGCTTTCATAAATACTTATGTATCTACGCACCGACAAGGTGCTTGATTTGTTGCTACATTATAGCCATATTGTATTACATGGACTGAATATTAATATTATGAGCATCTTACCGGATTTTCGTCTGTCACATTATTGTTGTTGCTGTCTAATCAGTTTTAGTAACTTCCACAATTGTTAATTACACAGCAATTTTGGCATAGTGAATACACACATACATATGCAGAGTGGGCAAACAATTGGCAATTGCAACAACAACACCAAAACTCCGTGTCAACATTGATAGGTGTAAATTGTAAAATTTGCCAAATAGAGGATACTGGTATTGTTTCATCGCCTGAAAGGCTGCAATTCCAATTTTGAAAATGTCGCTGCTGGCGCAGGCTTTCGCCGACAAATTACTTATGTAATTGAAAATATAAATCTGATGGGCATAAGCTGCAAAATTTTGTCAATTCAATGAACGCACACTTACACAAGCATACACACAATCACATGCAAATACAGACAGCAAATCGCTGTGTGAAGTGAATTGGTTGAAGCTGCCAATTTGCTTGACACTCAACTGAAGCGCCGAATTAATTGCCAAATTTCATGATTGTCCTGGTAAAGGTTTCAATTGTTGGCATTTTAAGAGCCCTGGGCAGACGGTGGACTGTAAAGCAACTTTAATTAGTTGTGATTGCTTCTGTCAATGCAATTATGCTTAGTATTATTATATTTCTTATTTGATAACAAGGAAATTAGTTTAATTGTTTCCAAGGCGAAGAAATGCTTCTATTATAATCAATTACTTTAATTTTTATAGGAATTATTAGAGGTTGTCTCAAATAGGATCCCGAATGATTGATGTTCCGAATATAAATATAATTTAATCACGTAGAAAAAAGTGCTGTTATTTTACTCTTGCTACATGGTTTTATAAAGTATAATATAAGGTCAAATATCTCCCTTCCGCTTTTTTGCTGGGGGGAGATATTTGACAACCTTATATTATGTCAAAGAGTTGAGTATTGACGATTGTTTGCGCGTCGACTGAGAGTCATAACATTGTGTTGTTGGTAGAAAATCCGAGATGTACCGAAAAAATATACGAACGCTTGGTGATTGTCATCGCTTCCTTTGCCGCTCTAATAGCTTTGCCAACAAATCATCATAAATATGTATGTTTATATATGAGCAAGCGTACATATTGATGCAGATTTTTGCGGGGAACGGAAAAATATTTTAAATCGACAAAAGCTTTGTTGCCACTTTTTTCTGTGTTTTGCGGGTTTGCGGTTTGTAATAAATTTTATCTCATTTAGTAACAATTATAATACAAAATATTTATTAGGAATGTATATTATGTAAAAACTAAATTAAATCATTAAATTCGCAAATTGACTATAAATATTATTTTGAAAATTACATAATTTAATTAGCGTTTTATCAATTTTGCATGCAGGAATAAAAATTCGCATAATGAAATTCATATCAATAAATATGATTGTATATTAACATATAAAAATATAAGTTAAAGGCTAACATTCGGCGGTAATATCAATGCAAGCCTCTGAACAAAATATTAATTTAATGCTCTGCTCTGTTCACGCGCCACTGTTAAAATTTCTCCTTCCGAGCTAGCTGTGGTAAAATCCACCCATCGAATCTTATAAAAACATAGGGTATGTCACAATGAAAAAAGAAGAGTATTCTTCCGAGAAAATATTGGAGCGATGAATAATTTGTATACGAAATATTAAATTATAAAAATTTTATTTATTAACGCAATTAAATAATAGTTATAATTCGTTTGCGAACGCTGTACGAGTGGAAGCACGGATCGAAAACAGGTAACGTTGAAGGCTGAAGCCGTGGAATCCCCTTAGGCGCAAAGATGAGACAAACTGGGATTAGATGTAGCGCGTAGGATTGTAGTTGTCGCAAAAACGAACAAAGGCAGCAAGCAGGAACCGTGTTGACTGACGTGTATAATCGAAAGTCGAGTTGCGCGCAGGATCGCTATTATTTCGAATAAGGTGTATCTGCTGCGGAGATCATCCTTTTTGTTTGCTGAGCTGGGGTGAAGGCGCGATGCTGTGGTGTCTTGTGTTGTCCCGTGTGGTGATGAATGAGTGTGTGGGTTATACTAGGGTGCGCCAGTTTTTAACGAGTAGAGTGGTGTATATGTGTAAGGAAGGCTTATCTCATTTAAACAAGCGATATTTAAATGATTGCGATGTATCCAGCAATAGTTTCTTTCATTGTACACGAAATTCCGCACAGTTTTTTGGTATTATAAATTCAAGTTATGTATATAATATTTTTAGACACATAACTATACTACTTTTGAAATTTCTGAAAAGACGTGCTCATAGCCTTGCTCCTGAACCATCGGTCTCATTAATGGTTTGCCGTCCGCAACGACCAGTTAGGACTAATGTGGCTACCACGGATACAGCTCTATGTGGTCATTGCGGGTTAGCGCACCGAATCGCCAGGTGTCCTACATTATTGGCTCTTAGTATAGAGCAACGATTTGAAGCCCTAAAGAGACTGAAGATGTGTTATAACTGCTTACGTACGGGTCATTCTTATCGACAGTGTTCATCTGGTAGCTGTCGAAATTGTGGTCGTAAGCACAACACAATTCTATGCCGAGACAAGTTCATCAGCACGTCAACGCTTGCATTTACAACGACGCCGACCGTATGCAATGGGGTACCTGCGGAGGTGCCAACAACCGCAACAGCATGACTAGCTGCACATGCAAGGCCCTTCGCTGCCAACCCACAGCCGGTAACCCTTTCAGCAACCGCGCGTGCGTATGCCTTTTGGAGAAGCATCAGTGCAGCGAGTGGCACGAGTTCTTTGCGATCCCGGTTCACAGGTTAGCTTTGTGACAAATCGTCTAGCAAACTGTTTGCAGCTGTATCTGCAAAAATGTGATGTGAGGGTAGAAGGTGTAGGTGCTACCATCAATACTCGAGTGAAAGGCAGCGTTACGTTCACTCTTAGATCAACAACAACTAACTGCGAAATGCGAATTGATGACTTGGTTTTATCGTCCATTACTTCTCCGACTCCAGCAGTGAAGATTGACATGAACCAATGGCTATATTTGAGAGACATAGATTTGGCGGACAACCGGTTCAGTACGCCTGGAATTATTGACGTTCTTATCGGCGCGGACGTGTGGGGGCGACTCATAAAAGGTGAAGTCATCGGTGGAGGACCAGACGAACCTTTTGCCCAGCGTACCCGCTTTGAATGGGTGGTGTTTGGTACAGCAGCAGTGGCCCTTCCTGCAAAGGAATCATTGCTCACACTCACCACTTCGCTGGACAGGGAGGACCACCGGTTGGAGAAACTGGTGTCCAACTTTTGGCAAATGGAGGAAATCGTAGTGGTTGACGATCTGCCAGAGAATGAATGTGAATGTGAATAGCCGTATCTCGGACGGCCGTTATATCGTACACTTATCCTTGAGATGAAAGGCAACGGAATTAAGTGACTCTTACCCACTGGCATTACGGTAATTCCATAGACTAGAGCGTCGCATGGTTGCGGATCCCTCCTTAAGGAAAACTACATTTTATTTATGAGGGAGTATGCAGCACTCGGACATATGGAACTAGTACAACCTTACGATCATACTAATTGCTACTACATCCCTCATCATGCGGTCACAACGAAGTTCCGCGTGGTGTTCAACGCTTCGCCACCTACCAGCACTGGAATCTCACTGAACGATATTCAACTGGTAGGTCCAACATACATAGTAGTATAATTGACGACTTCTAACAAGTTGCGAAAGCGTTACCGAAGCAGTGAAGCTGGCTAAGAACGTGGACGCCATCTTATCTGCAGGACAATTCACCCTAAGTAAATGAAACTCGAACGATAGTCAGGTGATAATGCGTTTATCTAATGAGCCGTTACTTTCCAGTTATATTTTCCATTGTACAACCAAATTAATTGTACTCGTTTCACATCCGTTATGAAGAGTATCACTCGAATGTTGGGTATATTGGCCATTATCCTGCACTGGTTAAGAAGGCGTCGACACTTTAGGACGCATTATACACTATAATCCGTTTAGAGCAAGAGGAGAATTTTGCAGATGAAATTCGACAATTGAAGTCGAGTTCAGGTTTGTCATCTCCCAGTCGGATAATACCTTTAAATCCATTTAGAGACGAGAACTAAGTTCGGGGGGTGCCTCCACCAGGCCGAACTAGGGCATGATCAACGATTACCGATTATTCTGCCTAAATCAACGCCATTGGTCAAGCTTTTACTAACTCAGGCGCGTGAGGTTATACTGCATGGAGGCACGCAACTCATGCTGCATACTCTTCGTCAACGCATCTGTATTCTGAGTGCCGCCGTCATAGAGGGGAAGTCCTGAAGCAACAAATGGTTTCCTTACCCGGGCAGAGGACAGAGCAGCAAGGCCGTTCATATCATCTGGCGTCGATTACTGTTGGCCTTTTACACTACGTATCGGAACGAAACGCTCTCGAACGCTCATCAAGACGTATATCGTAATATTCGTATGCATTGTCACCAAGACCGTACACATTAAGGTATTGTAAACTATCGGTACAGGCCTTGTTAGATGCTTTCACTCGTTTCATCAGCCGACGCGGTCCCTGTCGGGATTTATATAGTGATAATGGCACAGCCTTTGTTGGTGCAAACCGACTCTTGAAAAAAGCCCTCGCCGCATGGCGGGTGAAAATAATCAGCGATCGTTAGCAGATTCGGGCACACATTGGCATTTCATCACACCCAGTGCGCCACATCAATGAGGCCTCTGGGAGGCTGCTGTGAAGTTCGATAAGCATTATTTGATACCCTGTGTGGGTACGCATTTCATGTGGTATAGTCAGCTGCAGACACTGGCCGTAAGAATAGAGGCCTGTCTCAATTCCCGTCCTATTATACCGCTCTATGACGATCCTGAAGAGAAACTTGCATTAACTCCAGGTGATTTCCGGATTGGGTTGCCACTTCTAGCGGTCCCTGAACCAGATATCAAACATATTCCTAGCAACCGGCTGAAACAATGGCAATAGATACGTCAAATTCAACAAGGAGCGAGGGAGTGAGGAGTAGCTAAACAGCAGATGGAGTTGTTCGCAATGTCACGTTGAGAACCGCTAGACGATACATGAAACGAGCCATCCAGAAACTATGTCTATTGATAGAGAAGCAGGATTTCAAGTCAATTGACTCGACCGGGCAGGATGTTTAGGATTAGTTACATTAGTTTAAGTTTATTTTCTAATAATGTCAATACTGTCTTATCTAAGTTTTATATGTGTCATCTCTCGTTTATCATTCATTCCCTTTACAATTATCTTTGTTTATGCATATTTAAAGTTACGGTATTTTAAACTCCGACTCCTATAAATGTCGGAGGACATGTGTGTCCGAACTCTTCTCTGATTGTAACTCAGTGCTGATTGTACTCATCTCTGGTTTGGTGTCAAGCAAACCGTTCACAAACAAATCCCAATAAAGCATTGAGAACTCTACCCGCTGGTAAATTAATTATTTAACAAATATTTTCAAAGAAAATCTTTTGACGGGAATTCCCTAACCCACTAGAATGTATGGGTACTCAACCCGCTATTAATATTTTCAATTCCAAATGTATTGCGGGAGTTTCCTAATCTATTGGATATTATTAAAAGCTCGTAATATTTTGTAACAAATATTTTGTCTAATTGTTACAAAACATTCATGAATTATTTCAATTTCTTGATTTTAATAAATTGTTAAATAATATTCGATCTAAATAATTTTCAGTTAAGAGAAGTAAATATGTAAGCATCTTAGTATTTTATGTAAATATAAAAAATAAAAGTAACACCATTTTTATTAAAAGTATTTTATATAGGTATATATTATTAAATTTAATACTGCTAAATGTTTTTAAAAATTTAAATAAAATTATTTTGAGTATCTTAAATTTATCCTAATTCACATAAAATATTTCTTTTGTCTTTGCCAGTTTTTCGATTGACTGACTCAGTACGTTGTGAGCGCTCGTCAAAGATGGACACCAGCAAAGAGAAAATTCGCTATATTTCACAATTTTCCTTCGATCAAGGCGAAAAAGCAGCCAAAGCGGCTGAACAAATTAGTTTAGTTTATGGGCCCGATACTGTAAACGAACGTCTAGCACAAAAGTGGTTTGCTAGGTTCCGTTCCGATAATTTTGATGTCAAAGATGCACCACGCGTCGGAAGGCCTGTTGTCGAAAAATGCGATAAAATCATGGAAATAGTGGAAACAGACCGTCACGTGAGCACTTATTTAATTACTGAGGAACCAAAGATAAGCCAGAAAACCGTTTGGAACCATTTGCATAACCTTGGATTCAAAAAGAAGCTCGGTGTTTGGGTGCCACACGAACTAACGCAAAAAACATGATGGACCGAATTTCCATCTGCGAATCGCTGCTGAATCGCAACAAAATCGACCCGTTTCTGAAGCGGATTGTGACTGGCGATGAAAAATGGGTCAATTTCGACAACATCGAGCGCAAACGGTCGTGGTCAAAGCTCGGGGAAGCCGCGCAGACCGGATTGACGGCCAGGAACTTTTTGCTGTGAGTTTGGTGGGATTGAAAAGGAATCATCTACTACGAGCTGCTCCCCTATGGCCAAACTCTCAATTCGGTCCTCTACTGCCAACAACTGGACCGCTTGAAGACAGCACTCATCCAGAAGAGGCCATCTTTGATTAACAGAGGCCGAATTGTGTTTAATCAGGACAACGCCAGGACACACACGTCTTTGGTGACGCGCCAGAAGCTTCGGGAGCTCAGATGGGCGGTCCTAAGGCACCCACCTTATAGTCCGGACCTGGCACCAAGTGATTACCATCTTTTCCTGTCCATGGCGAACGCGCTTAATGGTGAGAAGTTAGTCTCAAGAGAGGCCTGTGAAAATTGGCTCTCCGATTTTTGTGTCAATACGGACCCAGTCTTCTACGAGAGGTGTATAATGAAGTTGACATCTCGTTGGCAACAAGTTTACAAACAAAACGGCGCATATTTTACTTAAATCGGACAAATGTACACAAAGTTATCATCTTTTGAAAAATCAATAAAAAACCGAACGAACTTTTTACTTTACCTAATGCGTTAGAATCTGCTATCCTTTATCGACTTCCAGTAAAAATTTCATGACATTTCATCTATTGGAAGTGAAGTTATTGAGTTTTAAATGTCAGTATGTTTTTGTCATCGGTGCGAAAATGAGCTTCGAACAAAGAGCCAACATTTTGTTTTAAACTTGGTAAAACTTTTACCGAAACATTTCAATTGATGAAACAAGTTTATGGCGATGATTGCCTATCCCGTAGCAGAGTGCACGAGTGGTTTCAACGTTTTCAAAGTGGTCGTGAGGACATAAATGAGAAATGAGCCGAAAGCCAAAAAATCGCGCCTGGAGAAGTCAAAAGTGAACACAATGCTGATTTGTTTTTATGATTCCAAGGGTATTGTCCACAAAGAATTTGTTCCACACGGCCAAAACTTTAATGCGGTATTCTACCTAGGAGTTTTGAAGCGTTTGGTGTGCCGTATTCGACGTGTTCGGCCCGAATATCGCAAAGATGAAAGTTGGCGTTTGTTGCACGATAATGGACCGTCTCATCGATCGACGCTTGTGGCCGATTATTTGACCAAAAATCACATTTTAACAATTAACCACTCCCCGTATTCACCTGATATGTCACCGTGCGACTTCTACCTTTTCGGAAAAATGCATTTGCCGATGAAAGGAAACTGTTATGCAGACGTGGAGGCCATTCAAAAGGCTTGCACCGGCATACTGGCGGCCATACCGGGCAACGAGCTAAAACACTCGTTCGACATGCTATTGGACCGTGCAAAAAGCTGTATTAAAGCAGAAGGAGACTATTTTGAATAAAATTTATTTTTTTGCCAATGAAACCATTTGTTCTGTATTTTTTTTAAAGTCCTGTTTACTTTGGAAGGCTCCTTGTGTATCTAATAGAAAGATTTTCAAACCTCCGGCTGACTTCATACCCCATATATCGATCCATATGTGAGTTATCTTAATTAAGCTGAATGAACGTGGTTTTCTGCTAATGATGCATCTCTGTGACTAAAATGGTAACTAATATAGGGATTTTCAAACATCCGGTTAACTTTACTCCTTATATTATATATTGCTGAAGGTATGTGAGGTACCTGAATGAAACTCAGAGATTTTTTTCGTTAGCAATTTGTACTGATGCCAAAAATAGATAAAATTTGGTCAATACTACCCCTACCTCCACTTATACTTGTATTGTACATAAAATTATTTTGCTTATTCTTACAAACCTTATGCTGAATATGTCAGTCAGTGTGTGAGTTATTTATTTATAAAGCTGCTTGAACATATGTTCTCGAGTATACATTAACAATGCCAAAGGTCAATGCAAGGAGCCCAGACCATTCTCTGCCCACAATACTGACTACGAAACGTTTAGGTTGGTCAAAATATGTGATATTTTAATGAAATTAAATGAACAAGTTTTATTAAAAATTATAAAAATGTATTATTGGGGTGGCGGTCAATATAAATGAATTGGTCTTGGTATAAAACTCATATCCCTAATATAGTGAACTCCTATCCTTCGGATGACGTGTTTCCCATCAACTCAATATATTCAATTTAGGCTCGTCGGTTAAGTTTCATTTGAAGATGTTTTTAATATAATTTTAGCTGACACGAAGTAAATTATAACAATTAAACTAATTGAGTCTATGACCTATAATATAACTTAATAAAATACTAGATTTTACTGTAATCCATTCAAAATTTCGTCGAATAATGAATGTTGAATGGTTTCGCAACATGTTTTAATATGAAGTTTTGCCAACACCTGAAGGTATTTCCCCATCTTTGATCCTGGCAAGTTGTAAGAGTATCAAATGTTCGGTTTGTATTCATATTTGATGATCAGTTGTGTGGTTGCTTTCGTTTATAAACAGTGAAGTGAAGAGTTAAATAAAATCATATTGCGATGACTGCTTTACAAAAGTGTGGAAGCGCAAGTAAAAAAGATTAGCTTCTCGAACAGCTTATAATTTCGATGTCAGTTGATGCCAGAAAGGGAAGTGGTTGTCCTCACCTGGTTCGCACCAGTTTAGACAATAAATCTGTTCGCGAGCGTATTTGCAGAAATCTCCTTAGAAAACAGAAATTAGGTCAGGGGAAAATGATATATCGACGAGATCAATGTCCAGATTTACTTGAGATGTTCTACTGTTGATCAACTGGACATCTTCTGATAAAGCGATTGAAGCAAATTGGGCTCAACAGATGCAAGCAGCTTCTTTAGTGGCATGCGATCAACGGCCATGAAAGTATTCTTTCTACAGAGGAAAAATTGTTCACTGTTAAATAAGTTTTTAATGCTCAAACGGTGAAATCTACGCAAAAATTTCCAACGCAAAAAAGTGTTATTTCTAGAGTGCAACGTAGTCACCATCCAACTGCTATATTTGTTTGGTGCGGAGTCTCCTGTAAAGGCGTTACACCTCTTCACTTCTGTGAAAAACGGATTAAACTGGGGCAAAAGTGTGCCTGCAGTGGATTAAAGGCAACATTCCTGGTTCCACAGCTGTAGATGAATGACCGTCCCGAAGTCCAGATTAGAATCTATTGGACTACAGTTTGTGGTCGAAGTTGGAGAACATGGCCTGTCAAATACCCTACAGAAATTTGGAGAGACTCAAACATTTTTTCGATTGTCCAGCGTTGTCCAATAGATCCTGTGCTGCTATTAATCAATGGCCGAATCGTTTAAGTTCGTGTGAGAAAACAAAAGGTGACATTTGGAATAAAATTTTGTCATAGCTCTTTTAATATATGGCTTAATAAATGCAATTATTTTATTAAAAATATTGTTAGAGTTTAATTTTTATGACAGCGGGAGTTTGTAACAGTATTGTCTCACAGAAATTCATATATCCGGAAATTTTGCCGAATGTAAGAAAGACTTGAACCGATTACTCACATCGTCCTTATCTTTTAAAAAAAAGTAAATGATGGTTACAATTGAACTCTCGCATAAAATAATTAATTTTCATTTATATGTGGTTTTTGATATTTGAGAAATAACGGACAGCCTAATGTACACATGTGGGTATGTGTGTTTCGCAGTTATCTAAATGTATTGCCTCAACATGCAAACAAGTAAAATTTTCAATGCCCATATTTACGGACAGCTGTGTGGCCTCAAGCTGATAACAGCGAAAACCCATTCGGTGGCGTTCGACTAATGAGAAAATATTGGACATTTTCCATTAGGAAGCCAAACCCTTCTGTCAAACATCGGAGCTTCTCTTTCAGTGTACATTTCCACACACGCCCAAACTAAGGAAGGCCTTAATGCCGAATGACTGATGAAAAGGAATTTGGGCTGTGAGAAAATTGAGAATGAATTGCCTAATCGAATTTAATTGTATTTCAGCTCCATCATTCTGAAACGAATGGTTGCTATTATTGTAGGCAATTCGAATGAAATTAAATTAAATTTAGTGATAAAAGGGAAACGTATGAATGAACGATTGAATGAATGGCCGAGTGAATGGATGGCGGTTTGATTTCAAGTGAGATTTTATTTGCAGATTTCAAAGCTCAAAAGCAGCAAAGTGAAATACATAAATGGATGTGTGTATGAATGAATATGTATCTGCATTGCAGGAACTTCGCAGAGAAATCTGTAATTCTGACACCAGTTTGTGAAAGCCCAAAAATAATTGTTTAGAAAATAAAATTAAGTAGGGAAGTTTAAGTTCGCACGCGACCAACTTTTTTTTGTCAAACTACACAAGCGACCAGTCTAGGATTATTAAATTCGAAATTTTTTTGGTTTAAAGTACAGTATTGGGCCATAACAACATTAATCAAATGGATAAGTTAGGTTAGGTTTTAACCAATTCTGTTATAATCTTCAACAGGGATCTCACTTGGACGGACTAGAACGCCGGTCAGTTGCGGTACCTAAAAGCTCCCATATAAAGATCATAAAGACCCTCTTAACAAAATACTTTGATCGTACCACAAATTTCTTGAGGCGGCTAATATCAGTTTCGGCTATCTCGCCTGGTTCACCGAAAGTATTTGTTCCTGCTTTATCAAGATGCTTAAACTTTAATCTTGCATTACCGCATGGATGGCTATTGCACAATGTCCAATAATATTTCCAACGATTCCGGCAAGATGAACCTTGCTGAGCGTTCAATGAATTTCGTTCTACTCTAGGCCAGAAGGTTCCCCAAGTCGCACCATCGATCAACGCCCACTAAGATGTAAGTGGGTCGAGGGTGCCTTTGGTAAGAGGTCCCAAAAACAATTCACGGTAATGTCGAACGCTCTGGTCAGTCAGCTAAAGCACATAAAACTTTATACGCGTGGAAATTATAACTGCATGTTTTTTGATTATGCGACGTTGGTACACAAATACTATGGAGCTTATCCAATTGGTATTTTAATTAAAGCATTACAATAGCATTATCTGGTAAAGTTTCTAGTGTCACCATCGCCTATGGAAGCTCTGTTGAAAAAGGTGTTTCCGATGATATGCCCAACAATCACATTTGGTATTAAGATGTCAATATACACATTTTGTGTACACTCAATTACATTTTTAACAAAGCCTGAAAGAAAAAGATTCTAATCGTTTTATATTACTCCCAGAATAAATTGTCAAAGTTTGGTAGTTTTTAGGACTGTAGATTGGTCTAACTTTTAAATATGAAGTACTACCTGTTTGGTTAAATATCATTTCCAATTTCAATTTCCATTGAAAAGTTAACAGCAGTCGAAAATTTCATATAAATAATATAACATATTAAATATCTCCATTCGTATTTTTGTGACATAAAACCACCATTAGCTGTACAGAATATTTATGTCCACAGTAACCGACAAACGAGTTATTTTATTCCATTTTCTGTATAAAACTATCTGAAGAGTAAAAATCACATTTGATTCTCTGCAAGACATCACAATGTTAACATTCGGTTTACCCTCACGTCTTTTTCTACAGGGTGTTCTTGAACTTTTGAAAACATAAGGTGCACATACAATCAGATTTATATATGTAGTCATTAAAGGAATCATTATTAATTCAATAACAAACAGTACGAATATATCTCGTTTGGAGTGGATAACGTATAGTGAATAACATATATATATGTTCATGTGATAGCTTGAAAAATGCAAACACAAACAGGCTTGTGAGAGGATCTTTATAATTACTTTGTAGACATGCGTTCGTTCAGGCATCTCAATACTGTATCTTTAGGATTTTTAACTACTGTGAGTAAAATGAAATTAGCGAATAAAATTTAATTCAATATGCCAACATAATTGTTAGGATTGAAGGAAATTGCTTTACTTAATGTTTCTTAGATCTGCGCTGAATTTGAAAATTTTTGGATAATACAAGCCAATGATTAACAAGACATTTGGAAGTGTGATTGAATGTACTGCCACAGATGCAGATTCCGAAAAAATATAAATTATGAATTTTGTTACAAAGCATTCCCACCCTTTTATTATATGGATAAAGAACGGAATAGTTGCTACCTGCTAAAAATTTTTATTTCAATATAAACGAGTTATTACAATGTGGTATTAAACTAAAGAGAATTAAGAGAGCCATTGAATATACAATAATATATGAATGAAATTGAGAACAAAAATTTAATATCAAAGAAATTACTTTATTTATTGATTGAACCAACTATTAGAAATTTTAGTACTCGAATTGGGACATCATTTGAAGCCGTAGGGAACTTACAAACGATTGTATATATACTTTAAGTGGGCTAAGGATTTCCTTTAAGAGTCAACGATTTCATTAAGGATATTTTAGAGATCCAACTGCATTTAAATGTCATCCACTGGAATATTGACAGACACGCAAAGACTTTTTCAATTTTGTTCTCAGCGGCGGATATATCCGTAGACTAAGTAGGCTATGGCCTAGGGCGGCAAATTTTAAAGAGGCGCAAATTTTGCTCGACAATTTTTTATTTCGATTTTTTGAATCAAAAAAGTTTGTATACACCCATAGAAAACAAGTTTCGCATATTTTACAGAAATTGACGTACTTAACAAATATTGAAATATATAGTACTACAAACAATACTCGTAAACTAAATTTTAATAACTTGGAAACTTTGTAAAATAACCTTTAACATGATGAACTTTTAGAATATCTGTTGTTACAGTGGGAATAAATATTGAAGACTGCCGCGGACAGTCATATCATAATGCCACGAATATGTCTGTTGTGTACAATCAAGCAAAAATCGCGACCAATCACCTTTTACGTGTCTTGTGTCGCCCATTCTTTGAATTTAGTAGCACTTTTATTTGCTGAGTCGTCAAAAGAAGCTTGGCGCTAAACAAAGTGAATGTTCAAAATCAGACTTCCACTATACTATATAACGAATTTAACGAGAAATTATCGTTTCTTACTAAATGACTCAGTTCTCAACACACAGTCTGACGGAAAAAGCCAGTTTCTTGGAAAAAATGTATCCTAATTATTTAGAAACAGACTTAGTTCAAAAATGCGTACACTTTCAAACCTATTGTATATTTTCTCTGAAAGAATTTTAGTAAAACCAGATTTTGGATCATTGAAAAATCTGTCCTCCTTCATGTAACAACAAAATCTAAATAATATTTTTCCAAACTTGGATAAAGCACTTCGTATTGATTTATGTACACCAGCGAAAAATTGTTGAGAGAAGTTTTTCTTGCTTGAAGATAGTGAAGAACTATCTACCATCGACTTTGAGTCAAGAAAAGCTAAACGTTTAGCTCTTTTATGCATAGAGTAAGAACTAACGAACAATATTTCATACGCCAATATGTAATTAATGATTTTGCGAATTCAAAGTAGCGAAAAAAGATATTGCAATGCTTTCTTAATTTAACCTTAACTTTAATACTAACTAACTAATATTTATTATATTGTTTTTAAATTGTAAGTGTAAAAAATATATATATTCATAACATGTAAGTATTTTATAGTTTTATGAAATACCTTAACTTTCCTCAAAAGTAGTACATGATTGAGATTTTCTTTGCCTAAAATAATAATTCATCATAATTTTTTGCTGTGAAAATAATCAAGGCTCTGACACGGTACTTTAGTTATTAAATCATAAAGTAGAAATTTTCTAGATTTAAAATATATTTTATGTAATTGTGAACTAAGGTATCGAATTTCAGAGGTCAGTAGAGACCGCAAAAATTGAAAAGCTTACAGGCGGCAAATCTGTAGATCCGCCACTGATTGTTCTATGAATTCTGGTCTGAAGGCGTACGTATCAGAATTAAATGTGGCTTTTTAAGAGTGTAGAGTAGAGCTTTACGTATAGTTGAAATAATGTCATCGAAGAATTTTGTCGAACTAAGATTGGTATTGCATTTAATAAACTAATGCAAACTCAGCATACATTTTGAAATACAATTTATATCATGTAGATGTTGTTTCGACTAGTATATTTTTATATTATATTTATCTATAGAGGTCGTCAAAGTAAATTAATAAATGACAGCGAGAAGACATGCACTAATCTTTAAAAAGCTTGATGCCACATCACCACCATTTTGAAAACTTCTTACTTTTTGTTTTAATTTTCACTCTGAGGACTTTTGTTCGAATATTAAATTACTACTTATTTACATACCTACATACATACCATATCTGTGCAGAGCGTTCATAGCTACGTGTATTAGAGGCAAAAAATATGTATAAATCTCCAGAGAATTGAAATTAGTAAGTGCCTTAGATGAAAAGAAAAGTTGCGGCATGCCACACTGGCTTTGTTTTAACAGACATAGCGGCAAGTAGCCAATAACCAAAGCTTTATCTAAATATTTAACCACTTAAAATTTCGAGTCAGGCCGTAATTGGTTTTAGTATTTAAATGCTATGAAGTGGTTATTGGAAGTATTGGATCTGCGAGAACTAACTTGCCGTAGGCACTGAATTAATCTACACTTAAATTTTAACAGTTGGCACTTTTGGGCGCACTTTTGTTCTTGTTTTGCTTAGCGCAAACTTAGTGCGTAGTTAACCTTTTCCAAGTTATAAATTGAAAATTGGCGAGGCAAGCGAAAAGGTCCAGTGTAAAATACGTCCAAGCGTTCACAGTCCCATTCCTATGCCGAAGTATGTGAGGTCAGCCGGAGGATGTGGCAATATGTATGTATGTACACAAATCCAGTTTTTTGTTTCTGTAGGCAATTTACAATGTACCAACCGTTTCGCTGTGCCACTTTGCGAAAATTAAATAGAGCGGAAAGGCAAGAAGAATTGACATTCCCGCAATTGAAGAATTTTAAATTTGTACTTCATTCCTTAAAAAATATTTTGCTTATGTGTGTATTTACAATATGTTTACATATTTATATAATCACTTTATGAACACACTTACAACTTTGAAGTTAGCAAAAAAAATATTGGTTAAAAAGGTAAATGGCGCAGAAGTTGATAAGACTATAAAAGTATTGGATTATTAGTTTTAAACTATATTTTTCAAATTAAGTAATTTTTATGTTTTCACACATTGGTTTTCTTTCTTGATAACCCTGATTAACAAAATCCTATGTTATTTATACTTATATAATATTATATAATATTTAGACTTCATTCGAGTATTCGATACCTTACGACTTGTAAATGTACAGGTTAATGTACTAAATAGGCCGAGAGACCTTGCAACAAATAATCTATATCTATGCCTTAGAGTATTCACCTCAACTAGAATACAGTTTCATACCCCGACGTTTTTAATACCGGAGACCCTGTTAAATTTTATGGGTCGTTCACTAAGTATTTTCGTTTTTTGAGTGCAATTTAAACACTCTTTCTTTATTGTATAAAACATTTTATGAAATTAGAAAAATTTATTCTTTAATCAATCTATCGAGTTGTTATTTGTATCCACCAACGACTTAATTTTATCCACGTCGGTTTTATGGTGCATCCTGAAGATCGAAAATGCCCGAACGAAATTTAGCAAACCAAATTTGCATTGGCGTTTGGTCAACACATCTTCTCCGTACTTATTATATAATTTGCTTGAATTGCATTTTCACTCTTTTGATAGTAAAACAGTAAAATATGCCGAATTGTATACAGTATAACGCTAACCGGAAGTTTAAAAATCTTTTATTGGGTATATAGCGACTCCGAAATCCAATAACATATTTTACAGATTAGCCGATATGGCGTCCACATATCTGGTACCTGGGCGCTTGTATAGTTGTAATCCGATTTTGACAATTTTGGCCATTTCGAATTTTTTAACAGAACCATTAATTAGTAGAAGTTCTTAAGGGCCCTGAGAGAGTTTATTTATTGTATCTAAAGTTTGCTTAGGAGATCTGTACATTAAACCTTTTTTTTTTTAATTTGTAGCCCATAGATACCCCTTGCTACTGCGATCCCCTGCGCTATATTACTGTTTAATATCCTAATTTAATTCTTAGTTAGGCACTTGATAGGTTTTGGTATAATGGAATTTTGTGGGTGTGGCACTCTTCCGATTGCGTCCATCTACGGTCTCGTCTTCCCTTTTTTGCTAGGGAATACTTGTAATAAGAGTCACTACAGACAGATAAACAGCAAGAGTTCAGCTCGTCTTGAAAAGTACTTATTGATCCATCAATATCTATTTTGTCCTCTTCAAAGTAAATGTGCCAACGCTTTTTCCAATCCTCAAAGCCCTTCTGAAATGCGCTTGTCGATATGGTCATTAGCTCTTCGAAATTGGCTCCTATTGCAAGCAGAGGATAAACATATGAGAACGATTATAACAAAAACAAAATGTAATCGTCATCGAATGTACAGAACTCGCGGAATATCAAAATTCACCTTTTCCTTTGAACACACCTCGTATAACCATATATCTACAAACAACCGGTATGTGAACAAAACTTTTAAACTTTGTAGCAACATGTTGCAAGAGTATAAAAAGTCCTTTCATTGTTGGGCCAAAGAATTTTCATCCAGGTTTTAGTAAATTTCAGCGAATGACTCTTTCTTGTCCTTTAAACAAATAATTTCAAGCAATATTAATTAAATTAAGACAGAATGTTCACATTGTCCAAACGGTATAAAATATGTAAAAGTACCTACATACTATTATTAGGTAGTGTCAGCATAAAATGTCTCGTGTCTTTCTTGGTTCACCCATTTCTGCATATTTCCCCACTGCTAAGCTTTCAATATCACACAGCTTTTGAATAATCACACATCTGATATATGCATGAGTACACACAGTTACCGACCGCATGTGCATGTAGTGTATGCACACATTAGTTTTTTTTTAGTAGGCTCGTATGGTCTGCAGGACGCTCACGTTATGCAAATGAAAGTTACGGTCAAGACTTTTACAATTTTCCTGTGTCATATTTGTTTATTAAATGACCGAAATGGGTTAGTAAACAAACCGTTGGAAAGCTTAAAAGCGGCAAAATGAAAGAAAACAAGAAAAGAGCTATAAATACCGTTCAAAAATACAAAGGCTCCTTACAAGAACTTGATTCCGATCGTTCAATTTGAATGGCAGCTATATCATATAGCGATTTGATCTCAAAAATTTCTGCTGAGAATACATTGTTGCCTTAGAAAATAATTCACGTCAAGTTTCGTGAAGATATTACGTCAAATAAAAAAGTTTCCCTTTCAAGAACTTTCTTCCGATTATTCAGTTTGTATGGCAACTATATGCTATAGTGGCCCGATATCGACCGTTCCGACAAATGAGCAGTTCTTAAGTGAGAAAAAGACAGGTACAAAATTTCAGATCGATAGCTTAAAAACTGAGGAACTAGTTTGCATATATATAGACGGACATGGCTAAATCAACTTAGCTCATTATGCTGATCATTTATGTATATATTTTATAGGATCTCCGATGTTTCCTTGTTAGTGTTACAAACTTCATGGCAAAATTAATATACCCTGTTCAGGGTATAAAAATTAGCCAAGGCCTTTGCAATATTGTTTGTTTGAGCATTTAGGAGTTAGGGTCTGATGAATTGTCGTTTTTCAAAAAGTTAGATCGAAAATTAGAAAGCTGAGCATTTTTGTTTGTATTATTTGATGAGGCCTTGATCACACTTTGGATCTAATAGGTTTTTAAAAATCTACTGTTGACTTAGGACGCACTTGCACACATTCATAAGTATTTTTGTCAACATGTCGTCAAACGGATGACAGTGCGTATACGTAACATTCAAAAATGCTGGTTTTTCAGCACATATTCGCTTCTTAAATTGTTCATGTTAACTAGAATTTCAAATAATCACACGTTGTCATATACAGGTTAAAAAATAGAACGTGTTATAAATGAAATTGATGGTAAAAAGAACAGCTCACGAATTCTTGGTGAGTCATTCATAGGTCACTTAAAACGTTTAAAAGTAACCGGATACATTTTAAAGCAAAAAAAAAAAAATAGGTACCAATTATTCAATTAATAATTGAAGCCAAAAGACGTTGAAAGACGATTTTGTATCTTCGAAATGCTGCTTGAACACCATAAAAAAAGTCGATTTTGGATCAGATTGTGACTCGTAATGGATCCACTACAACAACCCTAAATGCAAAAAATCATATGTGAAACCTGGCCAACCAGTTAAAGAAACTAAGAGACCATGAGACCAAGGTAATGCTCTAAATTTGGTGGGATCAGAAGAACGTGCTGTAATGTGTTAATGGAGCCCCTGCCGACAACAACTCATCAAAGACGCTCGGCTTCATATTGCAAGACCGGTTAAAATTATTTAGAAAACAGGGACTCCGAAGTTTTGCATCCCCTGTCTTATATTGTGGTCGTTGCCGAGCGCCCTCACTGGAATAACGCTTGATTCATTCTTGGGCGCCAACCCGGCGCAGTTTATTTGGGATGGAATCCACAAATTTACAAAAATATGCGAAAATGTTAAAGCTTCAGATGGGCATTATTTTGAAGAATACACAATTGTGTATATTTTTCTGAAGTAAATGTTCACTATATATACATACATAACATACTAATAGAACCGATATCTACCAACGTTATGGGAGTTTAATTAATTTCAGTTTTTATAATACCAAAAATCCTATGAACATCGTTTGTGTGGACGTGAATGGTTTCTAAATACACTTTATATGAGCGAATTTTACGTTGTATAAATTTGAAAGAAGTGTTTTCTTTATTAAGCTAAATTCTATATTAAAATATTGAATTTAGTTTAAAAAAATTAAATTCTTAAAATATTTTTTACCAGGGGCCGTCTTAAACTTATATTAATTAATATCAATCCATAATCAAAATTAGTTAATACTTTATAACATTTCGTTTAGCTTATGAAATCTTATTTACTTAACAGCAGCTGTAAATGGCAACTCTTATCAACTTTGAACATTTTTTAACCTCTTAAATTATATGGTATTAATTTTCACCACCAATCGGAAATATTTAAGAACCAAGAAAATTATTTATTGTTATTGGTTTTATGTTCGCTTGGTTTCATTCCAAATTACTGTTAAATTTCCTTATAAACTATTGATAGTGCGATGTAATACTCTCAACTGTTGGATGAATATTATTAAAAATTTGTGCCTAACATACATGCTCATACGAAACAAATTAAATGTGTTATGTATTATGTATGTTTCCATTCATTTAAATGTTTTTTAAGCTGCACTTCCAAGAAATGGCATGAGACTTTCAAAGGAACACTTGCGTGCCATTTATGTGCATTCACTTCCGCACTTATGCAACGTTGGCTATACAAATACTTGCATACACAAAGCTCACACTAAACATACCATATAGCTACAAATGTGTGTGGGTAAGAGCACATTCTGGTAAAGCCAAGGCGTTAAGGAGCTTAGAACTAGTGCATATCCTTCTTTGTGTGCATATAATCGCATGAATGCGTTGCAAGGAGCAAAAACATGTCGCCAAAGTAAATGCATTTTGCTGTTAAAATAGCTACAACGACTCCAAATACTCGAGCGACATTGCCAACAATAGCATCGCATAAAAGTATAGCTGCGTAGGAAAGGGCAAAGCAATTATTATTGTCACCAGACATGCACATAAGCAAGGGCTCACATTCTGCTTTAACATGGAAAATTAATTTATTCGTAATTTATGCTTATGCATAAGGATTTTTCTCCATTAAAAGGCGCACAAGCTGAAAACCATTTGATTTCTTAGTTGGAGCGAATCGAATACGAGGGTCTGTGCGCTGACTTGCGTGTCAAGAAACATGTACTCTGCAGCTGCCTTATGCAACCAGCGAAGACATTCCGAAATGATGACGAAGTGAAACAGGCCGTTTACCGTGTGGTCCAATGACCAGTAGACTCACATGTGAGTGCTTAATGTAGGCCATTAAGACTGAATAAATTATGATCCAGAATTGTGGCACCTGACCACAGAGGCATCTTTGTTCCATTTACTGGAGGTGCAAAATTGACAAATGTTAAGATATTAGCCAATAAATGGTTATATATGCCTTTGAATTATAGCCGTATGTGTCTAAATGAAAGTTTGTAAGGTTGATAGGCTCAGAATGAGTATTTTTTCATGATTTTCATGATAACAATCCCGCTGGAAAATGTGCTATAGTTAATGTTGCAGCGTTAATTTCTTGTTTCATTTGGTTCAGAGCTGGTTATTAACAAAAGTTTTGAGTTGAAAGCTTGGCCATGATTGGACGTTCGTCAATTATTCTTCAAGTAATTACTGGGAACTAACTTCCTCTTATCGTATAGAATTCAGGTTTTATTATGAGATTTCTTATAAAAGTGGGCGGTGCACCTAAATCTGCCGTTTTAGCTAGTATTCTTTTAAAAGCTATCACAAGTTCACTTTGGACATTACTGATATAAAGGGTGATGTCTTTTGAGGTTACTTACTATTCTTTACAGAATGTGAATTTTCGTAATATAGTTGAACAATTTGTAAACGTTGTTCAGGTAAGTCATTATAAGAGTGGTACTTGGTCTTCACCCGTTTTTCACGTTTTACACTGTGGCGAAAAAGGCTCTCTCCGAGACGAATTGGCACAGCTTTGACGGGAGATGTAAGCATATAAGTTTATTAGGGGGTGCAGCTATGTTCATTTTTTAAAACTGTGTAGCTATATAACAAAGAAAACAAGAAAAAAAGTTAACTTTCAAACAAACCTGACTAAGTCAACCCATCTCTTCATGCTGACCATATATGTATATATTTTATAGGGTCTCCGGCGTTTCGTTTTGAGTGTTACAAATTTCATGGCTAACTTAATATACCCTGTTTAGGGTATAAAAACGTATTTTGTTAATTGTGTAACTGGAATGTAATAATTTTTTCTCCATTCTTATTATAGCTACTTACATTACAAGCTTATACAAATATTCAATTAAATATTTTCGGATCAAAATGTGTGCACTGACCTTTCCTAGAGGACCACGAGACTACAGAACAGACAAACTATTAATTTGAGAGACCTTTGTATGATGTTTGGTATATCAAGTTTTAACCAGAAGTTATTTTTACTAAAGAGTCACAGTCATTATTGTTAGTTGTTTGAAATGGTTATACAAAGTGTGGTCACACCTTTATATCGTAGTATTAGACGTTACGACTGAACTTTAATACTTCAAGAACGCACCTTATTTCTATAGTATAACGTTATTTTAAATCTTTGCTGTTAAAACTTTTTATTCTGTAGCAGAGCAATTTTAGATCTCGGAGATTAAAAAAAACTTTTGTCAGATTTTATGTGCATATTTTTAGACGTCTATGAGTATATACGAATGTCCGTCAACTGCATTGAATCTCTCGGGTTTAAAGGCGCAGTAAAATGATAGAAAATGTCGCGCTGTTTGTTTTATTTGACATCAATTACCCTCAGCTATCTCCTTGTTGTGAAACAAGTTTTTAACTAGACTAACTTCGGGACGCCATTCAGTGGATGCTTTTGTTGAAATATTATCATTAATGAATTAATTCGCATTCACTATTGGAATAGTGTTGCGCAACTGAACGCATTCATGGGAATCCTTTCAGTTTTAATTAGGAATGGAGAAACTTTACGCAAAGAGTCATTATACACTTTCTCGGTTTTGTTTGCGCCGCCTCACACTATTGTCTTTAATGTTGCTTCTGCTATTCATTATGTCATATTATTGCCTCACGTTCACCCATTCTAGGAGTTTAACAAATAAACATGCTGTAGATACACTTATTTACAATAAACATATTTATAAATAAATGCTTGATTTCACCTCTTAATAACAAACATACATACATACATACACATATGTCGATATATTCACTGTCTTATTATAGCTTTTCCTATGAACTTTGCGGGATTAACTCTTAGAGGAGTTTTCAAAGGGAGAAGTCAAAGTTACACTTTATTGTGTTTAAAGAAAAAAATTTCTTCTGCACAGCCAACAAAAGTAGCAACTTAAGAAAATTACACATTGAAACAATACATGTACATGTGTTTAGGCGCCTATTCTTCTGTGCTCAAACAGGCTAAAGTTCTGTGGATTTACATCCATTAAAAAATACTTGTGTATAAATAACAATATGGGTACTTATCTAATTAGCGATACAGTGAAGAAAATTAATGAAATCTCTAATCTGAAAAGAATTATTTGAAGAATTATTGCCTCGTGTCTAGTCGAATTTCTGACGTTATCAGGCAAGTGCTCGCTTTAATTTGATCAGTTGTTGTCGATAGCGTTCCCCATTAATGATTTCCTCCGCATGGAAGAAGCTTCAGTGACTACTGACTACTGAAGCTTCTGTGAGCTCTTCTAGTATTTGGCAACAATCTTCATGGAGTAATGCTTCCACTTCCCTACTTCAAACTTTTTTGGCCGCTCAAAACGTTCTTCGTCTACCAAATCAAAATCACCATTTTTATATGGTGTAAACCACTTTTGGGTCGTTTACTCAGCATATTCACCCTAAACTCCCACCGAAACTTTCGGCTGAGGTCTTCTTCATATTAAAGTAATGAAGAAGAAATATATGTTGTTTAGGCTTCTAATGGCGCACAAAAAAAGTAGCTTTCCAACGCATGTTTTGAATATTGGAACAATGGAATAATAATGAAGTTTTACCATCTCTCTTTAATATCTTCAACATCATAGCAACGAAATCAGTTATTGCCAAAATTTCTTTCAACAGTCGTTTGAATAAGATTGTATATCAATGTCGAGAAACAACTCTATGGATTATAAAAAAAATTTCGTCCGATTCCGTAAACTTTATAACTTGTAACATCGCTGACAATATCCTTGCAAAAATCTTAACAGATATTACGTTCGAATACCTTATTCAAGATACAATGGTAATGAATTAGTATCTACAATACACTATTTTTCGAGCATAATTGCTAGTCCGTAAAAGCAAAAAAGGATGTGTATCAGTACATAAACACTTACTGAATGCACATCTAGTATCTATAATTTATTTTGGAAGCAGAAACTCCTTTGAGAATTGAAGTTTAAATATTAGATTGCAAACCATGCATAACCCTAATCCCAAAAATTTGTCTCTTTTAATTAAAACGCGTTTAGTTTTTCGTGATCCTCAAAGTCGAAAATTTCAAATAAGGTAAGCATTAAATCTAGTTTGCTCAAGTCTACAAAAATTCGATGCAATTCGAAGTTGCGACAGTCTCACTCTCTCTTTAATATGGTAAGAGTTTTAATTTGTTGAAATGAAAAGGAAAAGTTGAAGTAAAATGTTTGCTGCAATATTTCTGATATAGATATTTTCATATGCTCTTATTGCGATATTTAAAATAGTAAAATTTAAATCCAAAATTGTCAATTGCAAGTGTGCATACTTATATAATATTTCTTCGAACAATATCTTGTGTCGTTGACGATACTTTGCTCGCACATTTTATACAAAGTTAACTGTACTCTTACATGTTGTTGTTGAGATGTGTCAACTTCATTTGGGGTTAATGTGCACGACTGTTAACGTTATTATTTATTCAAGGCATTATCCTTGTTATCATGTGCTTGTATAGTAGTTGATAAAAGTGCTGCACACAAGTCTGCTCCTGCTACTTCCGCTATTAACTCGACTTGGTTCAGGAGCGCGGCGATGCCTGTGTGCCAAAATGCTGAAGCTCAGCTATTTTCGGTGTTTGCCATTGTTGTTCCTTCAGCAAATTTAACTTGCCACTTATGATACGCTCATATGTGTAGGTGTGTAGGTAAGGGTGTGTGTAGAGCGAAGTGCGCGTGTGTAGGCGTTTGCGTTGAGTGTGTGACTACTACTACATTTTGTAGCGCCAAAGTCGATTTGGAACGTTGCCGAAATGGTGTGTACATCCTGTTGTCTAAGTTGGTTTTTGGCATAGTTGGCTGAGTCGACGCTTTTCGCTACATCGCCTGTTGGATACTAGCTGCTACATTATACAGCATGTCCTTACGAATTTTCACTGTTGCTAATTGAGCAGATATATTCGGGGGTTGTTTTAAAGCGATTATGAGACGTGGGATGGCCCAAGTATACTTTGGAATTAGCATATTTATTCAATTAAACGGTGATGTAATTAAATTACACTCATTACACTAATATTTGTGATTCGATGAGAAAGAATGCCAATTTATGTAACAAGAGCCACATCTAAAGTAGTGTGAAGCGAGCTTCCCCCAAGCAAAATCAAATTTTGAATGCACTGCAAGTTTACAAGCATACAATCAAAACTTTTTAGCTCTTAAAAGGTGTTGTTAACAATTTTTCCTAACGATTGATTGTAACATATAACCATTAAAGTAGGTATAGGTTGAGATAGTAACGAGTGTTTTTAGAGATGTGGTTTTTAATGAGGAAATACTTTGGAGAGATATGTCTTGATTATATATGAAATATATAAATTTTTTTTTGTACTTGAAAACCAGATGTCTGTTGTAACCACATGGATATTCTAAAAAAACATCATTATATTACAATATATTAGACATCAAAATTATCAAGGTATCGAAACGATTTGATTTGGATATTTTTGTCTGACTAGCCAGATGACGAGTCCTCCCTCAGCGTTATTGCTAACTTGAGTATAAGTTTACATATCTTCATTGATATTTGACACAAAATAAAATTGGGTCCTTCGTAAGTGCCTTTGTACTGCATTATGTACTATAATTATGCAGTTTACTAAGCAGAGTTGGTAAAACACATTAGCACAATATCATCCTCGTATCATTTAAGTACGTCATTGCAGATGATATGTCGAATTCCATCATCAGACTTTAAAAATTTATTACAAAAACTACCTTCCCTCTTCCATGTGCCAACTTTCATGCAAAAATGTAATAAATCGATAAATATCTTACCCTAACCCTCTCATGTCGAAAATAAGGATATCTCTCCTAAGTTCCGGGTTTTAAATCTAGAGTGAACCATTGCAGTTTAATACAAGTATAATTGTATAGTTTGCAGCTTTTTTGGTAATACGATGAGCCACACTGTTTTTATAGAGGAAGTAATCGTCGCGGTGGATGTGAGTATGACCGATGTTTCAAATTCATTGATTTGACGCCGCTCTGAACATGTCCGACTAGCTTTAACATCAACTACATGGAAAAACTTTTGACAAAGCTTGTTCTGCGCCTTCGAAGCCATCAAATACTTCGTTTGCGCAGTATGTTCGGTAAAAGAGCCGAATATCAATTTCTAGGAAACATCTTTTTACATTAAATAATTTTAAGAAAACGGTGTAATGAGCCATAAAATTTGTCAGAGGTTTTGTAAGCTATGATTTATCATGCAAGACTAACTTGTTAAGAACCAAGAATTTACTTATTTAGGTGAGATAAGACCGCTTATGCTCGATTAAGAATTTCTATACAACGCATTTGGCCAAAAATGCGTCGTAATATACTATTTTCGAACTAAGAAAATACACATAAAGATTTTATACCAAACAAGTAAGGAAGGGCTAAGTTCGGATGTAACCGAACATTTTCTACTCTCGCAAAGTCAAATGGTATACTCGTTTGAGATTTCTTTGTGGATTGACTGATATTTTCGGTAGAAGGTCAACTACAGGCACTGGGGTCCACATATTTAGTACTTAGGGGTTTAAACAGTTTTGGTTCGATTTAGACAATTTTTGCATTATTCACGCAAAGTTTTACCCCGATATAATCATTGTTACTTGATTTGCATAGTGGAAAGTGAAAGAATCAGATGGAATTGAAAATGGTGTTACATGGGAAGTAAGCGGGGTTGTAGTCCGATTTCGCCCATTTTCACACTATGACATAGAAACATGAAAAGAACGTTATGCACCGAATTTGGTTGAAATCAGTTGAGCAGATCTCAAGATATGGGTTTTCACCTAAAAGTGGGCTGTGCCACGCCCACTGACTAATTTTGAACGCGGTTCCTATAAAGCCAATTTATACCATCTCAGAGATAAAATTCAATGTCTCTGGCGTGTTTAGTGCTTGGTTTATCGCGCTTTTAGTATTTTTTAACAGTACCATTATATGGGAATTGGGCGGAGTTGCCACCCGATTTAAACTATATTACACTGTGGGAAGAGGTTCTAAAAAAAATTTGCTTCCAGTGAATTTTGTTATTATAACATTAGCGGTTTTAGGAGATATGCACATTAAACCTATTAGAGGCGGGACCACGCCCACTTTAAAAAAAAAAGTTTTAACTTCAGATGCCCCTCCCTAATGTGATCCTGTGTACCAAATAACAGTCTTGTATCTTATTGCGGAGCTTAGTTATGGCAAGTTATTTGGTTTTGATTAATTACGTTTTGTGGGCGTGGCAGTGGTCCGATTACGCCCATCTGCAATACCGGGGTACCCAAAAACATGTCTACCAAGTTTCATAAAGATATCTCAATTTTTACTCAAGTTAGAGCTTGCACGGACGAACAGGCGGACGGACGGACAGACAGTCACCCGGATTTCAACTCGTCTCTTCATCCTGATCATTTATATATATATAACCCTATATCTAACTCGATTAGTTTTAGGTGATACAAACAACCGTTAGGTGAACAAAACTATTATACCCTGTAGCAACAGGTTGCGAGAGTATAAAAAGGATACTTACTTCTTGACAAACAATCGTTAAACAAATTATTCCAAGATTATGAAAAACTTGTAAAAATATATAGTCAGAGCGACTAGTAGTATAATATTACACAAAAAAATTATTTTAAGAACTTACGCCCTTAAGAATTAAAAAATACGTTGAGTTTATGGTCTCATACTCAAAGAATAAAACCTCGAGCGGCTTATCAAACTTCGAATTATGAGCCGGCAGTGCATTCTTAAAATGAAAGGGTGTTGAGAGGAGGAAGAGTTAAGTTCGGATGTAACCGAACATTTTATACTCTTGCAAAGTCAAACTCGTTTTAGATTTCTTTGGGGATGTTGCCGCCTTGTTCTATGTTGACCAATATTTTCGGTAAAAAGTCAACATAGGCAATGGGGTCTACATATTCAGTACCTAGGGGCTTGAACAGTATTGGTTCAATTTAGATAATTTTTGGTCACAAGGTGGCATACTTTAAACGTATTATTCACGCAAAGTTTTACACCGATATAATAATTTTTGCTTGATTTGCATAGTGGAAAGTGAAAGAATCAGATGGAATTGAAAATGGTGTTATATGAGGAAATAGGCGTGGTTGTAGTCCGATTTCGCCCATTTTCGCATTATAACTTAGAAATATTAAAAGAATGCTATGTACCGAATTTGGTTGAAATTGGTTAAGCAGATCCCAAGATATGGGGTTTCACCTAAAAGTGGGCGGTGCCACGCCCACTGACTATTTTAAACGCGGTTGCTATAAAGTCATCTCATACCATCCCAGATATAATTTTTAATGTCTCTGGCGTGTTTAGCGCTTGATTTATCGCGATTTTAGTAGTTTTTAACAGTACCGTTATATGGGGAGTGGGCGGGGTTGTCAGCCGATTTCACTCATTTTCACACCGTCAATAGAGGTGCCAAAAACATTTACTCCCAGTGAATTTGGTTATTATAGCTTTAGCGGTTTAGGAGATATGCATATTAAAGCTATTAGGGGCGGGACCATGCCGACTTAAAAAAAAAAAGTTAACTGCAGATGCCCTTAAAGCTGTAATTGAAGATTCGTCAATTAAGTTCGGTTTGGTAGAAATAGAAGATTTCTTCCACTTACTTTTATTTTTGTAATTTGTGCGTTAGTTCATAAGTTTTAGATCCTTTTGTATATATTCAATTCCTGTATTGGACTGTGAATGTATACTCTCATACATTTGGAACACTTGTAAATGAGTAACTGTTATGAAAGCAACTTCACTATCAAATGTGGCAATGCATACAGTTATGCTCGTTTGTGTCTGCGAGTGTGAGCAATTGCAAAAGCACAACTTGTGGCATCTCATAAAGGATATGAATGCAAGTATTGAAACAGTATATTGATACGAACCGAACTAAATAAATATTATACAGTTGCGAATGTGCATTTGACTTCAAATGGATTGCATGATGCAAGTGTGTGTGTGCGGCATTTATTTTGCGGCTGCCAGCGGCAGCAATAACATTGTAAATATCCACAGAAATAATAAAATATCAATGAAAGCAAAAAACATGAAAAAACGTAAACATCGGTTGAACCGAAACTAATACTTTTCACAAATGAAAAAGTTTCCGAACAAAAACTTGATTTTGATAAGCAGACATGCTATAACGATCCACTCTGAACAATTTCTTCGGATTTTGTACCATTGCTTTAGAGAATAACCCGTGCCAAGTTTCTTGAAGATATCTCGTTAAATGAAAATTGTTTCCATATAAACACTTGATACCAAACATTCGGTTTGTATGGCAGCTATAAGCTATAGTGGTCCGATATCAGCGGTTCCGTCAAATGAGCAGTTTCTTTGGGAGAATAGGATGAGTGCAAAATTTCAGATCGATATCGAGGGTACTGTGGGACTATTTCGCGCATATGCGAACACGGACATGGCTAACTCGATTCAGTTCGTCACCCTAATCATTTATATAACTATATATTTTATATCTGGTCTCGGACGTTTCCTTCTGGGTGTTTCAAACTTAGTATTAAACTTAATATACCCTGTTCAGGGTATAAAAAGAGAAAAAATTAAATATTAAACAAGCAGCTGCTGAGGTAGGGAGACGTCGCTCTGCACACCCACATATATGCTCGTGTGTGTGGACGAGTGCGGGTACAAGCGTATGTTTGGCTGTGAGCTGATGCGACTTGAGGAGTATATGCGCTGCCGCGTTTGCCAGGCGAGCAACAGCCAGTTCAAGTAGATGTAAATAGGGAAAGTTTTGCACTTGAGCGCCGATGACAGCATTGAGCTGTGGGGCCATAACGACAACAGCGTCAACAATTGTTGCTGCGGTTTCACTCAACATATTTCGAGCGTTTAGCATTTTGCCTGTCAAAAGGAAGTTATAGAATTTCAATTTGGATAGCTCGCTTACATCACTCAACGCCAGCGAACTGTGATGTTTTTACATTGCAAAATGAGTTTTCGCACTATAATATCGTGCGTGGTATGTGCTTGTGTGCGTGCGTGCATGAACATCTCTGCGAAAATGATTGGACCAAGTGATGTATTTTTACGCTATTGGAATATCAGAAAAATTGCTCTACTGTAATGTTGCAATGGGACAGCTGTCTTTTGTCTACACTAGCTTATTGCTATATGATCAATGCTCGTGTTTTAATGATCGTCATCAACACACGATGTACAATTCACGACGCGTTAGAAACATGGAACTAAAGGTTTTTCATCTTCGGTATAGATATGTGGATCCCATTAATTTTTGAAATATTATATAACAACAAAATGTAGCCAAGCAGATACTGATGGAAAGCAGAGTTGGAGTATATGGTTCTGCCTTAGAACATGCTCAATGGATTACATTCATATATTTATATATACCATAAATACATCGTAAGAAGTGTGATTCTTATTGTAGGACTGTCTGACCCATTGGGAGTACATTTTACATGCATGCCTGGAGTACTCGCGCTTTTTGGTGGGCTCAGCAGGGGTTGCTGGGGTGTATGAGCAACCTTCCATACCTGTAACCAAACACATACAAATGCGTGTATGTGTGTATGCGCCCGTGCACATCGAATATACTTAAAACTTGCTGCTGCATTCATACGCACACAGCCGCGCTGTATGGCGTGCATTAATGAAAGTTTCAATTTATTTGCTGAAAACATTAAATGAGTAATATACAAAAACATAAAATAAAGCTCATAAAAGCACTTTGATATGCGGCATGTGGAGATGGTGATGCCGATGTCGAAATGAGTTGGCCAATCGCTTTTATCAGCGTTGCAGGTTGGAAGTTTTTAAATGACGTTGGCACCAAATATGCAACTTTGCAATTCAGCAATACACAAGGCAGCGTCACAGTTCAGTGTAAGCGCTTTTGTTTAAAGAAAAATATATAGGACATTAAGTAGGTGCAGGCAGAGTTGATTACTTTTCGCTATTTCCACTCTTAACTCTTTACTTTCATTTGTTTTATTGCGAGCAAAATGAGAAATGAGTGAACGAGTGAACGAATGAATGACTAAAAGGGGCAAAGCGATAATATTTTATGCGCCTTCATTTGTAGTTATATGCACCCCGCCATTGTACATTGCAATGAACGTCGGGCGCTTATAGGCCATCAAGACGAATGATGAATTGTGAAATGCGAAATGTGAAATGCGAAATGAAAAAGTGTAGTGCAAAAGTACCGTGATGAAAATGGAGTGCTGTGGAATTTATGTCAGCAGCGCAAAAGCAAAATTTAACAGCTTAATTGTTGCTGCATTGCTCGTAAGAGCCACTGCTGCATTATTAAGCGTGAAAAAAGCGGCGATTTGGTAAGTTCCAAATATTTGCATAGCGTTTAAAGGCACATTATGAGTAATGCCATTATCTAAAGGTATAGCTAAACGTAATTGCGGAAAAGAAGTATCAAAACTAATGACGAGCCACCACTAATTTGCAGTACTAAGCCCATAACGCTAACAAAAATTAAATAAAGACGGATGAAATTGTTTGAACAATGAGAGCATATTTCGGAATTAACGATTATTTCCGCAAAAACAATAAGTTTATGTGCGTAATTACTTAACACACTATGGATACTCATTCATAGAGTATTTCTCCATTGTTTTTCATACAAAAATAGTACTTAGCTTTTCAAAAAACATAAAAACAACATTAAACTTTTAGCTAGCGTATTTTAATGATAAATCATTTTCAATCATACTTACAACTCAGTTTTCGTTTTTGTAATCGTCCAGACCGAGACTCTAAATCACTTTTGTAGATGTGATGGAAGGAAAAAAGGGAAGGAAAAAAGTTAGTCATTAAGTCAAATCAGGACTATACCAAATGTTCATCAATACCGAAAATAGATGTAAATTCTTCTACGTGGTTTTTAAGTAAAATAAGTAAGGAAGGGCTAAATTCAGGTGCAACCGAACATTTTTTACTCCTGCAACTTACAAAGATCAAAGCCGGTTAAATACCTTCAGGTCTTGTCAAAATATTATATTAAGAAATGTAGCGAAAATGTTTAACTTCATTGTTTGACGTAATGGTGAATGCAGTTCAAACAAATTTAGTAACATATTAACTGATTTTGAAGATCAGAGTTTTATTGCTATATTTAACTTCCCGTCAGCGAAAATTATACTAAAGTCATTGTGGGAATGAAAATAAAAGGGCTGATTGCATTAATTTTTGACATTTCTCAGATTACTTGAGAAATTATTTTCAAGCAATTTTATAAATATAAAATGGAATATCAGTTATATGTGAGATATATAATTGAAATTCTGGGAAAATGCTCTTTGGAAAATATATCCCTCAGTCCCCATATACCCCATATATCGGCCAATATGTGAGTTTTTTTAATTAAATTGAGTGAGCGTATTTTTCTCCTAACGTTGCATCTCTGTGCCTAAAATGAATAAAATTTTCCCAAGCCCTCATGTAACTAATATCAAAATTTTTAAATATCCGGTTGACTTTACTCCTTATGTATTGGTGATGGTATGTGAGGTACTTTAATGAGACTCATGGCTCATGGACTCATCTCGGCTGTTCTGTTAATAATATGAAGTAATGCCAAAAATAGATTGAATCGAGTCAATACTACCAATACCTTATAGATGGTAAGATTTCCAGACTTCCGGTTGGCTTTATATCGTATACTATATATTGGTTAATATGATAAGATATCTTACTAAAATTTCCTGAACGTGTTATATTAGATATATTCGTACTATAGTTTAATGTCCAAAATATGTGAAATTGGTGCACAAATTACCCAAACTCCTATATACTCCATATAATGGATTCAATAGCTCGTGCAATTAGCCCAGACATTTTTTGCCCCCAATATACCCTTTATAATTATCAAACTAATTTATTCCATGACCTATAATATAAGTTAATAACATAATATTTGATTGTAATCTATTCACGATTTCGTTGAATTCTTTCACAACTTTTTTAAAATCAAGCTTTGCCTAAACCCAAAGGTATTTCCCCGGATTTGATTCTGGCAAGTTGCAAAGGTATGAAATCTTCGGTTACACCCGAACTAAGCGCTTCCTTATTTGTTTCACTTAGTTTTTAAGACAGATCTTACTGTCGCATTGAATTATTTAACTTAGAAATGTTGTCCCCGCTACATATTTGCTATCGTGTCTATCTTTCACATAATAGTGTTCTTTTATTAAGTAGGTTTGGCGAATGGTATTACTCACCAATATCTAGTAAAAATTCCCATTTTGCACGCAATTTCGTTGACTGAACATTTGTAACACTAGTCTCCGTGATAAAGCAAAGAGAAATGGGTGTAGCACATAAAAAAAATTTCGAATATTTAAACTCCTATGATACAATGGTCGGCCTCCAAGTATATTTCTTTCATAAATAAGCTTTTAAAAAAATACTTAGTCATTCGAGAGCGAATTGCGTCTTATAGGTATTTCCGTGTGTCAATATCATCATTATTATCTATCTTCGATTCGCCAAGCATTACTCTCCAAGAAATGAAAAAGGATACAATCTTCAAACAAATTGTTTTGGTAGGACCACTATACCATATAGCTGCCATACATACTGACCGACTGACACATAATTGTCACAGGATTGCACATGTGAAGTGAATTTTAGCTTCGGTGCAGCCGAAGTTAACGTTTTTTGGTTTTACCATAGATTAGGCAATTTGGTTCAATGTCAATTCAATTTCAATATTCTCATAACGTCGCGTCAGTAAAATTTGGAAATGCCCGAAACTAGCCGGCAATCCGAATATCTTTACGAAATTAAGCAGACATGCTTCCATCATTGGTGGGATTTGGTGGAAAAATGTGTTCAAAACCGGCCAAGAAGTTTTCCCATATATTTACTATATTAGTAGAAACCCTCTTGCTGACTTTATCTCTTTGTTTTTTCTGTTTACAAGGACATATTAGCTACACTATTTATAGCTTGAGAACGGTTTAACCGATATGTCTGAAAATTGGTGGGGGGATAGCTTAGAACCAGGGGACGGACATAGGATACTTTTATCTCTTTACGTTAAAAGACAATACAATTCATAAACACAAAAACTATATTTCAAATCATAAGCATATGTTCAAAATTAATTTAAGAATCATTTGAATATTTAATTACTTCAAAACAAAAAAATAATAATATTAATAATAACAACACATAGCTACTGCAAGAGTACAGTAATTTTTGTATACATACAAGTACATAGGTATGGTTATGGATTATACTGATTGTTATTACTGAACAAGGCAGTGTTTTTAGGACGCACCATGTGGAATCGGTAAGAAATCGCATTGATAGTTGCATCTACAAAGCGTTGCGGCTACTTTGCTACATTATGGGCGAACGACGCAGAGGCACTCATAACAAGCCAAACGCAACATCTAACATAAAAAAATAGCGGAATAGATGTAGTGTTGATAAAAAGTTCAATTATATATTGAGACTGGGGCATAACAGCTCACAAATCTTGTCGAAGCATTTTACAGAACAATGCAATATTTAAACGGCAACAATGAAGTTTTCGGTGGTGCTGTCTTATCACTGTTTACAATTTCAATACAATTTCTAAATATTGGGAGTGGTAGAATAGAACTGCAACCAAATACGCAGTGCATGAAGTAAAAATTTATTGTTTTGACCATAACTGGCTTTATTAGCGACCAAAAATGTAGAAGTTGATGAAATTAATTTTCAGTGACAACACTTGTTGGCAGGATCAAATGTATCTAATCGAAAAGAAGTAGTATCAATAATTTTCAAATTTGGAAGTATTCCATGGGTCATATATACAAGTTTATAATTAATGTAATGTAACCTTAGCCACCGCAACGCGTGGAAGGGATCCTTCAGTAGTGTAATAAATATTTAAGAGTATTCCGATTGACCACTCTGTGTGCATGAGTTCTTAGTTTCAGGACTGCGGAACATATGGCAAATCTGTTTTTTAGGGAAGGCTTTAGAAAAGGGAAATACTTTAAATTATTACGGTATATTTGTTTTTGTCTAAGCGTCAGACATGCGACATGCTGCCTATTGGTGAGCTTACTCAAGTGTTATTCAATGACTTTTTTATTGAAGAAAATTAAATAATCATTGAAATACATATAAATAAGTACATGAAGACGTATAATAACTAAAGTCCACAAAACTACTTGCAAAGTCAGCAGCATTCATAGATTCGGACTGGATAGACAGACAGACACGTACGTATGAACAAATCGATGCTCACAATTGCTTGAAAGCGCTGCGAATTATTTTTACTTCACTGCATTTTAAAGATTTGTGCTTTTGCGAAATGTTCAAATAGCTTCTTGCTACAATTATCAATGATCCTTTATAAAAGTTATCTTATTCAATTCCCTTTCAAGTGAATACAATATTTCGCTTGCAGATCTCGGTGTGTTCCTTGTAAGGATAGTAAGAACTTGTGCTGCCAAAATAAATACGCGCGCTGGAAAATATCTGACAGTTAGCGATAGCGTGTGTATTATTGTTTGGCTTATATCTTCATTTTGTCGAATTGAGTTAGGATTGGCTACAGCACGAAAAATAATATTTCTTAGCGCTTGTGAGGCAACCGAGCCCGCCGAAGTGTGTTTAAAACTGAATACAAACCATAACTACTTGTAGTTCGGCTTAAGCTGAATAACTTCAATAAATGTGGTTCTTACCACAATTTTGAAAAAATATTTAATGTGAAAAGAATTCTATTATCAAGTAACACTATCGGACACGCATATTCTGTTCAAAGGAATCCATTTTCCTTCCCTTTGGCATATGTCCTTTGAACTTATAAATCACAAGGTCAGACAATTTTTAGTTATGAAACATCGAAACGTTCCATGTTTTGCATAAAATGAATTAACGAAAAACTGAAATTTAAACAACAATTATGATAAACTAACTCTTTTTAATTGAATATTGTATATAATAGTTTATCATGCTTTAAAAAAATATATATTAGGTAGTTTATAGATTTATCACTCATATGACAGGCACAACACTTTTACTTTTTTTCGATTTTTCATTATAACCTGGATAGGTTACTTCAAACCACTTACTTCAAAATTACAAACCAAACATTTTTTTGCCTGTTTGATGAAATTTTATGGAAGCTTCAAATTAAAATTTCCTTGAAGGGGGTAGCCGCGCAGTTGAAAGTTTTGAATAGGTAAAGTTAATGAGGAAGTTAAAATTGAATCCTTGAAAGAACATTTTATACTCTCGCAAGGTAAAGTTATATACGGAATTTTCGTATATATTTTAATTTAAAGTAGGAAGTATTGCATCCATTATTTAAAATCACAGGCAAGAAGATAGACTATAATTAGAAAGAGGTTTTTCGGAATTTCATTAAGATTTGTTACACATTGAGCGATAGATGCGGTATAAAGTCAACCGGAAGTTCGAAAATATTTATATTGGGTTGGCAACTAAGTAATTGCGAATTTAAAAAAAAAATCAAAGACAATTTTTTCATGGAATTAAATAACTTTATTCTGTAATGTATTGCCAATTTTGATCAATGACCTTTTGCCATCTTTCAGCCAGCATCATAATCCCACGTTCATAAAACTTCTGGTTTTTATTAGCAAAAAACTGAATCAGGTACGATTTGACATCATCATTATTATTGAAATTTCTACCATTCTAGGAGTTTTGTAAAGATCGAAACAAAAAGTAATCCGATGGTGCAAGATCAGGACTATATGATCCCACCAAACTGATAACAAAACCTTCTTTTGATGAATACCAGCTTTTGATGTAGTTTGAGCTGATTCACCAGGCCTGCTCCACGATCTTTTCTGCTCGATATTGTTGTAAACATCCCATTTTTCATCGCCAGTTATCATTCGTTTTAAAAATGGATAATTTTTATTACGTTTCTTTAGCAAATCGTAGCTGTTAATGCGTTGCGTTAATGCGTTTCTTTCAGTTCGTGAGGAACCCATGTATCGAGTTTTTGAACATAGCCAAGTTGTTTTAAGTGATTTTCAATGCATGTACCTTCTGCTCAAACATAAACGACTGGCTCAATAAAACAAAAACGGTTAATTATTCTTCAATATTTATTTTATCCCCTTCAAAATAGTCACCATTAGAGGCGATACACATATGCCACCTTTTTTTCCAATCTTCATAACACTTCTGGTAGGCCGCTTTAGGTATGGCTTTCAGTTCCTTCTTCGAATTCTCTTTTATGACTTCAATCGACTGAAAATGCTTTCCACGAAGCGGCAATTTGAGTGTAGGGAAAAGAAAAAAGTCACACGGTGCCATGTCGGGTGAATACGGTGCTTGCGGAACAATATTTACGTTGTTTTTGGTCAAATAATCGCGTACAAGACGAGACGTATGAGCTGGATTTTGGAACAAGTCGAGCAGACACACGTTTCATGCCCAAAACATCGTGAATAATGCTATGAGCGGATCCATTTGATATGTTGAGCTCACTAGCTATCTCTCTTTCAGTCACACGACGATTTTCCAACACAATTTTCTTTACTTTTTCGACGTTTTCTTCGTTTATTGACGTTGCTGGACGACGATCATGGGGCAAGTTCTCCAGCGATGTACGGCCGTCCTTGAACGACTTATGCCAATCAAAAATACGTGCACGTGATAGGCAAGACTCCCCATATGCCTTCTGCAACATTTTCATTGCGTCCGTCGCACTTATTCCATTGGAATAACAAAATTTCAAACAAACACTTTTTGCTCAACGTTAATTTCCATAGTAAAATTCGAAAAACACACTCGAGGTTGACTTGTTTATAGTGCCATAAAAAAAAAACTATGTGACAGATCGCGCTCAAATTTGACATGTAAATATATAACAGTCCTGCCAACCTAACCAAAAAAGTATGGCCATATGTCATGTCCTTGTCGAGTTATGGAAAAAGTCTCGTTTATATTTGAGCAGAAGGTATGTGATACCTGAAGCTTCTATTTAATCTCACGTGTTGTACTGTGACGATCCGAATCGATTATTGCTCTGATTAGGTCGTCAACAACTTCAACTGGACGACCAGAGCGTTTTTCATCATTGAGTGAAAAATCATTAGAACGAAATTTGGCAAACCAATTTTGACACTGCCGTTCTTTTATGCTTCGTCGCTTTTTCCCATCTTGTTGGCAAAGCTCGATTAATATTACGGTAAAACTATTCATCTTGTGATGCTATCCAAGAATCAAGCCAGTTTTCGATGTCGTCTTGTTAGTGTTACTGCTTCTGAGCCAGACCATGTGCCATCTAACGGAAAAAAATAATATTCGGACCGTGCAATATCTGATGAATATGGTGGGTGGGGTAGGAGTTCCCATTTAAGCGTTTCCAGGTAGGTTTTAACGGGTTAGGCAATGTGATGCCAAGCGGTGTCTTGCAGCAGAATCACTTTTTATCCAGCGTATGTAGTCGCTTTGAAATGGCTTGGCGGGTGAAGCAAGCTCTTCTTGCGTCTGAAACGGATCCTCATCGAGATTTTTGGCCTTCCTTCACACGGAGGGTCGTTAATATCGAAGGTGCCGTCTTTAAAGCGACGCAAACAATCACGGCATGTTGTTTCACTTGCGGCAGCACTTCCGTAAACTTTTTGCGGTTCTGGTTGTGCTTCAGCCACCGATTTCTTTGACTGAAAGAAGAAAATCAACTTTCTTGCAAATGAATATTATTTGGCAAAAAATCGAACATATTCGCACAACCAAAAGTATATGAGACATAGTCACAAAGTCACTACTGTGAAAACGCAGTTTCTTTTTTAAATTTCTAGGATAAGTTTATCACGTTTTGGATATATCAAAATCGATTACCACTAACTGCTGGAGCCATCTATTGATAACTGCGGGAATATAATTGCGCACCTAATGTTTTATTAGGTTATGTTATACGAGGTTTGTTCAAAATATATTTTTTATTTCGTAAGTAAGTGTTTATTTATTCATGAATATATATTTTGTCCCCTTCAAAGTAATCACCTCTAGATATGCACTTATGCCTTTATTTTCTAATCCTCAAAGCACTTAAAAAGTAATTTTTTGGGATCTTGTTCAGCTCGTCCCGTGATGCAGTTATTATTTCCTCAGTCGTAGCATAGCGGCGTCCTTTCATTGGCCTCTTTAGTTTTAGGAACAAGAAAAAGTCAGAGGCGGCCAGGTTTGGGGAATATAGTGGCTGCGACCCCATTAATGTGTTGTTTTTGGCCAAATATTCGCGCACAAGCAACGATGTGTGAGGAAAAGCGTTAATGGTGCAAAAGCCAATATTTGTTTTCTACAAATCCGAGCATTTTTGGCCGATTGCTTCATGCAAATTGCGCATAACTTGCAGGTAATATTCTTCATTGACCGTACGACCCTTGGCAAGAACTCATGATGTACGATGCCCCTGCAATCGAAGAGAACTGTGTGCAAAACCTTTACATTCATGCAAAAATTCAAAATTCGCGGTACTTTTTAAACAGACCTCGTAGGTCATGGACTTACTTAGTTTTATTCTTATATTTTACTTCGTGTCAGCTAAAAGTATATTAAAAACATCTTCAAATGTGATATATGTGATACAAACTCAAACGGAGAGGCTAAATTTAATATATTGAGATGATGTGAAAAACGTCAACCAGAGGATGGAAATTCAATATATAATATGTTTTAGGAAAATCATAACATATATATTCACCGCTAAACAATTAATAGCAATTAGCTGGAATGTTTGAAATCACTACACAGGGTATATTGGGGGCAGAGAAAGGGCTAGGTTTGTGGCATTAACTTTGGACATTGTTAAGGTATACTCGAGAATATGTTTTCAGACAATTTTATAAATAAATAGCTCACACACTGACCGACATATTCAGCATAAGGTTTGTAAAAATAACAAAAATCATTTTGTGAATATATGGAGATATGGGTAGTATTGACCCGATTTTATCTATTTTTTGCATTACTACAAGTATTGTATATATTGCTAATGGAGACACTGCTCCCTGAGTTTCACTCAGTTACCTCACAGACCATCACCAATCTATAAGGAGTAAAGTGAACCGGATGTTAGAAAATCCTGATATTAGTTATATGGGGGTTAGGATAAGTTTTCACCCGATTTTATCCATTAAAGGAACACAGATGCACCGTTATTAGAAAAACACGCTCCCACAATTTTATTAAGATAGCTCACATATTGGCTGAATATACGGTTTAAAGTCAGCCGGAAGTTCGTAATCTTTGGGGGCTAAGAGAAGTAATTACCATACCCAATCCACTTTTTACATACACACATATTATTATCAGGAAACGATTCTATCCGAATTATGTATCTCCTACATTGATTAATAATTTCGGTAAAAAGTCAACAACGGACACAGGGGTCCACATCTTCGGTATATTGGGGCTTGAACAGTTATGGCCCAATTGTGACAGGCACTCTTTTTGCAAGGTTTTATTTCAATATGTTCATTAGTGTTTGATTTGTATGCGTGGTTTTAATTCGATATCGCCCATTTTCGCACTGTTACATAAGCATGTCAGGTTAATGTTTCTTTCCAAATTTGGTTCGGTCTTGATCCCGAGATATGTGTTTTCACCTAATAATGCAATTTCTAATACCAAATAACAGTCTTGTATTATATCTTATTGTGGAGCTTAGTTATGGCAATTTATTGGTTTCCGATTAGTGGCGTTTTGTGGGCGTGGCAGGGTCCGCCCATCTACAATACCAACCTTATGATGGTGCAAGAAACATGCATACCAAATTTGAATAAGATTTCTTAATTTTTGATTTCAACTAGTCTCTTCATCGTGATCATTTATGTACATATAAAATATAATAAGAAAGTATATTTAATCAATTTGTATTAGTTTCCATTGTAAAGAAAATAGTATAAATAGATGAAAATAGGTTTCGTAAATACTATAATTTTATACACATCAAAAAAACTATAGTGGTATCAAAATACTGTCCGATTTCTATAAATTTAATCTGATCGACCATTGGAATATATATGACTGCAGTCTATTCATGATTTCTCAGAGTGAATAATAACGGTTTTTAGGTTTCTAATAAAAAATATATGAATGTATACTTTTTTTTGGATTACAAAGGCATAGGGAGTAAATGGAAAAGGATTAAAGGTTCGGGCACCCTGATCCGTCTGTTTGTATGTATGTATATACGCGAACTAGTCCCTCAGTTTTTGAGTTATCGATCTATAATTTTGTTTTGTCTGAAAGGCCGATATCGGATATATAACTATAAGATGTAGTTGCCATAAAAACAGATCGGTCCAAATTAAGTCCTCGTATGGAAAACTTTTTGATTTGACTAGTACACATTACATGTACAGTACATTTGACTATGTACACAAATTTCGAATGGATTTTTCTTTGTAGTAACGAGAAAATTGTTCAGATTGGACAACTATAGCATATAGCTGCTATACAAACTGGCCAACTCACAACAAATTCTTTTATGGAAATATTTTCCATTTGTCAAGATATCGCCACGAAATTTGACATGGTTTATTATGCAGGCAGCGCTACAATCTCCGAACATATTATTCAGATCGTTAACGTTATTCTTGTTTTTGACTGATGTTGACCGCTGAGTGTTGCAATAGTATTATTTTAAATTAAACATCAATTATCTAGAAATTCATAATGGCAGTGTAGTGAATTGTTGGAGAAAAACATCTGCAAAAAATTCTTGCAGCGCACCGGGAAGTAATTTTCATCGATTTACCCTTCCTCTCCCTCACTGATGGTATACAATGTAATGATGGTATAAATGTAGGGTAATACCATGGATGTGTGAAACTAAAATTTAATTCCCAAAATGTCCATTTAATGTAATTAATGTATTAATCAATATCTGTTTGTTTTCATAAATTATATATAGTTGTGTACATATGTACATCGAGTTCCAAAAGCAATTTTGCAACAAAAATGAACACTTCTTTTAATGACAGAATTTAGGTCATTTACCGTTGCAACAGTGCTACTCAATACGGATGAGTAAATTGGTGTGACCATACGCTAATGAGTGCATTTAAACTAACCTCAATAACTAATTTAGTTTAGTGTCCCCAGGACAGCTGACACCCCGCTTATTAGCGCTGGCCAGCGCTTATCTCTCGTGAATAATGCAGCGATCTCTTGAGTTCACATCGATGTTGGCCGGTCTCCAATATTAATGTGTTCATGTAACCATGCCAAAAACTCATGCACATACACACGGGCATCTGGTCACATAAGTGTGCATACATTTACCAGCAGGTAGTTAAGGGCCAAATTTGACTTGAACCAACGGCGCTCCGTAAATTGCTAGATCACAACGCTAACGGTAATGACGGTAATGGCATAATCATTGCAATATATTATATTACCATATTAGTGAAAATGTAGTTTGGCTGATGGAGAATTATGCGAATTGCGGTGAAACTGTAATTTATTTATTACACCCGCAAAAGACCCACGCTCGCACACATTTGCGATATTTGCAGGAGACCGTTGTAGCATACATACATATAATTGACCATATCTACATCACTGATAAAAAACAATTACAATGCATGTATGTGCCCATATGCGCCGGCTGGCAGACGCAGTTTTGCCAAAATATGGAATTCGACATGCAAAAGTCGTTCGCTTGCTCCTTCGCCTGCCATAATTTTACATGGCAGCATTGCAATTGAGGTTTTTGTTTTTGGATTTTTCCTAAAACTTATATACTAATATAAATAAATTGTGTGCTTTTAGAGTTACCTGAAATTTGTGATTTTACACATTCACTTCGTTGTCATTGCACCAAAGATGGTGTAAGTCTCGCCAGTTCTGAAATTATTTATTTTTAGGAAAATCAAGTCACAATTTGCAACGAGAGCAGATTCCGAAGAGTTTTAAAGAGATTTCTAGTTATTTATTATACTAATTATACGCGAGCTAGTTTCTTGAACTGAAATTTTGCTTATGACTTTTTCTCCCCAAGTAGCTACTCATTTGTCGAAACCGCCGATAATGGATCAGGTTCTGATAAGGAATCTTTCGTATTTGTGGAGGGTTACCAACCAAATTTAACGTCTGTTGACTACTGTAGCCCTTCCAATTGTTCGACTTTAGGCAAGTTATTAGCTTCAAAACAACGAAATGACCTGCCTGTCGTCTTGTCACCGTACTCCACATTTAGGCAATAAGTATAGAAATACATATATATTTTATTAACAAGAATAAAAACTATTTGACTAATTCAACGGAAAACAAGTAAAAACTGTTATGATGGTTCTAAATGAGAGAATATTGAAAAGTTTTATTGACACGTTTTGGGTGCAGTCGACAAGGATAAATGGAAAAAGTGGCAACGCTTTTTGTGGATATTATGTAAGTATGTACATCCGTTAAACAGTTTACGCTTGTGAACGGCTAAAATTAAACCGAATTACATACCATTTTTGCTAGCCGCAAGGGCGGCGACCACCTTCTGCGCTGCTGACATGTGCCAACGCCAGCACGTTTTTGGTCTCACAGGAGCGCTTGGTCTAAAAAGTAGTAGGTCAGGTTGCCATGAAACATTTGCGGTTGACATTTTTAATAAATGAATGATAAAGTAAAAATGCAATGGGGTAAATCTCCAGAAGGTAAGGTGGGGACTAAAGAGAATTTTTTTTACTTTTTACGTTTTTTAATAAAAAAAATATCTACGTGAAATCCAGTGGGTGAAAATGGAAGTTTCCGTTAAATCAATTCAAAGTTAGTTGCAGTTTTTGGCAAGCAATTCGTTGAAGATGCATGGACGTAGTGCAAATCGTTGCAGTGATTAATTACTATTACAAATTTTATGAATACGATGTTACACAAAATTTGCATATACCATAGACGAAGCAGATATAAGATTTAGCGGTGCAACTTTTTGAATTAAGTAAAATGTACTTGACAGAAATGATTTGAAAGATTTTTTGCAAGAAAATCTAATCAATTTTGTTGGTAGGATGTTGTGCTGTTTTGCAATAAATCATACTTTGAATATTTCTCTATATCTTTGTTATACATATGTACATATGTATATTAAGGCTTGGTTTGCTCTATAAAAGGTTCTCGCAGCTGTAAGATTGATACTTGATGAATTTTTTTGAGGGTTATGGTTATGACCAAAAACAAATTCCATTATCAGAGGAAATCATTTGCTAATTTTTACTCATTGATATCTTCAGTTTTATTATCTGTCCAAAATATTAACTCAATATATATTCAACATATACTCTCTAATGTCAGTTTGAAGAACGGAGATTCTGATATTTAGTAAAAATGTTCTAGAAATTTCTGTATTTTTTCAACGATTTTTAACAAGACAGTTCCTTGATCGATTATCTTGGTTAAGTTGTGTTAAGTTTTACACACAATGGTCAGAGGAACACAATTATTTCACTTACAGCGAGATCACAAAATTATTGGTATATCTGACTTTTTATTCAACTTTTTTGGTGCTTATTTTTCAAAGTATTTGGTTTCTACAAATAAGAGTTTGTGGTACAACTGAAAGTGATAAGTAATACTACTAGTACTAGTAATACTACAATAGGTAGTTCTTTCAAATATTTCAGATTATGGCTGAGATAGTATGTATACATCCTTAAAATCTTTTGTTATCTCTTGTTGCGTTTTACATTATTACCATATATACAAGCGCTTCAGAAACACCACTATAATGTCAATGTATTTTGTTTCTTAAAAACAAGTGAAGTACAGAAAACGCTGTTTTAGGGTCTTCTCGTAAAAGCATTGTGTATTTAATAGTATACTATTATCGGAGTTGGTATTTTTGACAGCTGTTACATAATTATAATAACCAATATGTTCGGTAAAAAATCATCATATTCACTGGTTCCCACATATGGTGCTTACGTCCTTGAAAAGTTATAGTCCGATTTCGCCAAATTTGGTTGTTGGATGAAATACATTAAGGCCACTATTTGTGCAAAGCTTTACTCTAATTATTCCATCTGAAAAACCAAACCTGATAATCTAGAAGACATTATTGAGACGCCGTAACATCCTTAAAAAGTGACTGTTGATGTGGACCTTTGATTCCAACAAAACGGCGAGCGAAATATTTTTTTGTGGGATTATGTGAAGTCGCAAATAAGCGCGAGACGATTGACGCCTCGGAAGAGAATAAAAGCCGCGGAATATTGGTCACTTGCTTCAAATGGCAAACATTTATCTTTATAATAAAGCTAAATTCTTGCTCATAGCATTGAATGTTAATGTATATTTCTTCTTGAAAACAACATGACTAAGAAAACCAGTATGCGTGCAATCCCTCCGTGCGGAAGAAGTACAACTTCATGTTGGCAAATTAGAAACCTGAAAGTATTGTAATCAATGAATGTTATTGTAACACAATATTTTTACCAAGCACAATTTTTTGTTTTTTTTTGGACAAACCAATTTTTTCAATGTCATTCTTTCAGCGGGAGCTGTATTCATATTAATAATATTATATTTACATTTCTAAAGAGAAATTATCGTTGAGGAATTGTAATAATGGCGCAGCTTATGACAATGAAAAATTTAAATTAAAATAAAGCAAGAAGTACGGGCTGTTCACAATATTGTACGCGTACTCCGATAACATCGTCCGAAGTTTGTGAACCAAAATTCGATAATGGCAGTAAAGTTTTTCCGATGAATAATTTGATTACCCACATTAAAGCATTTGGTGATAGGTAAGTTAAATAGCTATTAAAATTAATTTCTTATCTTATTGTTATCGTTGGGGTTGATTTTGCACTCTACTGCACATAAGTCCCCAATACTTGCTGCTGTCGATACGGTGATATCAGTCACACTTGAGTAAGGAACTTTTTTTCGCAAATGAGGAGTAGCAACGTAATATCTGTCATTTTTATTACGATAGATGGCAACACCTGAATTTCGAATATCAATACGTTGAAATCTCACAACAAATTCAAAATTTGGTACTTATACAGGGAGGTATTTTAGAAATCTCAGTCGGTAAAATCATTGGCGTGTGCACGAAGACTTTGACAATTGAATACTATTATCGAAATGTCGTTTTTCGAGTTAATAAAGTCGAATACTTGTTTATCTAATGTGCAAATTGGAAGGATCGCTACCGCATATCTCCCTATGAAATTGGTTTAAAATGTTAAATTATAATTGTTATCATTGTGGAGCATGAAAATATAATATGTTTCCGCGAAATTGTAAATTTAAACACATAACAAACAATCCCCGAATCAACAGTAATGTACCTTAATATAACCGTGACCCCGCTGTTGAACACAATTTCATTGTTGTCGTACTTAAACCTTTCACGTCAATAAAATTTAAATATTTTGTTCAAAGTGTAATTTTTTGTGCAAAAAATAAGTAAGGTCGATTAATCTGTTTTAAATTATTAATTGTTATTACATTATCAGTGCTATTTTATGCTTCTGTTGATGAAATAACATTAGATTTGCCAGAGCTTTTTTTACTTTTCGCAAATTAGTTATCGTAGGCGAAATAAGAAATGGTCGTGCTGTTGTAGAAGAAAGAATATCTCACTAAATACCAATTTTAATTTATGACATTGCCATATGGTTCAATTAAGGGTGTATGAATATGAATTTTGCGTTTGTTAATTAATACTTTTGGTTTTTCTTGAAATGTTGTTTATTTTTATATAAAAATCAACAAATTTCGTATACTGCACCAAATTCTTTAGTCGAACAAATCCGCCAACTTCTTTCAAAACCACAAAAATTGTTCAGGATATTCCAATAAGATTGATATGATTTTTTTTCGAAATAACAGCATTCACATGGCCTCCATGACTTCTTTTGCAGGAACGAATTCGATGAACCCATTTTTCGATTACTCTTTCCACTAAATAAAATCGTATGTCATAAATAGCACGTTGAATATTAACTTCTGAAGCTTGAAGAGAGTCTGGTTTATTGCTATAGACCAATGAGTTCAAATAACTCCACAAGAAACGCTCTTTAATAGCTTAAACACAATATTGCCGACGACGAATATTCGAATAAGTATATGCCCGAATTATAGGTGAGAGTCCTAGTGCTGTATAAGGATCGCAGATACTGAGCTATTTCCAGAGAAAGGTTTTTCATTTTCCGTGTAACCCATCGTTTGTTTCCCGGCAGCGGTGAAAGAAATTTGACAAATATTTTGTGTAAACTCGATCTATGAAAATCTTCAAGGAACTCTACTATTTTGGGAAAATTTATTAAATTATTAATATACTCTCCGAATGCTTAATGCAATTTAATGATAATTATTTTCATATGTATTTGATTTTTAATTTTTAATCTTTAATTTTTTGCTATTCGGTTTTCAACGGCATAAAATATTGCGTAATTTGTCTACGATTTTGTTTAAAGACGCGCAGCGAATGCAGCTTGTTCTTGTTCGGAGCAACCACATAAGAATGTCGGTTTTCTGGACCACGTGTATGCCTCCGGCTTCCGCGCTGGCTCGGCTCTGTCGAGTGCAGTCAAACGACAAAGCAATGAGTCAACCGCGAATATCTGTAAAACGTCGCCACAAGTCTGAAATTTACAGTCAACTGCCGCTGCGGTTGTTGATGCTGCAACGGTTGCAGTTGTGGCGGCTTTGGTGGTGGCGGCTCCTGCAAACGTTGTGCTCCATTTATAAAGGCGACAACAGTTCGCGGAAGTTGTGCCCAGCGACAGGTTGAATTGTGTCGAGACACGGGAGTTACCTCGCCTCCTCACCCTTTGTACTCTCAACTGCACAGCCGTTGCATAACTTCAGAGATATCTACATATGTGTGTCACGTTGCCAACCGCATAGAGACCCGCTTACATAACACAGAAACAGGTAATATATGATAATATTTTTTACAGTTATTATTATTATTATTTGCAGCATTTTTATGGCAACGCGAATTTAGAAGCTATTTTGCTGCTGTTGCCCTGACTGCCAGCGTTGCCAGTATGCGGGTACTCCAATTGTTTGTTTGTTTATTATTCGCTTTAGTTGTTGTTCTAGTACGCTACTTGCCATAGCTCCCATTCCGCCGTAGCTGCTTTGCATTCAAATTTAGGAATGTTGCCTTTGGAGGCCCGAAGTATGGAGGCTGGCCAGTCGGTATTGTTTGTTTTTGTGCCGTTATGCTGTACGTAATGAATAAAGATTTATGTGTTTGTTGTGGCTTTTTGTGCGCCATTTTATATTCGTTATTTTCTATGTGTGTATATACGTTGTATACGCATTGTTGTTGTGACTGTTTTTCCCATTATTTAATTTTTAACAGAAATCGCTGCTGTCGTTGTAGCTTTCATTGTAGCTGGCGTTGTGTTTGCTCGCGCCTTTCTTGTTGGCTTTATTGTTTTGCGCGTGGCTGGCATCTCGTTTTTATATATTTATATTTTATACGCGCAACTTTTTTGGCTGCAATATTTATGCAAATGCGTTTTATTATCCTTCTGAATTTCTAAGTTTTTCTTTTTATTTTTGTAATTATTTAAAGTGCTGAAAAATGCTTCCGTCTTTGAAAAATACAAAAATGGAGAAAAAAGGAAATGGCAGCGACCGGCCGGACCATGTTAAGGCCTTAAAGTTCGCGTAAGCAGGAAAACATCGTCGAGAATGATGGAAGTGAATTTGTTGATTTTTTCAATGGAGATTTCGCCGCCAGTTGAGCTTCGTTAAATTGTTTTAAATTAAACTTGATGAAAGTGTAAATTTGAGGTGAATATGCAAAAAGTGCCCCTATCGGATATAGGTATATGTATGTATTTATTTATATTGGTATTGTAAATGGGCGTAATAGGACCATTGGCACGCCCATAAAATGGCATTATACGAAAACTTATAACATGCTACAACTAAACTCCAAATTAAGATATAGGTACAACTGTAATTTGATATTCATAATATAAAGAAACAAGTAAGGAAGGGTTAAGTTCGGATGTACTTGCAAAGTCAAATAGTATACTCGTTTGAGATTTCTTTGTGGATTGACTGATATTTTCGGTAGAAGGTCAACTATAGGCACTGGGGTCCACATATTTAGTACTTACGGGCTTGAACAGTTTTGGTTCGATTTAGACAACTTTTGGCCACAAGGTGGCATACTTTGATCGCATTATTCGCGCTTATCCCGATACAGTCATTGTTGCCTGATTTTCATAGTGGAAAGTGCAAAAATCAGATGAAATTGAAAATGGTGTTATATGGGAAATAGGCGTGGTTGTAGTTCGATTTCGCCCATTTTCGCACTATGACATAGAAATATTAAAAGAACGTCATGCAACGAATTTGGTTGAAATCGGGAAAACAGATCTCAAGATATGGGTTTTCACCTAAAAGTGGGCTGTGCCACGCCCACTGTCTAATTTTGAACGCGGTTCCTATAAAGTTATCCCATACCATCCAAGATAAAATTTAAAGTCTCTAGCGTGTTTAGTGCTTGATTAATCGCGCTTTTAGTAGTTTTTAACAGTACCGTTATATGGGGAGTGGGCGGAGTTGCCACCTGATTTCACCCATTTCCACACTGTAGGTAGAAGTTTTAAAAGAATTTGCTTCCAGTGAATATTGCTATGATTGCATTAGCGGTTTAGGAGATATGCACATTAAACCTATTAGGGGCGGGACCACGCCCACTTAAAAAAAAAATTTTAACTGCAGATGCCCCTCCCTATTGTGATCCTGTTTACCAAATAAGAGTCTTGTATCTTGTTGTGGAGCTTAGTTATGGCAATTTATTTGTTTTTGAATAATAGCGTTTTGTGGGCGTGGCAGTGGTCCGATTACGCCCATCTGCAATACCAACCGTCTCACGGTATCAAGAAATATGTCTACCAAGTTTCATAAAGATATCTCAATTTTTACTCAAGTTACCCGGATTTCAACTCGTCTCTTCATCCTGATCATTTATATATACATAACCCTATATCTAACTCGATTAGTTTTAGGTGATACAAACAACCGTTAGGTGAACAAAACAATTATACTCTGTAGCAACAAGTTGCGAGAGTATAAAAAGGAATTTCCAGTTGATTCTATATCACATAGGTATATCGCTCAAAATGTGAGTTATCTTAATGAAATTTAAAAACAATCTCTTTCCACTGACAGAGTGTTTTGTGCCTAAAATAGATAAAATCGTAAAAAAATTTGTTCCAGCTCCCATATAACTAACACGAGTATAAGGATTTTCAAAGATCCAGTTGACTCTACGAAAACTAAGTGAAAATATAACACTGGATGTACTATAGTTTAATGCCGAAAATTTGTGGAATTTTTCAGCGAATTAACCAAGCCCCATATACTTCCAATAATGATGTTTCGATGATGTTCTTGAGTGTACATTGGTAATGGAAAAGGTTACCGAAATCTGTCCAGATCTTCGCCTACCTCCAATATAAGTGGTGTAGTGATTCCGTTCTGTTTTACTTTTCATTTGACTTCAAAGGGCTATTGTTGGTTAAAAAGTCTGATATTTTAATATACTTTTATATAAGTGGACAAAATTCTTTAAAAATAATGTCTTTTAGTGCAGAATATGAATGAAATTGGTCTAGCGCTTGATCTACTTTGATGTTCGATCCCGATCCTCTGGTTCATTTTTTTTCATCTTCCAAATATAAAAATTTTCCTCTTTTCTTGAGTGTTGAAACTAAGAGCCTACGACCTATAATATGGGTAAATAAAATACCACACATGAATGTAATCTATTCACGATTATGTCTAATAATGAATGTTGAATTCTTTCGCAAAATTTTTTAATATAAAGTTTTTTCAACACCTGAAGTTACTGAAGTTCCGGCTTTGATCCTTGCAAGTTGCGAGAGTGTTCGGTTACACCCGAACTTTATTACTTGTTTAATATAAAGGCTTGCAATACCTGAAAGTATTTTCCCGCCTTTGATCTTTCCACAAAAAATGTTCGGTTTCACCCGAATTTACCCCTTCTTAACTTGCTATCGTTTTAATTTCTTAATAGATTTTTGATGAGGAGTATATGATTTCTGTATTTGATTCTAAGGTTTTTGAAAAGTCTGCGGGATTTTCATAAACTGTTTAAGTAATCTCTACCTTACTCTGTGCACACATTTCTATTGGAAAGTATTCTAGAGAAAGCTGAAATTTGCTCTTGACATGAAGTAATTGCTGCTGTTCATCAAATTTTGAAAGAGAAAACCTTATCATTACTTAAAGCATATATTTTTTTCCTCGGCTTCCATTCTCTCTTTTTCTCTCTTACGCTGTTATATTAATAACAACAAATCACTAATAAATCTCAATCAAATTAACTAAAAAAAAATCTATTTTATCGCATACATGTCCCTTTTGTATTTGTATTAAAAAGCAAGTCGAAATAATTTGAAAACGGCCAGTTAAATAAGACAAGAAACTAGAAAAAGCGTTAACTTCCATTACACCAAAGCTATAATACCCTTCACAAGTGCATTTTTTAAAGCATTAAGGAATATAATAAGATCTTTATTATCGGTCAAATTTTATGGTAGCTATATGCTACAGTGGCTCGATCTAAACAATTTCTTCGGAGATTGCAGTATTGCCTTAGACGATAATCCATTCCCAATTTCTTGAAGATCGCACTTAATTTCGATTGTTTAGTCTATTGTACAGATATATGCTATAGTGGTCCGTTATCGTCGGTTCCGACAAATGAGCTGTATCTTGGTGAGAACAGGACCTGTGCAAAATCATATCTAAAAAACTTAGGGAGTAGTTTGCATATATACAGACTAACATGGATAAATGGAATCAGCCCATCTCCCTGATCAATTATAACTAACTACGGCTAACTTAAGTAAGTGCTATGGTAGGCTGTATCATTAGTTCTGTTCGAAAAACAAGTCTATAGCGTCTGACAAATATTCCCAAAACTTATCTCTCTCTTTGTTCTGAATTCAAAGTTTACGACGCACCCGATACGCAGATTAATGAGCTTTGATGCTCTGGGAAATTCGCTTCAATTATAGAATACTTCGCAACTTTAACGCAACTGCAAGATATTGTTAAACTTCACTAATCATATATCGTATTTAGTAAACAACATCTCGCTGCATTCCCGGCTCATTTTCTTCAGCATATGAACCAGTGTGCGCTCTTCTTCACAGTAATTAGAAAAAACCGAGGACGTGTGAATTGGCTGTATGGACTGAATGGCTGGATAAGATTTCTTTTATCCGCCTCACAAAAGCACTCGTCGCCTTGGTTGAGATATGAACAAATCATGTAGAAAACAGCGGCAACTTGCCTGGCCAGTCAGACGGTGTGAAGAAGTGCGTTTCAAGTAAACTAAGAGGCACTCTTAGGTGCACACTTCAAAGCCCGTTCGCACTCATAACTCGAGCTGTCATTCGACATTGTGTGGAAAATGAAGTGACACTTGCTACACATATGTATGTGGGTGTATCAACCTAACTGTATATTGCGGCACTACTATGCGATACAACTAGAATTGCGCTTAAAGAAGGAAAGGAGTAAAAGTTATTCCGTAAATTAAATGTTAGCCCAGCTAAAAGGAATAAAGGAAACGCCAAGTTGAATGTGCCGTTATGTGCAAAGTATTTGCAAGTGGCAGAGCAATGTGCGAAAGGTATGGTAGTAACAGTAATAAAGAATATGCGCTCACAAGTGGAAAGTGCCGAGCGAGCGGCGGAGTTGAGAAACCACACCAAATACACATACAAAAGATGAAGAAAGATGTTTTGCTTGCATCGGAGCTTGTGCAGAGAGGAAGCCTGTGTGTGACCGGAACAGATGACACCAAATACGTGTATGCGTGCGCTGCTAAAAAGACGACATTTTTGCATAAAACCACACATGAAAAGACAAGAAATGGAAATTCGCTCAACACACACGCACACATCCACACCGACACAGACACGCGCGAGCATGAAAAATATGCGTTCATAAGTATATCCTTCTATTTTCATTGAAAAGGGATCGCAATTGTGCCAACACAAACTCTTGATATCGAGAAGTGGTCCAAAGCCGCCACTCACATGTGTTTGCAGTCACAGCTATGCTTCGAAGGGAATATATTAGTAGACACACATGCGAAGAGTTCGCTAGAAATTTATTTCGCATTTCCCAAAAGAACGGAGCTTAGAAGCGTGCGTGGCATTTGTATTGCTGCGTAGCTGTCGTTTTCATATGTTCTGTGTTGCATAAATTTCTATAGGTGGGCAGCCGGTTGGCCACGGTATGGTGTGCGCTGGCGTATGAGCAACAAAATTATAGGATAAATAAAACGTGTTGAAACTTCACGAGTGGATACAATGCGTTTGTTAGCTGGGGTCGACTAGTAATGGAAAAATTTTGTCACGAAGGTAGTAGGCGGGAAAAGTATTGCCGAAAGGAATCATTCCAAGTTGCTTGTGACAAATGACAGGAAGTAGAATTCTTGTTTAGCCACACAACGGTAATTCACTGGCACGAGCTTTGGTGTTAGTGTCAAATAAAAACACTCAACCAGGAATATTTTTAGAAAAGCAATTTGCAGTTGCAAATAACAAAATATTTGAATATCATGGAAATGTTGCAAGATGTTACAATTTCCGTCGATACGGATCGATTCAAAAAGTGGAGTTTTCAAAGAACAGTGCGTTGAAAAAATAAGATTTTCGGTTTCCAAAGTGTAGGTAGCGTTTATTTAAAAAAAACATGTAATTATAAAAAATATTACATTGTTTTCTTATAGCTGACGCTTATTCTGTACTGGTTCCAATCTCCCGCATATTCCACGGGAAGTGACCTCCCGGTATGTTGGAAATGAAATCTTCTGTTGACGGTCAATTTTTTTCTTGATATTTTGACTTTTATTAAACCCCAAACGTTTTCTATTGTATTGCCGTCTGGTGACTGTGATGGCCAATCTAAATTAACAATATGATTTTCTCGTTTCCTTTCAGTATGGAGTCAGCCCCTATGTTTCGGATCATTGTCTACTTGCAGTATACAATCATGGTCAATTTTACAGTTTTATCATTTTATCGGCGCTCAGATTTTCTGAAACCTCAAACTCCTTAACATTACTTTAAATAAATTTATTTCCTTTTCTTATTCAAACATGTCTCAAGGGATTGACACATCTGAAAATATTACATTGCTCCAATCATGGTTGCTGTCTTCCTGAACCCAGTGCAACCTTTGTGTGTTTTTTATGTAGGGGATTGATTACAGTACTGCTGCGTTTGATGCCAGATGACTAAGTCTGTCCTGTGTTGTAAAATAAATTTGTTTAATTCCTCTTAGACTGATCAGTAGTTTCTTCACAAAAAGAGAACAGTAGGACCAAATTTTCTTAGGAGAAGTGTAGCAATTATATATACGTAAGAGCTTCATGTCATGCGCCTGACACTGAGCAATTATAAGTTAGATCTTGAGAAAATCCGACAACAACAACGCCTACTGCCCATATAAAAAATTATAAATTGCTTTTTATACTCTCGCAACCTGTTGCTACAGAGTATAATAGTCCAGTCATTATAGTAAGTTCACCTCGGAATTCAGATACCCAGCTGTAAGTCTGTAAATACTTGTATATTGACACCCTAAACGTTGTCTCAAAACCTACATATGGTAGGGTGTACGCAACTATTAAATTTCAAGGTCAAAGGTCACAAAAATCGGTTTTTTGCGATTTTTTTGTAAATATCTCATTTCCTATGGGTTTTTTGCTATTGGTATTTATTATCAATATTGTAGAATACAAAATTCTCTACAAATTTTGTTTAAAAATTTTTTTCATACGGTGAACCGTTTTCGAGATAGAGGGCTTAGAGCGCGCGGTCACAGCATCACTTCATGTCAACCGGTGCCTCCGATCAAAAACGCGCCATACATAGTTGATGAACTATCGATAAATCAATGATTATAAATATTTGTCAACTTATATTAACTATTATATTATATTTTATCATTTTCTTCATGCCTTAAATCTTTATCTATTCAATAATACTGATCACCGTTTCCTAAAATTAAAAAATAATGAAGGGAAAAGCTTAAATCTTACTATAATTATATTACCATTAACACTAATGATATCTTAATTAGAAAATAATTAAGTGCATCTTCTTTAAAATCTGTAAATTTGTAAATAATAGGACAATATATTGATTTACTCATCATTTTAATTGGGCGTACACTGTCTTACGAACAAGAAATTTTCTTTAAAAAAGTTGGGAAAGGCAATATAAAAACGGAGATATACCTTATTCCAAAACACATATTTTATTTCTGCACGCATTAAGTGGATGTGACACAACTTCTGCGCTTTTTAAAAAGGGAAAAAAAAACATTTTTAAACGTTTTTGAGAAACTGACCAATTTGGATGAACTAGCTGCAGCATTTGAGGAAGAAAATTGTTCGGCCCAGAGATTATTAGAGAGTGGAACTCAAACCTTATTGGCAGTCTATAATGCTCCGAAATCTGTGAAAAGTCTCGATCATCTTCGTTATATGTGATTACGTCAAGTCTACAAAACTTAATAAACCTGTGCAGCTTTCAAATATTCCACCAACAAGTGCAGCTGCTCATCAACATTTCGAACGTGTATATTATCAAGTTCAAACTTGGTTAGGGCATGATTTGGAACCCCAGGTATTTGGTTGGGCAATGCGAAACGATTTTCTGGAGCCTATCATGACAATTTTACCACCTGCTCCAGAACATTTGCTAAATACAATTTTCTGCAACTGAAAGAGTGATTGTGGTTCGCGATGCGGATGCAGGAAAGCGGGCTTGCAATGCTCTTTAGCTTGTGGCCAATGTAATGGGCAAGCTTGTCTCAATGCTCTACCATATCAGAGCGACATTAACGAAGATGGAACTTTTGACCCCGAAATCATGGAAGAACTTAAAACAAATGTCGTTGAAGACGATAATGAAGACCAGTTTGAAATTTACCAGCAGCCGGAAGACGACGATGAAGAGGAAGAAGATGATTAAAATTATAAATTGTAGTTTTTGTACCCTTTATTCCATTTTTTTACTTTTAATAAAAATAAATGTATTGAATGATATTTTTTAATAAATTTTTTTTATTTATTTTTTATTATGTAAGAAGTTATTAATATTAATAAGGTTTAAATTCAAATATAATTCCTATATTTTCATTAACAATTCTGCAATTTCATGGGCAGGTAAGTGTTGTTAAAAAAATTAATACTGAATAAAAAGTGGATAGGTTAGGAAAAAATGATAAAATATAATATAATAGTTAATAAAAATTGACAAATATTTATAATCATTGATTTATCGATAGTTCATCAACTATATATGGCGCGTTTTTGATCGGAGGCACCGGTTGACATGAAGTGATGCTGTGACCGCGCGCTCTAAGCCCTCTATCTCGAAAACGGTTCACCGTATGAAAAAAATGTTTAAACAAAATTTGTAGAGAATTTTCTCTTCTACAATATTGATAATAAATACCAATAGCAAAAAACCCATAGGAAATTAAATATTTACAAAAAAAGCGCAAAAAACCGATTTTTGTGACCTTTGACCTTGAAATTTAATAGTTGCGTACACCCATATGTAGGTTTTGAGACAACTTTTAGGGTGTCAATATACAAGTATTTACAGACTCACAGCTGGGTAACTGAATTCAGTGGTGAACTTACTATAATGACTGGACTATAATAGTTTTGTTCACCTAACGGTTGTTTGTATCACCTAACTAATCGAGTTAGATATAGGGTTGTATATATATAAATGATCAGGATGAAGAGACGAGTTGAAATCCGGGTGACTGTCTGTCCGTCCGTCCATCCGTCCGTCCGTCCGTGTACATATCTCCTAAAACCGCTAATGCTATAATAACAAAATTCACTGGAAGCAAATGTTTTTAGCACTTCTATTGACCTTGTGAAAATAGTTAAAATCGGGTGGCAACTCCGCCCACTCCCCATATAACGGTACTGTTAAAAACTACTAAAAGCGCGATAAATCAAGCACTAAACACGCCAGAGACATTAAATTTTATCTCTGAGATGGTATGAGATGACTTTATAGGAACCGCGTTCAAAATTAGGCAGTGGGCGTGGCACAGCCCACTTTTCGCTGAAAACCCATATCTTGGGATTTGCTTAACCGATTTCAACCAAATTCGGTGCATAACGTTCTTTACATATTGTTATGTTATATTGCGAAAATTGGCGAAATCGGACTACAACCACGCCTACCTCCCATATAGCACCATTTTAAATTCCATCTGATTTTTGCACTTTCCACTATGCAAATCAGGCAACAATGACTGTATCGGGATAAGCGCGAATAATGCGATCAAAGTATGCCACCTTGTGGCCAAAAGTTGTCTAAATCGAACCAAAACTGTTCAAGCCCGTAAGTACTAAATATGTGGACCCCAGTGCCTATAGTTGACCTTCTACCGAAAATATCAGTCAATCCGCAAAGAAATCTCAAACGAGTATACTATTTGACTTTGCGAGAGTATAAAATGTTCGGTTACATCCGAACTTAGCCCTTCCTTACTTGTTTATTAACACATTTTTTAGCTTGATTTGTAGAATTTATATCACGGAATTAATTCATACCAGTATGAAAAAAAAACTGTTCAAACAAAGTAATTTTTGTTCGTTGTTGAGAAAAAATTTGCAGGAATCAATATTGATTATATGAAAGGGGGTTGTTTTAAACAAAATATGTGCAATATGTGAGGTTAAACAGAGGGTTCATGGCTACGGCTATAATAGCCAGTATCAAACAGACGAACGTACAGGTGGCACCAGAAGCTCGGCAAAGGTCACCGAAAAAGTATAAACTGCAATATGTTGTTCGTATAGAGTGGTTTAAATAAAGCTTCACCTAGGAACGTGCTTTATAGTATTTGAAGGAGTGTCAAGTCTTTTCGTAAGCTTGGTCTCCCAAAATTACTAAATATTTTGTTAACGCAAGCCCAGAAATATTTAAGCTGAACACATAATTTGTCATTAATCGAGTGGAGAAAAATTTATTTTGTTGCCATATGGTTAAATATTTGAACAGCACTGTGGAATTAATACGTACATAGGTTTGCCCGTATTTGAATGTGTATGCGCGACGTAAATCAAATAAAAGACCGTCTCTAGAAGCCTTTGTTAGATCGGAGTTGAACTTCGCGTTGTTACTTAAGCAATGAAAATAATATATTTAGTAATTACTGGTAAGCTTCTTTTTTGATATCAGAAAGTACATTTTGCTTTAATAAAATAATTCGAATAAAATTTAAGGTCTAATCCTTCTTGGAGTAGTTTCTGTGCAATCGGAGAACTGCACCAAGTTTTGTACAAGAATTTACGATCCTGTATGTGGATACAATGGAGAAACCTACAAAAAATATGCCAGTACCTGCCATTTGGAATCAGACCAATGTAAGACTGGAAAGGGTATGTCCAGGTTTAACTACCACTAGAAGGACGACTTGATTAAAACTCTTTAACATTTTTAGTTATAGAAAGTGTTTTACTCGAGAAGTGCTCTGATCGGGATTCATCTTAACCACATGCTAAATTTCAAATGGCGTAATTCAACGACAAAGATTAAACTATTACAATATAATGAAGTAGTGAGGTGTGGAACAACTGAATTGTATGTGAAAATGCAGATAATCAAATATAATTAATATAATGAGAACAAAAGCCGAAATAACATGAATTATTTATTAAAAGTTTTTTATTTGAAAGAATTATTATCAAAATTCGAGTGACAATTGTTATTGTTAGTGACTAACGTGTTTGTCAGTTCTGTGGAAATAATAAACGCTGGGAAAAACACTTTTCGGTAGCAAAAATCGTCCAAAGAAACCGGTAGTTGCAAAAGCAAGGGAGCAAGGGAGAACAAGCAGATGTCGGAAGTAAAAGAAATATTGGTGTTATGCGGAACACATCTGGTAGTGATGACTTAACGTTTCTTATACGGGCGTACTCTACTTTTCTGTAAAGACAGGGTCTTGTGTAAAGGCCACATAGTAAACAGATGTCCATAAATATGAAGCAACTATTTAAAGCTCTTTTCAAGGTAGAAAAACTTATTCCAAAAGGGTAACTGGGCATAATATTTATCGTTTATACCAAGAAAATACATGAGAATATGCGTACGTCTCAAGGGGGTCAAATATTAAATAATTATTTATAATACCAATGAAAATATGTCGATTTATTTTTCAATATGGCTTCCAACTAGCTCGATATACTTGGCCCGTCTCACCTCCGTGTATCTCTCGATACACTTGGAGGTCTTCAAAGTATCCTTCTCATTTGACTAAAATTTCTGACCGGCCAGTCTAACCACTTTTTCTAATTCTGGAAACAAAAGAAAATTAGTCAGGCCCAAACCTAGAGAATAAGATGGCTGAAGTAACCAATTTGGGTGTAGTCATGATGGAAAAGCCCATTTGACTTAACCATGTAGGACCTTTTTTCTAAAATTTGGCATGTGAAACGACGATGTTGAAACTCCTTTAACCAGTTCTTGACGGCCGCCATCGAAAAAGAAAAATTATCGATGCAACATCCAAGTGCTCTTTCATTGTACTGCACGATTCCTTCACCAAAACAAAAATCGAATCACCAGAGAGATTGTTCTTTTTTCATTTTTTAAGATCGGTTGGATCTTCAACAATTCCAAAACTAAACTGCGAGTTCAATTCGGGTGAAAATAATTGTCTACGAGTTTCTTCTACATAATCATTAATTTCTTTTGCGATAGTCACGCTATCGGGCGGTGAGCCCGAGAATTCGACCGCACTTAGGCCTCAACTTCCCGTTTAAGCACAAGAAAGATATTCGCGAATTCCTCTTCTTTTCATGTTAATCTTAATTTTTATATAAAACTGTATTTCAAATTTTTATAAGATCTGTTATGTAACTGAACTTGCCATTTTAATTTGAAAACTCGTACATGTAGGTACATGCACTTGTCGCTAGTGAGTAAACAAGTTTGAGGCGCTTTAAACATTCCTCAAAGTACACTAACCCCATGTGTACTGTTTGTTTGCACTGCATCTATGCGTTTACGTAGACTTTGTGAAATGCCCATACCACGCATCTTCTTCCTAATCTCAACCGCTGAATTAAAATAAAAAAGTAGCTACGCGTCAATATCTCCGACTGCAGTGCTGTCGAAGCGGAAGCAGAGGTCAACGATTGCAGCAAAATTTTATGATGAAAGCCATGTGTTCTCTCTATTACCTTTCAGGCATTCAGGTAAACAAACCAATGAAAACTACTAGAGCTCTACTACCCAGCCCAGCAAACTTTCCGTCTGAACAAACACACTTTTCTACAAAGCGACTGACACACAACTGTGGACTCACATATTCTAGCCACACGCGCACTAGCACATGTTAGGACATCACCAGTTGTTGCCAAGTTTAATGGCCACCAGACAAGTCAATCGTCTGCGGAGAACTCACGACATTGTGGCTGCCCTAGCGCTAGACCAGTCATCAAAAGAGTCGACGTTGATGGTTTTCGAGGTGGCTTGCACTGTAATCTCTGCGAATTGCAGGCGTGTGTCACATGACGACTGTATGTGTGTGGTCTATAGATGATTTGCCTGTGGTCGCCATTAGAGACTGTTGCTCAAGGGAAATGGCAGCCTTTGCAACGGAATGTGAGTGCTTCTAGGCGACATGCTGTCGTCACCGACATCACTGTTTGTTTACTCAATCGTGTAACGTTTTCAATAAAATTTCAACGTTTTCGCAACTGATGATGGCGATGGTGATAACGTGGCATTTGGCTCTCTTACCTTGTTTAAGACTTTCCTTGAATGCCAACAACCTCGGGGTATTCTGGGAAAATTTTGCAGCGAAAACATTATTAATACCAAATAAATACTAACTACGATAGGATGTAACATCTTTTTCCCATGGAACATGAGTAGTTATATACTATATATACACATATATCGGTATATATGTATATATACATATATAACTATTATTGTAAATAAATATTTAGCGAGTAAGCCCTAGTGCCATCTCGCTAAATATATATTAGGTAAAGTAAAAACTTCGCTCGGTTTTTATCTAAGAGATGGCGTTATTGTCCATAGTACTAGTGTTACGTGTCGCATCATGTCATACTATACGGTTTATTCGCGCTAAAAATTTGTCTTTGACAGTTTTTCGATTCATTGACTTGAGAAAATTCGCTATTTTTCTTCGATCATGGCGAAAAAGCAGCCAAAGCGGCTGAAAAAATTAATTTAGTTTATGGGCCCGATACTGTAAACGAACGTGTAGCACAAAAGTGGTTTGTAAGCATCCGTTTCGGTAATTTCGATGTCAAAAATGCACCACGCGTCGGAAGGCCTGTCGTCGAAAATTGCGATAAAATCATGGAAATAGTGGAAACAGACCGTCATGTGAGCACTTATTTAATTGCTGAGGAACTAAAGATAAGCCAGAAAACCGTTTGGAACCATTTGCATAACTTTAGATTAAAAAGAAGCTCGATGTTTGGGTGCCACACGAACTAACGCAAAAAGAGATGATGGACTGAATTTCCATCTGCGAATCCCTGCTGAATCGCAACAAAATCGACCCGTTTCTGAAGCGGATTGTGACTGGCGATGAAAAATGGGTCACTTACGACAACATCGAGCGCAAACGGTCATGTTCAAAGCTCGGGGAAGCGGCCCAGATAGTGGCCAAGACCGAATTGACGGCCAGGAAGGTTTTGCTGTGTGTTTGGTGGGATTTCAGTCTTCTACGAGAGGTGTATAATGAAGTTGACATCTCGTTGGCAACAAGTTTACGAACAAAACGGCGCATATTTGACTTAAATCGGACAAATGTTTTTACTTGACCTAATATTTACAACAATACTCATATATGTACAAGTATAAACATATATAAGAGCTGCCAGAAACGAGCACGCATTTGTGTTTAAATTTTCAATGTAGGTATCTCACATCCCAGAGGGAATGAAGTAAAAAACAAAATATCTGTTGAACTTTGAAAATACGGTTATAGACGCTGTTTTCTGGTTTTATGCTGCATTGTGTGAGTATCCACCATCGGTGATACAAATTCAAAAAAATATATATGTTTTTCTGCAAGCAGAGCATCCAGTACATACATGAGACACTTTCTTATATATTAACAAATATTCTGAAAGCTAGTTTCATTCTACTATTGGAGGCTATTAAAAGTTTTATAGATCCTCTCTTTCTTAAATGACATCAGTCACAATATGATATAAAGGATGTACATAGCACATATTGCATTGAGCCCTACTATTGTTGTAAATAATTTGTTTATTACGAAATATCGTACGTATTTGTAACATTTCATTTTATTAGATTAGACTCTTTTTATCGCAGACTTCATGCTTATTTTTATACCCTGAACAGGGTAAATTAAGTTTGCCACGAAGTTTGTAACACCCAGAAGGAAACGTCGGAGACCCTATAAAATATATATATAAATGATCAGCATGATGAGCTGAGTGGATTTAGCCATGTCTGTCTGTCTGTCTGTCTGTCTGTCTGTCTGTCCGTCTGTCCATCTGTCCATCTGTCTGTATATATACAACTAGTTCCTCAGGAAGCTATCGATCTGAAATTTTGCACCTGTCCTTTTCTCACAAAGAAGCTGCTCATTTGTCAGAACGACCGATATCGCACCACTATAGCATATATCTGCCATACAAACTGAACAATCGGAATCAAGTGTTTGTATGGAAAACTCTTTCATTTGACAAGGTATCTTCACGAAATTTGGCACGTATCATTATTTAAGACATTAATCCAATCTCCGAAGAAATTCTTTAGATCGAGTGACTATAGCATATAGCTGCCACACAAACTGAACAATCGGAATGAAGTGCTTGTATGGAAAACTCTTTCATTTGACGGGGAATCTTTACGAAATTTGGCATGGATTATTATTTAAGGCAATAATCTAATCGCCGAAGAAATTGTATAGATCGGATCGCTATGTCATACAGCTATCATATAAACTGAACGATCGGAGTACAGTGCCTGCTTGGAAAAAAATTTTATTTTGTATTGCCGATTTACGAAATTAGATCTGATACAAGTTATTGTAAGGAACCTTTGTACCTGTGAAGGGTATTATAGCTTCGGTGCAACCGAAGTTAACGTTTTTTCTTGTTCATACATGAATCGCCTGCGCACATTGTTTTTGTCAACTCATAGGAAGTTTTAACTTCGAGAGAGTGGTGTCAGTGTATATATTCATATATGGACTTAAGCTCTTATTCTAATTCTTATTGGTTTCTATACACTATAAGAAAGGTAATATACAAGTAGTTATAAAACTTACCTCAGAGCAATGACAAAATTCCGTTCTGATGATGTGTGATCTTCGATGGACCTCTGAAAAAGATGAAATTTTCTTAAAGTATTTATACATAATAATAGCACGAAAATAACTTTTAAATACAATAAATAATGGCGAAACATCATAAACAGACCAAAAAAACATAACAGGTAAGGTATGATAAAAAAAATTCATTGAACTTCATTGGACTACCTTATCTATATATATAAAAATGAAACCCGTTTCCCGTTGTCACGCCATAACTTGAGAACGGCTAGACCGATTTGTTTTTTTTTGTAGTTTCCTAATACTCTGTAGAAGGTTCTTACGGAAAAAAAATATTAAGAAAATGTCTCAGAAAGATTGAAAAAATACATTTAATTTTGCATGTTTTAAAAAACGAGCGTAACGAATGTCATCGTCATTCACAGCCATAGACTATACTGAAAGAGCACCGTTTGTTCGGAAATGTGATTACTTAATTAAATTCTATCGCACTAATTTACTAATTTTTGAAAATTACTCGCCACAATTAAATGTACCGACTTTGACGGTAATATTAATAATACCAGTAATGATTTTATTTTAATAAAAGTATTTAATAATAATAAAATATGTATACTATGAGTTAGATTTCAGAACGCAGTATACAAACTTCGCATAACCTATTTAGTAATATGTGGTAATCTGACACACATGACCTAACATAGCGCTAACAATAATTTTATTAAGGTTTTGATAAAGTTTGTTTTGTTTTAAAGACTAAGAAGTTTGTTGTTTGCTAAAAAGTGTTAATCACGGTAAGTTCACAGCATAATATCGATTTTTAGTAACTTTTGATGACTACACAATATTAAAATTTTGTATACATGGTTAAACAGAAAATATAAGGGAGTCATTTTTTATTTTCAGTTGGAATTTCGTTTTTAAAAATTCCACCAAGCAGACGTACAAACTTAGACCGCAGAACTCGAAATACTGAAAGTCAACGATATATAAGAGCAAATCAGACAATTTTACTGTATTTAATAGTATGTAATTAATGTATACCTTAGCCACAGCAACGTGTGGACGGGGTCCACTAGTATATATTAAATATACATAGAATACTAAATAATATTGTTTAAAATACGTAATTCAATGGTGTCACTTTGCGATAACGTCTGAAATAATTTTAACATACCACAATTAAAAATGTTGCTAAGAAATTTTAAAAACAACTCAACTCTTCAAGTGCCGATGCTCATAGCACTTTTTATTGCGCTAAAACAGTTTAAAAACAAGAAAAAGCGTTAACTTCGGTTGCACCAAAGCTATGTTACCCTTTACAAATACAAAAGGCTTTTTAAAGAACTTGATTTTGATCAGCCAGTTGTAGTGGCAGCGATATAAATATGTATATATTATATATGCTATAATGGCTCGTTCACAACAATTTCTTCGGAGATTGGACAATAATCCATACAAATTTCGTGAAGATATCTCGTCAAATACAAATTCCGATCGTTCAGTTTGTATAGCAGCTATATGCTATAGTGGTCCGATACCGGCGGTTCCGACAAATAAGCAGCTTCTTGGGAAGAGCGTCGGAAAAATTTCAGATCGATATCTTAAAAATTGCCGGACTAGTTCGACTAGACAGAGAGACAGACGGACATGGCTAAATCGATTCAGCTGATCATGCTGATCCTATATATATATATATGTATTTAATAGGGTCTTCGACGTTTCCTTGTGGGTGTTACAAAGTTCGTGGCAAATTAAGAAAACCTTGTTCAGGGTATAATTATGAAAGTCGTTTTCACATTTTCCTAGCCCCCGGTTATATACCTATAGTATCAGTATGTGAGATATCCCAAATATTATATATGAGTTAAAGAATTAATGACGAAAGTCTAAAGAACTTTCGATGGAAGTGTGTTTGAGGACGTTACCTTGCCATAGTTCTTTATTATGTAAATGTTCGTCAAAACCATGAGTATTACACTTTTATCAGAAAAATATGTGTTTCGAAATTTTTCATCAGATGCAAACCTATAGAAGTGCAGTGGCAAGCACGAAACTATATTCAGACCTTAGAGTCTATGGCTAGATGAATTTTTGGAAATAAAGAAAGTGACAGGTACGTATCTGACCAATAGTTTTAGCGACCACAAACTCAGTTTTAGTTTATTTTTTTTTAATTCAAGCTGCCTATATTTTACATGTTTTAGAAATAACAATAATGATATGGTAATATTGCGAATTACTATTCGGGACTTTTACTTCATTGAATTGCCTACGAATTACATTAAATATTTTTTTTTCATAATTTTTACGTTTAAGTCTGCACAATCTCTAAAAAGAAACGAGTAGGGATAGAAACGGCAATACGTTTCGATTTTGGTGAAATCAAATCTCTGCACATTTGCCTTAATGATAGCAATTCAAGTCGTCAGGATTTTTGATAACCCGCGTCGAAGTCATAAAATGTTTTTCGTATTCTTTTCAGTTGCTATCTTCACAACAACTAGGAAAAAGAAAAGCTAGATTGAATTGACGCTGAAAAAACGCCTGAAACCCAACACACTTGCACTTTAAAACAGATGCCGGAATAATATGCATATTTAACGTCTGCTGTCCCGGAATATCCACTCATACATACCATCATATGAGGATGCAATGTGCAAATGTTATCGAGAATCTGCTCAGCAATACATGTACTATATTCCTATGCGTAGACCGTTTTCCTTATGCATACTTTTGTATGTAAGTTTGGGTATATACAAACAACTCGTTGTCCTTTTTGGTTCGTGAGCTGCTTGTTTACTTTTTGCATAAAAATCACTGCAGTCCGTTTCGATAGCGAGAAAGCGGACTTAGATACAGATTGACGAAGGTTATAAGGTGGAGTGGTGGCTGCTACGAATGGCATGTGTGCATATGTATGTTGCTTTCGGTCGACCGTTGTGGACATGCGGCACGGCAATACTGTTGCATCAAACGACTATATGCTTATGAAGACAATAGTATTAAGCCGTGAGGGCTGAGTTGCATCTCTACGTAAATACCGAGAAGTCGCAAGGTTTGTGCTATTAATGACTAAGCTTCCGATTGCAGCATGTAAGTTACGTTAAATTGAACGTTACTGTGCACATTTGTTGCATCAATAATATGGAATTATTTCACATGAATAATTCAATTGTGCCGGTCGCAACAATATTCATAACAGCTACCAACAACGATTGCATTGGAGTATTACGAGTACATTGTTGTTTAACTTTTATACTTCGGCTCACTGTAGATGAGGGTGAAAGTACCGGACTGCTTTCATTAACTTCATAAATGCATTAGGATAAAACTATTTGTGTGTTTAAAACTGGCAAATAAAGCTTTCTTGTTAATGTCAGCAATGAATTATTAGAAAGATGTGTAAAGTCAGTAACTGGGGCATAAATTGTGTAGAGATTTAAAATATATTGAAAACTGTTAGATACGCAATACATACAATACATTATTTATACAAATGTAACCACTCCTTGAGAAACTCAATTGTTTTTAATTTTTTGTAAGGCCCTAGGTTTAAAGCGATGCATTGGGGTATAAATGTGCTCTTATATATAAAGTTATATCTTGAAGGTTGTTGTCAATTTTCTCCTTGGATCTGACATATAATATTAGTAAAACTCAGGCTGTCGAATGAAACTAATGTATTACCTTGAAACTGATTGCTGAAATTATGCAAGTTAAAATGTGGCCTTTTCCATCGCTTCCAACACTACACTGAAATTTTCATCTCATCTAAACTCAGGTTAGTGATACAGGTACTTCTTGAAATAACTCGGCTTACTTGAAGTAAGTTTTGGGCAAGAAATTACTAAACTTCATGAATAAACCGCTAAGTCTACATTAAAGAGAACTTGTTTAAATTATCCGAATAGTTTTTGTGCTGTTTGTGGTGACTTTATATTAAATTTTACACCACAAGCTCTTTTAGACAATGAACCTCGACCATTCAACCAAACTTACCTAAATGAGTTGATAGATATCTTGGTATATCAAAGAAAGGATTAGAACTCCTTGCTTCACGACTTAAAGAAAGAAATCTCATAACACTAGTATCAGTTTACCGTACAAATGAAAAACATTTGATGCAAAAATGCAAAATTTCTTGGCAAATAAAAAGTCTCCAGATTAAGCGAAGAAAAGAGAGAACGGTTTCATCAGGATATTCGCACTATGGAAGAGTGGTACTAGGGTCGTTGGAATGCAAATATGATGGCTTATTACTGCTGGAGCATTCAAAACAAAACTCATGTTTTTATTCATGCGAAAAAGCACATAAAAGAACGTTTTTTCATGTTAAATAAGAGAAATTTATTTTATATTTCTAAAATTGTAGAATGTTTGGCTAAAAATATAATATGTTCATATTTCGAAAATCAGAGCTGCTAGAGAAAAACTGACTACAGATTTGGAAACACTGTGGCAAAATCATAGGAAATCGAGTAAGAAGCTTGAGCTCAGTGTTTTATGTTCAGATAGAGAAGTTTCTTATTACTTTTTATCGGCTCTTTAAATCTTAATGACCACTTGTTTGTTGCTAAATTTAATATTTTATAAACTGTAACTTGAGTTATCTCAAATATTTACAGTAGTGAACTCGCACACAATTGCAAGTAGCTGTGTTAAGTGTCTTTATGTGACTGAAACTATTTAGTTAATTTATTTAAAATTGTACTTTTTATACTCTCGAAACAAATTCAGTATAGTTCATCCAACAGTTTAACGGTTTGTTTGTATCACCCAAAACATATAGCGATTGATATTGAGTTAAGTATATATAATATTAATGATCAGGTAACGATAACAGTTGAAATCCTCGTGACTGTATGTCCGTCCGTTCTTCTGTGCAAGCGATAATTTGAGCATAAAATAAGAAAAACCGTTAGCTCAGGGTGCACCGCTATGATATCCATCACAAATGTAAAAGTTTTCATACACTAATTTGATTTTGATCGGTCAGTTTCTGCGGCAGTTATATGTTATATTGCTCCGATATCGGTGGTTCTGACAAACGAGTAGCTCCTTGGAGTGAAAAGGACGTTTGCAAAATTTCAGAAAGGCATCTCCCAAACGGAACGCCCACTTTTTAAATATTTTCAAACTACAGGTGCCACTCATCACTGTAATCCTATGTACCAAATCACGGTCTTGTATCTTAATTAGGCGCTTAATTATGACACCTTTTTGAGTTTTTGATTAATGGCGTTTTGTGGGCGTGGCAAAAGTCTGATTGTGCCCATCTTTAATACCAACTCTCTTTGGATACCAAGAAATAATAATATCTCAATTTTTACTCAAGTTCTCGCTTGCACGGCCAGACGGACGGAATTTCAACTCGTCTCGCCATTCATATATTTTATGTAACTATATTAAATCCTTTATCTATATCGATTAGTTTTAGGTAATATAAAAAATCGTTAGGGGAACAAAACTATTATACTCCTACGCAACATGCCGGCTGACTTGATCGGGTGAAAACTTGCCCCATTTTACTTATATCAGGATTTTCAAACATTCGGAGTAAATCCTTATGTATTGGTGAGTTTATAAGCAGTAATGCCAAACATTTTTAAAATCAGGTCAGCACTATCCCTATCCCCGATATATCTAATACAAGATTTTAAAATTGGCCTTACACCGTATATCTCGGTTAGTACGTAAGATATCTTAGGAAAATTAACTCAGCGTATAATATTCAATATACTATAGTTTAATTATAGTTTAGCAAACTTAACCAAGCCTATAACATTGGCTATACTATAGTTTAATTCCGAAAGTATGTAAAATTGGTCCGCGAGTTACCCAAACTCCCATATTCTACATTTAATGATTTTCGCTATTTTAATAAACCTTATGCCGAATATGTAGGCCAGTGAATAAGTTGTATATACACATAATTGTTTAATAATACGTGAGCTATGTCAAAAGGTATTGCAATCTTCCCAGACCTTTCACTTCCCTCAAAATACCCTGTATAGTGAGTTCTGAGCTTCCTGCTGGCTTTAAACCGTTTAAGTTGTTCAAAATGTGTGCGATTTTAATGAAAGAAAGTGAAAACATTTTCTTACAAATTATAAAGTGAACGAAGTTGGTCTGGACTATTTGAGTTAGTTAATATAATTTTCGCTGACGGGATTTTGAATCTGTTTGTGGTCTGGTTTGGAATTGTAAAATGTTAATTGATTAAGCATTAGAACTTCCTTAGCAATCATCAGTTTCTTACTTTCAAAACCAACCAATCCTTTGAGGTATTCTGGTAAGCTACTAATCTTTTGAAATGATCTTCGGTTATGGCTTCGATATTTTGTGCTTATGCATCTGTTCTAAAGAGAGCAGGCGACTATATCCTGAAGGAGTCTCTCAGATCTTGGCTTACATGAAAATGATTCGAAATTAAAAGATGAAATATATTTTAGACTATCGAAATAATACAGGTCAACAATAAAATGTTTCATGTGCGTATGGATTTTACTTAACATATCCTGGTTATATGTATAAGCAATTATAATATATATAGGAAATGATGATTATAAAACGAAAGCAATTATAGCGATTTTACCATTCGCGATTTTCACGCCCACATATTGTCGGTTTTCGCGTGCTGTCAATAGAGAGGAAAGAGCACGGAAAATAGTGTCGCTTGCATCGCTTATTGTGTACGACAGTATGAGTTTAGAAATTACAGAGGAATAATGCGTTTCATGATTTCGTTTCCTGTAACAACCAGTACAAAATGTCTTCGAGAAGTGTCATGTATATAACTCTTGATTTGACAATATTAATTTTGTTATAATATGTTATGTTTTATTGTAGGCTGGTACCGAGTTGAAAAAAGAGCAATGAAGTTTGCAGTGCCGAGAACTTAGAGGGAACCAGCTTGTCATCTTTCGAATATTTGAAGAAATTTTATCCAAAGCTTTCAGGCGAGATTATAAAAGCTAGAACCTTTGTAGGCCCTCAAAAAAAAATTATTGGTTTTGATATTTTCCCGTTGTTACTTAACAATAAGGAGAAAAAACCCCGAATAGGTTTAACGAACGGATATATGGTTTCCTTGGAAACCAACTATGACGAGCAAATCACTGAGATGATTACAAAATTCTTCATCATTGAATGTAGAATGTCTCCAGAGGTGCACATGTGATTGTGTGAAAAAACTAGGAATACGCTTTAAAGACCAGCATACAGTATTGGGGACTGTATTTAGGGGTTAATAAGAGAAAATTCTACGGAACATGACAGGAAAAGTAAAATTGTTAATTTTAAGCAGGTAAAACTTTTTAAAAAAAGTAAAACGGTTAATTTTTAAACATTTGGAGTCTATTTTAAAATGTCTGTTGTAAGAATGAATTCTAAATTAATGATCTTTTAATAAATTATTTATAAGTAAATTTTTTGTTAATTTTTAGTGAGTTAAATTTTTTGATTTTTTATGCATAAAAATAAATGCAGAACTTTATTTGTTCTGATTCTAATTTTGAGGTATAAAAGCAATAAAAATAGGGTATGTATAACTCGTGCGAAAAAATGTTGTTGTCCAGTGCAATCGGCACCCAAATTTCTACATTACTGCATTTAATCAAACGCGTTTACCCAATTGAAAAGGTGACAAAAATTGAAATTGATTTGCATTCAAAAGTTTGTATAGCACTCCATACGAGTAACAACAACCAGTTCAACCACACGAGTTCAGCGCATATTCACATCGCAATCAGAGCGTGGTCCCACGGAGTAACGCCAATGCCATTGCTGTTGTTGCCTTCCATTCCCATGTGAAGCTAAGTGTATGCAGTTTTTCCCTGCCTTACAATGCAACTACAACAACGAGTCCAACAAGTTGCCATCATTACATGTATTTGCGCAAATTCACTTGACATTTTCTCGTAGTCAGCCAGATTCATCAAGCTCCAGCGGTGCGTATGAGCAACGGCGAGCATTGTACCGACTGAATCGATGACAGATGTCAATGCAGGCAAGCGCAAATAAGTCACATAAATATTTAGTGAATCGGAGTGAGTGTGCGTGTGTGTGTGACCGCGTGAAATGGCAACCTTTGCCATGTGTGTGCTTTTATTTGTTATCCCCCCTTCTCCCAGAAACACAGACATACATTTGAACAACGGCTTCCGAACATGAATAACACAGCGACAAAGAATATAAACATTTCGCCAGCGCTTGGGAACAATTCAATTTATTTTATACTCTTTCGCAAATTACTTGTGCTTGCATTCTTTTCCTGTTGTCTCTGCTTTCTTACAGCCGAATCAGTGGTGAGTTTACTTCAACTTGGCTGTTACAAATACTATAACAGTTACCGTGCGTTGGTTGTTCCTTGGGCCAGGCGGATCACAGCATTGCTGAGCGTTGTAATGATTTCGCCTTGCTGTGTGTGTGGGGTGTGGTGGGGAGTGTGTAGTAATAAAGGAGCTCGCAATTTCATTACGTAAATTCCCTTCCAGTCTTCTCCTGAAAATAATATATGTAGAGACTACATTGTGCACACATACTTGTAATTATTTGTTTATACTTTTTCGAGTCTCTAGCCTTTTATGATCTCTGCGTCAGGCCATTTTGTAAGTGAAAATTTTTGCTTCGCTTCCCGATTATGTGCCTGATATCGAAACATTTGCCATAATTACTTGTCTCGCTACATTGCTTCTACTATTTCGCATTGTAATTGGTGTTATTACATTTTAGAGTTCAGTTTTTCCATATATCGAATGTGTCTACGATTTTCAAGTTTTACAAGAATTTGATTTTGATCGTTTAGTTTGTACGGCAGCTATACGCTGTAGTGGTCCGATATCGGCGGTTCCGATAAATAAGCAGCTTCTTGGACAGTAAAATTTCAGAGCGATATTTTAAAAATTGAGATACTAGTTTGCGTATATACAGACGGATGGACGGACAGACAGACGGACATGGCTAAATCGACTCAGCTCGTCATGCTGATTATTTATATCATAGGGTATATTTTATAGGGTCTCCGATGTTTCCTTTTGTGTGTTACAAACATAGTGGCAAACTTAATCCACCTTGTTGAGGGTATAATAACAACTTAGTTAACCGGTGTATGACTGCGGTATGGTATTGCACAAAAATAAGGCTAATTTAATAGTTATTTAAACCTTCTGGAGTCAGCAGTTATCACTCCTTGAAAAAAATAAAAATAAAAAAATTTCTTGCAATTGGAATACCTTCCAAGGTGTCAATCGTCTCGACCTTATCTGCGTAGACAAGCGATTTCATATAACTCTACAAACTTAGTCCAGAGATGGTAAATCGCACAATCTTAGAGGCCACGGCATACGCCCACGACGCGAAGTAATGCGCTCTCCAAAAGATTGCTTCAATAAGATGAATATTTCGTTGCCTGTATTGTATGTAGCGCTGTCGTGATAGCGTTTTGACTACAAACAAAGAATTTGTCACGCTACTCCGAATATATTTTGAAACAAGACGCGCCTCCAAGGCGGATTATTTCGTTTCATGCGCCGTATTATTTTACCGTTTACTGTTTACACGGAAAGTTGAAATAACGCACTCATGTTGTAATGTGTCGTGGCGGTGGTTTTAAAGTCTACGCTAAGCTAAGCTACAGAATGATATTGTTCACGAAAGCCCCACTAAAGCAAACATACAAACGAGCTAACTCCGCAACTTGCCGCTACACTGACATTACAGAGAGCGGAGGCAAACCGTGAGTACAGCCGGTAGTTGTTGCAACTGTGACATACTTTGTTCTCGTGCCAATCGCACCAGTTGCCAAGTTTAAATAAAAGACTGGAACAAAATTGCAAAGCAAACATTTTAAGATTGCTGACAACACAAATGCAAAAGCAAGCTGATGAAAGCGAAAGTTGAAACGAGTACAAAAATTATAATTATGACGATGAAAATGAAAACGCTGGCACTTTCATTAGTGGCATTATCTGTATATATCCGGCAACGATGCAACCGAATCACCGCAGGGTACAACAACAACAATGTGACTAAAAGCTTGCGTAGTATAAAGTCTGTAAACAACGTTCTTGCATTGCGGTGTAGTCAATAAGTTGAAGTAGTCAGTTGATATCCGCTTATAGAGTTGCCGTATAATATTCTAAAACATCGTGTCCATATATTGCATTTAAAGAAAGTATTGAGAATATTAGACTAGAGACTAGAGTAGGTCAAGTTTTGTTTGTAATTTTATGTAAATAGAGTTTAAGAGTAACATTTAGGTGAAACGAACTAAATATGGAGGAATGTAAGTGAGCCAATTCGGTCGGCAGCGAAATGCTAAGCAATAATGATGGCTTTAAGGATCAGATAATCGTATAAACATTTCATAACTTTCACATAAAATTGGTAGCCACAAATTAATGCAGTGGAAATTTTACCCTGTCACAAAATACAATCGATTTTCTGTGTTTGGCGCCAACTGAAACTCGGTCAAGAGATTTGAGGACAATTCACACCGCTCGTTGTTGGTTTTTGCACGCTTTTGGTGTACTTTTGGCCAGCCTTTACTGCCGCCACCACTACTTAACGGCGGTGAAGATGCGCCTCAAGTTTACAGCGCAGCGAAGCCAGTAAATATCGGACGCGGCGTAGGTACAGCCGGCACCACCATCTTCATGGCAAATCTCGACATGCACCACCGACAGAAAACAGTGGAAGGGCTTCAACACACTTCGTACTAAAAATATACGGACAAAGTCAGCGAAGTTACGAAAGGCTATGAAATGGAACGGAATAAATTTGCAGTAGCCAACTACGAGAGAGCTCTGAAAAGTATATTGAAGTAGCATGAAGTGCAGCAGGGTACGGCACTGTGGTGCCAGTATCGCCCCTTGTGACGCAATAGATGCAAGACACACGAGGCTTGTGGTAAGTATGTACAGATTTACCTGTATACAGAGGAAGTGTGAGTATAAAACTGCTAACGGCATGAATAGGGTCAGGGATTTGCAGAGCCGCCACTATTTCGTGCCACAAGTACACGGCGTATCAAATCACCAGTATTGCAAAGAAATATGCAAATGGGCATAGCCAATTTAACTATGGTATTGGCGACAGTCGGTAACTCAACTCGATTTGAGAAAATGTATATTTCAATTGGAGAAAGGTGCAACTATCTGACACCTATTTGGCTTCCCCAATCTCTCCGGTCATTGTTCGTTATACTGTTCTGTTCTGTCATACTGTCGCAACATTTTGCAACTGGGTATGAAAGTTCTGTGTTACTAAGGGCTGTTTGTAGCACCTAAAACTAATCGAGATAAACATAAGTAAAAACACGTCAAGTGGGCCCCCCATTTTCCACTTAATCATCGAATTTGAATGTGAGTATTTTTTCATAAAGTAGTCACCATGAACAAGTAATCTCCCGCCCAGTTTTTAAAATTTTAATTATAACAAACAAATTTTTTTTTTAAATTAAGTTTTAGTTAAAAAATTAATAATTAAGGAGTTGTAGTTCAATAACTTTTAAGTTAACAAATATAAATTTTAATGAAAACGGCGGAAACCGCTGCCGGTAATTGTCTTAATTCATTTTTAATCCAGTTAATTGCAATTTGAAATTTTGATGGATTTTACACATACACACATTATGAGTCCCACTTTTGCCAGCAGATATACCTACACTCCCGAGGTCGGAGTTTTTAAAATTTGGATAGTCAAATCTTTTCGTCAGGATTTGTGTATTTCGTGAAATTTATATAATAAAAATCGTTTTTGTTTTTGGATTTTCAATCACCGAAACATAATCGTTCATACCAGGTATTACGCGGCTGACATCATCGGATAGATAGAAAGCCTCAATACGATCGAGGGTTTCATTGTTCACAGGTTTTCCTTTCTTAATCTTAGGCTGCGATGCGAATCCTAGTTCTTGTCGTACTTTTTTTTCAGTTGTCATCATTCAGTTGGAAACTTTAAACTCTCTCCTTATCATTTTAATCAACCAATCTATAGAAAGCGTAGTCCAAACCTGAATTTAATCAGCTCAACTAGTTTTATCATTAAGAGCAGATTTAACCTTACTAAATAAAAGCTCTTTTGGAGCAATTTTGTTAAACTTTTTGACATCCTTCATCACTTGAGACTCTCTTGATTTTGATTAGAGGTTCACCAATTCACCTTACCAATTTATTAACTTTATCAACTTTTAATTTAATTCACCAAGAATTTCATGTTTTCGGCCTGAATAAATAGTCCGTTCACATGAATTGAACATTTAATCTCCAATAAAATCTTTAAAAAAAATTTAATTTACAATTTATTAAAAAAAAAAATAAAAAAAAAAAAATTCGTGAAGTTTTTAAAGCATTCTTTATTGCATAATAATCGACCGAATAGACCACGTTCGCGGAGAGTCGATTTGGCGCCGTTCGCAGCAACCCGGACTGACGTATGGAACGACTTGGCGCATTTTACGTAGCGATCTTAAATTAAAATGGTACAAAATACAGCTTGCGCAAGAACTGTAGCCGCTCGACCTTCCCAAGCGATATTGCTTCGCTCTATGGGCTCTTGAAAAGATCCAAGATGATCCGATGTTTTCGAGCCAAGTCCGTCTGTGAATAAATACATATATGAGATGACGGTCTGAAATTTGGTACACGAGCTTTTCTCACCAAGAAACTGCTCGTTTGTCGAAACCGCCGATATCGGCTAACTACAGCATATAGAATTCAAAGTAGCCGATAAAAATTATAATAAAGATCTTTTTATACTCCATGCTATAAAAAAATCACCTGTGAAGTTAACCCTTTGAATAACTAAATTAAATAATTTTTAACTTATATATTCTACTTTACAACCATTTAAAATAACCCAATAATAATTACTCCTCACACACAAAGAAATTCGTTTTGTTGCAGTTTATCGTACTTTATTTAATTTAACAAATACATATCAAATTAATTACGTTCATTCTTGCATAAATATTCTTTGAATTTCAAAAGGCGACAAAAGGTCTAAATACTTGTATAAATAAATATTGTGATGTACGGTTGTAGCTCGAATCGGATCCGTTGTGAGAATATTGTCCGAAAGAAAGGTGGATCTACCTGTTTAAATGACTATAAACTGCCCTTCCAACTACACCGCTTCATCAGGGTAAATAATGACACACCCTAATACAACACACCACACCTTGGAACACAACTCGCTCTCACAACATACACGACCACACTGCACACGATGTCACCACAGAAGTTGCCACCATACACGATGACATCCCACACAATCAACAATAAAAGAGGGATTGGATTTTCAATTCAACACATTCGAAATAATTCCGATCTCTTTTGCGCAACGTCACCGTATAATCGCTATCTCCGCTACCGCCCTTTTTAAAATCGTGGTATTAATTTTTAGTTCAAAGGTTGTGAAAATAACATTTAATAAAAAAAATAAACATTTTTAATTTAAACATAAAAAGAGCGTTTTATTAAAAAAGGGAAATAATATGTCTTTCGTGAGTGCTAACATTGTAGCATAATTATTCACTACCATCTAGTCATATTTACTGAATCTAAATAAGCTGGTGCAAATGTGCAACTGAGGGTCGTATTACCGATTTCGGTGTCAGGACAATCGACTTTAATTATATCTGAAAATATTATTACAATTTAAGTCAATTAAGGTTAAAGAAATTATTTAATCAAAACAGACCTTTAGTTTCCCTACACTTCGTGAAAACTTCTCCTGAGGCATCTTCAGTATTTATAATGCATACTTCTGTGAGTTTGCATTTAGGATCAGCATTTGGTCCGTTTCTGTAGCATACTCTTTTTTGAGCGTTAACCACGCCAATTACCAAAAATGCTGTAATTGTATTTTTGTATTTTAATACTTAAGTGAAAATTAAGACATTAAGAAACTTACCCGAAAGTATTAAAGTGAGGAACTTCATTTTTATTTGAAGAATTTAGTTTTCCTAAGACGCTGTGTTGGGAATGAGTTGCAATTGCCAAATCACCAACTTTTATACCGAAGTCATTCTTTGGAAATTTCCCCAAAGTCAACAAAAAACAATCTGGGTAAATTTGGCAAGAACAAATATTTAAACATCGAAATTTAAGCAATTACAAATATTAACTGTTTAAATACTTATGAACTTTACATAATGTGAACGCAAAGAGAGAAATAAACGAGCGAAGAGACGCTATCGGTTACTCTATAATCACCGATTTGAACAGTTTGGAGTCCCACTGAAGAAAATTTCTGTATAATGTAAATTCCTTACAATGTATGAATTGCGCCCTGACACAAAGTTAACGTTGGATCGGATAAATTAGAAATCTCCAAAGTATATGGTACTTCTCCAGGCTGACAACCAGCCAATCATACCTATTCCTGTAAATACTAAACTAATGCAGTGAAGTTTTATTCTACAAGTACTCTACTTCAATCCATTTAATTTCATGGGCATTGGCATCTTATTGTATCCGTGTAAGCTTATCTGATAACATGGATCACATGAATCAAAACCAAAAATAACTTTATTCAGTAGCTTAATTTTATAATAAAGCTGGACTAATAGCTGATTTCTCAGAACACTCAGCTGTTTCATATGAAAATCGTTAAAGGCAGTAAATACAATTTATACAATACTACTAGACCTTTAATTAACTATACTATTGTATACAAAATACTGGTTTGACCGAGAACCAAGTTCTCGCTTTGCCTCAGTTCCTGACTCCATTTACTATTAAATTCTCATTTTAAGAGTGAATAATTTGTTAATGTGGGTTTAAAAAATCATCGGTTCAACAAATAGAAGAATTAGTATATTTACATAAAGGTTTTTATTGTACAAGTATTGTTTTATTTTCAAGCAAACCTACTCGAAATATTTGTGATCGTCTGTCTGTATTCATCTAAATTTCAGCTGTACAAACAACTGTGGAAGAAAAATTCAGCAAATACGGGTGAATGTAATTTAAATTTAGATTTTAATCAAATGTGAGAAAAAGCCCTCATCGATACATTCCTACTATTTACAGGTGCTTTATATTTCTGCGTATATTATCGTATAAGTCTCCCACGATCTTCGAAGAAGTTAGTTCAAATATTTCCAAAATATTGCTCTAGCATAATACTTTTGTTTACCTAATGGTTGTTTGTATCACCGAGATTGATATAGGGTTATATATATATAAATGATCAGGACGACGAGACGAGTTCAAGAATGAATATCTGTCTGTCCGTCCGTCTGTGCAACTGTAACTTAAGTAAAAACTTATATATTTCGATTAAACTTGGTGCACCGGAAGAACGTTTATATCGGACCATTATAACGCGCACAAAACGCAAATACGCAAAAACCTATAAATTGCTACAACTAAGCTCCACAATTACGACTGTTATTTGACATAAATAATCGGGTCATCAGCGTGGCACCGCCCCCTAATCAGTTTAATGTATATATATCTCCCAAACTATTCAAGCTATAACACCCAAATTTGCAAAGGAAAAATAGTTTCTGTTCCTCCGGCAACGGCGTAATAATATCTGAAAACGGGTGATAGTCAGACTACTAAAAGTGCAATAAAAAATTACTAAATGTTTCAGAGGCATTAAATTTTAGACCCTAAATGGTATAAAATCGGGAAAAAACTTTGCACAAATAGTGCTACTAATATAGGTATATATATTATATATATATTTTAACGGCAACGATGAAGTTTTCGGTAGTCTGGTGATTGCCGACAGCCTGGTTGCCCTTCGCTTTTCTTAAGCGAATGTTAAAGCGATGACTCTTATGGTGAAGTGTTGAAATACTTCGATGGACCAATGAAAATGCGGGTACAATGGCAAATTGATTCCGAACAATTGCTCGATATTAGAAATAGTAGAATAGAACCCCAGCCAAATACATGTACTACCAGGCAATTTCTGCACTCCTGTTCACGAAAAAATTGATTAACTTAGAGTATATTCCTGAAAGTAAAAACTAATTATTTGGATCATAACTGACTCAGTAGTCAGACTACATTGCGGACAAAAATGTAGATGTTGACGAAATTAAGTTCCAGATATAACAGCTGTTGCCAGACTGTCAGATGTATTTTACGAATAAATCATTCGCTACTGTTGTTGATGAAAATGAAAACGTAAATTATATACCTAGGATTAATTATTATTCAGCGTAATTTCAATCCAACTCAATTATGTAACGGTACATGTTTGGTATTAAAAAAGGTTACAGGAAATATCATGTAGCAACCATTTTGAAATTTTAATAGAGACATTGAGCACCTACCACCTTTTCCAATGATACTGTCAGAATGTACGATACGAAAGAGCTGAATTAAATTGAATTTGAGAATATTCATAAATGAAAATTATAAATATTATAGTTAAAATTTCATTTCATTATCTCAAATGTTACCAACCGACAACTATTAAAATTACTCATTTGTTACAAACTTAAATCTAAAATTAATAAGAAATTCAACATCTTATGTTTATTTGTGTTGAATAACAAGTCTACAAAAATTTGGATCAATCATTTTTAAATTTGGAAATAATATTCAAATTTTAACATCTTGGACTATTTCACCGAAAATAACTATTTAGTTTTTATTTAATAGTTTATAATTAATGTATACCTTAAGCAATGCGGGGGGCGGGTCCTCTAGTATACTTATAAAACTAATTTAACCGACATATGACCTATAACATAGGTTAAAAAGATATAAATATGATTGTATTCCATTCACAATTTCGTCGAACAATGAAAGTTGAATTCTTTAGCCAATTTTTTATATATAAAGTTTTGCCACACGTAAAGGTATTTCCCCGGCTTTGATCCCTGCAAGTTGCAAAAGTATTTAATTTTCGTTTACATCCCGAATAATATATAAAGGTCTTACGAATAGTGTATCAAAATAACACTCATTGAGCCCATAAGGGCGACGCTTTTACCTAGAAAGGTAGATGGTTCTAGCTTGCTGTCTAAAATTAGTTTTTAGTGGTGGCATTAGAACACGAAAGTTTGTTACATGGACAAAAAGTCGAAGGCGTTTTTAGGGTTAATGAAAGCGTCTGGTTAAATCAAACAGCATAGTAAATTTTAACTTTGATGGAAAAACTGCTTTTGAAGCTCTAATTGACAGAAACCTGAAACAGTTTTGTAGTTCTAATATAAATTATGGAAAATATTTAGATTTGTTGAACTTATAAAAAAATCAATGTTTATCGAAAGTTTATGTCATAAATATTGAAATGAGCTAACGTGCCAGCCGCTAAAAGAGTTGCTGTTGAAGGCCTTTATTCAAACAAAGTATATTTCTTTTTTTCTATGTTTTCATACAATGTCAATGTCGAAAGTTCAAGGACGTGAAAATAAGCACAAGTCGCGCCCTAACCTTCAACAAGCTGCAAGTCGACGAGTATACAAGTATATGTATATGTTCAAATCCTACAAACAGCCGCATATCCTCAAAGCGGCTGCAACTTTAGATACAACAACTAACAAGGCCTTCCAACATCAAGTTTTGTTGCATATGCAAACGCTCAGGACGCTATAATGACGGGTGAAATGTACGTACCTACTAGTATGCTAATATAACAACATATACTGTATGTACGAGTTGCTGCTTTAAAGACCAAGCACAAGTAATATCACAATTTCATGGTAACAGGGGCGAGCGGCGATCCGTAACCCATACGCGCACGTGTGTGTGCATGTGAGCCGCCTAGCCCTTCACTTACAATTACGCGTTTCCGTTGGCAGGAAGAAGGTCAAACACGAAATGCTTGTTAAATGAAAACAGTAGAAGGCCGATCACCGATGGGTGGTGGAGCGCATTGGGAGCATAGTTCACTAAAGACCAAAGCTACTTCTCGATTGAAGATGTGTATTTATACAAAACTTAGAGCAGCATGAACTCGCCGACCTATTGGCTTATCGCCAGCGTATTCTCATCACCGCTAGAGAGAAAAGCAAACCAAGAATTTCCCAATTTCGCACTCTCAACTACAGTTACACATAGCAAACTTTGTGATTTCATTCTCGTCAGAAGGCAGAGGTGAAGGACAACAGTGTTATCCATTTCAGCCTTTTCGTTTCAATATACAAAATACAGGCGGTATCCTTCAGTGAGCTGTCACAACGAATTAATCATACCTGAAGGTGCGGCGCTTAGTTTACAATGGTTATTAAACGTGTTGTAAAGTAAAGAGCATTTTTGACAATTCTGATATTAGGTAAACTTTTTACCCAATTTTATCCATTTTATTAACAAAGATACACCGTTATTAGAAAATCACTCTCATTCGGTTTTCTTGAGATAACTCACATACATTGTATTGACCAATATATGCGGCATAAAGTCACTCGGATGTTCGAAAATCTTTATATGTATTAGGTATATGGAGGCTAAGGGAAGTATCAACCCCATTCAACCCACTTTGATATTTACACATACTTTTATCAGGAAAGGATTCTGTCCGAATTTTAATTATATATCTCACACATTGACCGATATTTTCGGTAAAAAGTCAACATGGGAGGCATTGGGATCCACATATTCGATACATAGGGGCTTGAACAGTTTTGGTTCGATTTGTGCAATTTTAAGTCATAAGGTGTCAAACATTAAATACACTATTCGTGCAAAGTGTTATCTCGTTACATAAATTGGTGCTTTATTTGTGTACTGGAATGGGCGTGAAAGTGGTCCGATTTCGCTTATCTACAACCCCTTTCTTAATTTTTTACTAAGGAAAACGTGTATCAAGTTTCATCAACATATCATAATTTTCACTTAAGTTACAGCTTACACGGACAGACGGGCAAACAGACCGTCACACGGATTTCAACTCGTCTCGTCATCCTGGTCATTTATATACATATATAATATATAGCCCTATATATATCTCGATTAGTTTTAGATGATACAAACAACCGTTAGGTGAGCAAAACTATTATACTCTGTAGAAACATGTTGCAAGAGTATATAAATTAATTATACAATCGAAGTCGAAGAATTTCTTTCTGGGGGCATTTTTACAGAAAAGTTTTCCTTCCAACATATTTGTAATATTGATGTAACTTCGAAAATTCTTCTGAATTTGAATTAAAATTATTTTCCGCGCTCTGATTTTGTGATAGTAGCGTACTCACAAGAAAAGCATCTTACATCATCTGCTCAAAACGTATGGTAATGCTAAAATAAGCAAACCATTTCAAAATTAAATAATAAAGATCTAAGATAACTTGACTACAAGATACATTGCTAACAACTTAAATAAATCTTACGGGATCTCAGTACTAGCAGGTCGTACAAGAGAGATTGCTGGGATTGATCAGTTTGCTATATGCGTTCGTTATTTTGACCACTTATCAAAACTTCGGGTGGGCTTCTAAGCCTTCGTTTTTGTCTTTCTAGAAATTTTTTTACCACGATCCATTTATTCATGGCTTTTCTGATGCGTAATATCAAAGAGTTGAGTAATTTTTTTGGTGAGGAGACTGATATTTTTTAACGCCTTTATTAGCTTCAACTGTACGCTTGTATGTACATATGTATGTATATAAATGAAAACTAAAGAAACAGATTTTTAGTGCACTAAAAACTAAAAAGTACAAAACAATTTTTCATATAACACAATTTTTAATTCCATCTGTTTCTTTCCCTTTCCTGTGTACAAGAAACAATCAATGTATCCGGATAAAACTTTGCACAAATTGTGCCTTTGAGGTCCCCCACAACTTTGCACAAGTAGTGTCCTCCACATATTTCATCTTACGTTAATTTTCGAAATCGCAAAATAACTTATGCCAAAAATGGGTAAAAGCAAGTCAATACTTCCCTTAGCCCCTATATATCTAACATAAATATTTTCGAGCCTCCGGTTCACTTTATACCACATCTATCGGTTAATATGTAAGAAATCTTAATGAAATTCAGAAATAATATTTTTTAATAACAGTGTATCCTTTTTCCTTAAATGAATGAAATCACGGCGATACTTTCTTTAGCTTGATATATGAAATGTTCGGTTACACTCGAACTTAACCCTTCCTGACTTGTCTTAACAAGTTTTATGCCGAAATATGAAATTTTAGTGAAATTAAATGGACAAGTTTTTTCAAAATCTATGAGGTTGAGTGCTGAATCAGAATGAAATTGATCTATACCTGGGTGTAATCTTCAGATCTCTAATATAATTCCGATTCTCTGGTTGACGTTTTGTTTACATCAATTCATGATATCACATATATAAAGGGTGTTTTTTTTCGTGGTATAGAACTTTAAGTTGGTATTACTGTTCAAGATGGCGACCGATTTAACAGCTGTCAAGTGATTTATTCTCAATTTGGTTTGGCAATTCATCATGAATAGACTAAATCCTGAACAACAATTGCACTTCTGAATGAATGGCTACGTTCACAAATAAAACTGCCGTATTTGGAGTGAAGCTAATCCTCAAGTGTATGTCGAAACACCGTTACATCCAGAAAAACTGACTGTTTGGTGCGCTTTATGGGCTGGTGGAATCATTGGTCCGTACTTCTTCAAAAACGATGATGACCAGAACGTTACAGTGAATGGTGATCGGTATGGAGCCATGATTACTAACTTTTTCATTCCTGAATTGAACAACCATGATGTCCAGGAGCTGTGGCGCAACATGTCACACAGCTCGTGCCACAATCGATTTATTGAAAGACACGTTTGGTGACCGCCTAATTTGAAGTTTTGGACCTTGTGATTTAACACCGCTAGACTACTTTCTGCGCATAGACCAATGACTTTACATAACCTACAAACGCTTAACCATTTGGAAGACAACATTCGCCGTGTTATTGCCGTGTACGGCCTCAAATGTTGGAAAAAGTTATCGAAAATTGGACGTCCAGATTGGACTACATCCGAGCCAGCCGTGGCGGTCATATGCTAGAAATCATATTTAAAGTGTAATGATTATCTTTGGGATAAATAAAATTCATGTCAATCGAATAATCCATCGTTGTTTATTGCAATTTAAAGTTTTATATCTCTAAAAAAACACCCTTTACATATGTTTTATCTTAGTTGAGATGTTTTTCTGTTGAACTATAGCAATAAAATTAAATCTAAGTTAATTACATTAAATATAAGTCATGAATATCACAAATTTGAATGTAATTTATTCACGGTTTTCTTGAATAATAAATGTTGACATTTTTCGCAACATTTTTTAATATACAATCTTGCCAGCACCTGAACGAATTTCCTGGGCTTTGATTGTTGCAATTTGCAAAAGTATAAAATGTACGTTTACACCCGAATTTAGCCCTTCCTTACTTGTTTAATATTATTATTATTAATTATTTACCAAAAATTAATTTAATTTTTTAGTTATTATTTTATTTGTTTGTTTAATTTTTTTCACTTTGATGAATTTCGCTACTGACAAATAGATGGCGCTAAAGCAGAGTCACACAGGAAAATTTCGAGTAGATTAGCTTCAAATCTCCTCTGAGACGAAGTTAACAAGTGTAATTTTTGTTTGGCGAAATATTGCTAAATCTAATAGATTAGTAAGATAATCTACTCCACAATCTAAATCTCGTGATTAAGTGTCGGTAGTAACTCGGTATTAGCTTATTTAATAATTTCGCTTTCGTTGCCAAACTTTAATTTTTTAAACCCTGAACAGGGTTTGCCACGAAGTTTGTAACACCCAGTAGAAAACGTCGGAGACCGTATAAAATATATAGATAAATGATCAGCATGTTGAGCTGAGTTGATTTAGCCATGTCCGTCTGTCCGTCTGTCCGTCCGTCCGTCTGTACATACGAACTAGTCCCTCAGTTTTTAAGCTATCGATCTGAAATTTTGTACCTGTCCACCAATCGGAATCAAGTGCTTGTATAGGAAATTTTTTTATTTGACGTAATATCTTCACGAAATTTGTCATGAATTATTATTTAAGGCAATAATGGTATCTCCGAAGAAGTTGTATAGATCGGATTACTGTAGCATATAGCTGACATATCAACTGAACGATCGGAACAAAGTGCTTGCATGAAAAACTTTTTTATTTGACAAGGTATCTTCACGAAATTAGATCGGAATCAAGTTATTGTAAGAAACCTTTGTATCTGTGAAGGGTTATAGCTTCGGTGCAACCGAAGTTAACGTTTTTTCTTGTTTATGGCATCGTAATACACTTTATGCGAACGGTATTGACGATAATATTAAAAATGCGTTGCTTGATAGTAGTTGTAGTTAAACATTGCTGTGGTTGGATCTACTATTTCTAGGAATATTCATTTTTTTTTATTGTATATATATACATATATTAGAGTGGAGCGAAAAAAAATTTGTTTTTTGCTTAGCCTGAGGGTAAAACCTGTGGATTATAACATAAGAAAAATTTTGAACACTTTCAAAGTAAAGTTTCGAGTTAAAATTTTTATTTCGTAAAAATTTTTTGAAAAGTGTTCTAGAAGCTGTGGAGAGTCCTCTTTCTGGTCAATTAAAAGTTATTAACTTAAAACCTTTTGTGGTCATTATTGGAGTTTTAAAAAAAAGTCTTAAACGAAAACATGCTTTCCTTAAGTGGGTAAATAAATTTTGAGTCAAAAACCGTCACATTAGGTAATTTTTACATAAATGTAAAGAGTTTAAACCAAAAATAATTTTTTTTGTCAAAAAGAGTTTTAACTCGAAATTTACTCGTAATGAGGGGGCCTAGATGTCTAGATGTTAAAAATTTTTTTTTTTTGTCTAAAAACTTTCTTTTTTTATAATTTACAGATTTCATCCTCAGGCTAAGCAAAAATTTCTTCGCTCCACCGTTATATATATAAATAAAATCAAATTTCGATTGGTTGACAACATCAGAGAAACTTCTTCCAAAAATAGCTAAAGTTCGTAATACCAAAAATGATTTTGGTTGCTTTAACTTTAATTGAACTAAGTGGAGTTGATAACCGTAATAAGGGTATTAATTATTCTTATTCCAATTAATGAAAGCTAAGACTTTAGATAATACACAACAGCTGCGCTTATAATCTTAAGAGAAAGACCTAGTGTGAAATGAAAAAAAATATATATTTATAATTCATATTGCGATAGGTTATACCCTCATCAACAATAAACTATAAATTTAAATCGATATACCAAATAGTTTTTGAGTTGCAGTCTTCTAAAGTTTAGCCGCTCAGTTCAATCAGCTTTATCAGTCTCAAGACTACATTTTTCACTTGGGGGCAAATGATCACTATCAAATTACCTACCAACTTTTTTGAGATCTGATCAAAACTCGAGTTATGGTAGGTTAAAAATTGTTTTTTTTTGTTGTGAAAACGCAGGCAGTTTGTCAGTTTTAAATTTTTTCATTTGATAGGAGGTCATTGTACGTACAACATCTTCTAGTCTTTTTTTTTTTAACTTAACAAAATTACTCGCTGAAATGAAAATGTAGAGAACAAGGCTGATTTTGAAGAAGAAGATTTATATTACTATGATAATGATATCGGGAAGTTGTAAGAGTCACTGTTCTCGACTGTAATCGGTGTATCCATATTTTTTATTGCCAATTTTTGTTATAGTTTATAAGAATCCTGTTAAAAAATGCATTGGAGGTGAGAAATTTTCGACTAAACTCTTACATATTCAAATTTGACTCTATTCGAAAATACAATTAAAGATGCTCGGGGAACTTCTCGTTTGAAACTGGTACAGTATAATTTTTTCCTTAATTGGTGCGAAAATTTTCATTAAACTGGTTCAAACCAATTACTCACGCATTCTTCTGATCACTAAATATTAATTTCAGAGTAAGCTTCTAAAAAGCAATTCACATTCAACAATTTAGCACTTAATTGAGCCTGTGTGTCACTCGTTGCACCGGGAAATCTTTGCCAAATTAAGCATTGATTTCTACAGGAAAAATCTACACTTTCAATTCTAATTTGTTACGCACTTACTACAAATGAAATATTTTATTGTTTTCGCATTTGTGTGCATTCGCCTGAATTCGTTTCGGTCGTACACTGCGTATACGTAATACATTATGCAACTACTTTTTCGCCTAAGTGCGTCACATAAACAACTGCAAATGCATTGAGCAGGCAAGCACACATACTCTTAGCACGTAAATGAAAATACACATACAAATACTTATATATCTGTTTAGACTATAACCAATGTGGGTGTATGTATGTGTGTGCGTGTGAGCACTGTATACATATATATATATCCTGCATTGAGGACAAGGATACTCCTCGAGTCGAGCGCATTGTGCGAATAGATTATGATTTAAAACACACATGCAGCTTTAGTTGCGCCACACCAATAACGGTACCACTAGCAACATCGGTTTCAAAAACGACGAATGAAAATACAAATTGTATACATGCAAATATAGTAAACAAATATATTTAAACGGGTGCACACGTATACTAAAAATACAAAATATACGCTACGCACTGGCGTGAGTGTGTGTGGCATGAGCTTCAGCACACTGCTGTGAAATTCATGACGTAAAACGACGCAAGCGTGTGCTTGTAAGCATTTGTCTGTCTGCATCGTTCAATACGTGTGTAAAAATGAAAAAATGCTGGCATGCAGTTATCGTATAAGTGCAAATAGTGTGTGGGTGCGTGTGTCCTCACCTATCAACTGGTCAAGAATCCTGCTCAGCAGCCTCGGGGCAGCTCACTTGATGGTGCACACGTCACATATATGTATGTGAAGAGATGCAGTTAGCTATAGCACGTTTTCACTTTTGCTTTCATTGATTTTACTTGACACGCAAGCACACACACACACTTTCACAAGCATACGCGGGCACGGACCCTGACGTAGTAGCACCCGAATTTGACAGTAAGGAAACGAACGGACACTTGAGCATGCTGCGAAGCGAGTTTCTGGCGTGCAGGGCAAGGGAGAACGATTTTTTTCCGTTTTCTTGTATTTAATTTTTCTGAAATTTCAGTTAGCCTTGTGCTAAGCTACTTTTTCTGGCTTCCTGTATTGAGTTGCTTTTACTTTCACTTTGCCGTGCACAGTTATCTATGTATTTAACACTGAACAGCACACACACATGCGCGTTTTTTCAATACTACTGCTTTATTAATTTTGCAACACTTCATTGCCATTTGCCATTACTAAACACTTTCACTTTCCTTGCCACTGCTTTTGTGCTTTTGTCCGTATTTGTTTAGTTGCTGTAGTCACTGTTGTGCACCTGAAAACTGTCAGAAACTCACTGAACTCACTCACGGCGCGTTACCAATGTTCGACTGCGCTCCGTTCTTTTCGATTTCGCTCTTACAGCTCACGTGTCCACATCTCGACTGACTCAATTGATTCTGTGCAAATCCGCCAAAAACGACACCGCGTTGCTGGTTCCGTAACAGTCGTCCATTATTATCGTTGGCGCTGTTAATGTTGCCTTCATGCAGCTGGGCTGCTCTGTGAAAATATGGGGATTTTTCCACAGCCCGCGCAGTGCGCAGCCGCCGGCCAAAGTCGTGTGAGACATTACCATGCGCTGTGCTGGGCACAGTTTGGCCTTCCACTATTCGAGGAGCGCGTGCTGAGTACAAGTAAGGCTGAATAGCGTTTTTGCTGTTGTTGGTTAGGTCTTTTTGTTTTGTCATGCGGCCATACATGTGATTCCTCGAGTCATGCACAAATGATATCTTATCACAGTCGTTGCGAAGGAGGACGTCAACAGCTTTCCTATACATATTTATATTTGTATATATATCTCTTTATACTATGTAAACAAGTAAATGGGTTTGTCGGTATGTACGGCGACAGCAAATCTGCTTCTACACACATAAACGAAGGCCGATTAATGACTTTTAAAATTCTTCTTAAGCTTGAAATATTCTGATTTCATGCGCAATTATGATCGCCGTTCCGTTTGTATGAATGAAATATTTACTTCTCAGCTGGCAGTAGAGTGGATATTCAGAGGTTTGTGTGTGACTGTCAATGTTTATGGATACAGGCATTTTGTTGCGTATACGCCTGGGTATTTGAGGATTATTGAGACGTAATAGATCAAACCAGCTAAAGCGGGCAATAAATATCCGTTTAGAGAATGAATAATTACAAAAAAAATACCCACATACCTCTGTTTATAATACTATTAATCATATTATTCCAATTACTTGGTAAATTGCGCATATTTTTTGAGGATATACAAAAACATACATTTTTAAAATTAGCCATTATGAGTAATATGTTTTGTTTGAACTTGCAATGGGCATGGCAGTCAAAATCAAAAAAGCACGAAATAAAGGCACGCCAAGTCGCTCAAAGCGCCTTTGGTTTTGCTTACAGCCATTGGCTTGGGTAATCTATTGCAGACGCAATCATGGCAGCGACAAAGGCTAAATGTGCTTGCCTCATTTTCGTTCAAGTTTTATTATTTACTTTTCTTTGCCGTTTACGTTTCGTCTGTTCGCAAGAATTTTAGTAAACACTTTCTTTTTCGTTAATGTAGCTTTTCTCGTCTCATAAGTTGGCAAGAGTCACAAGTTAATGATTTCATTGGGGAAGTTCAAGGTCGTTTCGATTTAACTGTCTGTTGCGCAAGAACGCGTCTTTTGATTGCATACGAAACACACTTTTAGGATAAGCACAAAGGAGTATATGCTTGAGAATGTTTGATTACAGAGCACATAACCACACTTTTTATCAGTTATTTAGATATAGTATGAAGAAGATTTAAATAGAGATTATTATTTCAGATATTAAACCAATTTTATATCGTTCTACAAATTCTTTCTCATTGATCCTGAGTCGATTTAGTCATGTCAGTGCGTTTGTATATACGCGAACTGATCCCTCATAATTGTATAAGAGAATGGTGTAATCTAGGAAGAAATTATTCAGATCGCATTACTGTAGCATATAGCAGCCATACAAACTGAACGATCGGAATTCAGGAGAAAGAGATGTGTGCAAAATTTCAGATCGATATCTCAAAAATCTGAAAGGCTGAGGGACTAGTTCGCGTATATACAAACAGACTGACAGACGGACATGGCTAAGTCGACTCATCTCGTCACTCTAACCATTTTTATATACTTTATAGGGTATCCGACGTTTCCTTTTGGGCGTTTCAAACAACGTGCCAAACTTAATAAACCCTGTTCAAGGTATTAAAATATCAGGAACTTTAAAGTTGAAATTTTGCGAGTTTGGTAAGTCCCATTGTCAATTTTTTTATTATATTGATGTACACGTCTCTAAAGTACAATAAAATTGTCAGCTGTATTCATTGTTTACTTTGTCTGTAGTAGCTGCCACTAAGGTAATACGTGTTTTATGAGCTTTACGATTTAAGTTTGTTTAAAGCTCACACTTTGTTAGCTTGTTCGTGAATTCTTGGCCATAGATGAAATTCGCTGAAAGAGCTAAAGATTATCCCACAATCAAAATTGAGAAGTGTTTCGGCGATTGGAGAAGCGCTGGCCTAAGTGCATAATACTGAATGGGGACTATTTTAAGGCGACACCATTAATGTAGAAAAATAAATAAAAAAATTTTTTTCCAAAAACGAGAATTCCCGTTATTTTTGAACATTGGTATAACGTTAAAACTAAATGAAATCGGTCCAGACCAATCGAAACTGTTTTTTCGCCTTTGTTCAGTGGAAATTCTAGAAGATGTAATAAATAAATAAATGAACTTGACCCCTGCTTATATATCTTACATAAAATTTAGACCGTTTGAATTGTTCTAATACCAACCTAACTTATAATTACATAACAAAGATTATTTATGTCATGATATATATGTATATGATGTGTCATGGAGTGAATTAGTTTTCAATATCATTTAATAGCCATCAGCAGTTCTGTTTCGTCAAAGTGGTTTCAGTTTTGTCTCTAAACGTGTGTCTGTATGTGTCGAATCGTTTGTTTTCAGCAGTGAGTATTTTCGAAGTGACTACTTTGTTGTTAGCTCTGCTAAATATGTGATAGATTATTGGGACGTTGTCTTCGTTTTGGATGAAGCCATTTTTGTCCAAGTACAGAAAGGATTCTGGTGGTGCAAATCCATTTGTAATATCTAATGCAAAGTAGTCATCACTTTCGTAAAAAGGAGCTCTTATTAAAGTGTTATTGTCATCATATAGGCAGCGACTTATATGCTTTCTAATTAGATTTATGATTTGACAATCAATTCTGGGAACTTTTGCAGTGTCGTATAGTTTAGAATTAGATATAAATTTGGTGAAATTACTATTCTGTGACCTATGCAGCGATGTGCATGATCGTAGTATTCTTCTCTCGACTTTTCTGACTCTTTCCATATATGAAGAAGAGATATTAAACCAAATTGAACATCCATATGAAAGTATTGGTCTCACTAGTGATTGATACATGATAATTTTTAGCCTGTTATATAGCAGTTTTGAAGAAAACATTTTTTTATAAGTATAAAGGGCTCTATTTGTTCTTGGGATTTGTATGTTGATGTGATCATTAAAATATAAAAACTTATCGAGGTGAATACCAAGATATTTGATTCTCTCCTTGTGCTGTATTTGGATATTTGCTACACTGGATTTTATATTAAACTAGCTGATACCCGCGACTTCGTCTGCGTTGTTGCAAATCCTTGAATAATCTCTCCAAAATTCGTGACATTCATATTTAGTCCGTGTCGATTTCAATAGAAATGATGCATAATCGTTCGTAAAACTATTACCTATAGCTGAAACCCGCGACTTTGTCCGAGTTAGAACTATCCAATTTTTATGAATAAATTATGATTTAATAGTTTAAATGAACAATTAACGATATGTACTACCTTGTACTAATAAAGAAAAATTCTATGTGTATTCATCAATGGTACGCATTTTGTTTTTTATTATGAATAAATTAAACAATTAAGTATAAGTTAAAACGTGTTTTTAGAGATACGTATTGTTTTTAAAAAAGTTAAAAAAATGGTTTTTTAAAGCTCATATAATTTTTTTAATTACACAACTTAAATAATCTATACAATTTACAAAATAAAATATAAATTTTTTCACTTTCAATTAAATCTATATGCTATTTAAATAAAAACATAAAAACAATAAAAATAAAAACAAATAGATAGGATATATATATTTATAAACTTATAAAAACTTCAAAAATGATTATAATAAACTTATTATAATGCCTCCTTATAAACAATATTAGGTGTACAGTTATCATTTGTTAACATAACAATATTTGAGGCTCCACTTACACGTGAACATGCAACATATAATTGTCCATGACTAAAGCATCCTTGACTCAAATCAATACCAGTTTTCTTTAAAGTTTGACCTTGCGATTTATTAATTGTCATTGCAAAGCTAACATTAATTGGAAATTGTAATCTTTTGAATTGAAATGGATAATTTGATGGAATGATAGGTATTCTAGGTATAAATACTGTTTCGCCTTTACCATAACCAGTCATAACTACTGCTTCGATGATATTTTTTTGTAGAGAAATTACTCGTAATCTCGTTCCATTGCAGAGTTTTGGTGGATTTAAATTTCGCAGTAGCATAATAGGAATACCAATTTTCAAATCTATTTGATGTTGTGGAAGACCAGGTGCGTTTATGCTATTTAAAAATTCTACCGGGTAATGCACGGCTTGTTCTGATTGACATATTGTGTTTATAGATAAATATGTTGTTGAATTGCCAGGAATCCTTTCCATTATAAGCGTATTAAGTAACGATACTCGATCATTTCTTAGTGCTAATATAGATCTCTCGCACAACCACGAATCTTCTTTGGAGGTTAGATTGTGAATATCGTCATAAATATCTGATATTAAAGTTTGAGTATCGGCAACGACATGACAGAGAGCAGATGGGATTTCAATGTCGTGGTTAGAATTTATTTCTGGATATTTTCCTTCGCCAATATCTAGGAGAATTTTACAAAATTCTGCGCCACTGGATTGTGCACTCATATTTTCTTTTAGATGAAGCTTCTCGATATTATTCCATAGTACTGAACGTTTCAAACATGCATTAACCTCATCTGCTCGTGTGCCTTTAGCTATAACAGGTAATGTTTGTCTAAAATCTCCTGCAAATAAAAATACTACTCCACCAAATAATTGATTATTATTTCTTAAGTCTTTCATTGTTCTATTCACGGCTTTAATAGATACTTTGTTGGCCATAGTGCATTCATCCCACACAACAAAAACACAATCTTGTAAAACTTTGGCTTTATAACTATTTTTTGATATACCACAGACTGGATTTTCCATATGGATAACTTCTATAGGAATCTTGAACATAGAATGGGCTGTTTTCCCTCCAGGAAGAAGAGTTGCAGCTATTCCTGATGATGCTACCGCTATAGCAATTTTCTTCTCTGAGCGTATTTTTGCTAATATAAGGTTAATCAAAAATGTTTTACCAGTACCACCTGGAGCATCTAAAAAATATACACCTCCATCATTTGTATTTACTTTTTCGATAATAAGTTGATAGATTTGATTTTGTTCATTATTTAATTTTGGTTCATTATTATTTATCGTATGTTGAAGTTCAATTGGATTGAAATTAGTTTGCTCAATATATTCTCTATTTAATGTATTAATAGATTCGTCAACTAAATATGGAGATGGTAAACCATAATGATCAATGGTGTTTCCACCTATTGACAGTACTACGTTTTGTAATGCAAGAAGTGCACGATTAGTTATATCATCAATATAAGAATTTATATCAGCATCTGGGTATTGACGTTCAAGATTTCTTCTAAAATCATCTATAAAGTGACTTTTGAACTTATTCCATAATTCTAGTGGATAAGAAGTATTGCAAAAAACCAATATGATAGCGAATAATTCGCGCAGCTTAGACGCACTGCTGCTTATCGTGGCATCTGCTAATGTATCGTGCCAGTGATTATCATTTTCTAATAAACCAAGAGCTAAACATGCTGCTTGATATGTTGGATATACGATACCGTTTACTGTTCTTAATTTTTCAAATGAAGTTGGACTTCTGACAATATACAATAACATTCGTAGATAATGGCATTCTTGATTGTTTGGGTGTACTGTATAAACTCTTCCAAGAGTATGCTCATGAAAAATACCAGGATAATTATTGACAGGAGTTCCAGGGCGTCGCCGTTGAAACGTTCCATTGTTCTTGTTAAATGTATAGTAAGCTGGTACCTCTTCATAAAGTAAGGTAGTTGCGAATTCGTCGCTCTGACATAACTTGAAAAATGCCATCAATGTTGTATTTTTTGGATTGTCCATTGCTTCTTGGATATTACTTGGATCAAAGTAAACTCTTTGACCATTTTCCTTATGTACATCTAAGTGTGTAACTGGTGGAAAGCGTTCATGAATAGAAAACGATAGCATACGCCATACTGCTTCAGAAGTACTAATGTATCTTCCATTTTGATATGAAGTTATTTCATCTTTATCATTTTGTACACTGAATATAGCTAAGTCTGAACCTTTATTGACGTATTTGCATATATACTTTATAGACTTGACACTATTGCAAAGTTCGACATTGATATGTGCCTTAAATGCTCGTAATAATACTGGTGAAAAAGGAACAATCCACCGATTGTCGATATTAAAAGTCTTCGTCTGTGACTGAATTGATGCTTGTCTGCCGCCATTTTTAGGTGATCGACGTCTATAAAATGGGTATCCATCTTCACCTGTGACAGTTTCTGTTGTAAACGTCTTTGGAAACTTCTTACTACAGATACCATTTTTCATACATGGACACTGTGGATTATGAGCGCCACATGGACCATGCACCATATGCGTTTTTACAATTTCAAATAATTCGGGATCATCTTCTTTATCTGGCAATTCTGCAGAAATAACATCATCAATTTATTCTGCTGTAATTTTTATTTCTAACCATATTAAAATATGAGCATGTGGTAATTCACGTTTTTGCCATTCAACACTGTACATATAACAACGGACAGAACCAAAAATTTTTCCTTTAACTAAAAGATCCATCATTCGTTTCAATTTTTGTTTAAAAACTCTCGACACTATGTCATGACGATCGGAAGCTAATTGTCCCGTGAATAATTCACGGGTGATTTCATCCCATTTAAGATTTGTTGTAAAAGTTATAAATAGATCAGGCCGTCCATACTTTCTAACATAACAGAATGCATCTTGTGTATGTTCATGCATGTACCGAGGTCCTCCCGTGAAAGATGAGGGCAAAATAACCAACCGTCCTAAGTTATCCGCATCTTCATTTTGATTCAAAGCATCTCGTAGGTGAATATAATTTTCGACTCTGAATTTTTTCTGATTACATCGAAAATACAATAGTCTTTCTGTTTCAATTTTTGCATATACATCTACTATGTATTGATTAAATAATTGTTTATACTGATGTAAATGATTGTATTCGTTTTTTCGAATCATTAATCGGTAGCAATAATATTGTAGTGCGGAAACTTTTTTATTGAAAACTGTTCTACCTGTATTGGGATTAACTTGATTAATTGTGATATGGTATCCGTCCTCAACTGTAAGCACTCTAGCAACGAAGCATTCAGAACTGGAAAATTATGTAATCTCGTATCCCTTTGCTGCTTATAATCACTCAGAAAATATATTTGTAAGAATGATTCTCGCTGATTATTCTTTGGGAGAAGGGAACCGATTAAGTGATACACTTGTCCTTGCACTTTAAACGTTGGCATAAAATTCCCTTCATTTACTTCTTTTGCACCAAATGATGTCATTTGGAAGGCAGAATTATAACGTCGAATGTTGTTAAGAAAATGCTGCGAATATATGTGATCACCGCACAATAATGATTGAAGTGGTTCAGGTGGCTGCTCAATTGGATCTAGACGTACTTTTCCTCCAGAACAACAAATACCAGTTGATTCTTCTTTCCATTTCAAAGCTTTACAATACTTGCACACGTCAGTCATTGAACCAATTTCTGCTTCAGTGGAATAACTTACATTGGGATCATATTCAAATCCGCTATTATATTTACCTTGCCATAGACTATTACGTCCAGTAGTTTTTCTTATTTGATCATTTCTAAGGCGTCGTGATCTAGATTGATCTGACTCTTGATTTCGTGTATTTGCATGTCGTATACGATCGTCTTGTAGTCGATGTTCTCTTGATTCATCTGACTCTTGATTTCGTGTATTTGCATGTCGTATACGATCGTCTTGTAGTCGATGTTCTCTTGATTCATCTGACTCTTGATTTCGTGTATTTGCATGTCGTATACGATCATCTTGTAATCGCTGTTTTTTAAATTCATGTGATTCTTGCATTCGAGTTATTGCATGTCGTTTGCGATCTTCTTCTAATCGTTGACATCTGACCGCTTCAGACTCAGTAGCTCGAATGGATTGTATTTTTCTTGCTTTATTAGTGTTCTTCAAAAGATTTGACTTTTTTCTAGGCATAGCTAGTTCACAAATTTATGTGCGTTATTTTTTAATTTTATTGATTCAAATTTGAATAAGTATCTATAGGAAGCCGCTTAGGCGGATAGTTTTCTGTGAACAGACAGACAAAGAATTTTATAATATATAGATATATATAGATTATAACAATATAATTTCTTATAAAGAATTGAATATCGACTCTATTGAATGAATTTGGTTTTTTTTTACGGAAAATGTTTTCGGTGACTTCAAAAGCGTTACTTACATTTGAACTTAACCTGAGGAAAATACTATTTGTCCATATCAATATATTTCGTTATTAAACAATAATTATATGTTTTTTACTTCATGTCTCATCGTTTGGTAACTCAACTAAAAAAGCAAACTGCGTTTATTTACATAAAATATATCCTATGTTACTCCCAAAGGCTTTCTTTACATGTCTGCAAAATTTCATTAAAATCGGTTCAGCCGTTTCGGAGGATACACGGAACAGACAGACAGACAAAGAATTTAATAGGTATAGATTCCTTTCATTTTTTTTACGTTTGAGTTACATTTATTAACGGGAGGGCGAAAAAGGATACTTTCGCATTTGTTAATATAATATTTATTTTGAGATGCCAGTTTATTGTATAATCCTCAACAGTATTGTATTTGAGTTGCAGGTTCCTATTAACGCTGTCGATCGTTCTGTCGGAGTGGTAAATGACAATGTCGTCTGCGAAGGCTATAATGTTGTCCAATTTTTGTACTAAGTCGAGGATGAAAATATTAAACAGAGTTGGAGCATTTACTGTCCCTTGTTGCAGACCATTTACTACGTGAAATTCGCGACTGCTTTTTGTATTATTTATATAAACTGAAAATTGTTTGGCGGATATCATGTTATAAATAAGTGTAATCAGATGGAGAGGAAATTTATAGCTGATGAGCTTACATATTAACCCTTCGATCCATACTTGATCGAATGCTTTCTCAAGGTCAAAGAAGCATGCACCTGTGACATATTTCTTATTCCAGTTCCAGTTTATTTCGGAGACGAGAAGATTAATAGCATGTATAGTCGAATGCCTGTATTTGAACCAAAATTGCTTAGGGCTTATTAAGTTGTTGATTTTAATCATTTTATTTATATTTATATTAACCAAAACTTCAAAAACTTTACTAGTTTTTTCAAGTTATTTTTGTCCTTATCTTTCTTTGGTATCACAATTAGTTTAGCTGTTTTCCAGTTAGGTGTGAAGTAGGCATTGTTTAACATATTATTGAATAAAGTGCAATATTCTAGTATTAGTTCTGAGGAGAAGTTTTTTAGAATGATATTGGGTATTTGGTCTAAGCCGGATGACCTTTTAGTTTAGAGAACACGTCTGTAAGGTCGTATGAACTAACAAAAAAGTTTTCCGTTTGGTCGTCATTTAAATTATTGGCTATTTTGTTGGTATTGAAGTTTGTTTTGGTCGCTCGAGTGCTGTCGAATAAAGTTTTCATTTCCAGAAACTTTTTGAAGCATTCTTGTGCCTACTTTCTTTTGAAGCATGGACTGCTTCGAAATGAGTCCCGATTATTTCATTTATAAATTTTATGTTATTGATACGTAGTTGTTTTTAACTAAGTCCTTTTGTAGAAGCTCGCGGTCCAAGCCCGCGTTTTGGATTATGTCGGATGAGCTTGAGGGGATATTTATATGCCTGATTGTATTATTATTATCTTTTAAAAACGATTTTTTAATAACGGAAAATTTTGAGGGATCGTTAGTCTTAAGGGTTGCAAGTCTTTGCTTGAGTTGGTTATTAAAATGTTTCTTAATATTGTCATCTATTAGTTTTTTACAAGTTTCAGTTTTGCTTTTTCTACTTGAAGTGTCGTGGGAGGTACATATAATTGAAGTTGATTATGTTTTTTAATGGCTGAAAGGATTTTACTTTTTTCTTCTAGCAGTTTTTTTATAATAGTCAAGTTTATAAGAGTTTGAGTAGGGCTTTGATTTTTGCTTTTGGTACATTATTTTCTATGGCTTTCAAGACAATATTATTTAAATGAAGCAAATGGTGATCAATCTCTGTGTTGCTCAAGTTTCTATCGTTAGGTACAAGGGATTTATTTTGAAGTTGCGCGTTAAGATCTTTTTTAAATTTTGTCCAGTTAGTTTTTTTGTAGTCAGGTGTGGTTTTTATTGGGTTGCCTAAAAAAGTTAAATAGTTTGTGTTGTCCCTGTTAATCGCGACGATTTGAATAGTGCAGTGATCGCTATCGTAATCAATGCATCTCAAGCAGTTAACTGTGTTGTTTGGCTCTGTGAATATCTATTCTGTGATCAGCAATGCAAATATCAAGAAAGGAATTAGCTCTTTAGTAGGACGGAGAAACCGAAGCATACATATTGCATCTGAACTTTAATTCGTTGGAGGTCAGCCAGTTTTTTAGGGCTTTACCTTTAGAGTTGTTGAGTAGGTTACCCCAGTCTGTGTGCTTACTGTTGAGATCACCAGCTAATATGTAATAGTGTTTGGGATTTTGTATGTTTAAAGATTCGAAGATTGTGTTGAGTTCAGATTTTAATGTGCCGTTATTATTACCTGAAGGGTAATAGGCTGAAATTATATACATGATGTTATTCGGAGGTATATGAATTTTTATTACACAAGATTCTAAATAGGATAAGGTATTGATGTGTTGGTTGAAAACTTCCGTGTATTTTATATTTTCATTAATTAGAATTGCGGTTCCTCCTCCTCTCGATCCTAACAATCTATCTTTTCTTATTAAATTATACCCTATAAATTTTAGTTTGTGTCTTGTGTTAAGTTTAGTTTCGTTCAACATAACAATATCGGGCTTATTATTTGATAAGAATTTACTTAGCTCTATTCTCCTGCTTATATTAATAAGCGAGTTGACATTAATTGAAATTATGTTTAACTGGGATTGGGTAATAGTTATAGTATGGTCTGAAATGCTGTATCTATTATATTGTAAATTGCATCAACTCTTGCCGTTTGTATTTCCAGCTGCTTCTGCAGAACTGTTAATAGTTTACTCAAAGATAACATTGTATTTTTTAGTTCTTCGAATATTTGATTTTGAGAGTTTTGATTATTGGTATCACAAAATACACCAGTTGACTGCTTACAGACATTTGCATAACTTAAATTAGAGTTAGTAAAATTTTGGTTAGTGTTTATTTTCGTGGCTATTAGGTTTTGTTTTTTCAATCTTATTTTTTGTTGAAGCTCTTTATACCGCTCACAGCCTTTGTAGGAAGCTGGATGCCCAAATTTCTTGCATAAAACACAATACACCTTATCATTTTCAGTTGAGTTTGCGTCTAATGAGTTACAATCTTTGCTTTTATGTGTTCCGCTACACATGACACATCTTGGTGATAGATTACAATTAGCTGCGCTGTGAAAGAAACTTTGACAGTTTCTACATTGCGAAATCTCAGCTTTCCGTAGGGGTTCCCATTTAATACAGTGGTATAAAACAGTTTTAATTGCTTCTAATTCGTTAACGTTACTTTCAGCACTTGTTTGAACCATAAACATAGGTAGTTTTATATTGCGTTGCGTGGAAATTTTTGTGGTAAATTGATTAACTTTAAGAATTTTTAGGTTAGCGTTTTGATATGTGCAAAGTTCATTCAAAATTTCTTCGGGGTCGGTATATCCGTTTAGCCTTTTCAATAGGTATGTTTTGGTTTTTAAACATTTAGGCGTGTAAGAATAGAATTTTACTTTTGTGTTTTCTAAGTACCCTCGGACTTTTTTGTAGTCTTCAATGTTGGTTAAAAAAATTGCTAATTTATTTCGATTATATTCTTTGATTTTAAATTGTGTTATGTTTAGACCGTCTTTTCTCGTTCTATTATTCGTTTTGATTCGACGTCGAATGTGTTTATTGGAGGAATGTTTTTGCTGTTTCGTTTGACGTTTCGGATCGAATTAACTTCACTAGTGTTGTTTCTATGCGAGACGCCAGCTGGAGTTATTGCTGCCTGTTTTTTGTTGTATTACCAGTTTCATTTTGTTCATATTCGTTGCTTAGATTATTGGAACGAACGTGTTGTTCGAATTTTTGAAGTGTTTCATTGCACTCTCTTAGATCATCATCTAATATAGCGTAATAAATGTGTTTGGTATTTTTCGACATTGTGTGTTCAAACACGTTGTGGTTTTTTCTTTTTCTATTTAAGATTATCGTTGCGACATTGTTTGCAGAACTAAGCGCATTACGCTCGCTCATTATAAAAAGGAACACCTTTACACTGATTATGGATCACGATTGGCACTTCAGGAAATTAAATGATTTTTATGATCTTTATAATGGGTATCGATTTGTTATCACTTTACACTCCGTGGTACGTGCTTACGCTCTCGCTGTCACAATCAGACTCCATTGCAGATTGGTCTTGAATGTGATGTATTTGGAAATCATCATTACTATTTGAGCCTAATAAAATCTTCTCGAATTTACCGTCAATGTTTTTGTTGTTATTATGGAACTAGGTTGCAGGTGCTAGACCTCCGATTCACTACTCTCAAATTAATTTGTATATTCTGTGAATCCCTGGTTATGAAAACCAGAAATCAGGTGCAGAATATTAAATAGTCGATAAAATTAGCACGGCACAAGGAAATGAGTCCCGAGAAATTTATTTTCATATTTAAATTCTCTGTTTCATTCGCTCTGTGAAGACAGAAATAACGAAAATGGAATTGATACAACGTCACTTTGAAAATACAATACATTCACTACAAGCGCGCATACACACGCACATACAAAAACGACAAATGTGTAAATTCGTTCGTATTTTAGCAACAGGAATATAAGGCATGGATGGGTGAAGTAAATCTCTCGGGAATTATCATAGCGTATAGGACCTAATTGAATTAGCGGTTTGAAGCCCAAAGGATAACGGAAGCAATGACAAGCGCACGTGGCGTTTCAACAAACCCCATACTCGTATATGTGAATGCATCTGTGTGGGAGTTTTAGGCACCGGTACCCCACAAACTCATGTGCCTCTAAATGCAATGAGGCACAAACACCATATAAGTGTATTTGGACATGTTTGCTCATATTCCGGTGTATCCCGCAAAACCCGCTTGCGTATTTGCGCCTTTTTCCTCTTCCTGTTCAACATGTGCATGCAAGCGGAATTAATTGCCTTGTTCACACCCACTACCCACAATCGTTGCTCGAACCAGTATTAATGTCGCGCAGCTGAGCCCATAGGCAAGTTAGGCGTAGCGTGAGCAGACCTGAGCTCTTGCTTGGTTTCCGAACAAAAATTGCATCAACCGTTGTTGAAACCTCAACGTATTTCTTACATTTTAAGTTATGACTTTACCGTTATTCATAGAACAGTCATCAGAGAGTACACAGTAAATACCTAGCGAAAAGGGCTAAATTGCTTGTATGGATCCAATCGGTCTGATCTGTGATCGATCTGAAATGTTGCACACGTCCTTTGTTGGAATCACCGATATCGGATCACTATAGCATATAGCTGCCAGATAATCAAGTGTTTATATGGACAGCTATTTTATTTTACGAGTGGATAAATGAGCTACGCCTCTCCCTTGACATCCAACCTTGTACAACACTGAACCCTTCGACACAGCACACTAATACAACCCACTCACGAGAGCACCACAGACTAATACACATAAAACCGCATCCACAACTCATCATCCAATACACCATCTAATCTACGCATATTCACCAACCAGCAGACCTTAAAAGGATTGACTGACGAAAAGCGGCCCAATTCTTTCTTTCTTCGATTCCCGCCCGTACAGCGAAAACGTTCATCAGCGGTCCCTAGCATCGCGGTTTTGTTCATCAAGGGGAGGGGACACAATGAAGTGTAGTGGAAATAACAAGAAAAAATAGAGGAAAATTTAAGAAAATCAAACGATTAAAGATTATTTTAAATTAAATAAAATTAAAAGTATTCGAAAAATTTAAATTATAACTGAAACTTGTAAATCGAATGACCGATCAAAATCAAGTTCTTGTAAGGAATCTATCGTATTGGTGAAGGGTACTATAGCTTCGGTGCAACATATAACAGTTTTGTTCACCTAATGATTGTTTGTGTCACTTAACATTAATCGAGTTAGATATGGAGGTATATATATATAAATGATCATGTCTGCCCGTCCATTTCTCTGTCCTCCTCTGTTCGTCTGTCCATGCAAGCGATAACTTGTGTAAAATTTGAAATATTTTGATGAAACTTGGTACACGTATTGCTTGGCACCAAGAGGGGCTTCTATTGCAGACGAGCGTAATCTGACCACTGCCCAAAAACGCTATTAAATGAAGACTTAATAAGCACTAAATTAAGATACAAAACTGGCACTTGTGGGCTTAGCATTTTTTTAAAGAGGCTTGGCCCAGCCCTGTAAAATTTAAATGTACATATCTTCCAAATCACTTGGGCTATCTCAACCAAACGTAAGAATCTTCTATCCTTTATCGACTTCCAGTAAAATTTCATGACATCTCATCTATTGGAAGTGAAGTTATTGCGTTTATGTTGTCAGTATGTTTTTGTCATCGGTGCGAAAATGAGCTTCGAACAAAGAGCCAACTTTAAATTTGGTTTTACAATTGGTAAAACTTTTACCGAAACATTTCAATTGATGAAACAAGTTTATGGCGATGATTGCCTATCCCATAGTAGAGTGCGCGAGTGGTTTCAACGTTTTCAAAGTGGTCGTGAGGACATACGTGACGATGAACCAGTGGGCCAACCAAAAAAGCGTTCGGTGCGCCGCATTCGACGTGTTCGGCCCGAATATCGCGAAGATGGAAGTTGCCGTTGGTGCACGATAATGCGCCGTCTCATCGATCGACGCTTGACCAAAAATCACATTTTAACAATCAACCACACCCCGTATTCACCTGATATGGCACCATGCGACCTCTACCTTTTCGGAAAAATACATTTGCCGATGAAAAGAAAGCGTTATCCAGACGTCGAGGCCATTCAAAAGGCTTGCTCCGGCATACTGGCGGCCATACCGGGCAATGAGCTAAAACACTCGTTCGACATGCTTTTGGACCGTGCAAAAAGCTGTATTAAAGTAGAAGGAGACTATTTTGAATAAAATTAATTGATTTTGCCGATAAAACCATTTGTTCTGTCTTTTTTTTTAAGTCCTGTTTTCTTTGGAACGCACCTTGTACTCTGTGAAAATAGACAAAATCATATAATAACCACGCCCATTCACCATATATCGGTTTTTCTAAAGCTTAAAAATATTCCGTCATTATCACGATATGGTGCTTCATATGTGATACATGAGGTCATTGCAGAATCCATGTTTGTTCATACCCAATTTATTGCTGTTTCCTGTTTTGTTGTGGCGACCTTAGCCAATGAAGACTGAAATCCTAACTGTTGTAATCGAGCCTTTAAATCGTCAGTTGCTGTTAGGCGACTTATGTTAAAGTAAATTTTCCACATGGTTTTTAAATTTCGGAAGTCTATAGCGGGGGTTCCTGTACACAAGTGAAACTGTTGAATTGTTTACGTTTTACAGTTGGTAAACGTTTGTTGAACCGGTGTCGTTAATTGAAAATGATCCTTCTGATAGACCTGGGCACCTATCTTGCTTGTAGTATATTATAAGGCCGTTGGCAGGGCGTCGTCGGGATGATCTTGTTTCTCCATCAAGGCGTGCAGTAACACTGTAGCCTTCTATTGGGAATTCTTTTTGAGGTAAGGCCCATGTCTCGGCAAAGCACAGAATATCAGCAGAACAAATCAGCTTGTCTGATCTAATATCTTCAATATGCTTGTTACGGCTCCTTACATTTTGATAATAAATATCTAGGCGTTGTTCCGATTTTTCAGTCAAAAATCTGTAGCATGTCGTCAATGCTCCTATTAAGTTGAGTTTTAATTGGATCCTGCGGTCCAAATGGGTTCGGTGGAGAAAATGTCCCGATTATATACAATCCATTGGCACTTGTGGCTCTGCTACATCCTACATATAAAGATAATCTGCTTAGTCTACCCTCTAGATAAACTGCAACTTGTGTGTATGTTCCACCTTGACTTTTATGTATCGTGATGGCTTCAGCTGGAATGACCGGAAACTGTCTGCGTTCTATGGTTATTTGCTCATTTCTCTTGTATTGGAATGATCGGACCACGCTCATGATTGTTGTCCAATCTGCATTGCGACTGTGAGGTTGCTTGGAACGTGCAAAGCTTCCAACTCTTGATTCTGCGAATTTTATCCATAGTCCCACCACTGAACTTTCAGATCTATGTGATTCGGAATAAACCTGCATTAGTTCCCCCGTAGCACCATTGACGAGACCATCACTTATGTTTATGTTGACTGTCACCATATATTTGATCGAAGTCTTGAGCTGCAATGTATAAAGCATTCCATGTGCTTCTGATGACTTAAAAAATTTCACAGCATCTAAAATGTTTGCCCTGCTGCGTTCTGTTAGGGAACTTGACTTAATTGTATCCTTCGCAGTCGAAATGAACGCCTCGGACATCGTGTTCGCCAGTTTAGTTAAATTAAAATCATTTGCTCCAGCATTTGAATAAAATAGATGGATGGCTTCGTTCGGTATCTCATTAGAGGTCTTTTCCCTGCTTTTGATTAATTGGATGTCAGCGTGTGTCATATTTCCCTCTGACATGTTATTTAAAGCGATGGCAAATGCTTGATCTTCACACTGGCGCATTATTTCAGTGAGCTCAAAGTACCGATATTGATCCCAAAGCGGTGTTCCTGTATTTGTACTGTAATGATCATTCCTATTCGGCGCAAATATCCATCGATCTCCTACTGGCGGCAGCTGCTTTAAGTCACCAAACACGATAATTGGTATGCCTCCAAAGTAAGCGGTGCTCTTGAAAATTTGCTTTAGCCTGCAATCTAAATATGCAAACATCTCTGCTCCAACCATTGAAATTTCGTCAATTATAATAAGCCTAATATCTATGAGATTGGCATGAATTGTGTTTAATGTGTCACTATTTAGTGGCCAAAGATCGCCGGAAGACTGGTTGAAGGGGAGTGAAAAAACCGAATGAAGGGTTAGGCCCCCAATTCCAAATGCTGCTTTGCCAGTGGGTGTGCAGAGTAACACCTTGGCTGTTTCGGGGTTGGTTCCTGGTACACCATTAGCTCGCAATGTCAACGACTGATATATAGTCGTTATAAGCCGACTCTTGCCCACTCCAGCACCGCCTCCGACATATTCGAAGAAGATTGCCCTTTTACTGACATTGTGCATTACATGAGCAAAGTATTACCTCTGTTTGCTGTTAAGTGACTGCACCATTGTCAGTAAATGGTCTTCTAATATTAGAGGTGGGAGTTTCATTAATCGAACCGCCTCTTCCTCTTCCTCTGTATTGTTGTGCTCTTGAAAAACATTAATGTCTCCTGTTTGCTCTGGAACGGCTAGAGCTCTAAATTCGGGATCTAAAAGTTGTGAGGCAGCTCGACCATCAGCTGTCATTATTTAATAAGTCTGTTTCCTCATTTCTCCATGGGTGAAACATCATGGCGGTTTCTCTGAAGAAATCGGCTCTTGAACTTTCAACGCTAAAGTCCCAAAATATTATAAGCTGCTTCTTGAGCCGATATTTCCGATCCATTTACAAATTTGTTTCCGATGTGCTGCAGTTTTCTTTTAATGGAGAAATTCCCTGCATTTATTTCCTCCATGGCTTGTCTCAATAATGTTGATACTTCTCTATTGGATTTATTTATATAATTAATGATATAGGTGCAGCAAGCATATGCGTCCAGAATGAATTGAATATCCATATTTGCTCTATGAAATTTAAGGATATTTTTATTATAGGCCCTTAGAAGATTGTCGGAAAATTTTCTCTTTAGGAAAATGTGGGGCTTTTTTACAGATGAGTGGAAAGCAAGCTTTAATCCTACATAGTCAGTGTTGATTCGCTCATCCGCCAAAACATTTTCGAAGCAGTTCAACCGTGTTATTTCTTCCTCTGGGAGATCCGTTAGAGTTAAGTTACGGTATTTTTTGAAATTAAACTTTGTGTTGCTCAATACCTTCCTCATTCTCCAGAGGGAAAAGTATTTCTGTCCGTGGCATCGGCGGATATGGCATGTTGAATCGGCACACTTGTTTTTCAAGTGGGTCTCTTAGGCAAGCTCGACCAAGTCTGTGTCTTTGATACTGAATGAATTCCAGTAAGTCCAAATCATCCCCATCGGTTGTGATGTGTCGGTCGAGGAATGATTCAACATCATTTGCTCTCCAAATATTCCGTTTTGCAATAATTTTAGCATTTGGCGGAATCGATTGTTGAAATACCTGGAACATGTAACTAGATCAGTCCTTATCAGCCTCGCCTTTTCAGAGCTTGATAGAGCAGTAGCTTCCTCTTCCGAAATGTATGCTTTATCCACCAGTTTCTTCAATATGACTAACAACTCAGACATTGTGATAAAAAATGTTGGCAAACCGAACTGGCTGATCATAGCTAAAATTTTCAGCCTCCCAATGTGCAGGTGAGGATCGAAGTCCTTTAATTACATGATGTTGGATAAGATTGCTGACAAAATTTTCATCCCTCACATTTGCAGCAGTTATATTCCTCGATCCAGACTTTTTACGCAGGCAAATTGAAATTGAATTTTTAATGCGCTCCAACTCGTAGAACTTATGAATATACAGGAGCACGTTCACATTATTTATAAATATATTAATTGAATTATTTATCATTAATTAATTTTAAAGTTTTATTTATATTTTATTAAAGATAAATAAACGATATACCAAGTTAATATTAAAACGACAATTCCTGGGCATCGTCGTCGGTTGTAACGTCCCTTGGGCATCTACCTTGTCCTGGTGCCATTGCAACCCGTTCAGTGGATCGATTTTCAACGGGTTCATTGTCCATTAAAGTCTCCTGACCACCTGGATTTAATTCCTCTTCTATTTCAAGCGGTACATTTTCCTGACGGGCATTAAGCAGGTCTCTTCCTTCTGCCTCATCTGCAGGTTCCGCATTAAATGGCACAGTTTCCTCGTTTCCAACATTTGCTAGCCAATCACTTGACATTTGTATATTATGCTTGACGTAAAGTTCTGTACTCAGCAGATAGTTTAGTGCTATAATATCTTTGCTGGTCCCACTGTCTCCGTCATAAAATTTTGCTCATATTCCAATCGACGTTTCAAGTGCACTTAAATAATATGGCTGTTGTCAAATCTTCCTGAAGGCATTCCGAAATATCAGGAAACTCCAATCCTTCTGAGAGGCAAATATTTGGTATCTTGCCTTTCCTAACAATACGATAGCATGTGTTTCAAAAGTTGTAATTTTGGTTCAAAGACGGAAATTTTGATGATACATAAAACACTTTTCTAGTATCTTCTGAGAGCGCAAATTTTGTTGAAGTCGAACCAAACGCCACCGCAACACACGTCTATTTCAGTGGGTCTTTTCTTTATCAACGCTGCGTACATATCAAAGATATTGGCAGCTCGACGTTGACGTTCTTGTTCTTCTAGCTGTGCACCATGCAATTGTACTCTTTCCAACGTTGATTCCTGCTCTGCTGCTCTGTGAAGTAGGTTCTGTCGTCTAGTGGAAGGTGCAGAACTGTCACGAGTTCTCTTCTCATTGCGGTACTCCAAATTTGAGCTGCATAATTCTGCAATATAGTCGGCGTTCCTCTGTCTGTCTGACGTCTTTGTTCTTGCGATTGTATAGATACTCTTGGCATTTTTATAAATTAATAAGATATTTATAAAAATTAAAAATATACTAAAAATAAACAGTGAAAAAGTAATAACAGAATTAAAATAATGCTTATTATAAAACAAGTAAGGAAGGGCTAAGTTCGGATGTAACCGAACATTTTATACTCTCGCAAAGTCAAATGGTATACTCGTTTGGGATTTCTTTGTGGATTGACTGATATTTTCGGTAGATGGTCAACTATAGGCACTGGGGTCCACATATTTAGTGCTTACGGGCTTGAACAGTTTTGGTTCGATTTAGACAATTTTTGGTCACAAGGTGGCATACTTTAAACGTATTATTCACGCAAAGTTTTAACCCGATATAATCATTGTTGCTTGAATGCATAGTGGAAAGTGAAAGAATCAGATGGAATTGAAAATGGTGTAATATGGGAAATAGGCGTGGTTGTAGTCCGATTTCGCCCATTTTGACACTATAACATAGATATATGAGAATAACGTTATGTACCTAATTTTGTTGAAATTGGTTAAGCAGATCTCAAGATATGGGTTTTCACCTAAAAGTGGGCTGTGCCACGCCCACTGACTAATTTTGAACGCGGTTCCTATAAAGTCATCTCATACCATCCCAGAGAAAAAATTAAATGTCTCTGACGTGCTTAGTGCTTAATTTATCGCGCTTTTAGTAGTTTTTAACAGTACCGTTATATGGGGAGTGGGCGGAGTTGCCACCCGATTTTAACTATTTTCACAAGGTCAATAGAAGTGCTAAAAACATTTGCTTCCAGTGAATTTGGTTATTATAGCATTAGCGGTTTAGGAGATATGCGCATTAAACCTATTAGAGGCGGGACCACGCCCACTTTAAAAAAAAAATTTTAACTGCAGATGCCCCTCCCTAATGTGATCCTGTGCACCAAATAACAGTCTTGTATCTTATTGCGGAGCTTAGTTATGGACATTTATTTGTTTTTGATTAATGGCGTTTTGTGGGCGTGGCAGTTGTCCGATTCGCCCATCTGCAACACCAACCGTCTCACGGTACCAAGAAACATGTCTACCAAGTTTCATAAAGATATCTCAATTTTTACTCAAGTTAGAGCTTCCACGGACGGACGGACAGACAGCCACCCGGATTTCAACTCATCTCTTCATCCTGATCATTTATATATACATAACCCTATATCTAACTCGATTAGTTTTAGGTGATACAAACAACCATTAGGTGAACAAAACTATTATATTCTGTAGCAACAGGAGAGTATAAAAATAATAATATAATTTAAATAATGCTTATTATTTAAAAACGATTTTTTCCGTTGTTTTGAAAGTTGTTTGCCTTGTTGAAAGTTTAAGCTGCTCGCGTAAACTGAAGTGATCCGATGTGTTGGGCCCTATTTATTGAAAGTTTTAGAGCCCGACTTCACATCTGTAAACTCTTTTGGCCTTCTTGATATCATCAAGCAACTTTCGTAGGAATACTAATGTGCTAATTACAAAAAGTGCATTGTATAGGTTCTTTTTTATCTATCCCTGCGAACTATGTTTACTTCCTACCAATCTTCTACCTATGTTTTGTTTTGTACCTACCCATCAGTTAATTGGGGTTTTAAAACTGAATAATTAACTTTACAAAGGTAGTCCTGTATTATTAATTATTTTATTTATTATTTTAATTATTAATTAATCATAATATATCTTGAATAATTAGGGATTTATTTATTTTATTGGTAATTAAATAATGTTTTTGCTCCTTACTCTTATGTATATATTTATACTCTCGCAACCTGTTGCTACAGAGTATAATAGTTTTGTTCACCTAACGGTTGTTTGTATCACCTAAAACTAATCGAGTTAGATATAGGGTTATATATATATAAATGATCAGGATGAAGAGACGAGTTGAAATCCGGGTGACTGTCTGTCCGTCCGTCCGTCTGTCCGTCCGTCCGTCTGTCCGTCCGTCCGTGCAAGCTCTAACTTGAGTAAAAATTGAGATATCTTTATGAAATTTTGTAGACATGTTTCTTGGTACCGTAAGACGGTTGGTATTGCAGATGGGCGTAATCGGACCACTGCCACGCCCACAAAACGCCATTAATCAAAAACAAATAACTTGCCATAACTAAGCTCCGCAATAAGATACAAGACTGTTATTTGGTACACAGGATCACATTAGGGAGGGGCATCTGCAGTTAGAACTTTTTTTTTAAAAGTGGGCGTGGTCCCGCCTCTAATAGGTTTAATGTGCATATCTCCTAAACCGCTAATGCTATAACAACAAAATTTACTAGAAGCAAATGTTTTTAGCACTTCTATTGACGGTGTGAAAATAGTTGAAATCGGGTGGCAACTCCGCCCACTCCCCATATAACGGTACTGTTAAAAACTACTAAAAGCGCGATAAATCAAACACTAAACACGCCAGAGACATTTAATTTTATCTCTGAGATGGTATAAGATGACTTTATAGGAACCGCGTTCAAAATTAGACAGTGGGCGTGGCACAGCCCACTTTTAGGTGAAAACCCATATCTTGAGATCTGCTTAACCGATTTCAACCAAATTCGGTGCATAACGTTCTTTTCATGTTTCTATGTCATAGTGCGAAAATGGGCGAAATCGGACTACAACCACGCTTACTTCCCATGTAACACCATTTTCAATTCTATCTGATTCTTTCACTTTCCACTATGCAAATCAGGTAACAATGATTATATCGGGGTAAAACTTTGCGTAAATAATGCAATTAAAGTATGCCACCTTGCGGCCAAAAATTGTCTAAATCGAACCAAAACTGTTCAAACCCCTAAGTACTAAATATGTGGACCCCAGTGCCTATAGTTGACCTTCTACCGAAAATATCAGTCAATCCACAAAGAAATCGCAAACGAGTATACCATTTGACTTTGCGAGAGTATAAAATGTTCGGTTACATCCGAACTTAGCCCTTCCTTACTTGTTTTAACATAATTTTCTACTTTACAAATTTATTTAGATCGATCTGTTTGTATGGCAACTATTTGATACAGTAGTAAAATCTGAAAAATTTCTTAGGATATTTTATTGTTACTGTGGCAGTTCAGTTTATATGGCAGGTATATGTTATAGTGATCCGATATCGGCGGTTCCGACAAATGGGCAGCTTCTTGGAGAGAAAAAAAATTGTTCAAAATTTCAGATCGATATCTCATAAACTGAGGGACTTGTTCGAGTATATACAGACGGACAGACAGACGGACATGGCTAAATCAGCTCATCACGGTGATCATTTATATATATAATTTATATGGTCTCCGACGTTTCCTTCTGGGTGTTACAAACTTCGTGGAAAAATTAATATACCCTGTTCAGGGTATAAAAGTACTTGCCGGTAAAAAAATTTCGCTCGAATGAAGAGGTTATCACTGAAACTGAGGCCTATTTTGAGACAAAAGACAAATCGTTCTACAAAAGAGGTATAAGAAAACTGTGTTTTCTTTGTTATGCCCTGTCATTTTCAGCCAATGTGTTATATACTTGACCTTTTGGATGTATTTTATGAATCTCCGATCCACTTTTAAAGTATAATGAAATTTGTAGTTTATAAACACGAGAAGATTTATGATTTCCTAGACGCAAATCCAACACAGTCTAAATAATTAAAATGTGAGATCTTGAGATGACATGAACTGAAATTACTTCTTTGAATTCTAAGTTCTTAAAGAAATTTCTACTCACTATCATGCCCTATTATATTTGGGTGGTTGTAGGACAGTGGTCGGCATGAGTGGAACTATGTCTGAGATATTAAAGACTCCCAGTGAGAACTATGTAAGCGTACATTATGAGATTTTTTTATTTTATGAAACAACCAAGTTCATTCCTCTTTACTCATTTTAAATATTTTACGATTAAAAAAAGGTCCCGTGCAGCACAGTACACTTGATAGAAGGGAATACTTCGTTACCGATTCATTAAAAGTGAGAGTAACAGAAAGAGAAATAAAGAGAAAGTTATATTGTACATATTACAGGGATAATCAAAACAATAAGATTTAGTATAAAAATTTAATATTAAATTTATTGGAATACATGATATTCTCAAGTTTTTTTTTTTGGTTAGGAGATATGTAGAACGCAACGATGGCAATCACTTTTCCATTTGATTTTTTACATTTACTCAAGCTGATATCGCAAATTTCAGTCAAACTCACTGTATGTGCAGTGAAATTTATCGCACTCATATGAAAATGTCGAGAATAAACTCGAAAACTTTGACAATAAAGGGTGTATATTGATAATATCAAGGGGTCGGCTTTAGAACAATGTCCCAGGATTTCGGGGATAAAATGGGTATGGGTGGATAGAGGAGGTCCAGATAAAGAATATATATAGATATAGCAGCGGGATACTTATAGTTTTCGAGATATTAACATTTAAAGTTAACACTGGTGCTAACACTGGTTATTTGACAATTTGCAACTCTTTTGTTAGTGTCAGAATTAATAGAATTGAACAATGATTTAAATATTGAATTAAAGCTAAAGTTGTTAGTGGATATAGAACGTACTTTAATTAGTTGAAATTTTCAACTTTAAACATAAATGTCTCGAAAACGAAAGCCTGAGACAGTATGTTAAAGTTTTCCCAAATCAAGCCTTTTTTTACCAACAATTCAACGAAAGTCTTCGGAATTCATCTTTTGAATGAGTCATTGCTGTTGCAGCTCTCCGACCATTATATAAACGTAAATCGTCATTTGTTGTAGTTATTCATATTCCTTCGATAACATACTAGTTTTAATCCATTTTAATCATTCACTTAATTGGGAATTATATTGTCAATAAATTAAAGTATTTATTAAACAAATACCAAATATTTTCCCGCAACATTATTCTATTTATTTCAGTGACACTTTTTCACTATAAACTAATAAATTTAGTATATTTCTCCAATTAACAAAAGTGTTTATGTTTTTGTTTACAATTTACATTCTGTTCTATGCTTCTACTTCTTAACTCAAATTAATTACGTCACAAGATGGCAGTTAGCGTTATCTTGTATGCTACATTTTACATTAAGAATAATTATAACTGAAAAGCTAAATATGTGCAAAACTACATAATATTATATATAACTTGAGCAATGGTCACTAATTCCGACATAATGCTTTGAGCACGACTGCGAAATTTTGTTGTCGGCAAATGCCGTTTTGAAGTCAGCTTATTGACCAGTTTGAAGACTGCAGCAACATATCAAACAGCTGATGTATACAATTTCCTTGTTGCCGTACTTAAACCTTTCACGTTTATTAAATTTAAATATTTTATTCAAGGTAAATATTTTGCGCAAAAAATAAGACCTATTTAATTGGTTTAAATTATCAATTGTTATTACATTTGATATATCAGGGCTATTTTATGTTTCTGTTGGTAAAATATTAACGTTAGACTTGTTAGAGCCTTGAATAATTTTACATTTCACATATTAGTGGCAACACTACAGCTGCCCATTGTCGTTGGCAAAATCAGAAATGCTTTTAATTTAGCTTCAGCGCCAACTGCAAGCCTACTGCCGCTGCTGTTGAAGTCGGGCTGTTTTTTACGCCCTTCTAACTTTAGTGCGCTCTTTACGCACAATCGACTACTCTTTTGCAGTATTGTGTATGTACAAACATGTGAAGAATACAATATTTTAAAAACTATACAGTATGATAGCACATACACAATTTTCAATAATAGTGAAGGTAACTTCGAGAAAAAGGAATATATGAGTTGACAAATAGTATAGCGGCAAGTGCGTAGTTTTAGCACATTGGGTAGGTAAATGTCAAATTGTGGGCCTTTCTACAATTCACGTATTATTTTTATACTCTTGCTACATGTTGTTATAGAGTACCACACCTACATCACATTTAAAACTAATCTAATTTTTTCACTTTATGGTATACAAATCAAACACCAATGAATGTATCGGGAGAGAAGTCTTTTCTGATAATATAGTATGCTTGTATGTAAAAATTGGTTGAATCAGATCAAATAATTTCCGTAGCGACCTATACTTAATATAAAGACTTTCGAACTGACGTTTGGCTTTATATCGTATGTATCGGTCAATATGTAACGTATTTTAGCAATATTAACTGAATGTATAAATAAATAAAAAATTGATCGACGAATTGCCCCAACTCACATACAAGTACAAGTACTACAAATAGTAATGTTATATTTTATTCTAAGCTAAATATGTCGGCCAGTGTGTGAGTTATATATGTTATTTATGAAATTGCTTGAAAATGTATTCTCAAGTATATTTGAGCAATATCAAAAAGAAGCTTCAACAGACCCCAAGGTAAGGCAACAATAATATAAACAGAAGCTTTTATAAAACGCAATTATTCACATCCGAACAGGAAAAACATATGTCATGCGAAATATGCACAAGGGGGCCTAAACTAAAATCTTACGAGTAATTCAAAAGATTAAAAATTAAAGAAGGAAACTATTTCGTGAAATCAAAAAAAGTATGTACAAATTGCTTGTCACTTGCGCATACATATAAAAATTGCAAAAGCAAATTAAATTGCTTATACATATCTTCACAAAAGACACCACTCAATGCTCCATTATAGCACATTTTCTATCTCACCCCAAAGAAACTCTAACACAAAAAAAAAAAAAACCGCGGTTTTGGTTTTGACAACAACCCCAAAAACCAAAATTTTAAAGATTGCCAAGAGACACCATACTGCTTAAAGGCACAAAAATCTCAAACGCTACACAGCAAAATACAAAATAAAGTATTACTACCCGCAGCAGTCATCTCTATCGAACGCGGATAAGCGCATTCAAGCAGAAGCTATCGTCTTACTGTAACTTAAAACAAGAGAAAACGTTATCTTCTAGCTATAATACCTTTCACAGGTGCATTTCTTTTAGTAACTACTATATGTATGACTACATTTGAAAACGTGACTTGCCAACGGTTTGCATCCAACGGAAAGCATTTTGCTAGTTCTTTCTAGCCAGGTTCTTTGCTATAAACAATCTTCTATTCGAATTAAGGTTAGTTATTGAAGTAAATAGATCTTTCAGACATTTACATAAATTTGAATTTTTTAAGCTGATTGATTATTCACATTAATTAATGGAATACAAAACAAATTATAATATTTATAGAAATTAGAAAATATATAACATATAATAATATTTATTATTCTATAATACTTTTTTATATGATATATAAATTACAATAACTACATCTATGACTTACACTTAATAATACAAACTTAAATTTAATAATATTAACATATATCTATATACATAATATATCTATTTTCTAAAGCTTAAAAATATTCCGTAATGATCACTATATGGTGTTTCATATGTGATGCATGAGGTCATTGCAGAATCCATGTTTGTCCATACCCAATCTATTGCTGTTTCCTGTTTTGTTGTGGCGACCTTAGCCAATGAAGATTGAAATCCTAACTGTTGCAATCGAGCCTCCAAATCATCAGTTGCTGTTAGGCGACATATGTTAAAGTCACCAAGGACTACTGACGGTCCATTATACTGTTCAGTTATCTGACGGATATTATTTTCCACTTGGTTTCTAAATTCCGGAAGTCTCTAGCGGGGGTTCCTGTACACAAGTGATATGGAAACTGTTGAATTGTTTACGTTTAACAGTTGGTAAACGTTTGTTGCACCGGTGTCGTTTCTTGAAAATGATCCTTCTGATAGACCTGGGAACCTATCTTGCTTGTAGTATATTATAAGGCCGTTGGCAGGGCGTCGTCGGGATGATCTTGTTTCTCCATCAAGGCGTGCAATAACACTGTAGCCTTTTATTGGGAATTCTTCTTGAGGTGAGGCCCATGTCTCGGCAAAGCACAGAATATCAGCAGAACAAATCAGCTTGTCTGATCTAATATCATCAATATGCTTGTTTAGGCTCCTTACATTTTGATAATAAATATCTAGGCGTTGTTCCGATTTTTCAGTCAAAAATCTGTAGCATGTCGTCAATGCTCCTTCTGTCTTCAACCTATTAAGTTGAGTTTTATTTGGATCCTGCGGTCTAAATGGGTTCGGGGGAGAAAATGTCCCTATTATATATAATCCATTGGCACTTGTGGCTCTGCTACATCCTGCATATAAAGCTGATCTGCTTACTCTACCCTCTAGATGAACAGCAACTTGTGTGTATGTTCCACCTTGACTTTTATGTATCGTGATGGCTTCAGCTGAAATGACCGGAAACTGTCTGCGTTCTATGGTTATTTGCTCATTTCTCTTGTATTGGAACGATCGGACCACGCTCATGATTGGTGTCCAATCTGCATTGCGACTGTGAGGCTGCTTGGAACGTGCAAAGCTTCCAACTCTTGATTCTGCGAATTTTATCCATAGTCGCACCACTGAACTTTTAGATCTATGTGATTCGGAATCAACCTGCATTAGTTCCCCCGTAGCACCATTGACGAGACCATCACTTATGTTTATGTTGACTGTCACCATATATTTGATCGAAGTCTTGAGCTGCAATGTATAAAGCATTCCTTGTGTTTCCGATGGCTTAAAATACTTCACAGCTTCTAAAATGTTTGCCCTGCTGCGTTCTGTTAGGGAACTTGACTTAATTGTATCCTTCGCAGTCGAAATGAACTCCTCGGTCATCGTGTTCGCCAGTTTAGTTAAATTAAAATCATTTGCTCCAGCATTTGAATAAAATAGATGGATGGCTTCGTTCGGTATCTCATTAGAGGTCTTTTCCCTGCTTTTGATTAATTGGATGTCAGCGTGTGTCATATTTCCCTCTGACATGTTATTTAAAGCGATGGCAAATGCTTGATCTTCACGCTGGCGCATTATTTCAGTGAGCTCAAAGTACCGAAATTGATCCCAAAGCGGGTTTCCTGTAATTGTACTGTAATGATCAATCCTATTCGGCGCAAATATCCATCGATCTCCAACTGGCGGCAGCTGCTTTAAGTCACCAAACACGATAATTGGTATGCCTCCAAAGTAAGCGGTGCTCCTGAAAATTTGCTTTAGCCGGCAATCGAAATATGCAAACATCTTTGCTCCAACCATTGAAATTTCGTCAATTATAATAAGCCTAACATCTATGAGATTGGCATGAATTGTGTTTAATGTGTCACTATTTAGTGGGCGAAGATCGCCGGAAGACTGGTTGACGGGGAGTGAAAAAACCGAATGGAGGGTTAGGCCTCCAATTCCAAATGCTGCTTTGCCAGTGGGTGCGCAGAGTAACACCTTGGCTGTTGCGGGGTTGGTTTCTGGCACACTATTAGCTCGAAATGTCAACGACTGATATATAGTTGTTATAAGCCGACTCTTGCCCACTCCAGCACCGCCTCCGACATATTCGAAGAAGATTGCCCTTTTACTGACATTGTGCATTACATGAGCAAAGTATTCCCTCTGTTAGCTGTTAAGTGACTGCACCATTGCCAGTAAATGGTCTTCTAATATTAGAGGTGGGAGTTTAATTAATGGAACCGCCTCTTCCTCTTCCTCTGTATTGTTGTGCTCCTGAAAAACTTTAATGTCCCCTGTTTGCTCTGGAACGGCTAGAGCCCTAAATTCGGGATCTAAAAGTTGTGAGGCAGCTCGATCATCAGCTGTTTCTTCCGCTGCGACATGAAGGTTTTCCAAAATCCGTTCTAGTTCGTTCGATGAAAATTTGTCATATTAGAGCTTATTCAGCTCAATTTGCTCCTTGTGTGAATTGCAAATACTCTCGACTTCATTATTTAATAAGTCTGTTTCCTCTTTTCTCCATGGGTGAAACATCATGGCGGTTTCTCTGAAGAAATCGGCTCTTGAACTTTCAACGCTAAAGTCCCAAAATATTATAAGCTGCTTCTTGAGCCGATATTTCCGATCCATTTACAAATTTGTTTCCGATGTGCTGCAGTTTTCTTTTAATGGAGAAATTCCCTGCATTTATTTCCTCCATGGCTTGTCTCAATAATGTTGATACTTCTCTATTGGATTTATTTATATAATTAATGATATAGGTTCAGCAAGTATATGCGTCCAGAATGAATTGAATATCCATATTTGCTCTATGAAATTTAAGGATGTTTTTATTATAGGCCCTTAGAAGATTGTCGGAAAATTTTCTCTTTAGGAAAATGTGGGGCTTTTTTACAGGTGAGTGAAAAGCAAGCTTTGGCATCGGATATGGCATGTTGAATCGGCACACTTGTTTTTCAAGTGGGTCTCTTAGGCAAGCTCGACCAAGTCTGTGTCTTTGATACTGAATGAACTCCAGTAAGTCCAAATCATCCCCATCGGTTGTGATGTGTCGGTCGAGGAATGTTTCAACATCATTTGCTCTCCAAATATTCCGTTTTGCAATAATTTTAGCATTTGGCGGAATGGATTGTCGAAATACCTGGAACATGTAACTGGATCTGTCCTTATCAGTCTCTCCTTTTCAGAGCTTGATAGAGCAGTAGCTTCCTCTTCCGAAATGTCTACTTTATCCACCAGTTTCTTCAATATGACTAACAACTCAGACATTGTGATAAAAAATGTTGGCAAACCAAACTGGCGGATCATAGCTAAAATTTTCTTCTTTTCAGCCTCCCAATGTGCAGGTGAGGATCGAAGTCCTTTGAGTACATGATACCCTTCATCATGCTGGATAAGGTTGCTGACAAAATTTTCATCCCTCACATTTGCAGCAGTTATATTCCTCGATCCAGACTTTTTACGCAGGCAAATGGAAATTGCATTTTGAATGTGCTCCAACTCGTAGAACTTAGAAATATACAGGAGCACGTCCACGCGCACACAACGCCGATCATAGCGTCGAATTTCAGAACGTTCAATTTTACGTTGGATACGACAATTCCTGAGTATCGTCGTCGGTTGTAACGTCCCTTGGGCATCACCTTGTCCTGGTGCCATTGCAACCCGTTCAATGGTTCGATTTTCAACGGGTCATTGTCCATTAAAGTCTCCTGACCACTTGGATTTAAATCCTCTTCCATTTCAAGCGGTACATTTTCCTGACGGGCATTAAGCAGGTCTTTTCCTTCTGCCTCATCTGCAGGTTCCGCAATGAATGGCACAGTTTCCTCGTTTCCAGCATTTGCCAGCCAATCACTTGACATTTGGATATTATGCTTGACGTAGAGCTCTGTACCCAGCAGATAGTTTAGTGCCTCCAATATTTTTGCTGGTCGCCCTGTCTCCGTCCTAAAATCATATTCCAATCGACGTTTCAAGTGCACTTGAATAATATGGATGTTATCAAATCTTCGTGGAAGCATGGTGACTGTCCCTACAACTGAAATGGGGATATTCACCACTGCTCCACGAATAGCACATCGTCGTTCATATCCTAAGGAGATGATGCGCATAAATGGTTCTCGGTGATATCAGTATTTCTTTCAGACACGTTAAACCCTGAAGGCATTCCGGAATATCAGGAAACTTCAATCCTTCCGATAAGCAGATATACGATACCTTCCTAACAATACGATAGCATGTGTTGCAAAAGTTGTACTTTTGGTTCGAAGACGGAAATTTTGATGACAGATAAAACACTTTTCTAGCATCTTCTGAGCGCGCAAATTTTGTTGAAGTCTGACATTTTTCACTTGAGGGAACCAAGTGCCACCGCAACACACGCATATTTCAGTTGGTCCTTTCTTTATCAACAATGCGTAAATATCAAAGATATTGGCAGCTCGACGTTGACGTTGATGTTCTTGTTCTTCTAGCTGTGCATCAGGAGAAAGTTCACGACGTCTTCTCATATTCCTCCTGGTTTACCTCTCGCTTTCTAACTCACGATTTGCGGGATCCGATATATGCAATTGTACTCTTTCCAACGTTGATTCCTGCTCGTTTGTTAGTTGTTGCCTGGTTTGCTGGCGGGTTCTTCTTTGAGAAGAATTTAAAATTTGCTCACGACGTCTTCTTATTGGATCTTCTCGACGACTTCTCCTCAATGCTGCATCTCGTTGCCTCTCTTCTTCCCTTATTATTACATTCTGACGCCGTACAGAACGTTCCATTGTGTTGCGCTCCTGCTCCTCTGCTCTATATTCCGGATTGGTTCTCCTATGTATTTAAATGTTCCGCGGTGTTGCGCTCCTGCTCCGCTGTTCTATATTCCGGATCCAAGCGCCTGTTCGAACGACCCATTGTGTTGCGCTCCTGCTCCGCTGCTCTATATTCCGGATCGAAGCGCCTGTTCGAACGACCTATTGTGTTGCGCTCCTGCTCCGCTGCTCTATACTCCGGATTCGTTCTCCTATTTAAATGTTCCGAGGTGTTGCGCTCCTGCTCCGCTGTTCTATATTCCGGATCGAAGCGCCTGTTCGAACGACCTATTGTGTTGCGCTCCTGCTCCGCTGCTCTATACTCCGGATTGGTTCTCCTATTTAAATGTTCCGAGGTGTTGCGTTCCTGTTCTTCACTCCTATATTCCGGATCCAAGCGCCTGTTCGAACGACCTATTGTGTTGCGCTCCTGCTCCGCTTCTCTATATTCTGGATTCAAACGTCTGTTTGAATGACCTACTGTATCACGCTGCTGCTCTGCTGCTCTGTGAAGTAGGTTCTGTCGTCTAGTGGAACGTGCAGAACTGTCACGAGTTCTTTCCTCATTGCGGTACTCCAAATTTGAGTACCGTAATTCGGCGATATAGTCGGCGTTCCTCTGTCTATTATTTTCCAAATTTTGACTATATTGTTGTCGGCTTCGATTCAGAGCATTGCGACGTCTTTTTTCCTGCGACTGTCTAGATACTCTTGGCATTTTTACAAATTAATAAGATATTTATACAAATAAAAAATATACGTAAAATAAACAGTGAAAAAATTATAATAGAATTAAAATAATGCTTATTCTTAAAAAATAATAATATTTTTAAAATAATGCTTATTATTTGAAAAGGATTTTTTTCGTTGTTTTGAAAGTGTGCTTGTTGAAAGTTTAAGCTGCTCGCGTAAACTGAAGTGATCCGATGTGTTGGGCCCTATTTATTGAATGCTTTAGAGCCCGACTTCACATCTGCAAACTCTTTTGCCCTTCTTGGTATCATCAAGGAATTTTCGAACAAATGTTAAGGCGTTAATTACAAAAGTTGCATTGTAGAGGTTCTTTTTTACCTAGGTTATATTTTCTACCTCCCCTACGAACTATGTTTACTTTCTACCTAGGTTTTGTTTTGTACCTACCCATCAGTTAATTAGGGTTTTAAAATTATCTTGAATTATTAGGGATTTATTTATTTTATGGGTATTAAAAATATTATTTCGCCTTTCTCTTATGTATATATTCTTAACATAATTGTCTACTTACCTCCATACCAAAATTTATTTAGATCGATCAGTTTGTATGGCAGCTATAACATATATAACAATAATCAGATCTGAAAAATTTCTTATGATATTTTATTGTTACCGTGGCCAATAATCCATGCCAAATTTCATCAAGAAATTTTAGTGGAAATATTAAGACGTTAAATATAAAAGGGGCATTATCGAAATTTTTTTACCTAGGTTATGCTTTTGAGCTACGCTTCGAACAATGTTTATTTCCTACCTGTTATTCTACCTAGAATGTTTTGTACCTACCCATTAGTTAATTAGGGTTTTAAAACTGAATAATTATGTTTTCAAAGTTAGTGTTCTATTATTATTAATAAATAATAATATATCTTGAATAATTAGGGATTTGTTTATTTTATGGTTAATTAAATAATATTTTTGCTGCTTACTCATATGAATCCATTCTTAACACAATTTTTAACTTATTGCCCCAATCAGCTACATGTCATACCTTACTTTTTTCACAAGCAAAACTGTTTTTGGCAGATATAAGAAAAATTTGATTGAAAGCTTAAATTGGACAGTATAAATTATTAATTAATCTGATTTGTTTATAATATATTTTTTGTAAAGTGGTTAAATCTGATTACAATGTAAACATATTGGAGAAGATTGATTAGTTATGTTACTCACTATTTACCATATAGAAAAAATTTAAGGGTTTAATTTTCTATTACAAACTATATTACATTTCGGAAAAAATGGGTTCTCTATTTAATGAAAAAAGTAAGACATGCCAAGCTTTGTGAAGATATTTTGTCATATAAAAAAATTGCCCATACAAGATCTTGATTTTGATCGGTCAGTCCAATCCATACTAAAAACTTCCATAAAAAAATTTATTTTGATTGGTCCGTTTCTATGATAGCTGTGGTCTGATATGAACAATTCGTTCGAAGATTGTAGCGATATCTTGGACAATTATCATCCATGCCATATTTCGTGAAGATAACTTGTCGTAAACAATTTTTTTCATAAAAGAACTTAATTTAGATTGTCAGTTTGCATGGCAGCTATGTATATGCCATTGAGAGAAATTCATGCCGGATTTCGTGAAGATATCTTATCTAATGAACAATTTTTCCATGCAAGCACTTGATTCCGATCGTTCAGTGTGTCTGGCAGATATATGCTATTGTGATCCGATCTGTACAATTTTTTCGGATATTGCAATACTTCTAGCAATAACCTATGCCAAATTTGGTGAAGATATCTCGTCAAATGAAAGAGTTTTCCATGCAAGTATTTAATTCCGATCGTTCAGTTTATATGGCAGCTATATTCTATAGTCATCCGATCTATACAAGTTCTTTGGAGATTGCATAGCTTTATTTAACAAAAACCAATACCGAATTTCGTGAAGATATCTCGTCCAATGAAAGAGTTTTTCATACAAGCACTTGATTCCGATCGTTCAGGTTATATGGCAGCTATATGCTATGGTCATCCGATCTATACAATTTCTTCGGCGAATAGATTATTGCCTTAAATAATAATCCATGCTTAATTTCGTAAAGATACCTCGTCAAATTAAAGACTACAAGCACTTCCTTCCGATTGTTCAGTTTATATGGCAGCTATATGCTATAGTCATCCGATCTGAATAATTTCTTCGGAGATTACATTGTTGCTTTAGATAATAATCTGTGCCAAATTACGTGAAGATACCTCGTCAAATGAAAGAATTTCCCATACAAGCACTTCATTCCGATTGTTCAGTTTGTATGACAGCTATATGCTATACTCATCCGATCTGAATAGTTTCTTCGGAGATCACATTGTTGCTTTAAATAATAATCTGTGCCAAATTACGTGAAGATACCTCGTCAAATGAAAGAATTTCCCATACAAGCACTTCATTCCGATTGTTCAGTTTGTATGGCAGCTATATGCTATAGTTATCCGATCTAAATAATTTCTTCGGAGATTACATTCGTGCCTTAAGTAATAATCCGTGCCAAATTTCGTGAAGATACCTCGTCAAATGCAAGAGTTTTCCATACAAACACTTGATTCCGATTGTTCAGTTTGTATGGCAGCTATATGCTATAGTGGTCCGATCTAAATAATTTCTTCGGAGATTACATTGTTGCCTTAAATAATAATCCGTGCCAAATTTCGTGAAGATACCTCGTCAAATGCAAGAGTTTTCCATACAAACACTTGATTCCGATTGTTCAGTTTGTATGGCAGCTATATGCTATAGTGGTCCGATCTAAATAATTTCTTCGGAGATTACATTGTTGCCTTAAATAATAATCCGTGCCAAATTTCGTGAAGATACCTCGTCAAATGCAAGAGTTTTCCATACAAACACTTGATTCCGATTGTTCAGTTTGTATGGCAGCTATATGCTATAGTGGTCCGATATCGGCCGTTCCGACAAATGAGCAGCTTCTTGGTAAGAAAAAGACTTTTTCAAAATTTCAAATCGATATCTCAAAAACTGAGGGACTAGTTCGCGTATATACAGACGGACGGACGGACGGACGGACAGACGGACATGGCTAAATCAACTCAGCTCGTCACGGCGATCATTTATATATATACTTTATATGGTCTCCGCCGTTTACTTTTGGATGTTACAAACTTCGTGGCAAAATTAATATACCCTGTTCAGGGTATAAAAATACGTTTCCAATCTATCATATAAATAGAAAGCATTGGCAAAAGGTTTCACACCTAGTGCTAGCAGATCCCAACTGCAACACCCCCGCTCAATTGGATACAATAGTAGGCAGCGAGCTTATACCGCGAATAATACTTTAAGGTAAACAAATTTCAACCACTCTTCCCAAAACACTTTATTCGATTGGATTCTAAGTGGATTAGTTACAGAATCAGTTTCCTCGTCAACAACTGACGTTGCCGAAAATTCAAAAGGATACCTTATTTCACAATTAAGGAAATTTCGAGAGTTAGAAAAACTCCCCTTATATCAACTACTCGATCAAATAATTTCCGGTACGTCATACGACTACGACTAGAGCTACAATTTTGCAACACTCCCACAAATTGTCCCAAAAAACAAAGTCAGAGCTTCTTCTGACAATGCCAGTGTTAAAAACACAAATATATATAATTCAACCAAATCAGAAAAATATCTTACTAAATATACCACATACAAGTATAAGCTTTATAGCAGCCAATGCAAAAGTTGAACAATGGGCGTGGCACTGTCCAATTTAGGAGATCCCATATCTAGGGTTATACTTGACCGATTTTATTCGGCATATAACATTCTTCCCTCATATCTATGTTGCAGTTTGAAAATAGGCAAATTCAGACTACAACCACACCTACTTCCCATATAATAATAAACCCAACGATTACCCTCCTCCCGCCCAACCGACGCGAGGGGCGCAATCCGCATACGTGCGGAATTAGCCGAGTCAGAAAAGGCAAGAGAGTTTTTTAAGTGTTGAGATCTAAAACTGCTCAGCTACAGAAACAAAAATTTCAACAGCTAAGATCTAAAGTTACAATATAATAAATTGTTACATTTTCATTCATTAAGAAAACACAATAAAGTCTTTTTAATTTTGAAATGTAAGTCAGATAAGTCAAATGTGCTGGAATGAGAATTAAAATCGTGACATTACGGCGGAATGGCTCGTTTAGTTCAAAATTTGATCTACAGGATTTTAGCAGTAAAGGTCTAAACTGCCTCGAAAGGCGAACCGGGATATTAAATTTAATTTCAGACAGGAGAAAAGAACTGCAAACAGTTCCATTCAAAAGTTTCACTAAGAATATTATGCCAAGCATTTCCCTACGACTAGAAAGTGTAGGTAGACTAATAAGTTTTAAACGACTTGTGTATGGAGGTAGACTTACCCTAGTTTCCCATCGGAAATGCGCTAAGGCGAAAAGTAAAAATTGTTTTTGAACCGACTCTAACTTGTCAGAATGGATTTGGTAGCTAGGGTTCCATACCACAGAGCCATATTCCAATATAGGTCTAACCAAAGTTGTATAAAGTGTTTTAGTAATATACGGATTTCTAAATTCTTTAGACCAACGTTTAACAAAACTGAGGACAGCTTTTGCTTTCAAGAAATTAAGCTTAGGGTCCATATTAACTCCCAAATCAACATAGTTTAAAACTTTCTCTAGAATATGGTGTTTTATTACGTAAGAAGAGGGGTGCACAGATCTACGGGAAAAGCACATCGTCTTACATTTATTGAGATTCAATGGCAAATCATTTCTATCACACCATGCAACCAAATTGTTTAAGTCTGTTTGCAACAGACACCTTTCCTCAGTTGAAGTGTATGATTTAAAAAGCTTTACATCGTCAGCGTATAATAAAATTTTTGAGAATTTTATTACTGAAGAGATATCGTTAATAAACAACAAGAACAGAATCGGGCCAAGATGACTACCTTGCGGAACACCAGAAGAAACATTAATTGTATCTGAAGGTGTATCCTCAAATATCACTCGTTGTGTTCTATTATAAAGATAGGAAGATACCCATTGAAGGAATCTTGGCTGAAAGCCCAGAAGATCAAGTTTATGTATGAGAATCGAGATATTTACTTTATCGAAAGCTTTGCTAAAGTCTGTGTATATAACATCCGTATGCTTATGTTCCCTAAAACCCAATGATACATGGTTTACAAATTCAAGTAAGTTTGATATAGTCGAGTTCCCTTTACGAAATCCATGCTGAGATGGGGAAATTAACGGAGAAATCGAAAAGGTTATATGGTCAGTGATGATAGCTTCAAAAAGTTTAGGTATAACTGATAGTTTTGCGATACCTCTATAGTTTTCAATGTTCGATCTAAATCCACTTTTATGCAAAGGGATTATAAATGACTGTTTCCATATTGAAGGAAATATACCGTGTTTAAGAGAGGAATTAAATATCCTTGTCAAAGGCAAGTAAATATATTTGACACTATTTTTTAGGAAGCATGAGGGTATCATGTCTGGGCCATAACTAAAAGATGGTTTTAACTTATTTAAATTAAAAAGGACGTCTTCTTCTGAAATAACTGGGGCGTTAATTAAAGTATTCGAACACAGCACTTGCTGATAAGAAAAAGTTTTGGAAGAATTATTACAGTAGTTTGACTTGAAAAATTCTGCAAACATATTGGATATAATATCATTGTCACTTGAAATGATAGATTTGTATTTCATTGCGGACGGAAATTTGGAAATCCTGCGTTTGGAGTTGACGAAATCATAAAACGATTTTGGATTACTTACAATATTTTTTTTAACTTTATTTAAGTAATTATTATAACATTTTTTGTTTAGGTCAAAATATTGTCGACGCAATAGCGAATATTTAGAATAGTCGACAAGTGAACCGGTTTTTTTAAAATGTTTAAAGGCTCGAGTTTTTCTGTTTTTCAATTTATATAACTCTTTCGAAAACCACGGACTTATACTTTTGTTTTTGTTAACAATTACTATTGGAACATAGTTTTCAAATAATTTCATAATAATATTATTAAAATGAGAGACACTCAATTCAGTGTCACCATTATAATTAGGCCATGTTATTGTAGAAAGTTCTATATTTAATTTTTTTAAATTAGCTTTTGCAAAGTTAAACCGAGTACAGAAGCACGAAGTTTGATGATTATTATCCCGTACAATGCCTGAGATTTCGACAGATATTTCCAAAGCAGGATGATATGAGTCCTCTGGTAGAACAAGAGGATTACTCTGAATAACGGAACACTTTGCAGAGGTATCAACGTATAGTAAATCTAAGCATTTACCAAATTTATTCGGAATCAAATTAATTTGGTTCAGACCCAACTCGGACATTTTTTCGAAAAACTCATTAAAACATGACCGATTGCAAATCGGCACGATATAGTCATCGAATGGTTTCCACGAAGCACACGGTAAATTGAAATCACCTAATACAATTATTGAATCTGCATTATTTGCCATCGAGGTAGCACTATTTATTAAAGAAGCATGCTGCATGTATACAGATAAGTCGGAATGGGGTGGTATATAAGATAGGGTTAAATAAATAAAGCAACTATTAACGTATACTCTAACACATTTAAATTCAAATGAGTCGGTCCCTGGAACAAGAATATTTTCAGATGGGATAGAGGAATGCACGGCAAATAGAACACCTCCACCGATTCTGTTCAGTCGATCACATCTAAAAATTTGAAATTCGCTGTTTAAAATCTCATTATCAAAAATGTGAGGTTTTAACCAAGTTTCTGTAAATCCAATTATATGGAAATTAAAATTGGAACTGTTCAAATACAAGTCAGTTAATTTTGTATTAAGACCTCTAACATTTTGATAATAAATGCTTAGCGAATTTCTACCAATCAGTTTTTTATATCGGTGGTTGCTTTTGGTAATTTAACACTGTTTTCCTCAGTTTGACTTCTAAGTTTAGGTTTAAATTCGCGTACAAAAGTCCCAGGTGGCCAGAATGAACTATCTAAGATCTTTTTGAATGTTTCAAGAGATACGTCTATTTTAAACGATGATATACTTCTATCATAATTGAAGTTAAATTTACGTATATTGATATCATCGATTTTTAAACGTGACGAAATGTAAGATTTAATGTCCTCCACCAAGGTATCTTTGGCAAGTCTCGAAATAAATATAGACTTTTTAGGTGGAATAACTATCAAGTTATTAACTGATGCTACTAAGTTAATAGGGGGAGCCTCTGGAATTGTGAGACACTTATTACTATTAGATAGAGCTTTTGGGGAATTGAGCTCTTTGGAAGTTGACGGCTTATCACCTTGAGGGCAAGGAGAAGGGAGATTTATTAGGTCATTGGGAGGAGACGTTCTTTTCTGAACAGAAGAACTAAGTGTTACTTCATCGGAAGGACGTTTACGCTTAGGAGCAGGTTTAGAGGATTCGTGAGAATCATTCAGGCACTTAAAAGATTTGAACAATTTTTCATAGTGCCTAAATTTTTCAGTGAGGGTTACAAGATCACGACCGATTTCGTTAAAGCCATTGCGTGTCTCCCTATAAACTTTAAATAGATCGATTTCAATAGATCTACAATTTAAACAGGACCAACGCAATCCCTTACAGTCGATAATAGAATCTAAGATTCTACCAGTCAGTCCAGCACATTTAATATGGGCAAGCCCATCACAAAGCCAGCATGAAACGTAGCGATCTGACTCGCCTTTAATGTTACAATTGGGGAAGTTACAAGACATAATAAACCACAAGAATGAAGATCAAATAAAAGAGTAGGTAGAACAAAATTTAATAGATTAATAATAAATTAGTGTGTTAATAAAATATTAATAATAATAAATTCAATTAAGAACAATTTTTTTTTTTTTTTTTTTTATCAAAGTTTAAAACCAAGACAATTTGAAGAAGCAATATAGCGAGCAGTTTTAGAAGCACTGTAACAAATAAAAAACTAAACGCAACACAGCTGTGAATAAAGAAGTAAATAAAATAAACAAAGTGAGAAAATAGAATAAAATAAAACAAAATGAAAGAAAGGCTGACTCGGCACCAAAAATTGGAAAGTTTAAACTTTTTAATACTTTTTAATACCGCACAAAACAGAACATAAAATACTTATCATGAAACTGAGAGTTTAATCACTAAAAATTTGTATTAACACGGTAATAAAAATCAGTTAAACTTCGAGAATTTTTTAATATAAAAACACAAATGTACACAGCTAAAAAAAATTGCAGCTTAACAGCTTGAAGTGTTGCCACCTTGATATATAACACAATTTAAAATTCCATCTGATTACGGTATACAAATCAAGAAACAATTAATATAACTTTGAACTAATATTGCCTTTAATGATCAAAAATTGTGCAAATCGAACCAAAACTGTTCAAGCCCTTAGGTACCGAAATATGGACCCCATTGACCATAGTTGACTTTTTACCGAAAATATCGGTCAATGTGCGAGATATTCTGATAAAACCTTTTCCTAATAAATGTATGTCTTAATGTTAGAAATGGGTTGAATAGGGTCAACACTTCCCTTAGCCCCATATACCTAATATAAAGATTTTCGAACTTCCTGTTGACTTTTTACCGCACATATCGGCCAATATGTGAGTTATCTCAATAAAAATTAGAGAGCGTGTTGTTTTTTTAATAACAGTGTGTCTTTGTTACTAAAATAATTATAATCGGATCAAAACTGGACCTAGCCTCTACATAACTAATATCAAAATTTTCGAACAGCCGGCTGACCTTACCCTATATAGAATGGTGATAGTATGTGAGGGACCTTAATAAAACACAGGGAGCATTTTGTTAGTAACAGATAACATGCCACATCTATCGTATGTATGTGGTATAAATATCATCAATAGTATCTGGTATAAATATATACGCTCCCAACTCCCATATACTACATATAAAGATTTTCTTTTTTCTAACCACTTTTATGACGAATATGTCGCCCAGAATGTGAGTTACGGTATATATTTAAAAAATTGCTTAAAAAAAACATTCTCAAGTATAGTTCGTTCTTTTCTCTGCCCCCAATAAACCCCAATATAATGATTTCCGTTTTTCCAAATGACTTTAAACCATTTAGGTCGGTCAATATATGACATTTTAATGAAATTAAATGGACAAGTTTTTTAAAAAATTATGTGGCTTAGCGCTGAAATAGAATAGAATTAATCTACACCTTGGTTTTAACCACATGTCCTTTATATAATGCATTCCGATCCTCTGGTTGACGTTTTCCACATCAACACAATAAATTAAATTTAGCTTCTTCGGTCGAGTAGATATCACATTCATATATCTCATTTGAAGATGTTTTTAATATAATTTTTGCTGACGCGAACTAAATTATCGCAATAACATTTAGTCTAAGTTAATGGCCTTCAGTATAAGTTAAGAAGACACATTTGGCTATAGAATAGGTGAGAATGAACTTATGGAGATAACTGGATGTAAAAAATTACTTAGTTTAGGTGACTTATTTGTTAATTTATGCATGGTATACATAAAAGTAGTAATACACATTTAGGGTATTCACAAGGTGTCATATTGTGTCATATCGTCATATTGTCTTAGCTTTTTAAAACTGTCATATCAACACTGTTGTTGTTTCCCATACAAAATTGAAATACGACAAATACAACACGGCGAGGTATGTTTTTTGAGTGTGCTATTTTATCAGCTGTATCTGTATTTTTATTGTTGACATTTAAGTGTCTAAAATTAATAAATTAAATTAATTTCATCAATTTCTATAATAATTAGGCAATTCACAAGCTTCGTCGAATGTCTTATGTCGTATTTCAATAGCTTAAAAAATACGACACTTGTGAGCACCCCTTAATTGTTGTATGTCATATTATTTAATATTTCTACACTTCTCCAGCTGGTAATGAAAAATTAAGAATACAAAAATGCCACGGGAAAGTCACAAAAATAAAATTAAAGCTTCTTTATGTTGAAACAGCGGCATTTTGGTTCACATTGCAACCACAGAAACAGCAAAATATTTTTATATTTTACTTTTCTTCAACTTAATTTACCTGAATATCGTGGCTTCCTTCCATATTATTAAAGAAATTGATGAAATTTATTTTATTCATTAAGGAACTAAACCATCCAGCAAAAGGCTCCGGTATAATAAACAGAGCGCCATAATCGGGAGTAATTGTCAATGAAGTTGTCTCCTCTTCAAGCAAAATACTTTCAAGCATTGTTATCTTTATTACCACCACATCAATTTCAACGTGGTTTTGTAGTTTTAAATTTTATATTTGCTCAGCAACGGAATTTTCGGAATTAATGCCATCTTTCTTCCTTGTTAAGTAAATACGGGAGCGAATATATCAGAATTGTGACTATAAACCATTGATTTAGTATAGTTAGACAAAGAGAATTATTCCGTTTAATTATGTTATATATTTAGCAAGCCCTTCCTTAAGTTCGGATCAAACCGAATATTTAATAATCTCGCAATTTAGGAGGATCAAAGCCGAAAGCATATTTTCAGGTGTTGGCAGAATTAAACATTATTAAATAAATTCAAAATGCGTTATGAAATGAAATTGTAAATGGGTTACAACTACATTTGGTATCTTACAAACTTGTACTATAGGTCACTTAGTTGTTACAGTTTGCTTTTGATTCGAGATAGATGTTTATATTAAAATCAATCTTACTAACATAAAGCATCATCATATTTGTGCAGTGGGTAGGTTCATTCTAGTAGCTATAATGTTCAGAGTATGAGCAGGGTATATTAAGTTTGCCACTATAGCATGTAGGTGCCATACAAATTGACCACTCAATGTTCTTGTTAGGAATCTTTTGTATGTACTTGTGAAGGATGATATAGCTTCGGTGCAGCCGTAGTTATTGTTTTTCTTGTTTTTATTAGCGAATGGTATACCGATTTTTTTAAGCATCAGACCACATTATTAACAGAAAAATAAACCGCTTCTTGATGATTGATAAGACATCATGATTTTACTATAAAATGAGCACTGAACTTCATACGAGGGCTGATCAACGTTGACATAATTTTTGAAAAGTTTTGTTTTGACATCTTCATCGCGATTCGATTTGTATAACATAAATATATTGTAAAGTGACTTTTAAATCTGCTCCCATTTGCTAGTCATTTATCAAGACTGTTTAGACTCCTTCTTCTGAAGTAATTCAATTCAATTTTTGTGTAAATAAAGTAAATTACGAGAGTTGTACGAAATGCGCCTCTTGTGTCGGTAAATGTTCGATCAGGAAAATAAATTGGAACGTGTTTCAAACTTGGAGAAATCCTCTCCTAATTCCCATCTCATGAATTTAGGGTGCTTCATATTAACATTCAACTTAATACTCCATATATCCGCCAGTATGGGAGAATAGTCTCCCGGTATGCTGATTGGAATGAAAGATTTAAATCGAGAAGAATTACTATATTCAGTATTTTTCATTAACATCTGATCAAGTTTGACTGGGTCGCGTGTTTTTTGCTTGCAATGGAATAACGGCTACGGAATCATTGTAAATGTTGCATGAATGTTTCGGCGAGTCTACTTTATCACGAACACAAGTATTTTAGTGCCACAAGCCATTCAGAGAAGGTCGCGAAGTTACCGAAAGCTTAACTCTTGCGAATTGTCCACCCGATAAAATCGAAAGTTGAAGTTGAAGAAACAGTGCTTGAAAATCATAGTGTTGACATCGAAGAGATAGCAGAGGTTCTCACATCTCTTATTGGATCGACTCAATACATTTAGATTCATGTTTTGATACTTCATACATGTTAATGCTAGGCTCGTACCAAAATACCCGGATAAAGGACGTCGAGTAAAAGGTTCCAAAGAGATGCTTGACAACGAAGCTGAGGACCATATACTCATCAAAGGCATCATTACTGGCGATGAGACATGGGTTTAAATTCGTGCTATAGGATCAAACGGTCAACGGTCGGGGAAGCAATTTGTCAAAATAACCAGATTTGTGGACAAAAAATTCATTGATTTTTCCCTACAATAATGCGCTGCCACATTCATCGATTTATTTACTTATTTGTGAATTGAAGTCATTAAAAATCATTCGCTGAAGGCACAAAGAGTAACAACGGTCGTTGATTCGATTCTTATTTTTGTGATTAATGTCTTGACTGTTTTCCTTCGGTGAGAACTGTCTTACTTCTCTGTTTTTGCTGAGCTATACTCAAGTTGTCGGAAAACAGCTATCATGGGGAATGTTGCGACAATCGGCAAACCGTCGATTGAAAGTATGTGAGTTAGCTAAGATAGTGTGTACCTCGTAAGGCCACAGGGGTCGCATCCTTCATGAAATATTGTGCATGAGAAAGTTCTCGGTGAGATGAGTGCCTCGTTTTCTCACTGTAGACAAAAAGTGCAACCGTAAACCATTCCACAGCAGTGTTTAATGCAGTTTAAACGGAACTCGCGCGCATTTGTGACTGGCGACGAAAAATGATGGAGATCTGAGACCAAGGGATAGGAGGAATAGTGTATTTCACCCGGCGTATCTGATCCGAAGAAGACGCAGACTCCCCTATAAGCCTGAAAGTGATTGGCACCATTTTCTGAGATTCACACACTTACCTTAAAGTTCTTTATGCAAATTTTTGAGTTTTGGATGTCCCTCCTTTTGGTGATCTTCTGTGCAACATATTTCGAGAGTATAATATTTCATCAAGTATCTGAATTCAGCGGTTCCATTCTCACTTTTTGTAAATGATATTTCTAAATTAATTAGAAGAAGAGTTGGAAGTTAATCTATTGACTCTAAAAATACTGCAATGTGATTTTCGTACAGAACTGTTCAACCGTTTCGTAAAGACAATGGGAAAAAACCTTAAACCAGTGGTCGGCATTTCATAGCACAATTGTGCAAGCTAATTTTATACATATGTTACGCTTACGCTCTATCGTTCAGTCGTTGTCGAGACCATGGATAAAATGATCCGAAACTCCTCTCTTTGCCTTCTGAGAGAGCTCATGAACTCGTGGCTTTTCTCGGTAATACTGAAAGTTCATGAGCTACTGAACAGATGACAAGCAAAACAACGAAATACCACTAAGAGTAACGCAGAAATAAATTGCGAAGTCAGTTATTTGTGAGATAAGATTTTTTGGTGACTTTTACGTGTGTTTCTAATTTATATTTAAAGAGATTTAATATAGTTTTGATTGTAAGAAAAAGCGGGTATTTCGTCGCAGATTATTGTTTTACTTAGCAGTACCAATTGTCAAGGTATATACATATTTTGGTTAGAATTCCCAGCAAATGTAATGTAAACTTTGACTTTCGAAAAAATTATCAAAAGATATTTGTTTATTGAGTATATAAAAAAAAAGTTATGTTCATGTTTAGGTTATTTAAAACTAGTAAGTGTTTTGATATATAAAGATATTTTATAAAGTTTATAATAATATTTTGAAAATCATTTGTGATTAAAATAAACATGTACATATATTTAGACCGCATATAGGATATCTAGTTTGTTAAAATGAATATTAATTATGTATATTTTTCTGTTATATGAAAACCGAAAACTATCCAAGAATTACAATAAAAATCTTAAAACTTATTTCTTTCCTTAGTGGCACCACTGTCAAATGTTATAAAAAATTTGGACTTTGACAGCGCTCTCACGATTCAAATAGTTTCGTATTAATTTCTCCTTGGTCGAGCCACCTTAGAAACAACATCGCTTGTGTTAAAGCCGCTTAGGAAAATGTGCCCTGCATGAACTTTTTTGTCACTACAGCGAAATTTTCTTGTCAGCAAATGTCGTCTTGAAGTCAGCTTCTTACTAAAACCTTTCACTGGAATGAAATTTAAATACTTTGTTCAAAGTCAAATTTTTGTGTAAAAAAATAAATAAAAAGACTGATTCATAGTTTTAAATTATCAATTCTTTTTACAAATTATGTATCGGCTCTGATATCTGATTTTATGCTTCTGTTGGTAAAATAATGTAGACTTATTAGAACTTTAAATAATTTTACGTTTGACATAGTAGTGGCAACACTGCAAGCCTGCTGCTGTGAAGTCCTTCTGTTGTCTAAATAACTGTGCCCGTAAGAACGTGTGTATTTTAATATTTAAGGGGTGCTGCCTATCGCTTGTCATCGACTATTTAAATCGAGTTTTAAACTTAATTTAGCCGTCAACGTAACGGTTAACAATACCAAAGTGTGTTGACGTTTTGAGAGACGATACTTAAATAATTGGGTTACCCTTATCGTACTATTTACAATACATTCCCAAATATAGTTTGGAAATTTTGAATCCATTAATTCAAGTTTACACAGACAGGATAGAGATCGTTCAAAAATTGTAAAACCATATGATATTTCTGAAGTTAAATTTTGCATTCTCTCTAAAGTACTGATGCTTTAGTTAGTGATTGATATTGACCTATCTTATGACAGCTTATTAGAGTTGATATGACCTATCTTATGACAGCACAATGTAAATGAACACTCACCACCGCTGCCGTGGTTTTTTCGGATATCCGAAAAAATTTAATGTTTCCCGTTAAAACGAATCAGCTGATTGCTCTCTCATAACGCAGGGTCAATATTTTGTATTAATTAAAAGGTTATTTTGAAAATATTTTAAATATTCTCAAATAACTCAAATAACACAGTCGAATACAATTATTTATAAATAGGTATACTATTTTTTTAATAGTTTTCATCTTTTAATATATATGTATACATATTGAGCAATGGCAACATTGTTCAAATGAAAACAAAAGAGAACAACTGATTTATACGCTGGCACTACGGGCATAACTTTTGACAAATTTCGTTTGATACAGGCGATAAGTACGGAAGGGCGGAACGTCGGCCAGTAACTGAAGCATTAATAACAATCCGTGTGTATGCGCACACAATCACTTCCGCTCTTTTAGCACTTACTAAGGTTTTGCCCATACCAGGTTATTAATAAGAAAATGAATCAATGAGTTTATGTGTCTCAATTAATGACTTATAACAGTTTAGAATGGTTTCAACTATACGTTTTATAATAAGCTGATGAAAATTTGTCTACAGTGAATAATTTTGGATCTGCGGTTTCGATTAGATTAGATTAGAAAACAGAAAATCATTAAACATTATATCCAACACTCCACTGATTTGCTATGTTAAGCCAGAAGACAAAATGCACAGCCAAGATTATTAGTAAGAGAATGATAAATATTGGCCATAGTGAATACAATTAAGGACAACAAACCGCGAGTAGATGACATTCCAAACAGAATCTTATTCTTTGCTAGAATGTACAACGCGGATATTCCCGAACCCGTGGAAAGTGCATCGCTGGGTGCCAGCCACCGTTTCATTTGCTGTACCGACATGTGTGTATGTTCAACACAATGGGTAAATTGTTATACTCTCGCAACCTGTTGCTACAGAGTATAATAGTTTTGTTCACCTAACGGTTGTTTGTATCACCTAAAACTAATCGAGTTAGATATAGGGTTATATATATATAAATGATCAGGATGAAGAGACGAGTTGAAATCCGGGTGACTGTCTGTCCGTCCGTCCGCCTGTCCGTCCGTGCAAGCTGTAACTTGAGTAAAAATTGAGATATCTTTATGAAACTTGGTAGACATGTTTCTTGGTACCGTGAGACGGTTGGTATTGCAGATGGGCGTAATCGGACCACTGCCACGCCCACAAAACGCCATTAATCAAAAACAAATAACTTGCCATAACTAAGCTCCGCAATAAGATACAAGACTGTTATTTATTACACAGGATCACATTAGGGAGGGGCATCTGCAATTAAAACTTTTTTTTAAAAAGTGGGCGTGGTCCCGCCTCTAATAGGTTTAATGTGCATATCTCCTAAACCGCTAATGCTATAATAACAAAATTCACTGGAAGCAAATGTTTTTAGCACTTCTATTGACGGTGTGAAAATAGTTGAAATCGGGAGGCAACTCCGCCCACTCCCCATATAACGGTACTGTTAAAAACTACTAAAAGCGCGATAAATCAAGCACTAAACACGCCAGAGACAGTAAATTTTATCTCTGAGATGGTATAAGATGACTTTATAGGAACCGCGTTCAAAATTAGACAGTGGGCGTGGCACAGCCCACTTTTAGGTGAAAACCCATATCTTGAGATCTGCTCAACCGATTTCAACCAAATTCGGTGCATAACGTTCTTTTCATGTTTCTATGTCATAGTGCGAAAATGGGCGAAATCGGATTACCTATTTCTCTTATAACACCATTTTAAAATCCATTTGAATCTTTCACATTCCAGTATGCAAATAAAGCAACAATGATTGTATCAGGGTAAGACTTTGCGTGAATAATGCGTTTAAAGTATGCATGTAAATTCTCTAAATCGAACCAAAACTGTTCAAGCCCCTAAGTACTAAATATGTGGACCCCAGTGCCTATAGTTGACCTTCTACCGAAAATATCAGTCAATCCACAAAGAAATCTCAAACGAGTATACCATTTGACTTTGCGAGAGTATAAAATGTACGGTTACATCCGAACTTAGCCCTTCCTTACTTGTTTTAATATGAAACCGCTTGAAGTTATCCCTCCAGGAAGTCGACGGATTATCAGAAAGGTAATACGATTTTATGAAACAGAGATCCACCATTGACGCAATAAACGATATCTTTGACACTGCGAAATATGCAGTAATGGGCAAAAGTGGGAAAGAAAAAATGATTTCAACACATCAAAATGGGAAAACATAATTATAGCATAAATATTATAAGGAGTTATTTTCAGAATAAACTAATTTTCGATATTGACGAAGACGTCAAGAGCTTATATATTTCGAGTGGAGTCCTGTCTATGGAACTTAAGAGGGCAGTAGGGTTAATTCGTGTAAAACAAGACCAATTTTTTCATATTTTTTTATAAAACAATTAAAATCAAAAACCAATAGTACATTATAGTTTGACATATGAAGAATATTCTGTTAAATTTTCATGAAGAAATATTAAAAAATGCGGCAATGTCAGCAATTACGCGGGAGAATTTCGGAAAAAAGTTGAATTTTGATCCGCCTCATAACTCGGTGCTGGATCATCTGTATAACTGTGTTTATTATACTTTATTGAGAACGACTGGAAACAGAGGCTGTTTTAGCCAGCGATGCCGCAAAGTAATAAGATTCTTAATTTTTGATGATAGCAACTCCAATATATTTTGATAAATTATCAACTTCTAAGTAATAAAAATTATTTTTGTAGTCATGATTAGCTTTCTGCGCACATTTTTTTCTCACACAAGCATCATCAATCTCCAATCTCATGATCCTTACCGAAAAATTATCCGAAAAGTTTGAGGGTTTTAATAAAAATCAAACGTGGAGATATGTATGTAGAACTATAGTCTATAAAATGTCCTATTTTACTCAAAGTTAATTTCTCTTATTTCAATGGCATGCTCTCAGAAACAATGATGGCGCCAAATTCCCTGAAATCGGTACAATGAATGGGAGGGTAAAATATCTTCGCGAAATTCTTAATTCTCAAAACAAAATTGATATAAATATATATATATATAGTATATCTTATTTTGTTTAATTTTTTTTTGGTAGTGTTAAGTAAAATGGATAAGAATTTAACAAGTAAAGAAGGGTTGAGTTCGGGCGCAACCGATCATTTTATACTCTTGCAACTTGCAAGAGTACAAAGCCGGCTAAATACCTTCAGGTGGTGGCAAAACATTATATTAAACAAGAAAAAACGTTAACTTCAATCACAAGTGCCAAGGCTCCTTAGAAGTTGATTCCGATTGTTCAGTTTTGTATGGCAGCTATATGCTATAGTAGTTGGATATCGGCCGTTTCGAAAAATTAGCAGCTTTTTAATGAGAATAGGACAGGTGCAAATTTAAGATCGATAGCTTCAAAACTGAGGGTATATATGTTATATACAGACAGACGGACAGACGGACTCAGCTCATCATGCTGATCATTTATGTATATATTTTATAGGGTCTCCGACGTTTCCTTCTGGGTGTTACAAACTTCGTGGCAAACTTAATAGACCCTGTTCAGTGTATAAACATCTTCAAATGTGGTATAGGTGATATAAACTGAACTGAAGAAGCTAAATTTAATATAATGAGTTGATGTGGTTACGTCAACCAGGGGATTGCAATTCATTATATTAGGTATATAAGGTTTGGACCAAAGTCTAGACTAATTTCATGTATATTCCCACACAATTTTCAAAAAAATTTGTTCATTTAATTTTATTAAAGAATCACAGTTTTTGTCAGGTGGAAAGTCCGAAATTATTTTTCAGACTATATTGATTTTTATATTGAAATTTAGATATTATCGGCGTTACAGTATATCCAATATTAGGTATACGTTCAATTTAATTTCCATATTGACCAATATATATTAAATATTAGTGTGCTTTGTTTAACAATTTTTTTTCGATCCCATGGTGGAAATTTGTTGGAAATACCAAAAAAAAAAATTCCCTAAAAGTTCGACCTCTTAACATAAATATTAAGTACTAGACCACGGCCTGTAAAAATTTTCCATCTAAAATTCACATAAAACTTGACTCTCGCAACCTGTTGCTACAGAGTATAATAGTTTTGTTCACCTAACGGTTGTTTGTATCACCTAAAACTAATAGAGTTAGATATAGGGTTATATATATATAAATGATCAGGATGAAGAGACGAGTTGAAATCCGAGTCACTGTCTGTCCGTCCGTCCGTCTGTCCGTCCGTACTGTAACTTGAGTAAAAATTGAGATATCTTTATGAAACTTGGTAGACATGTTTTTGGGTACCCCGGTATTGCAGATGGGCGTAATCGGACCACTGCCACGCCCACAAAACGCCATTAATCAAAAACAAATAAATTACCATAACTAAGCTCCGCAATAAGATATAAGACTGTTATTTATTACACAGGATCACATTAGGGAGGGGCATCTGCAGTTAAAATTTGTTTTAAAAAGTAGGCGTGGTCCCGCCTCTAATAGGTTTAATGTGCATATCTCCTAAACCGCTAATGCTTCAATACCCAAATTCACTTTAAGCAAATTTTTTTAGCACTTCTATTGACGGTGTGCAAATAGTTGAAATCGGGAGGCAGCTCCGCCCACTCCCCATATAACGGTACTGTTAAAAACTACTAAAAGCGCGATAAATCAAGCACTAAACACGTCAACAATAATTATATCGGGGTAAAACTTTGGGTGAATAATACGTTTAAAGTATGCCACCTTGTGACCAGAAATTGTCTAAATCGAACCAAAACTGTTCAAGCTCCTAAATACTAAATATGTGGACCCCAGTGCCTATAGTTGACCTTCTACCGAAAATATCAGCCAATCCACAAAGAAATCTTAAACGAGTATATCATTTGACTTTGCGAGAGTATAAAATGTTCGGTTACATCCGAACTTAGCCCTTCCTTACTTGTTCTTATTAATTTTATAACTTAGCGGCATTTGATGGAATTATCTCACCCATCATTAGGTATTCCGAAAAATTGTAAATAAAACCTTGTAATAAATTTAATTTCCTACAAACAAGTGGCACCAAATCAATAATATTAATGCTCTTTAAGATACAGAGATATTAAGTTGAAGTGGTACGGAATTCTTAAGTTAAATTTTTAAATAAATTAATTTCATATTTCTATAAAATTAACGTCCGATTTCATCCAGTTTCACACTGTCATAGGAAGAGTAAAAAGGATTTACAAATTTAGGTCATATAGCTTGAATGGGTTAGGAGATATAAGTATACAATAAAGTTATTAGAGGGCGGCACGTCATCCTGATCATTTATACATATATTACTCCTTATTTATCTCGAATAGTTTTAGGTGATTACGTTAGGTGAATAAAACTATTATACTCTTTAGCAACATGTTGCAAGATCATCATCAAATAAGATATAGACAAGAGTCAACTATGCGGTATAAATTTAGCAGAAAGTTCGAAAATTTTTCTATTAGGTACATTGGGATTAGGGGAATTATTGATCTGATTCAACCCATTTTTGGCACACGGGAATATTATTATCACGTAAGGATTCTCTCTTAGTTTCTATAATATATCTCACAGATTTATTTTCGTTAAATGATCGCAATAGGAACTTGTTTTGGAATGAATAATTTTGGTCATAAGCTGGCACACTTCAAAGGCACTATTTGTGCGAAGTTTTATCCGGATACATTGATTTGTTTTTCATTCAGGGTAATATTACCAACCAAATTTGGTTGATATCGGTCGAGTACGTCCTGAGATATGGGTTTTCACCTAAATGTGGGCGGTGACACGACCGTCGCCCAAATTTGTTATTGATTGATAATTATCGATTTCTTCAATTTCACATAGTCGGTAGGGATTCTTAAAGGATTTTTCCTAAGCGAATTTTATCATTATAGCTTTGTGGTTTAGGAGATGTGTACATTAAACCTAATAAGAGGCAGACTCACGCCCAATTTTTTAAAAATTTCGGCCGAAAGTTACGCTTTTAGACTACAATTCCCTGTGCCAAATTACAGTTTTATATCTTAAATATGTGATTACTCGGCCTTTCTTTTTTGCTATGGAACACGTGTACAAAGATTAATTCCGATATCTAATTTTTTGCTCAAGTTATCGCTTCCACAGGCATACAGACGAAAATACAGACTGGCACTCGAAATTCAACTCGTGTCGTCATCCTGATCATTTATGTACTTATATATATAACTCCATATACATACATATATGTCAAAAACAAAACTTGTATACTCTATAAAAACATGTAGCAAAAGTATAATAACAGCACTTTTTTCTGCGAATTTGTAGCAACATGTTGCAATAGTATAGAAATATACGAGAGCAAACTTTATGAAATCATTGATATTTTCATGAATTGTGAGTGCCAATATACATATGTATATATCCGAAATCGATCTTACCTATAGATATCTATGGCAACATAACCACCGTAGACCAGTGTTATACATAATATATGTAAGTATAATACAATAATTTGGGTCCTAATAAGGAATTTTATTTTCGAAAAAGAGAGTAAGAGAAAATTGTGGGTTTCAAAAGTGCAATACCTTCGAATTTCTAATTTCAAATTAAACAACTTGTGTGTTTGCTTATTTCACTGGGCAGCTGTAATAACGCACATATGTATACCTATATGTACATAGCAGTTTATCACTGTAATATGTATGGTATGTTCCTATGTATACTTTTATTTTCATGAAACGGAAGCACCAAAGTATTTATAACAAGAGCATATGTGTCTGAAATAATAACCAAGAGAACAATCGTTGGCAAGAGAAAAAACCTTGCCAAGAGAAACGTACCATGCATGCTATGTTGAATAAAAAATATCCCATTATAACAGTATTGCCGTGCTATGCTGCTTTTCAACCCTACAAAACAAAAAAGGGGTATTTTACTTTTAGCAAACAAACAAATTGAAAATTATAAAACTCTATAAAATGCTTGGCTGAATTATTTCTTGCAACTATGTAAATTGTGAATTTCAAGCGTCTGAGGTGAGAGAAAACTCAGCTTAAAATACATAGTTGCACCTATGCTTTACTTGTTCGCGTTGTTTGGCTCGCGCAACGACGGATGATGGAATGTTAGCCTCGTTCTCAAGATGGAATTATTTATATTTATATGTGTATATCTATATATATACATACATACATATACATATGTATATATTATATTTAAACATATGTATATATACGTATATATATATATATATATATATATATATCGTAAGACAATCTTTTGGGGCGTTGTGCGGGTACACGGCGAATGAGCATTTGGCTCAGTAGGTTTTTGTGTCAATACACATGCTGTCAATGGCGCTCGAGTAATACAGATGTGCAAAGTATGTAGTAGTCTATTCAGTCTGAGGGGCCGCCTTGCGGATTCATGAATTCACTGGCAACTGTGACCTTGAATCAGGTCTGTTTGCGGGGCTGACGCGCTGCCTGCTTCACAGCCAGAGAGAAAGTAAGTGCAAAAGAGAAACGACCAATTACTTGTGTAAGTGATACACAGTTCGGCCAGGAGTGGCAAGTCGCTACAGTCGGGCCTTCGATGGCAGACTGTCAAGGGAGCAATTGTCTTCAATAATTTAGCGCATATAATAGGTATTCCATATGAAGTAATAGTGAATTGAAAGTTGAAATATATGTTGGCCACCAGCGGGACCTTGTGCGCCAAAAATACAAGTGAACTTTAACAGAGAAAAAGACTTCGTACATTTCCTTCATGCACGGCATGTGCTGGTGCTTTTTGAACACGAATGCGCCAATTAGAAGCCAGCTCTCTTCAAACTTTGTTTGGGCCACCGAACGTCCAAATTTGTCTTATATATAATAATATGTGTTTATTCTTGCTGAATTGGCGGTATTTAGTGAAAGTGAAATTAACTTTCGAACACTGCTTGGCTTGCAACAAAGAGCGGTGACACAAATATTCGAGAAAGTTTTTAAAATGTTTTTGCAATCAATGCAGAAACTAGAACACGATGATAACTTCAAGTAAAAGATTTTGTGATTCTGTGCTATTCTAGGCCAACAGCGAAACGAAATGTAAGAACAACAACAACTATACGTCGAACAGTAGAATGAAAGCGAATGGCGCTGTGACACAGGATATGCGGAAATAAGAGCCACGAATTGCCAGCAGGGAGGAGTGGCAGACATGTTTTGTTGCCAATAATGTCAACAGAACGGAAAACAGAGCGACTTACATGTGGCGTTTGCCAGGCCTAATAGGGCGCAGCCCAACAATGTGAGTGCTCATGTTCGCTTTCTGTACCAACACAACTCAGGTTGGAGTCGAATGGGCCAGCAGCAGCCAAACCATTGCGCTAAGCAGCAAGTTGCTGGATTACTTTTCCACACCGCCACATTTATGGGCATACATGGTGAGAGTATGTGTAACATGGCAACGAGCGTGTGCATGCATGATTTTAAGCTGCATTTATTGCATAAAAAGCTAGAGCAAGTAAACTTAGGAAAAAAGGGCATATATGTATACAAATATATCAACTTCTTTAAATGGGCAAGGATGGAAAAAAACTCCTGAAATACGTGTAAACACGAGTATGTACATATGTATATAACGTCGGGCTGTACTGGTTTTTACTATAAGTGCAATTACTTTTTGGTTGGCTTCCAAGTGGAACATGGAGGTTTTGGCTGATTACTTACCACAAATAGATGACTGCCATTTCGGATTATTTATTAATTGGGAACTTTTATTAATAACAAGTAAGGAGAGCTTACTTGTCAGTGAAACCAAACAATATACTATATCGGCTTATAAAGTATTACGAGATGGCTGTGAAATATGAAATAAGCAAATAAAGAGGTTCCAATTTTGGGAACAGGAGGTCATTCATCACTGTCCGGAGAATGGAAGAAGCTTAAAATAAATGGTTAACTATAATATAAAAGCTATATGTGCTATAGCTGAAGACTTCGACTCAGTGATGGGCAATAAGTCCACCCCCGGCACCCTTGGAAGAGCTTGGTAGAGCCTTCTACAATACCAAATCCAGTTTGTATTTCTAGGATTTCTATAAGACATTCTCCGTCTAGACTCAGCGCGGTGTACCTGTGATCAGAGACCTGCATCGTTGGATATCTAGCTTATACTCGTCCCTATCATAGATATACCGTTCCTACTTAACCGCGGTTCTTGGATCAGGACGACATCGGCTCCATCTTGTTTCAGACGAAGCAGTAAATTCGCCGCCATTGCATGTTGGAGGTTAATCTGAAGGAATTTTATCCTTCAGACTCTCCTTCAGAAGCGCTAGTTCAGTGGCCGCATCGTGTTCGAGCCGCACTTCTCCGAACAGCCGTTCAAGACTGAGAACTAAATCGTCAAATGACGAACCGCCCCCCAATACTTGTCCGATAAGACCGAGTAATTTTCCATGGTCGTTTGGAACATATTCACCGCATATTTACCGCATCTGGATCCTGAGCGTCATCAACTTTGGCATCCATTGGGAGGATCCTGAGGATCACCCTTTCTAACCCTTAGCTTATGGCTTCCATATTTTCGCTAAAAGGGCTGACGGACTCCGCTTTTATCAGAATCAGCATCTGCCGATAAGGTTCCTTGGTTCTCTTTACCTACCTTCCAATCATGCATGCGTAGTGTCGGGTTGCAGTATTTTATTATCTACTCAATGTCACTTGCAGGGGAAGGGTCTGCCGGCAACCAGACACGAGTCCTAGGGCGTAGCGGAAGGTCCATTTTGGAGTTCCAGGGTTTTTGACGGGATTAGCCCGTCAGCCAATTCTAATGGGTTTCTCTCCATCTTACTTAGATGGCAGAATGCCGCAACCATCAGCCCAAGGTTCTACAAAAATTCTAAAGAGCTAATCCTACTCATAATTCTAAAAGATGGCCCGAATATTTTAATATACGTACATAACTCTATGTACATCTTAAATAGGTACAGGTGGTATAAACATGAAAATGCACGCTATGTCGTATACTTTCAAATTTAGAAGTACAGCAGTCCCACCCTTTTCTCGGCAGATCATTTCATTCTTATTACGTTTTGGAAGAAATATAACTTACGGCGAGTCAGCGGGTCTGTTACGGACTGAATATGTGCACGTGGAAATGAATGTATCAACATTAATATTATTTCCGGCTGAGTGGCAATTATATAACTTCAATGGCTTGGGGAATAAGTACGCTTTTTAGAGATAAAACTGTATAAATTTACAAGCGTGAGTATTCTTTTTTAAATAGCCCTCTTAAATATTTTTCCCTTCCAACAACATTCCTGGATGCCTTAGAGGAAGTGCAGAATTGTTTTGCATCCTTCTTCGAAAAGAGCTGCGGAAGCAGTACTAAATTATGCTGGACTGTTTGTGATCGCTTGCCGTGAGCGGCAAAAGCAAGTGGTGGAAGTGAAAATTAAAGGAAGCTACACATCCGTCGCGATAGCAAAATGAGCCAACAAATTAAAAAAAGAAGTTAAACTAAAGTTACTAGTCACTTAAAATAAGGCGTCTTCTAGCATGACTGTGAAGCCATATTAAAAATTTGTTTACCCATGCATAATTGTACTAGGGCGCACCCTAATGCAACGTACCACACCTGAAAACACCCACAGGTTCTTACCACATGCGACCCACCACATCACACTCTACATTTGAGAACACTATACATGATGACACACCAAACAGCAACTTAACAAAAAGGACGGGATCATCGCCCAAACTTCATTCGCTTAAACACTTTCGTTTACATCTACACGCCTGAGTGCCACATAAACCTAAAACATTGGATAAGAAAGCGATCCAGCGCGCTACGTATACAATATAAGTATATTACTGTGGATATTATTCGGACAGCTCGTACGCGTACAGTTCGAGTACCCTCAAAAAAATAAATTATAATTATCTATTTTTAAAAATTGTAAGTGTTTTTTTTGTAATAAAATCTTATGCACGAAATAAATCGCATTTTCATTTTAATAATTAAAGCGATTCTATACGTTAGTGAAGTGAATATCTCAGGGGTGTACACTTCAAAATAAATTGAGAATAAACGAACTTACAGCCACCATTTCGGTATTTTCATAACAGCCATTGCCGATATTTTGACCAAGCAGTTTTCTAAGCTGGAATGGCTATCGAAACACAATAGAACATATTTTAGCTTATAAAACATCAAAATGTTAGTACCACACAAGCTAATTTGTGAAGTGTGAATTTTTTACATGAGTACGTTGGCATTTAGACACGGCCGTAGAGGGAAAACCCAGGCCTGGAAATGTTTGTAGTGAAAAAAATTGTTGCAGAGCAACGACTCTTCTAATAACTCTGGGCGAGCGAGGAATTGTCTAACCTCCTCTTATTCACTGCACTTAGGTAAACAATTTGTTTTATTTGCTCACAAAATGCTATTAATCGGAAACGTATGTATAAAGTGCCACAGAACATTTACTTGCTACAACAAATCGTATTAGGAAGCGCGATAATCAAGGTAAAATCGAGTAAATCGGGAAAATCTTGCATTAGCCCCTACGTACCTAATATAAAGATTTTCGAACTTTCGGTTAACTTATATGTAGCACTATATGTAAGGTGTAGCCGATAAACTTTTAAATTTCTGTAAATAAATTCAACAAAACGGAGGAGGTTTAAAACTGTTTGAATGCAAAGTAAGCGTGTTTGTGGTTCGATGAAATTGGTTGAAAACTTAGGTGAAAGTTTTCTAGATATCTGTCTTATATTCTCGCTGTTCGTCCATACGATAATTCAAGTATATGTCTTTAAATTGCCTAAAGATATGGAAATAACCAAATTCCAAAATGCCACTTGTTACCCTCTCTTATTACACATGTGGGAGAATTGCGGACAACACGATCCGGACAGTCCTACTAAATGCGACCCTGTAGACTGGAAACTGACGCGACGCTTGGGATGGGAAAACGGGACAATTACTGAAAAACGAGAAC